>NC_139045.1:29580168-30215168 GCF_965140915.1 Aythya marila | reverse complement strand
TCTGAAGTTGCCATATGTTTTACTTATATGTATTTAAAGACGATAGCTCTACTTACAAAGCAAAAAGGAATCCTAGGAGGGGTGTGATCACATTTATTTAAATGCTAATGCAAATCAAAGCAACATAGAATTTCTCTAGCTTTCCCTGTAGATAAAATAACCATACATTTGGTTAAAAAGCTTATATTTTTCTGCATTGTGGATACATTGCCTCATGCAGTCTCAGTAAATATATATTTTATTTTAGACAAATAAAATTTGATATATGACTTGCAGTTTTAGTTGGAATCCATCTTGGGGGGCTTGAGCAAAATATTTCTTGAATACTGCAGAGGACAGAGCATTTATCAGAAACTTTAAATCCCTTTTTGTAGTACAAGCTCTGAGCCTATTTCTGCAAGCATGCAAACACAGTGTATACTCTCAGTGCAGTCAGCAAAGAGGTATATACAGTGTTTTTGGTATTAGACAAACCTACCAGTATTTTCCCCTTGATGAAACTAAACCATTTCTTGATCATCTGTAATCCATAGGTGTTCTGTGCATTACTGCTCATCAGGAATGTTGGGGAATATATTCTGATTTTTAATGTTCAATGCTAGAATGACCAAACTAAAATAATATTCATATGGTAATCTAAACTTTCTGAAAAAGTAGAACTGCATTACTGTATACAGTGGAAAGCTATTTATTGTACCTCTGGTTATTCCTCTGAAAATCGTAGTGTACAAAATATTTGTCAAGCCTGAACTAATGTATATAACTGAAATAATGTAAAGTTATATTTTCATGTTTTTATACTTAACATGATGGGAATACATAATGTATGAGTATTTCAATTACAGATTATATGGATTGGATAATACACATCTTGGTTAAAAGCAGTAATCATAGTTTAATATCCATGTTACAGTACATCAGTATATCGCTATATAAAGTATGTCTGTGTGCATTTAAGTGAAAAGTAGTCAAGAGTGATGAAAGCTGTCCAAGGGTTTTTTTATTCATTTTATATGAAAACTGTTATGGAGCAACCAACATGTTTATGAACTCAAACTTGTGTAAATTTCAAAATGTCCTTTACTGTAGCTTTTTGTTTACAGTACAGTATCTTATTTTCTGCTTTGTTAAATGAGTAACCGTACAAAGCTGGACATACACTTTCTAAGACATTAACGTTCCCGTTTTTTCATGTATACCTATATGACAGAAAATGCTTCTGATTTTATTTTTCAATCTAACACATGATGGCTTTTCCGGAGTGTTGTATAAACATCAATCATACATAAAAAATCTTCTTAAAAAAGGCAAAAGGCCTTTAATGTCTGTTTAGTATTATTGAAATCTGATTCATTATTTATTACAAATGTATTTTCTAAAGGTTTTACAAAGAACAAACCTTTTTTTCCCCACAGACATAAATTTTCCTTGAAGAGTTTTGCAAGAAGATATCTTCCCTCAAATCATCTTATCACTCAAGGGCAGATTTACTGTAGTTCATGTTTTCACTAAATGAAGTAATGTAACTTTTTTGCCAGTAATATAATTTTATTTCTGGAATGTAACCTTCTTGATCACGCTTATAAAGGCAATATGATAAGTTGTTATGCTAGCAACTTAAATGTCTAATTGATAGCTCTACTTAAATGTTGTCATCTATTTCTTGGATCAGTTTTTCTCGGTTTTTTTTTTTTTTTTTTTTTTTTTAAACTTCAACAGATTGTTGATATGTCCAAACTAGAGAAAGGACCTGAAAAATGGCAAGTATTTTAAGAATATATTGGTAGTGTTGCTACTATAAATCTAGATCTGTAAAAGTTTGCTCTTAGAGACACTGAAGACTTGCAATGTGAAAAGTTAAGCTTTTTTTTTTTAATGTATTATATATTTAACAGTGTGTGTGTGTGTGTGTGTGTCTTAGGGTATCGGCCTCCTTTTGGCAGGTAGATATGAACAGTGCACAAATAATTGTATTTTAAAATACAAATGTATGATTTCAACTGTCTTTTGATACAGTTAGTTATATGGATATAGTGGTCACCAGAAAAACAGATGATATCTGTGGAGGTTACTTAAACCTGTTTAATGATATGAAAGTTCATTGTTTATTAAATCTTTTGATTTATCCTGTCATAGGATCACACAAAAAAAATTGCTGAGAGAGTCCTACCAGGTCCAAATTATCTTAGGAATTCATATTATATGAAACACCTAAAATAGGTTGGCAAATGATTTAAGTGTGGACTTAATTTTAAGCATTTTTCCTGGCACTGTTTTTTTTTTGTTTTTGTTTTTGTTTTAGATTACAACATTGGGTGCTACATACCTGTGTAAGATAAAACAGAATTAGGAAATTGTATACAACAATGGCACCTATTTGACAAATTTCATTCAATATGTACTAATCAATAGGTTGTCCTGAAACTTCACTCTTGCTACTACTAGTACTCTAAACCTTGGGGCTACTTAAAATAACTCTATGGTAAAATTGCCCTACATTTTTTTTTTTTTTTTTTTTTTATTCTTCTGCCTTGAATGCTCTTTCATCACTCCCCAAAGACATAGATTCATAAGTATGTCTAGATCTAATATCTGGGGATGTACAAGACCTTGAAGTGAAAACAACTTCATAACAAGAACTCTGAATTAATTGCTAATTGCATTTAGTAGATATTAACTCCTTGTACCCCAAGTAACTGTAGTCTTTGTAATACATCTTGTTTTTAGAGATTTCATTAATGTAGTGAATATCACTTTGATGATAACAACTTCACAATTGGTTGTTTAGTACTTTAACATGCAATTTATTGAACTGGTATACTTTGGGGAAAAAAAAGTGAAATCTTCAGAATATGATTTTTGTAAATAATTGGGAAAAAAAGAGAAACATGTTAAGATAAAATACAGAAGTTCTGAGAATTACTGAGAAGTTCTGAGATCTAACTCACATGCATCTTTTATGCTTCATGAGGTCTTCCTTCCTTACCTTTTCATTAGGGCATGTTATGTGATGTGCTTTCTTTTCTCTTGCCCCACCATATGCAGTTAGTTTTAATGCATACTTTTTTTTGTTTTTTAGCTTGGTAGGCAGGTTAGAAATATAATTACTGTATATAATGTTTACTACAATTAAAAAAAAAAAAACAAAAACATTTTTTCAGTAATTAAATTTTTTGTTATAGCTCATTTAATATGTCTCTATTAAAGGACCAGTAATGATAAGTGTGGGAAAGATTTCTTGGGTCAGCTAAACCTGTAATTCAAGTGTCATCCTCCATTGACTATTCTTATACCAATCTCCTTTGTATATCTCTTATTGCTAATGAGAATGAAAAAATTGGCTACCTCTAGAGACATTTCAGTGTTTTATCTACCTGAGTGGTAAGAAAATACTTTCTTCATACCTAAAAGAAAAACATGATCTCAGTTAATTCCTCTGTCCACTGAATGGCTTCATAGCATTTGCTCAAAATTCTCCCTCACAATACTTTTAACTGTCACTGAACAGGAGAGGACCATTACTGCATGCTGTAGGCATAGAAAAAAAAGCTTAAATTCCCATTTTAACAAATGCTGACTTTTAAAGACTGCCTTTTCTGTGTTAAAGTAGTTATTCTTACTATTCATCCTTTTAAAAATTGATTGAATATATATATATATATTTCTCTTAATATAAAATTTGTTTGTTTGTTTTAAAGTTTGCAACCCTAATTTTAAGAATTAGAATGTAAAGGTGCAGCTAAACATTAGTGCCTAAACCAGCTCCTTGAGATTGTCCTCAGTTCCCATCTGGAGGTGGGAGAAATGCTACAAAGAAATGGGTTCCAGTGGACCCCATGTGCCATGGACCTCACTGCCTCCTCTGCATCTTCTCATAGACAAAAGGAAGCAGGTGAGCAAAGCTGAGGTAGGAGTTGGAGTGGTGGTTTCATGTCACTTTTTTGTCTCCCTCAATCCTGACACAGCACCCAAAATAGACAAGAAATAGAATTTAGCCCTGTTTTCAAAGGATAGAAAATATACTTGCAATTTATTCTTTTCCTTTCTAAAATACCACTGTTAATGAGGTTTGGAAATTATAATTCTGTTTCAGTTCATAGTAAAAAATTGGAAGTAAAACCTGTTTCCAGAGTCTCATTTACTGTCAGCAATGTATACATGTACTAGCTTTCTAGATAGATCCTTCTGGCGGTGCTTTATGGGAGCATCAAGAACATTTTGTTAAAAATATATTTGGAAGTTTTTACATGACAACTTTTTACACAATTTTTGTATTGTTACTGCATGTCCTTCAGCACTATGTTCGAGTAAAGAGAAAAATTCAATTAAAGAGGTCGTTATAGCTCTTTCACTTGATAGTATGCTCTACCAATACAATAGTATATTTCAGTAGTTGGTTTCCTTATGCGTTTCAGTTTAAATCACAAACATGTTTTGGGTTACCTGGTATTCCTACATAGTGGAATATTCACAGAAATATTTTTTCTGTTTTTGAAAGAGTGAATGCCTTTTATGCTGTCACATTGACTAAGGATATAGTTAAACAAATTACCTTCATGATTTTTACTCAGGTGCTTGCTTCTGTATTTGTTACTATTATTTTCAATAATTTCACAGAATAGTGGAAGAGTATTTCCATAAATTTGGAATCAAGTTGCTTGGCAGCTGACAGAATTTAGCTATAGTGGGAATTTATATTTCAGTTTAGTGTGTTAGTAAGTGGAGTTGCTGTTAGTTGAAAATGAAAGTCTAATATATAAGTATGCATACATATCCATTCACAAATATGGAAATGCAGTAGTTAAACTAAGGCTGAGTTTGATAAGGCCAGGATTTCACCTCAGATGTGTATTCAAAAAAGGTGATAATTGCAGCAATAATTCATAGCAGGGCCAGTAGCAAGAGAAAGGTTCATTATCAAGTGCCTTACCACCATCATTTTGAATAAATATGGAATTTCATATTTCTGTAAGACAGTATGGTAGTCCCATAGGGCTCAATCAACAATAAATTCTATAATTTTGAAATCTCATGTAGCCCCCTATTTTTCTCACTTACAGGATTAGGTTCTACAAAATTTCTGTGAGAAAAATAAGTGTGTTCCACACACACACGCACACACAAAGCATCATTGCCTCTCACTTCATCAGTAGGGATGATGAGTTTATGTATATATATATTTATATATAAAAATATTTTTTTTCAGTTTAAAATGTCTTACCTGTTTAAAAATCCACATGATTGGAGAGGCTCGGGTTTAGTTAAATCTAGCATTATATGAACAAGGACAAATAAAGCATAACTATTTGTAAGTTATTACTTGATTTTTGAACCAAAATTTCTATGAGAAGTTAGTGCCTCCAGAAAAATATATACTGGGCATTGACAGGGCTTGACACTACACTACCTACTTTGAACACAGTGCAATAATATGCACTGCCGTGGTGCTGTGGCAGAATTCTGTCCACATTTTGTATTATTTTTTTATTGGCATAGACTAGTATAAACTATAGGAAATCACCATCAAAAAGTAGGCCTGACATTTCATTTTCAGAAAATTTATATTTAGTGGTTGTATCTGTGGCATTATCACGTTCTTTAAATCTGCTCTTTCTGAATATAAAACTAAAGCATGAGATAAACATTTTTAAAGCCATTATCTTCATTGAGAAAGTTACTTTACTTAACATGGCTATACTTGACCAAAGTACTTGCTTTCCACAGGAATACCTGTCACTTTTTTTTCACTCTATCTTCTTTTAAATTCTTGAGGACCTAATGATATTCTATTAATAGAAAAAAAACTTTTTTTTTTAGCTTTTTTTTTTTTTTTTGTGGTAGAGCCACAGTAGATGTGAGAAGTGTTTGTCAGTACTGCTTCATTCACCTTATAAGCTGCTTTCTATTGGAGATCCATGTAGTTTTCTATTTGTAATTTACTTTTTGATCTTTTATCATTGGGAGAGATTTTTGGAACACTGAGGAACATTGAGTGTCCTTGTGAACACCACTTGCTGTTTTGAGATGTTGCCCTCAGCTGATGACTGTATACAGTGGACTGCATTTTTTTAAGAATCTTTCTCCGTCAGCAGGGTCAGAGAGAGTAAGGTAAAATACTTTGGTTGGATTCTGCCTTGCTGAAGACCAGAGGAGCTGGGGCATTCGTTTCAGCTTGGGTGGGAATAAGTCTGAACCTCCCAGCCACCCATGTGCAGTCAAGCAGTGATCTCTGCTGGGGTCACCACACTTGTGCTAAAGCTGGCAAAAACTGAACTGTTAGCACAGCCGAGGTGCAAAAGCTATTTCTGCACGGTTGATATGATGCTGAGGGTAGCAGAGCTGTCCCCTTCTTCCCATCAGAACTTTCAGGAAGCTTTTTTCCTTCAACGAACAGCATTCATCCACATATGGAAAATTCAGAATCTGACTTTGAGAGATTGCATTAATATAAAATAATCATACATTTTCTTGGCCTAAAGGAAACTCAGCATTCACCCTCCCTCCAGAAAACTAAGCACAGACGTCTTGGCTGGGTGAACAATTTTATGGAGAATTTCCACAAGGCAAAAATGTTACTAATTTATGAATGAATGATGACATCATATATTGTCATAAAAGAAAACCAATAAGCTTCCCAGTAGGCAGGATCATGAGGTAAGATGGTTTGGTAAGATGCTAGGTTAGATTTTACTAAGTGGACAGCATTTTTATATGCACAATGTAATATGCTACATAAATAACAGACATTTCGGCTTGCTTATTGGCTTGCTGAGTGATTTTTATGAGGTGTCAAACTTATATAGTAATATATATTCAAATAATGCAATTATGTGTGTGGTTTTTTGTTTGTTTGTTTTTAAACTTTTTAAATGCTATGCTTTGATTACTTATCAAAACCTAAACTAGAAGTAATACATATCATTGAAGTTGTCCTAGTGCAAAACTGCTGAATGTGACAACACATCTGATCTACAATTTTTTTAAATATATTTTATATATATATATATTTTAAATATCAGTAGGGAGGGGAAAAAATGCATCTTGCTATAAGGAACAGGCAAAAAAGAGTGGATAAAAGAACACAAAGCAAATGTCTAAGTGACTAGAATGGGGTTTTGAAGCCATGATTTTTACCGGTAGACCAGGCAATGCTAGGCTAACAGTTGGTCTTGATGATCTTGGAGGTCTTTTCCACCCCAAGTAATTTTGTATTTTCAAAATACAATGTTGATTACGAAATAAAGTAGAATTTATGTTCTCATTTAAGTTAGAAGATGTTAGTAGATGATAGTATATGTTAGTAGATGTTAGTTAGATGTTAGTAGACAAAAGTGTTTTCCAAGGAGAAATGTGGATTATCAGTCAAGCCAGTATATTTTTTAAGACACTGGCTTTTTTTTTTTTTTTTTTTTTTTTTTCTGAAAGTACAGAATGCTTCATGCTATAGCAGAGAAAAAAGATTTAAGGCTATATATTAGATATGAGGAACTGTTGCAAGAGAATACAGGTGAGATTTTGTTTGTATGGCTTATATTTCAAGAAGTTTTATCCTTCTACTTGTTCTCCTTTCACTACAGCTTTTTGTAAGAAAAAGAAAGTCAATCTTCTCTCTAATGATCCTGTGCTCTTACATGCTCTGATCGCATTGATTGGCATCAGGGAAGCCACCTGGATACCTTGGAAAATGTTGGTGTAGATAGACGGTAGAATTGCCCAATATAAAAATATTTTCTGTCTGGTTTTGTTTCCATGTGGATATGATTTTTCACTTATTTTGTATGGTTTTTTTTGTGGTGCAGCTGTGGATGCAGAGATCAGTAGGGAAAATAAGGCAAATATGTTGTTTCCCAATAGTACAGAATATGACAGAGCACTCCTGAAGAGTTTCTGCAGGAAGGTATTTAAAAAAAATGCCTTTTAAAAAAATGATTTGCCTCTGAGCATCCTTTAATGAGAGGCAAAGCTATGTGGCTTCTGTGTTTTGCAGTTGTCTTCACCGGAGACAAAAATCCTTTTCTAAAGGTCAAGAATCTATGTACTGAGATACTTTTGCAGACTCAGCCCTAAATGACTAAATTCTGTACAAAAATGCAAGATATTGAACATGCGATGAAATGCACAAAATAAATTTATTTAAAAAGTAAATTAGTACGATACATTACCTGTCAGTTATATCATCAAACTCAGCAGTCTCAGCTGTTGTCTTTTTTGTTTGTTTGTGGTCTGTTTTTTTTTGTTTGTTTGTTGTTTACTTTTTTTTTAGTTATTATATTATTATTTTGGATTAGTACAAAATGTATGTGACTTAATGCTCTGTCTCCCACTAAAGTAGAATTTCATCATCGTTACATACCATTTGTAATTTCTAGTATGAACAGATCTACAGTAGGTGTCCTCATCAAAATCTTTGTCTTATGGAGTTTAGCTCATGTTTTATTTCAGCTTCTGAAGAATTAATCCTGTAAGTAACTCCTACCATCAAATCCTATTGGTAGGATTGTTGAACATTGATTTTGGTAATAAAAGTCTTCATTTTTCTAATAAATAGAAACAAAGAAGAAAAAGTCTAAGAAAAATCTGACAAGGAAGTGTCATGGAATCATATAGGATACTTTTCCCACCTACTCATTTCAAAACACTGCAACGTATACTATGAATACTGTGAAGAACAGAAAGATTCTGTGTTTTCCACCACTTTCAAAATTTGAAAGCTGGATTAGAAGTAGGGATAGCATTGTTACTCAATTTTAATTAATTTATTTTTTTCCCATTATTGTCTTTGTGACTGAAATATCTTGCACACTGTTTTTCTTCCTCTTAGGAACAAAAGGATGATATATGGGACATCACAGATATATTTCTGAAACCCTCTGCAGTTGTCATTTGTCTGTATAGATGCTTGACCATTTCTTGTATTCATTCCTCTTAGATCCGTATGGCTGATAAGATTTAAATCTTCTGGACTTTGTATGTCTGTGTTGGAAAACTGTTTTATAACCTGTTAACGTTCCCTAGGTGGCCATTAACCAATGGTTAATGATGTCATTTAGATAAAACATTTAATTTATGTAATACCTTGAAGCATATACAGTGTTTTAAAAATAATTTAATATTCATGGCACTCTAAAGTGAAGACTTAAGCATGCAAGTTAGAATACTGAGGATAAAAGATGATAGTGAAGAAAGGTATAGGAGAAATGAAATGTGAGACATTGCAGGCCGATTGTGCTGATATAAACATATTTTCTGTCTTCTTTTGTGTTTAATTCTCGGGCATCCGTCTTTGATTCTAAATTTTCTTAATAAAGAATGGAGTAAGATATAGAAAAATATATTGCAACTTCTACCTGGTGACAATACTTATTCCAGCTAAAATGTTTTTTGCTCTAATGGTAATAACTGAGGAAAAGAAAATCATTTCTCGCAAGCATCTTATGGTACTGACTTAGCTTCTTGGAATACTTTCTTCATTTCCTTTTGGAAGCTCTTCATTTGAGTTTCAGAAAGACAGGCAGCTGCAAACGTACAATGCAAGTGACTGGAACTTGCTGAATCATTCTGTCTTTGCCAAATAAGTGGTGTTTTTTTGTTGTTTGTTGTTGTTTTTTTGGTATATTTCTCCACTCTTCTACTCTGAACTTGAGGCAGTACATTTTGATAGCGAGTTCTGAAATCAAACAAACCAACGTGACACCTAGATGGATGGAAATTAGCTTTCAAATTAGTTTCTTGCTGTGACTGAGCTCAGCAGTGTCTATGTCTTTTGCAAGATGGATTGCCCTCTGTGTTGCTTTACATGTTAGTGATTGTTATAAATGACAATAAGAACCGTAAAAAATTAAATTTCCATGTTAATAATATTTCCAGTTCCATTTGTCTGTGTGCTTGTGTTCAATCAGCCATGTAAAGTGTCTTATTTCAGATACATTCAATTGTAGTCAGGCCTGTAATTTCCATGTTTATTTGGAGACTTTATTAAATAAATTACATAGCATTCACTAAACATGGAGTTAATTTTTCTGTTGTTCCTTCAAGTTGATACAGACTTGAGACACGGTATAATCACAATATTCCTTAGAAGAGTTCTTGATAGTGGAATGGCAGTACATTGTCCATGATTTTCTATGCAAAAACTACCCACCTTTCTATTTAACCTAAATTTTACTTTGGGAAATAAATGAGTTTGATTGACATAAAACAAGGTGTTTTATGAACTCCAAAACCCATCTATTCTCCTGCATTACAGTCTGTATCACACTCACCTCAAAAGCACATCTAACCTGATCTCCAAATGAGGAAAATAATGTATCATTGTATTAAGAATAATAGTTTTAATCTTTGCACAAAAAGCCTGTTGTTCTTTACTGAAGAGATGATATCAGTTTTGTTGAAAATGTACTTTTGCACAAGTAATATGTATTCAAGCAGTGCAGGGATGGATGACTATCACTTTTTATAGAACAGATTCCCTTGAAAACAAGTCTACTTTGAAACAAAAAATATTCTAGCACTGAGTTCAAGAGATTTCCTGCTTCCAGACACTGTATATTTAAAGGCAGAATGTTCCATGCACGTAAAAACAGTGAAGGAAGGATGAGGGTTAGGCCATTAATTGGCACAAAGTAAAATACTTGTGTCTAGGGACTGAGAATGGTAAAATGTGAATTTGGAACCATTTATGTGTACATTTGTCTATCCATTTGTCTGTTTCACTTTTCTCTGCATGTTCCATAGGAATAAAAAAAAAAAAATGATCACACATTTCCTTTTGCTGGCAAAACAAAAAATAAAAAATAATTACTTCAGGCACCAGACCTGGCACATATACACAGATTAGATTGGTGAAAGCATCTTGCATAGCTTTTTTTTTTTTTTTTTTTTTCTACAAACTATCTTCTTATCTTTTAAACGTTCAGTATGTCTGGTGTCTAAATTGCACAGTGAAAATCTCTTATAAGCCATTTATCAGATTTTTCCTCCACATGCTTTTGTCAATTAAGATTTCCCTGGTGATTTCAAAATCTCATCAAAAGACTTTTTATAAAGAAGAATGTTAGACTGACATGAAGACATTTGAGACATCCTGCTTGCAGAGCGATCTGTGCTACAGATGAATGGCAGAATATCCAATCTTATATCCAGTCTTATAGCAGTCTTCTGAGACAGCTTTGGAGTTTATTTTTCACAGTCACTGGGAAATGAGACAGAGAGAAGGAGAGAGAGAGAGGAAAAAGACTTTAAATACACAGAAATTCTAATATATCTAGGATTCTGAAGTGCTAGCCTGACAAATGAAAAAAAGGCCAGATTAGCGTTAAAACACATGTTAAACCCATGGACCATTTCCAGGGTCATTAAATCACTATTAAATGATGATTGTCAAGCATTAATTTCTGTAAGTAATGAGCCAAGCATGCTCCCAGCCAATTCTAATGGACAGTTTAGGAATCAGTGTCCCAGTGATCATTCTCATTCAGCATTTTGTGTGTTGTTGCAATATTTTTGGAGTCTAGGAAAGTTTGCTGTAATAGATGGAGGCTATTCCATGCCCATTACCTTGAGTGCTTGGGAAAGCTCTTGTGTGTTTAGTTTAGCAATATAGATGTCACCTGTGGGAACTAATTAGAGTGAGTGGAGGAGTGCTGAGTCTTGAATTTTGAGGACACCTGGAGATTTCTTTGGACAAAGAAGCTACGTGAAGCTGAGATTTTTATTTAAAACTTTTGGTCCAGTCTCCCTTTGTAGAATACTGGCATTAGGAGACACACCTGGATTAAGTTAAGAGACTACCAGAAATACCTAAAATAATAGGACTGATAATATGAAGAATTTGTAATAGAGGTCAGAAAGAATAAGAACGGATTAAGAAAAATCAGCCCACAATAGATTTTCCAAAAGCTATTAGAGACCAGTTTTGTGTAGGTGATTTTTTCTGTTGTTGTTTGTTTGTTTTCACACATAAATATATTAATACCGAAAGAGAAAATAAGGAGATGCTATGCACTGGTAATTAATATCAGTTTAGTTGTAACTTAGAGAGTTAGTGTATATTTGGGTTCAGTTTTGGAAAGAAAATCTGGTGAATAAATTGCAGAGGGTTTCTTCTTTAAAGCAAAGGAACTGTAAGGTAGGAAGGAATATGGATAAAGGAGATTGCATTACAAAAGTGAATATTACACTGGAAGAGGAAGTTCAAAATTCTGTTTATCAAATATAAGCATTAGGATCATCTGTGTTGTAATATACGGCCCTGACACAAGGAGAGGAAAAGTCCTGGTGAGATTAGCTTGATGAAATGAAGATGAAATGCTGAAAGAACTGGATGCGTTTGAGGACTGAAGTTATAGAAAGAAATAAAAAGCATAAAATGAAGGCACTTAAGGCACTTGGAAAAAAAAATAGCACATCAGATCAAAGGCAGGGAGAAACCTGCTGTTTTTCTTCCAATGCCAGCTGATAGTGAATGGCCCATGAAGACTGGATGTCATGCATACCATGTGTTTTGTGGGAACACTCTCGTGGCTGTGGCTTCCAACAGCTTGTGGTTCAGGGACTCCCGTAGACACAGATAGTGTCTTTGCATTTCATATCCTTCCCAGCAACTTATCTAGTCACTCTGAACCCATCTAAACTTTTGGCAGCCACAATATTCAGTGTCAGGAATTGTCATGGGTTAACTAAATGTTACTTAAAGAATCTCTCTCTCCCTCTCTCTCTCTCTTTTTTTTTTTTTCCCCTTTTACTTGTCTTAAGTCTGTTACCTGGTATTTTTTTGTTGTTGCATCCTCTGTAGCATGACATTTCTCATTGTCCCTGATCTGAACTGAGAGGCTTGTTAGCTATCATATAAAAAAAAAAAAAATCAGAAAGTTGAGCCTTTCATGTAACAAACTAGAAGTGGGAAAAGAACATCCTCCCAAGAGGGAGAAAAGCTGCTTACTTCTAAAAAACAATGTGGTACCAGAGAAAGGTTTGAAAATTGGTATGGCATACATTTTGGGTGGATTGTGAAAATTTCTTGCTTCAGAGCAGCAGAAACTCTTGGCAGTCAGGTCTGAGGGCTGTGCCCTGCCTGCTTAGGCAGTGCACAAGTGAGCATGGTTATGGAACAACCCTTTTTACAGTGGCTATCTCTCAGAGAACTACCAGGTCCCCATTTTCAAAAGATCACCTCAAGCAAGGGTTCAGAGCTCAAATACATTCCTTTGTCTCACTCTACTAGCAAAATCATGAAAATGCATTGCCATGTGTGAGAGCTGGTGATGGGATTCAGCTGAGTAGGAGGCCCCTTCCCAACATACGCTCCTATATGATCTGGTGTGACCTGTGTGGTCAGTCAGATTTACATGTCAGCCATTTTACAAAAAGTCAAAAAGGCATATGGCACCCTTGTATCTGCTAGCTCTGTTATTAGAAGTGATTTAAAACAAAACAACAACAACAAAACACTTTGCTTTGAATACAGGACACCTTGGTTATCCCTTCTGTTGTGTGAGCACATTTATGAAAAATCTCTTTTCTGTCCTGCAGGTGTAACTTTCATCTCTATTGCTACAGAATATTTTCAGAGATGAAATGCAAAACCAGATTCATTTTGCAATGAATAGTCACAGGGTAGAATTGGTGCAGAAAGGATGGTGACTGAAGAGAAGCCAGACCCAATCCTTCTCCAATGGCTCTTAAGGACAAAACCAAAAACTCCATGTTTTCAGCAAAAGAAGGACGGAAACAAGAGTCTTCTTCTCACATGGGCATCTTGTAGAGTTAGGGTTCAGCTTTTACTGAGTAGGATTTGTCCAACAGAGAGTTAAGTACTCCACAGGAACTTGAGCAGCTGTATTAGGGGCAGATAACCTGTCAGTGTGGATTATTCTCTGTTTTGCTCCAGGGCTCTGATCCTTTCATTGCCCAACTGCATACAGTTTTGTTTGGTTTTGATTTCTGCCTGGAACAAGCCAGATAGCTCCCTCATAGAGAGAGCAGAGGCACTGTTTAAGATAGCTTGGCTCCACCGTTCATTTCTGTCAGCATAGATGAAGCGTGACCATCTTGCTCAGTTTATGCATTTAGGTTGCTCTGAAAGGTGGTGGCCTTGAAGAGTTTAAATGTGAATCAGTTTAAATGTGAAGAGTTTAAATGTGAATTTAATTCATAATACAGGCTGCCCAGATGGGATAGGTGTACACCAAAGAGCTCAGATTCTGTAGAAGGCATAACCTTATAAGGGGTTATCCTGGGGGAGAGGGACATAACTCAGGAGTCTGCCTGTCTACGTGAGCATTGCAGCTCCTGAAGAAAACTACACTGGCTTTGCCTGTACTTCTTAAGCAACTGAACTTGTCAAAGGTTCTTAACAGACAGACACTCAAAAGATGAAAACACCTCCAAAAGCATGATTACAGGCTTAGATTGAAGCTGGACATTCTGAAGCTTGGTTTAGTTAAGATTTGCATGCCTTGTGCTATGTCAAAAGGCAGATGTCAAAGCTCCCAGTGAAAGATATTGAGAAAAACCTAGGCAGCTTCTGAGGTGGGTAATAGCAGATTGCCAGAATGCTGTGAGGCTTTAAATCTTATATGTAGACACCTTTTACAGATCTAGCTGAGAGATTTCATTGATAAATTCTTTTACATTACCATGCGTTGGTTCATTAAATTACAAATGAGGTAGAAGTAACCTCTCTTTTACTACTGATATCTGTGAAGATAACCTTGATAGGGAGCCACAATCTGTGCATTTTTTTCCTGTCTAAAGAGAACACAACTGATGTGCTGAAGCATAAATCCTGCATAATAGGAGAAGTGTGAGGGAAATTATCCTAAACAGAATACCCTCTACATGTGAGCTGGCATTGAAGATATTTTTAAGGTTTCTGATCTTTAGATTCAGATTTTTGTAATAAAAAAGAGAGAAAATGTGTAAAAACTAAAGCTGCTCAACCTCGATTACTGGTATTTTATGCTAAATTGGGTTGTTCCTGCCAAAAACATTAAGCTGGCAAAGGGAAGCTTAGATGTCTCGTTATCCTATTGCCAAGAAAGACATGATTTTGAAAGCTCTACAGGGTGGACCTAAAGGCTCTTGCTGCCAATCTGTTCTAGTATTCATTGAAGAATGACTAGAATCAGCATTTCTTTGAAGAAATAGTGCTTCAGGCTTCTCTGGATGTGCACCGAATAGATTTTAACAATGGTGTTTATTTATGTAACATCTCTGAGGATCTTGGTTTTGCACTATGGTGCAGGCTGTACTAGATTTTAAAGAAACCAATGGCATTCAGAATACGTGTTTGTCTTTAAAAGCATATGTAAGAAAAAAGGTGAGGTAGTACTGCTAAAGCACTAAGTAAAAATGAAGACCTGAAGTCCCACAGTACTCTACAAAAGAATACACAAGGATTTCTAGAGGAATAAGTTGGTTATTTTAGAATTATTAATCATCTCTGTCCTAAGGATATATTCAGTGAGAGGCATAAAATCATATTAAATATGTAGGCAAAAAAATGTTTCATTTTATGGGTGATTCATAATCAAGTTGCAACAGCATGGAAATAGACCTATGAATTCTTCAGATTGCTGACATTTAGAAAATTAATATGAAGTTTAATTTGCTTTCATAGTGTTCTATGAATCAGACAACAAGTGTCAGGAAAAAAGATTCTAACGTGAGAGCATTCACCCAGCAAACTAAACAGAAACGAGCATTCCTTCATTCAGAAGAAAAAACAAACACACTGTAAAAAAACAAACAACAACAAAGAAAAAGAATGAAATACGGTGCTTGTTGGGATAAAAAGAGGTTCCATCCACATTTCCTGGATTAGTTCATAAAATACATCTTTAAAGAGAAGTTAGCTTTGGCACTGATCTAGGAGTCCGAAGGCAGAAGATAACTCTCCTCTATACTTACACTAAAAACCTACATCTCTCTGTCCAGAAGGCTCACGAATCCCGAGGCCAAAAGGAACTTTTATTTACTTACTCTTGAACTCCTGCATACCAGAAAACCTTCTTTGGAGATTTCCATACTGAGCTAATTCGGCACACTACTTACAAAAATATCCAGTCTTGACCAGAAGATTAATTACAGCAGGAAACAGCACAGTCCATTGTAATCTGCTCTGACTGTTTGTTAATTTTATTTTAAAAACATCATCTATCTAACATCTGATCCTTATGGGTCCCTTCCAGCTCGGGATATTCTATGATCTAGAAATCTGACCCTTGCTTCAGCATTGATCCTTTTTTCTCTTGGAGAGCCTGAGTTGGCTCGGTTGAAAAGTCTGCTCCATTGAGATATTTTCCTCTTACATAGAACTGATGGATCATGACTTACTGACATCTTAAACTTCACTCGAGGTACCTTAGTCTTTCATTCAGCCTTTCAGTGAGCAGAATGAAGTCATTGTCAATTTTATTCTTGCACTTCTAATTTTTTATTGTCTCCATTTTGTCAGGATTGCTTGTAAAACTGGGTGTTAGATTTAGATGTAGATAATGCCATTTCTCTGTTCTTGTTCCATATTAATAGCATCCACCTTGTTTCTTAGATCTGCAGAAATTCATGTTCAAGGGATAACACTGTGATAAACAAAACTAAGATATGTGGGATGCCTGGAATTTCTCCATATTTTCCTTTGGAAATGATAAAAAAAGCAAAGAAACATTAGTCTACTTCATTTCTCTATCTCTTTCCAAAATCATTTCACTAAAAATCTGCTGAAGACAGGCAGGTTACCTCATTGTGCTGTTTCCATATTCTCCATAGCCCATTTATAGACAGCACTTGTAGTGATCCTTATTCATTTGGGTTCTATGGAAAAGAGGACTAAATCCTTCTCTTATCTATTACAAAGAAAATTATGTTTTTCAAAAAGGTGAATACCAACTGAAAAAAGAAGAGTTGTTTTTCTTGAGAATTTATTTCAGGACAGTAGGACTGGTAGTTGTTTGTGGACTCTCAGTACATTTGTAAGTTATCAAAGCCAGCAAACTTGATTCTAACATTGTGTACTGAAAGCACGGCAGCCAAAACTGAGATTCTTTGTCAGTTTTAATATCATCCAACTAAAGTCTACTAACTAGCCAACTGCATATCTCTTTAGCAACATTCTAATTCATGTACTGTAATTAGGCTTGAATACAAAATATTGATTTTGTAGTAATTACATTTGTGTGATCATTAAGATAATGTTTCAGGAAATCTGCCTAGATTCAGCATGAGGTTCCAGATAATGAAATGTTCGCTCTACTGCTGTGTAGAAGAGCTTTTAAATAAAACTTAATCTGTACTCTAGCTAATATAAATTTATTTGATCCTGCCCTCTGACTTGTTTGGCTTAGGATAATCTACCAAAATTGAAATAATTGAAATATTTTACAGTGCTGATCATGGATTATTAGAATAGGCCAGCTTTTTTTTCTTTTTCTTTTTCTTTTTCTTTTTCTTTTTCTTTTTCTTTTTCTTTTTCTTTTTCTTTTTCTTTTTCTTTTTCTTTTTCTTTTTCTTTTTCTTTTTCTTTTTCTTTTTCTTTTTCTTTTTCTTCTCTGATTTGAGTGCATCTGGGGAAAAGATGTATGAGACATAAGAAATAATTCAGCATTTAAAGAGCACTGATTTATATCCAAAACTCTTGTTTATTGCAGTACTAAATATGCTGCAGATACTTGTTTTGCTGAGCAAGTTTGTAACTTCTCTGTTAGCCTTAAATATTACATACTTAATCAATGCATACACACAGAAAGAATGGCATTCTATAATTTCTGGGTAACAACTTATTTTCCTATTTGGCTATTCTTATATTATTTTTAGAAGGTTACGTCTCAACATGTGCATAAATGTATGTTTTTTATATTTACATGGATACACAGGAAGAGACAGACTTCTTTATAGCAACTACAAGTATATGCAAGGAACATGGTCTAGGTATAGAATATAGAAGAATATTTAAATTGCCTTTAATCTAAATGTCTTGGTGATAGAATTTATTTCAAAGATCTATTACTTTAAAAACGGGAGCCATTAAGAAAATGAATGAGCAATGTCTAGAGCAATGATTTAGTTAAAGATTATGTTGATAGTAATTAAATCACTCAGATCTGTAATAAAAAAAAAAATACAATTAAATCAGATCTTCAAGCAGGAATATTTGTAATTATCAATCCAGATTATCTGCATGTAATATGTGCCATGAAACAAGTTTTATGGCAGGGTAAACATTCTGTGTCTTCCAGGGGAGAAAATATATATATATATATTTTGATTTATATTCGAACCATCAGGTGAAATATTCATTGTCATAAGACATTTAGCTATATATTATATCACTGAATTGTCCTGAAATATAGAAAATAGTTTTTAGTAAAATAAATATTAAATACCCTAGACATATTTAGAAATATGGAGAAGCACATAGTTAGAAAACCACATACTCAAATACAGATCTCTGGAGATTCATTCTGAGTATATGTTCAAAACCAGTAAATGCAAGTAATTTACTGGAAGAGATGACTTCATTGCAATAGGGAATATGTATTTTAAAAAGAAGGTTCCACATTCATAAAGGTTCAAACAGTCCTAGTGAGTGACACGTTTATTACCCTACATTATGTTTCAGAGTGAACCTTTGCCTTATGATGAAACTCATCTTAGATTCTCCTGAACAGTAAGAAGGGAAGATTAAACAATATAAAATTTGATAAACCCCAAAGAGCACACTTCCATGTGTTTTTATGTGTACCAGATTATGCTATCACTGTTCTCTGTTTGCCTTGAAAGTCATGCTGTGTGAAGAATGGCCATTTTGATTTCTTTGGAGAGGATCAGAATCAATTCTACAGAAAAACCTTGACTAGAATACTCCTTTCAATGCACTAGTTTTGTTTTACAAAGCACAGAGCTCAGCAGTTTGCTAGCTAGTCTTGTCATTATTAACCCCAAAATACTGATGATGGAAAAGACTTCTCTAGGGTTATTCTCTCTGCATATTCTCTGTATGATACTTCTGTATTTAACAGCAGCCAAAATGGTGTCACATGTAGAAAGCCATGTACACTTCTTTGTGAAATAGCTTTTACGTTTTTGACAAGATCTTGTACTACAAAAGTACCCAGCTGCCATTATTATCAAATCACAATGTTTTGCATCTCTTTGTTATTTGTGATACTTTTCACCTGGCTAGCCTGGACAAGACTAGAGACAAGCCTAACTGGGGATGGGGAAACTTCCCGAGAAATCCCCTCTGGGCAGTGAAACCAGAGAGCAGATGCAGAGCATGAGGAGGCAGCTTTCAAGGGGAGCTATATGGCAAAAAGGAAGAAGTTCAGATCATGCACTCAGCTGATTTTACATGAATGTTCAGGACTCATCCTGTTTGTGAAAGAATTAATTGATTCTCTGAGGAAGATGAGTGGGAGGCACTGTGGACAGCCCATCATGTTCAGTGTCACACTGAGGGTTCACTCTCTGAACTGAGCACTGCTGGCCAAATTCCTTGCTCCCTGAGCTGTTGCAGCCTGCTTCTGCTCTCCTTAATTTACATGTACTTTCTCTGAACAGGCTATTAAGAAAATGAAAGAGAAAGAGTGGAGAATAAATTTGTTGTAAGAGAAAGATTGCATCATCAATCGAGAGAGGCCAAAGAGAGTGGTTATAAAATACAATGTACACCATAACCCAATTTTCAGGCAAATATCAGAACATATGAGCACAGCACCAAATTACATGTATTATGACAAGAACATTGCAATGTAAGAGCAGGCAAAATAAAGTGGGAAAGAAAAGCAAGGTAGGTGTTAAAATCCTTAGGAAGGAGTTGTCTGACACCTTTCTAGCTGGGAAGAATAAATGAAATATCCTTCTCAGAGTGTCAGTGCCACAAATACAGAAGCAGAAATCAGTTAAAAATCAGGTTCGGAATCTTGGGCATCACATGGGTGAAATCCTTTGATGTGCTGAACAGGACTGTATCTGACATTGGTCGAGGCCTACCTTGGTCAAGGCCTACCTTTGTCAAAGCCTATCTGTGCTATTAGAAAGGGATGTGGCTCTCGTCATTGTCCCATGTTTGCTCACTGTTGGGGATTGCAGCAGTTTGGTGAAAGCTGACCCCTCATAGAATATCCATGGTGTGTCCCTCTAGCAGCCCAGTTTGTGAGGAGGAGAGAAGACGAACTCCCAGAGACAGCCCTGAGTGGTGGTCAGCCAGGTCTTGTCCCATCTGTCTCTCCTTGCCTCTGTAGGTGATATATGCTCAAACCAGAACCCTTCTCCTCAGCTTGCCTCAGTAACACACTCATTAAGAAAGCAAAATAAGCTGAAATCAAGTGAGATGGTTTTCAGATTTGGAAGTGCCCTGTCTCACTAGGGAGTCAAGAAGCAGTCATGCTACCAGAAGACACCACAGCATTTACTCTAAATTATAATGAGTTTAAACTTCAAAAACAATGGCTACTGTTACTGAAAATCCTATAATCTGTGTTTTTCATTCAATGAGGCTGCACAGGTGCTCCTGTAACTGCAGAGTATATGCTGAAATGTGTTTGTGAAGATACAAAACCAGCTGGCTGTCACTTGACTTTATGTTAAAGTGCAGTGGAGAAGAGCACAAAATCTGGTAGTATCCCCTGGCACCCTAAGGATTTACCATTCAAGCATGTGGAGATGGGGAAAATGGTCCTCTCAGACACCTCTTCTCTGTGACTACAGCATGAAGGAGTGTTTCCTAGCCAGACTTTGGGCTGTCAACAAGTACAGATGGCACCTGAGTTTGTCCATGTCCATGCCATGCAGTTTCTATCCTGCGGTGAAAGGGGTGTGTGCTCACCTGGTGGTCCTGGTTGTTCCTGCTGAAGGAGGACAGCATCACTGGGCTGAAACTGAGCCCTTGCACCAGCCACAGCCACAGTCTCCATACAGAAAGACGAAGAACCAATAATATAATTTACTCCAGTGAGTTCCTTAGACTCTTTTCAAGATGGGTTTGCTAATATCCATCGCATCATTGCTCCCTACTTCTTACATTATCAGCACCCTTCCCTAATACCAAACAGCAGCAAAACTCAAGGCTGCCCAAAAGACTTCTTATTTCTTTTGGTTTAACCTTTGGACCACCATCCTCAGCCCACCTGATAATGTCTAACCATCTTGCTCACACTTGCAGGTGTTACCTAGGGGATCCTGGTTCTTATGCTGACACATTGCAATTTGCATCAGACAGAGGCACAAACAGCACCAGAGGCAGCTGTTTAGAAAGGATGAGCCTAAGGCTCAATTTTTTGTCAGTGGATATGATTTTTCCTTCTTTCTCTAATGATAGCAGTGCAGTCCCTACAGTGGGCACAACTCAGTGGACAATGCCAGATTGAAGGTGCTTACATTGGTATACATGTAGATTACCCCTTGCTGTTATTAAGGTAACAGATTTTATGTTCCTTAATTAGGAGGAGAATGTCTCCAATGCTCCAGCCACCTATAAGAAAGAGCACACATTGCTGCCCCAGCTTCTTGTAACTAACCCATGAGGTTTCAACAGCTTCCCAAATGCTGACTAGGGAAAAGAGACAATAAAGAAAGACCATTTCTCACATTTTTCATGAGCAGGATAGGCATTCAAAAACACGTCACAAAGAAATGGCAAATCACACAGCAGGATTTCACTTCAAATAAGTTCTGGAGTTAAAATGTGAATAAGTAAGGCCTGGATCAAGATACATGCTGCTTGGTGAAACTAGGAGGGCAGTTTGGACTCTGGGCCACAGGAAGGAAGAAGGTGCTGGAGGTGGCTGGAGAAGGAGCTGGCTGGGTTGATCAACAGAGCAATGGGGTTAAAAGCAATGGGAAGAAGACACAGAGAGCTGGCCTACATGGATTGTTTTTCTTTGGTAGCAGCAAACAATTACCAATGGTGACATTCAAAGCCTGCATGGTTTCAAAAATGATGACCCAAAATCTGTTTCTGAGAAGTTATAAGCAGAAGGGAACCTTCTCCATTTACATTTTACTGTGTTAATAGCTTGTCAAACCCAGCCAGTTCTTAACAGCATGTCTTCTGATGAAAAAGTACCTACTATTTAGAGTCGGCCAATGTAAAAGTGGTAACAAAGCTAACTTGGGATGGCTTTGGTTTGTGAACCAGAAGAATTGACAAAGGATATTTTTGCCTTTTAACATTTGACATTTTTGAGACTCATTTTTCTTCTACACCATTAACTTCTTAGCTTGAAACGTAAGATGTCACCATGATAGAAAATACATGCAGGGAAACATTCATTAAGATACTGTTAAAATAACATCAGAAGCAGTAATGTTCCAAATTTGGTGTGACACAAATACTTTTACTAATTCTGTAAAAGCCAGAGAAAAGTGTCATTCTAAGTGGATATTATTATAGTTTATATACCACATCGTGCAACAAATCTAATTTTTGCAGCAAATGTTAAGCATGAAACAAATTAAAAGTGTTAGGCTGTCTGAATAACAGCTAATCAAATTAAACACTGTGACCTGGCAAGGTTCAGAGGATGAGCAATAAGCAGACGCACCACATAACCTTGTTCAGTGCAAGGGGGCATACGGCTGTTCCCAAAACTGGCAGAGGAGGATGGTTACACCCACATCCCTAAATAGACACCCTGATGTGACTCCATGGATGAACCTCTCTCCCATGTGTTGTGCAGTGACAGGGGTTGCCAACAAGGGGATCAGACTCATGTGGGAAGTAAGGAGAGAGCCTCAGGATTCATCAGGTTGATGGTTGGACTTTATGATCTGTAGAAAGAGAAAATATAAAATAGCATGATAAGTGGTGATGTTATGGCTGCATATAGGCAAAGTGTTTTCCTCTGGTGCCTTTGCTAAACAACACTAAACTTTGGTCTTTTGGAGCCCTGAGGAAATATGATTAAGGAATATTTCTTACTTGAGATGTACAAAAGAGATGGACAAATGTTGTAGAAGCAATTTCAATCCTGTCTTTTCCCAACCTTTTAACAGTTGTCTTAACAGTGTCAACATTTATGTTTACTAAGTATACACAAATTCCCATGCCCCTATCCACACAGATATGTACCCTGAGAAATCTGTCTGCTATTAGCCAAGACAGATCTCTGATGTGTTTATACTTTTATAGAGGGCTGTGCGCATACAACAGGTTAGGCAGGAGGAGACCTCTGGAGGTAGCTTGGTCCATCCTCCCTGCTCAAAGCATTTTTTTCTTTCTAAAGACATACTGTTGATTTTTAAAAATTTCCAGTTGCACATCTTCCTTTGCACACTCATTTATGCTTCTATTAAAAGGTACATTATTACAGAAACTTCTGCTATAGGAAACTTATACAGTATATTACCAGGACTTTTAATCTATCATGAAGCTAAGATAAAACAGGACGACAACTTGTTATTTAGAAAATTCTGCATGATCTAGAAAACATGGAGTTTTCTTCTACCTAGTCTAAAACTAAAGTCAGAGAAAATAACCTTGTGTTCTCCAGGTAGATAACAGCAAATTGTATGCATTCACCTTTCATATATAAACAGGTCCACAGTACACATTTTTAGAAAACAATCTAAATTATCAAGCCATTAATAGCAGATGAGATAGACAGTATTAAATAACAGCACATAAACTAGATTGTTATGTTTTTTCTGGAGCATTTACATTTTCCAGGACATTTTTTTTCCCAAGAGGTAGGACATTTTGTCTCCTATTTTACAAATGTGGTATGAAACAAAAAGAGGAAAAGCACTCCCCGCTGCCTGCCTCCCCCAGCTCTCTAAGGAGGAGACTCATCATTGCACATACAAGAAAAACAGCCACCCACACACTAGAGCCCTTCAAGCAGAAAGCACCTGACAGGAATTTAAAAGTAGGTTTTCAATGGTGAAGTTGGCAGCAATCTACATAAAAGCAGTTCTTCAAGGAAGGGTATTATGTGATATGAATTAGATGAATGTATTAAGTTCCTCCATTTTTAAAACAGTGGAGTCTAAAATCAGATTATTTTTATCATGATCAAATGTTTTGTTTGAAACAACTCATGGCTGCATATGAGGAATAACAAGGAAAATATAATGGAGAACAATATATTTTAATAAAATGAATTTTTACTATCACTCAAACTCTTAAATTTATTAAAAATCTCTGTACTAGCTGCTTGAGTTTTCAAAAAACCCACTATACACAAAGACAGCGGTACACATAAAGCATTTAAAGTTAAATACGTCAAATGAAACAGTAAGTAAATATACATAAAATAAATAAATATATTTTATGTAAATATACAGCAATTTATTTTTATTTTTTTTTTTTTAATTTTTTTTTATAACAGAAGGTGAAGTGTTTGCAGTTTTTGCTTTTAGCAACAAAATCCAGTGATAAGAATTACATTAGTTCTTCCTAAAGGTTTGCAGGTCTTCATATGGACATTTTTAAAGCATTATATTTCTTATCCTTTAGACCATATGGCTACATTAAATACTTCTTGCTTCTGACTCAGTTTTTTCATCTGTAATTAAGGTGGAAGGAAACAATTGCTGATGTTTAAGACCTCACTTAAATTTTACATTGCTATTGCATGGTTTATATAACCTGAACCTAAGCAGCTTTCTTGGTTTTAATTTTTTCCTTGTTTCTTTTAAAACTAAAGCTAAATAATAACCTCTGTACCTAGATTGTTATTTTTTGTTTTGTTTTGTTTTCTGAAGTGCAAAGACAACATTTTTAAATGGCTTACTGTTTTGCAAGTTATTGATAACTGAATCAGGAAGCTAATTTCACACTGGCTTTGCTTCTGGACTCTGTCTGGATCTTCCACATGTCAAAGGCACAACAACATAAGTCCCTTTCCTTTGATTGAGAGCCCTCTTTTTACACTGTTTGTAAGTAAAATAAAAACTGATCTTCTACATTGCTTCACTGGTTCTGAAAATTTCTTCAACAGCACTGACTCAACACAGTTTTGTATGGAATATCTGAGGATAACTGAGATTTCTTTTGCCTACCACCTCTCGTATAATTTAGCCCACAAGCTGGTGGTGTTAACTCTGAAATTCAAGTTGCTGTGCACACCTCCTGGGGCCAGACTTTCTGATATGCTAAACATCTGCAAGAGGATGGTGTTATCTGCAGGTTTACTTAGCATGGCTTCTCATCCATTAATAAGGAAAACATAGATTTCTCAATTATTTATACATAGAACAACAATTTAGCAAGCTCCTTATCCTTCTGGCACTCATAGAAAACCATTTCTCCCAGCTACCGTCTTCTTTATCTGTACTATACGTCCTTTATAGGCATGGAGCAGAGTACTGCACCTTGCTAAGAGAAGCTACATGTCCTCTCCTTAGTGATGCCTGTCTGAGTCACTGCTGTGTGGACATCTCTGCCTTTAATTGCAGCAAGGCTCCTGTTGGCTTCATAAGTGAGAAATACACTCAGAGATATTGGACAGACAGGCAGTTTTTTGTGGTTTGACTAGCTGGCATTTGTTACAGTAGTGTCAACTCAATAGCTTGTCACTTGCAGCTGAATGGAAATAATGTGTACACTGTTCAAAGCTTGCCAGCCTTGTTCTGGACCATCCAATGACAAATTACGGTTCCTGCATTTTTATATGCCACTATCTCTGAAATGATGGATCCATAACTATGGAAAAATTTCAAAAGCTTGGGATTTCCTGTGGTATTTGCTTCTTTGTGCTGATTTGTTACCCATAACCCTTTGGGACTGACCGGGGTATACTGGTCAATACCAGGATCCAAGCTTTTTACAACTGAGATGAAAAGGAAGTGTGAGGACAAAAGGGCGGGTAGTGATGGTGAAGGACTATATCTTATGTCCTAAATGACAACCCAGGTTACTCTGGAGTATTAAATTGGAATGTTACATGAAAGCATTAAATAAAAAAAAATAAAAAAAAAAAAAAAGGAAAAAAATAGGAAAAAGGAAAAAAAAAAGACCATGGGATACACAGTCCATGCTAAAGTCATATTCTAAAGCTTAATTTCAGGTATGTCACAGATGTCTCTGCTTCTTGTCAGAACATAACAACAGCAAGGACAAGCTGCTGCTGCAGTTTGAACTCCTCAACCTGTCAGTTACACATTATTTTGCTATACCCATTTCTAAGCTTTTAACAGGTTTCTTCTGAGAAAAAGGTGAGAAATAACTTCCTCTCTAACCAGCTGAATGTAAAATGAATGTAAAACCGACTGAGACTTCTGTGAAATGTCAAATGCAACACCTAGTCACAAAAAAAACACAATAGGTAGTGTTGATAAATGCAGGCACTGCATGGCTTTGTTGCCCAAACATGGGTAACATGCAGTTATTAAATTATTTAGTTCTTCTCTAAGAATTGTTGAAGTGTCTGTAAGTGATAACTACCTACAACAACCATTCTGTTTTGTGTAGCAAACATAAGACACATGCACAGTTCTCCTAGAGTCTATCACTGATTCTCACAGATCTTCCTTAGAAACTCACTTCTTCCATCAGTTGCAAAACAACAAAAAACAAAACAAAACAAAACAAACAAACAAACAAAAAACAACAACAACAAAAAACAGCAACTCCAAAACACCAATGTACACTTTGTTTATTATAACGGACAATTATGTTACCACAGTGATATGCGGCATACCATATAAACAGGTTAAATCAAATTCCTCTTCATCATTTTTCTCTTCAACAGTGTGTCTGTTATATAGAATTAGGTTTCAAGATTTTAGTACCATTTGTAACTCATAACTGGGCCTCAGCATCACATGGACCCTCACTGTGTTACAGTTGTGAAGACACATAAACATAGAGATATTGCTCTGGATCTAAATTTATCTCATGTTGAACAGAAAGGAAAGATGCTTGAGAAACTGGTATGTAGGATTTGTAGCACTGAGCTGCTATGCCTTTTGTATGTCCAACTCCTACAAAATTTTGAGATTTCTGAAAATTCATTAATTATAACTCATTCTTTACAGGTTTAGTTGCAAGGGGTTAACCTTAGTTGCAAGGGGTTAACCTTAAAGAAACTATACTCCTGTGAGTGGTAGGCTTTATCTGTTGAGAGGTACAGAATGGATTAGAGACTGCACACACCTTAAAAGCACAGAAATCAATGAATAACCTATTTCAGGCTCAGATCTTTTTTTGTTTTTTCATGCCACCAACCACCAAAACAATGCCATCTGGGAAGTTACTCCCACTCTAACAAACTGCTGCATCTCTAGCAGTTTTTGACAATAAAATCCTGGCTCCTGCTTCTGGACAGCATGACATTTCTCATCTCCACAAAACATTCCTTCTGCCTGGTGGAGTAGAATTTTGGAGGAAAGATAAAAGGATTACATGGAACTAAATGAAAAATAAGAGAATCGCTCTTTATAAATATTTTAAATAATATCCTGTGTACTTTCCAAACATCATATGTGATGAATGACTTACAAATTTAAATAAGAGTTAGAAGATGTGCAATTTGACTTTCTAGTATCATAAAGGTCTAATCTTGGGGAACTTTCTACTAAGCTACAGGGATTTTTTTTTTCCTTTATTTAAAGCCTCATCCAGAAATGAGTTATGGATTGCACTGCAGCACATTATCTGTAAGAGTAAAATTTGTCAACTCTGCAGTACACACATTCTCTGTTATGACTTTATAAAATGCCCTACAAACAAATATTACAAATATATAACTGATGTCTGAGTTCTTAGCCCGTAAAGAATTCCAGTGCAGCCAAAGCACAAGTTCCAAAGCATTTGATTTCTTGTAAAGAAGGATGAGGCAATTGGTGTTGTTTGGGTACAAGGCAAATTGCCAGGAGAAGCTAGTATTTTATTTTATTTTTATATCTCTGGCTGCCATTAGTCATTGGGCCAGGATGAAAATTTCTGCTGCTACATAAACTTCATGGTTGCATTTAGGCATTTGGCACTTCCACAGCATAGCAATTTAAATCACCTACTCATTTCAAGGGTTGTTCCACCATATTTCCTATTTTTAGAAAGGTTATTAAGGAGAAGAAGATAAGGCATGGAGTTTTCTTAATCAGTCTGATTGCAGACTTGAATGTGATACTACAAAGACAGTTTTGATTGATGTTATGACATCACAGGCCTGCTCATTTTATTTCACTTGTACCATGTTCTGAAGCAGATGAGATAAAGTAGACATGAAACTTAGGACAGGGAGTTTGGTACTTTACAGGGATTCAGCTCAATACCCGTAATACTTACAATGTGGCCACTCTTCTTTTAAATTCATGTAGATCTGTAATGGGAGTTTAAAAAGTATTTCTGGTCTCATTTCATCAAGAATGAACTGAAAAGTCCGAATTTCCAGGAAATAAGACCTCAGATAAAAGCACTCTTATTTAAGCTAAATCTAAATAAAGTGCTTGGTGCCTAGGAAATGGTTTTGCAGGGGAACACAGCAAGAAGAAATAGTTCTTTTGGGGAGTGGATAGATGCATGGGTGATACTGCCACCCCTCTATATCAAAATCCTTTAGAGAAGACAAGATTGAAGAATTGACTAAGGTTTTATCTATAAAAAGACAAAATTACTTGTAGCTTTTCAAGAGCCTGGCAGCTAACTTGAAGAGAGAAAATCAAGACAAATTCCACAGATTTTTCCCTTGTTTATGTGTACACATATATGGCTTTTAAAATGCTTTCTCTCAGGACTTACTAACAAAAAGCCATGAAATTAAGGGAAAGCATAAAACTGAAGTAAGCATGATAAATCATGGTGTCTGATATAACTAATATCAAAATAATATTAAACAGGTTCAGTGCTGCAAAAGTCTAAGCAGTTACTAGTCAAAGCAGAGTGTGCCTGACCTCCTAGGAATTACCAGTTGAAGAGGCTGTGACTAATTAGTCTATGCATCTACACATCCATGTCTGAAGGAGAAGACTGGATGGTAACGCTATTAGCAAAATGCTTAGAGAATGCACTGAACAAGAGGAATAAAAGAAAAAAAAAATACCTTTGTGCATATAGAGAGGATAATCATACAAATGTTGCAATATTGATTATATAAGGCTAACTGCTGTATTTATTGTTAAATTGTGCATCTACAAAAAAGGATACTAGAGGTGCTATTAGGTCATTTGGTTTGTATTAGGGCTTTTATTTATTTTTTTTTCACCTTTTAGTTTTCCTTTTGGAAATCTTCATTGTGCACAAGATAAGATCCCTGCTGATGCTTCTATAGTTGGGCAGGGGAAAGGTAGCTGGCACTGGTGCAGTTCTCCACTTCCAATTGTACCTTGTTCTCTTTTACCATCAGCTTCAGGGTCCTCCTTGCACCGGATATCCATCATCAGTATTGATGGGTTCTCAGAAATTCTCTGCATTTCCTGATTTTGCAGAAGTTGTGTCTTTCCTTTTTTTTACTTCTCTTCATTTTTTGCCTCTCCTGGCTTCTCAAATGGCAACTCTTGATTTGGGGATTCCCAGCTTGTGATGCAACACGTCTGTGGAAATTCCGTTATCATGCTGATTTCTCCCAGTTCATGTCTGTCAATGAAAGTCCCAGGCTTGCCAGAATCCTAGGTAAACTTCTCCATGTTAGTTGTATTAATGTTTATAATCTGGTTAACTATTTTTATGCTTCAAAAATCCTTCTTCTCTCTGTTTCACTCTCTGCAGCAGATCAGCAGATATTGATTTATTTCAGGAGAATATAGAGAATCATAATTTGGCTGTTAGCATCTGTAGTGGGTTTACGTGGCAAGGTTTTGGTAGCAGGGAGCCATAGGGGTGGTTTCTGTGAGAAAGATCTAGAAGCTGCCCCATGTTTGGGAAGGGCCCCATTGTTTTCCAGATCTGAGCCAATAAGCGATGTTGTTTTGCGCCTCTGTGAGAGCATATTTAAGACAGGGAAAAAAAACACTGCACCAGACAGCAGCCGGGAGTGAGAGAACAGCCTTGCAGGTGCCAAGGTCAGTGTAGAGGGAGGGGGAGAGGTGCTCCAGGCGCCGGAGCAGAAGTCCCCTGCGGCCTGTGGTGAGGACCATGGTGAAGCAGGATGCCCCCTGCAGCCCATGGAGTACCACGGTGGAGCAGGGTTCCATGCTGCAGCCCGTGGAGGAGACCACGGTGGAGCAGGTGGCCCTGCACTGACGGAGGCTGCCACCTGTGGAAGACCCCTGCCGGAGCAGATTCCGGGCCGGACCTGTAGCCCGTGGAGAGGAGCCCATGCAGGAGCAAGTGACCTGGCAGGAGCTGCTGCCCGTAGGGGAGCCAGGTTGGAGCAGTTTTCTCCTGAGGGATGGACCCCGTGGTACGGACCCATATCTGGAGCAGTTCTGGAAGAGCTGCTGCCTGTGGGAAGCCCACGCCGGATCAGTTCATCAAGGACTGCATCCCGTGGGTGGGACCCCACAGCACAGGGGACGAGAGTGACCGAGAAGGAGCGGCAGAGAAGAAGTTCTGTAGACTGACCATAACCCCCATTCCCCCGTTCCCCTGTGCCGCTCGGGGGGAGGAGGTGGAAAAGGGTGGATGGGGGGGAAGGTGCTTTTGGTTTTTGTTTCTCACTTCTCTCGCTTGTTAGTAATAGGCAATAAATCTTACTATCTTCTTATGCTGAGTCTGTTTTGCCCGTTACAATAATTATTGCGTGATTTTCTCGTCCTTATCTCAACCCTTGAGCCCTTTTTTCACATATTTTCTCCCCGTTCCTCTTTGAGGAGGGGGAGTGAGAGAGCGGCTGTGGTGGAGCTCGGCTGCCCACTCAAGCAGAACCACAACAGCATCCTTCAAGGTTTCTTCCTTGTGCAGACGCTCTTATGATATATAGATTAAACTCTCTTATGTAATTTCGTTTTCTTCTTTTGGTGCACCATGATGATCCTATATTACCTACATATTTTATGTTTTACTTTATATTTATGTTTCTTGCCTTCTTTTTGATTTTCTTAACACTTACTGTTGTTAGCTTCAGAAGAAGCCAGAAAAACAGGTATCACACTGTTATATCATAGGTGTAATTTCTAAGCTTGTATAACAGAGCTTCTCTATTCTTGTTGCGTTATAGGCTATTTCTAACTCAGCATCCATATCATAGATGTATGTTTTTTGAAATTACTCTTGCCAAAGTCTTTGATGACTATTTTCATGCAAATGCACAGTGTGTGTAAGAACTCTGCTTCCTCTTCAGCCTTCAGAGCCTTTATCCTCACTCCCTGAAGCTTCAGCAGCTTTTTCTCCTGGATCTCTGTAATCACTCCTTCAGCATGTACTACAGCAGTTGCTTCTCTAGCTGTTTTGTGGTGTCTCACATGGCTCTGTCCTGGATCTTTTCGTCTTTGTAAAGTTTATTTCCTCATCATCTCATCAGCTGCTCATCTCAACTATTGCCTCTAGGGGTGTGAATCACACATCTGCCAGTCTCATCTTCTCACTGTGGCAACAACACAACATCACAACTGTTATATCAGAGGTCTTTCTTTTCTCCATCCAGAACTTTCCTTATTAACTCTTTCCTCATTCATTACTCATCAGTCAAGTCTGCAGATTATTTGACATTTTTTCTATTATACCAGTGTAGATCCTTACATACATATAAACTCTGTAAATACATTTGTGTCTTATTCCTAGACTAATATCTTATTTTATCCTCACATCCAGCAAAAACAGGCAATAATTAGCTTATATCTGGAGTTTTCTCCTTCTCCTTCTCCTTCTCCTTCTCCTTCTCCTTCTCCTTCTCCTTCTCCTTCTCCTTCTCCTTCTCCTTCTCCTTCTCCTTCTCCTTCTCCTTCTCCTTCTCCTTCTCCTTCTCCTTCTCCTTCTCTTTCTCTCTCTCTTTCTCTCTTTCTCTTTCTCTTTTTGCTGCAACCTGAGGTATGAAGCACCTCTCCTATGAAGACAGGCTGAGGGACCCTAGAGAGGAGAAGGCTCCTGGAGACCTGTAGCAGCCTACTAGTACCTAAAGGAGGCATACAAGAAAGCTGGAAAGGGGCTCTTTTTCAGGAAGCGTATTGATAGAACAAGAAGTAACAGATTTAAACTAAAAGAGGGTAGATTTAAGTTAGATATTAGGAAGATTTTTTTTTTACTCGAAGGGTGATGGCGCACTGGCACAGGTTGATCAGGGAAGCTGTGGATGTCCCATCCCTGGAAGTCTTCAAGGCCAAGCTGGATGGAGCATTGAGCAACCTGGTCTAGTGGAAGGTCCCTGTCTGTGGCAGGGGTTTTGGAACTAGGTGGTTGTTAAGGTACCTTCCAACCCAAACAATTTTATGATTCTATGAACTTCTTCCTTTGTCTTTTGTAAATAAAGTATAGGACTGCCCATATCTACTGAGAATTCGCTGAAAAATCAGATCACTTAAAATGCAAGAAACTTGTGTCCCTCTTAAAAGGCCTAAACATTCTGTCCTCCTCTAATTAGATATCTAGTGCTTTTCACTGAAGAATGATAACATTTTCAGTTGTTTACTTTTTAAGTTCCTGTGATATTTTTATGCTTCTCCCAAGCTGTAACTCCCATGTGGGGGATAAAAGCACCTTGTTGTCATCCATCAAGCTACGTTATCATGACTCAAACACTTCGTTTGTTCTTGATGTGTAGTGAAAAATAACACATTACTTAAATAACTGACATGTTGAGTTCACTGCCTCTTGATATTTTCCCATGTGCATTCTTTGCACATCTCATCTTTTACCTAGAAGGCAAGCTGACTAGGAGAAATAACAGTATAGCTCTGTTTTTGATAAACAGCTGCTCCTGTGGTTCAGTCTTAGTCCACACCTAGAGTCTTTTGAGTATACAAATAAAAGAGCTGTCAAATAAAAATAATAGTTGAGAGGTTTTTGTTGGTCATTCCCAGTGGTCCAGCTCATAGTGAAGGAAAAAATTAGGTTTGTCCTTCAACACTTTGCAGTAGTGTGCTGTTCTGGTCCATGGCATAGAGGTATTCCACTGAATTTCCTGTCCTCCTGAAGCACCTTGACAGCTTCCAACATTAAAAATGCATTAAACCTGGATTAAACCCAGGATGAGTATATAATTTATTAGCATAAGATAAGTATAGAATCAATTAGTACTCATAGCAAACAATAATAATGTATTGTTTTTGGCATTAAGGATTACATTAGTTTTTGTTCCCTTTTCTGTTAAATGTTTCTCAAAAACATAACACAATCAGGTTACCTGTCATTAAAAAAATGGAACCAAGGTTCTTTTCAGAATTTTTTTTATTCATGGTGATTCTTGAAAATCCTTAGAGATTGTACTAAGATCAGATATTTTAGGGTCAGGCCAATTTTAAAAGGACTTTTTAAAGTTGTAAGTGATACCCAACAAACAAGTTGCTCCCTTTTACAATTCATGCTTTTTCTGGGCCCATTCACTTATTGGCATCATTTAAAACAAAAACAAACAAACAAACAAACAAACAAACAAAAAAAAAAAGTGCATATTTTATTACATTTGAATTGTGCCATTTAAGAAGAGTATAAGAAATAGATAATTTTATTTCAGGTGATAATCACATTAAAAACCTTTAATAGAAGGCAACATAAAATGTAATATATTTACTTTAAAAGCTAGAAGTTATTTTGAAAATGACTATCTATGGATTTCTTCCAGTCCACAGAAAGGCAAAGTAGACACTCCAACCAACAGAAAATGTTCAAGGGAATAATAAAAATAAATAAATAAATAAAGCTATTTAGTGAAAATGAAATAATCTGAAAGTAATAATGCTAAATGAGAATGTACAACAGAACGAATAAATTGCTTTGCAAATTACTCAGCCTTTTCAACTCTGTAAAACCATTAATAGTGGTTGTTTTCATTACAATGATCTTATTTTGCAATGTGAAATATAAAAGGTGATTGAGAAGATTCTCTTACAGAGAAGATCTGAACCATAATGACACTCTTTTACCCTCCCCCTAAAAAAACAAGCATTTCCCCTTTCATCCCTACTCCCAGAAACATATGTTTTAATCTTGTAAGAAGCTAATGAGCACCTCTTTTGGATGGATTCTTTATTGGTTGAGGAATATAGTTTGTGACTGGCTTTTCCTGAACTTGTTTTTTTTTGTTTTTTTTTGGTTGTTTTTTTTTTAAAGAGTTTAAACGTTGCAGATTATAATGTCTCCAGTTCATCCCATTACCAGCTATTGAACTGCCAGCTGTGACTACTAATTCTGTCAGCCCTAAGAACTACTAGAAACAATTGTGTTTTCCATGTCAATGTTGTATCAACATTACAAAGTAATTCCATGTATTTTGAGCTCTCAAAATCTTATCTTATGATGAACGTGCTGTCTGAAGATGAATGGGATAAGCTTCTAATACCTTACAACTCACCAAGCATTTGATGATTTTTCTGGAAAATTCTGAAGTATTGTTCTGCTCTATTTCTGAGGAAATTTTGACATCTTTTGTTCTAAGGGTTGACATAGCTGTTTTTTTCCCTGGCAGCTGAGAACAAGAAGTTGAGACAAGTTGTGAATGATAAAGGCCTTACACTGAAAAATGCTGTGAAAACACCGTGACAAAAGTGTACCATGAGGTTGGTTTTTTTTTGCCTTTTTTTTTTTTTTTTTTAAACCTCTGCTCCAGTGGAGTTCTAATTTTGGGATCTTGATTAATATTGTGACATTCTTCCAAAGAACTTAAAGGAATGTCATAATACAGGAGGTAGTAATTAGATCAAGCTAAATCGGGCACTTGTTCTGGTAACTTACAGGGCCAGTCAGTTTCAGATTTAAGATCATCTGATAATATAATTGAACTTAATTTACCATGAAAAATAGGCTTGATGGATATTTTCATGCTACAAAGTTAGTTGATAGCACAAAGAAAAAAAGAAAAAAAGAAAAAAAAAAAAAAAAGGAAAAGATTTGTATCAATATATTCTTCATTATAATGCTCCCTATAGGTATACTGCCCTCCCTTTAAAAAAATAAAATAAATTGATGTTTTACTAATTCCATGCATGCATATACTCTCATATCTTCTTTCATAAATAAATTCCTCTTCTTATATTAATATGCCAAAAATTCTTCTTATATTAAAATATGCCAAGGGTGGAGTAATAGACAGACAAAAAACAAACAAACAAACAAACAAACAAAAACTTTCAAAACACTTTTTAAAAAGATGTTTTTTAGAGAAAGAAAGAAAGAAAAAAAAAAACAACACACAATTAGATTTCTCTCTTTGCAGGTGAATCAAATGTAAAATTTTGGTGAGATATTGTTGAGGTTGTATTATCTCTTCCTTTTAAATTCTTCCTTTTAAATGCAATTAGCTTCTAGTATAAATTATTCATTCAGTTATTAGTTCAGTGGTTTATTTAATAAAATATGCTGTCAATTATATGGCAAAAATTAATAACAAAAAGTCATGTTAGCTTTTAAGGTATCTCCACTTTGAGTAGGACACTGGATGAGATGGCATTAAAATATTATAAATATTTTATATTTATATATAAATAGATAATAGATAAATAATAGATAAATATATAATAGATAAATATATAATAAATAATATAATAGATAAATATATAAATAGATAAAATATTATAATAATATTTTATAACAATATATTATATAATTAGATTATATAAATTATATAACATATATTATATATAATAATTATATTATTATATAATAAATAATTATAATATAATATATAATATACAATATATAATATATAATATGTTTAATGTATATTATATATAATATATTATAATTATTATATATAATAATTATATTATAATTATATAATAATATATTATAATTCTAGGATTTGAATTTTTAGGAAGAGAAGTTGGAAAGTAAAGACTGGAACCTCAGCAAAACTAAATAAATATTGAAAAGTTTTAGTATTCTTGGTAGATGAAAGAAAGTGAGATCACAGAAGCTGATATAGAAGAGATTTGACAGAACTCCTAGGGAAAAGGAAGAAAAAGAAAAAAGGGAAGAAGAATGCTTTCTTTCAACACAGAACAAAAATACCATACTAAAATAAAGAATTTTCTGTATTTCATCACAGAGAGGAATATCTAGGTAGGTAATGTGTCTTTAACAGTGGTAATTTTCTAAAATCAGACTCAAATGAGTCCTAAGTATAGCTGTTTAAGCATATGTTATGATTTACTACAATATTTGTAAATATTGTAGTAAATCATATTTGTCCCTTCTCAACTGTTGATAATCTCAGGCAGATGAAGGAAATAGATTTTGAGCTATAGAAATATTGCATTTAATTGATAAAAGAACAAACAGAAATTTATATTTGATAATTTTTCTCTCTCTGCAGCTAGAACCTAAAACGTGTGATCTCTTTTTCTCATACAAACAGAGATCTTAAGTGAAACAGGCAATGGGTTAGAAATTATGCTAAAGCCAGGCTTTCAGTAAAATGCCGAGAATGTGGGATTCCTAAACTAAAACATCCAGATTGTAAACATAGATTTTGTGTGACCTCAAAGGGACCACATCATTGGCATTTGAAACTGAGGTCTAGAGAATTCATCGAAGGAACCACACTCGGATGTAACATTTCTGGTACGCCAGCTGGGGCTGAAGATAAACACTGGCTTCAGATGTGCATGTCTGGAAAAGTAGAGTGTCTTGCTCTGAGCTTCCCTGCAGAGGAGATATGCTGCAGGGCCACTGCTAGCATCTACTGATGGGGAGCAAGCGTGTCACTTATGCCAGAGACCTTCAGGCCTTGGTTAGCATTGCCAGCAGCTCCAGTTCCTGAAGCTATAAACATTGCTGACGTTGTCTAAAGGAATAAAATAAAATAAAATAAAATAAAATAAAATAAAATAAAATAAAATAAAATAAAATAAAATAAAATAAAATAAAATAAAATAAAATAAAATAAAATAAAATAAAATGCCCAGGAAGACCTTACAAATGTGCTCCTGCACCTGCAGCTGTGTGCTGGGAATGGATGCAGAAACACGGATGGATGTAGAAACATGTGGCTGGTTTCTCATGAGCCAGATGCCAATTCAAAATAAAGTTATCTAACACTCATTATGGAACCATCCTGGGGATTCACCACCAGCCTGGCAGCTGGGGGAAAAATAAACAATGGGTGCTGCTGCCTCCAAGAGGCTGCAAGGGGTCATGTTCATGCAGTCAGCACTCACCTGTACCTTACCTGTCCCAACACACATTTCAAGTTGCATAAGGGAGTGGCCAATGAGGGACTACCCTCCCCCAGACTCAGCTCATTCATATACATTTACCTTAATAGTAACATGCTTGAATTCCTTAACAGGGAGTAGTCAGAATATGAAGTGAGGATCCTGCTTCGTAAGGTGATCTGTAGGTCTTTGTTTTGGTATGGTACTTATTATTTTCTAGCTGAAAAATATAGCTCAGGAGTAATGAGTCAGGCTTTTTCTTTTGTATCTGAAGGCACAGTAATTATATTCTCCATTCAGTTATCATTAGTCTTCAATGGGGAAAAAAAATCCTACAGGCAGTTTAGGAGGCTGGGCATGTTATCAGTAGAGATGGAACTACAGGTTACCACTCCTGTAGTGTGTGACTAGGTGAAACTCAAATCACAATATCCTTGGCTTACTCTCACTTTTCATAACAGCCTCAGATATCTTGAATAAGGTAATCTATCTGAATTCACCCCGTAAGAGTCAAAATCAAACTTATTTTGAAACTTGGTAACTTTGAAACTGACATTGAAATTTTGAGAACTCATCCATAGTTTTGGTTTTGAAATATTTTCCTATTACTTCCATTCTTTCACAAAAGGAAGACAATTACTACTAGAATCTTGGTTTCATAAGTAAGTGGACATTTTACCTCTATCTTTACTATCTATGATAGTGTGCATCACATGAGTGTCTGCTAGGAGCTGGTCACGTTACAGGATGATGATGCATTCTAAACTTCATACAGAATTTGAAGTCAGTGGTAGCATATTTATTTATTTATTTTAACTGCAGTGTAGAAACCTGGAAGTAACATTTTTAACAAAGGAATTTGAAGCTTTTCCTTGACTGATTTCCTTTTTAATTTTCAGTGTAGTATTAGACAACAGTTTGAAATAGAAGGATGAGTGATAAAAATTCTAAATATAATTCCCTTCTCTATTATAAAGACTATGTATGTTCCTACCCTCATCCATACACGGACAATTAATATGTCTTTCTAATCACTCATTCCTTCTGTTTCAAAAGAATAAAAGAGGTAGCACTTAACTAAGTGTAGAGCTGCATGAAAGAATTATTTTTGGTGATTAAAAACTGTGGAGAAAAAATAATCTAATGACAAAAAAAAAAAAAAAAAAAAAAAAAAGAATATTAGCAGATCCACATTTTCAAGCGTCTGAATGACACAAGGAACAAGTGCACCATTATACAAAGTTGTTTCCTAGAACAGAAAATGGATTGAGGAAAATTACTTATAAAGAATTGCTATCAGGTTGAGTAACAGTGGAAAATTATAAGATGTTTTATAGAGCAGTCAATGAATGAGGTAGTGCATTAAGACTGCTGAACAACCATTTATCTTAGGGTTAGCATGATATAATGAGTTTGTTCATTTATTCATGAGTGAGGTATATATTTACCTAAGGGTGGTAAACATAATGAAACAAAACAACAAATCCTTTGTTTGCATTACCTTTTGAAGGTAACTTGCTAAATCCTGCAGGAAAACTGTCAGCAGAGGGATTAGCTGCACATCAGAACCATTGCTCTTTCCTGAAGACTCTCCTCCTGGCTGAAGCATTAACTCCTCAGACCTGCCCTGTGCCTACATCTTTTGCAGGAATAACTGTATTACTCAGCAATGTGAGATGAGTTGCTTGGCTAACATTTGGCAATAGACAAATATATTGCCAAAGTGTTTTTTTAAAGCTTGTTGTGTTTGAGGATATGGCTAGGCTACTATGATAGCTTTTCCTTTTTCTGGTAGGAGAATGAATGACCTCAGTGTGTGATTGGTAGAAGATTAAGCTGAGCTTGTTGCACTGATGTATTGGTAAATCACTCTTAGTGATCTTGGACCTCATTAATTATTCTCTTATGTCAACTTTAGGTGCAGCCAAAAAAAAAAAATCTCTTAAAAATTTTGTGTCATTATTAATATTTCAAATTAGTACATAATATATTCTCAACTGCTGCACAAATCTTTAAGTTTTATCAAACCAGTTACAAACCCAGAGAAAATCAGAAGAGGGAAACCATCAGGTCTTACAGTTAAATGCCAGGCTGTTGGCAGGTTCTTTTCTAGTTAATTAAGTACCTTAATTTTCTCAGGTGAGAGGCTGGAAGCAGAGTCCTACTGCTGTGGCACATTCTCCATGTCCCTCACATTAAAGTATAAAATACAGTACTAGAGTTATAGACAAAATATAGGAGTCTGTGTGGTACATTAAAGACTGTGAGGTCTAGGAGCTGGGATATTCATGTTTTGTAGCAGAAAATAAGGACTTCCTTATTAAAACATCTAGTGGTATGTGAAGAAGTAATTACAGAATCCTGGCATTTATTTAACCAACATAAATGTTTATTGATTTATAATGTGTATTCCATAAAAGGCACCCCACAATTAAGTGCTCCTCCATTTCAAATTAACACAGCGAACTCAAAGTCTTGCCCCATGTGAGCAACAACTATAGCTACTGCATCATGTGCATTAAGTTTCAAATGAAAAAGCATGGTCCCTTTAGCTAATAATCTCTCCAGTTTGGCCTGATTGATTTACTGCACATCATTTGCTGCTGCTTTCCAAATAATCTGTATTCATGCCAATAAAAGACAGTGTCAACAAGTGCAATAATAGTGCACTTGTTTTTTCACCACTCCAAAAAGAAAAGACATCCTGAGTTCAGAGGGATCCTGAAAGAAATACTGTTAATGAATGGCCTTCCCAGCTGTATGCACTATGGCAAGCAAAAAGCCTCCCAAAGAGTGTTGCATAACACTGCATCAGATGTCACCATTGACACCAGTGTAATGGGCACAGGATACAGGTTAGCACAGAATAAGGCCTAATATCTCTAGTGAAGCCAGAAGGTTTTATCCCTGTAGGCAAAGTGATACTGAAGAAACACAAGATAATTCTCATCTATTTCAGCTCTAGTTCATCTAACCTAATGGGAGTAAGTAGTTATGCAAACTCTGAAAAGCAGGAGCAAAGAGAAAATTAAGTTCTGTAACCCTTCACAGATGCTTTTAGGCTCCAACCCAGAATAGTAACTCTCTCCCTGAAATAATAACCACTCCCTGTGTCCTTCACAAGGGCATTCCACATTTTCAGAGTAGTCTGAATTTTCTTTCACACTTTCCTCAGCCCTGGACCTCCTGCAATGGGATCTGATTTGGCATCATTCTCCACTAGGCTACCCATGCCATCTGGAGAAGAGGCTTTCTGCAGAGTGAATGAAACAGCTGCAAGAGTGTTTTTAGAGAGGGAAGTGAATAATGTGGCAATAGAGGATTTTCAACCATTGGAGACTTTCTCCGAGTATCAAGGCACAGATTTTACTCCCTGTTGAAATGAGGCAACTCCATTCATTACACAGACAGCTTCTTGTACCAGAGGGTGTTGGGATCACTGGACTTTTCAACTACTGCCAGAGGCTTTATCCAAGGGCCACTATTTTTCCATGGTTATGTAAGATCTACAAAGTATTATTTAAGACCTTCTTTACAATGAAGACCCTAATGAAGATCAGAACTTTAGTGAGTTGTATCAGAGATGACATCATTTAGCTTGAACAATATATGTTGTAAGAAGCAAAGATGAGTATCTGCCAAAAGGATTATGGATGCAGGAATATTCTTCAATTAAGAGGAAATATATTTATTAAAAATATCACAAGGATTTTCTGATGAAGATTTTCTGATTCTGATTTTCTGATGAAGAGTCATAAAGTAGTATTTTGGTGCTCAGTAAAACAAATACCAAGTTTCAGCTTTTTTGTAAAAGCCTTTACATTTCACAGAGGTAAAAATCATTGCTCGAGTTGCTGTAGAATAGAAATAGAAAACACATAGGAAGAAACCGGGATTTGAAGAACTTCTGCCTTCAGCTTAGAAATTATGTCTATTTGGTAAATATTAGACCATTCCTTCTGTGTTCTGAAGAGGGATCACTAACTCCTGTTCATTGGTTTGTTTGTTCCATCCATTTAGGAACAATTTGTCCTTATTTTTAATTTTACTTCCCAGCATGTGTTTTTCTTTATATTCCTCTCCTTTCTCAGAAGAAAAATAGCCCAAAATATTAAGATACTTTGTTTTCAGAAAACTAATGTGCTGTGGTTTTTTTTTGTTGTTTTTTGTTTTGTTTTGTATTGTTTTTGTTTTGTTTTGTTTTGTTTTTTAAAGAAAAATATATGTTTTTTTAAACTTGCAAACCAAGCTACTTGTATATTGCTACCCTTGGCAGAACTTTATAATTTTATAAAATTTACATTAGCAATATTTGAGGAATTAATGATTTGTAGAAAGTGATAGAAGGAATCAGTAGAAGTGAATAAAAAATAACTAAGAGAATTAAATGAATAGAAATTCACTGTTCTTCTCCAATGATTATCCTGATCTTTACAATAACTTTTGTTTTACATGATATTTGGCTTCAGTTTAAATTATCATACTAGCTACTCAGCCTTACAACTTGGTGGTAAACTTAGGGTTCAGACGAGAAGCTTCCTTCCTTCCAACCTCAACCATTCTATAATCTGAGACTGCTTTCTAAGGTTGAACTAGTAAAAAGCTAGCATAAACCAGTATAAAAGCAGTATAAAACTAGTTTTATAGCTTATATATATATATATGTCTATATGTCTATAAGTTCAGAGATGCTTGTTTCTCTAGAACAAAAATCCTCAAAGCTTCCTTATGGTGCTCAGAACCTTCTAATATTATCTACAAAATACACTTTCAGTCTTTGATGGTCACGTCTCTTGGTGCAGTCCAGGATGCAGTTGGCCTTCTGGGCTGCAAGTGCACACTGCTGACTCATGTCAAGCCTTTTTGAACACCCAAGTCTCTCTCCACAGGGCTGCTCAGTGGGTTCTTCTCCATTGTTATAATTTCAGTCTGCTTTCTGTAACACAGGTAGGAGCTGCTTCTCTGTTTTCAAGGTATCTCAAGGTTTGTCTCATTCCAATTATCATCAGCAATGCTGTTTGATTTCTGCTTCTGGCCATCCCCAGTTCTGGCCTGTATCCATGTGTTGTTTTTCTCTTGGACAAGAACTTCCACTCCATGTACAGGAACAGTCTGGTTGGTGCATGTAGTACATGTAAATAGGCAAAGCTGTATGAAAAGTCACTGCCTTTAGTTATCCCATCAAAGCTCTTTGCCTGGAGAACTCAGCAGAGCAGATAGAGTACTGAGGACAGTGGCTACTAAAACTGAACATGTTTTTAATTTGTTGACTGCCCTTAGCTCTATCTGCTAAACTGCTTCTTTTTGTTTAATAATTACAAAAATAGCTAGGAGTGTTGTTTTTTTTTTGTTTGTTTGTTTTGTTTTGTTTTGTTTGTTTGTTTGTTTGTTTGTTTTAATTCTGTATTTTCACAATGCCCTGTACCCTGGAGTCTTCATCTACATCTAAAGTCCCTAGCTGTTACAATGGCACAGACTACAGCTATTGGTAATAAACACATAGAAGTGAATATAATCTATAATAGACACTCACTAGACTGCAGGTTGTATTTGGGGCAGCAAGGTGGAAAATGAAAAGCCATGGTTGGTTTGTTGGTTCTGAATGTTCCATGTTTGCCTTAAATTGGGAACACAAGAAATGGAAATGAATGGAAGTCATTGGGTATCCTGGGAGACCTAAAGGCATAGGACAACCTATAACTTTTCTTCCAGGTTGCAGGTTTGAACTTAACCATTTGTCAACTCTGGGTGGTGAAATTTAGAAAAGCTGTAAATAATGTCATGCTGAAAATAAGACAATGTAACCAAATCAATATGTAGAATTGGGACCAATATTTGTTTTTCTCATTTTTATATAGACTTTTTGCACTTTTTTCTTTTTCTGTATAGAGTGTATAATTTTCTCACAAGTGCATTCTAGAAGTACGACTTTTCATCTGTGCTTTAGTTCTGTTTACTACACATAACAGTTTTTGATAGAAGATTTCATAGAAATATAGAAATGTGAGAGACTTTCCTTCACAAAGAAGCAGGAATCAAACTCAAAACTAATTGCAATATCCATCCACATAAATTAATGACAATGACAAGAGAAATCTTAAGGAATGCAGGAAAAATCTTTTTTTTTTTTTTTTTTTTAATATTCTTTTAAAAGCTTGTTTTGTATGAGTAATTGTCAGAGCAAATTTACACAAAACAACATCTCAGCATTTTAGTGCAAGGTGGTAATGATAAAATACATTTTCAGAAAATGGTTTGTTCCTTTTACAGAGCAGTGAAATTATTTGAAATTCTTGTCAGACATTTCTGACTTGTCTAGCACCAGAAAATAAACTGAAACTTGATTTTCACACTTATTTTTAAGGACCCTTAATTAAATAATAATAGTAAGTTTTGGTGGCTGTAGAGCCACCAGACTGAAGAGAAGTTATTTCTATGCTCAGAATGAAAATCTGATCTGATTTGTATGATGAGGGTTTTTTGTTTGTTTGTCTGTTTGTTTGTGTTTGTGTGTGTGTTAGATGAAATATGCCCTCTAGTTAATGTTAAGAGGCAGAAGAGGAAAAAAATTAAAGTCAAGGTATAGATCAGTGATAACAGTGATATTTTAGAGAAAAGTGAATATTGGTCAAATCTTTTATGACTCATAACTGAAAAGCATTGAATCACAAAATCCTCCAGCTCAATTATATGCTGTCTCAGTGTGCAAGTCTTTGATGATTTCTGCCTTTAGCATAATGTTTTATTATCTTTTTTTTATCTTTTTATTTTATTATTATTTTTTTTTAGCTATTACATTCTACCTGTAAGAGCAGTATAGAGTTTTAAGAGAAAATTAAATGCTGCACGTGAGGGTTAACTCTAGCTCTTTTCATGCTGTCCCCTGTCTACGCTTTGTTCCAAACGTATTATACGTTTGCATAAAACGTAAAGCAACGCAGTCATTCATTCTTCACGTCCTATAAATCATAGTCTTTCCTCATTACACTGGCCATAACATGCCAGTCCTTTTGAGTTATGTTGTTTACACGATGTTGGCAGCAGGAACTTGTTTGAAACCAAAAGAATTTTCTTTAAATAGTAACCAAACTACAAAGGAAAGTGAGCAAAGATCGTTAACCTGTGGAACAGGCATATTTCTGTTTTATTTGTTAGCTTGTTTTCTTTTGATTGAAAAAAAATTAGACTCATGGATAAGACTTTCATTAAACAAACTCAGTAAAATCTCTAGAAATGAATGAGTGGAGGTCATGATCTATAAAATGCATAGCATTCAGTAAATTCACCTTATGTATGGCTGAGGGCTCTTTCAGAAAGGAAGCCATCGCATTATTCTGACAATATTCTGTATTCCTGTCTAGCAAGCTAAGTGTATGCAATATGGGTGTGCAGTTATCTGTCACTGATTAATATTGTAACATAAGCCATGTGTACCTATAGGTTCAGTGTTATTAAGTGCCATAACAGCTCTTCAAACACCATTCAATACAGCAGATGTGCTAATACCAGCTACCAGGCCCTGTAGTCTATACCTATTTTGAAGGACAGATCAGAAATTGCGTCCTGATCTACACTTGCTCATATGTTCCACCTAAACTTCAGGTTTCTGCTGAGCCTTATTAGAGTATTTTAGAGATGAAACTTGCTTTTTAAAGTGTGTGTGTGTATATACATGTGTATATATATATATATATATATATATATATATTTTTATTTTTTTTTTTCCCCTGTATGTGGTCTACTATCTATGTTAGCCACTTTATTAGCTGAGATGTGCCTCAGGTAAGGATTTAATAGTCTTATCAGAAAAGAAAAGGAGTTTGATTAAAGGGGAACAGGTGTGACTTGTAGAATACTTCTTTAATACTGTGAAACCTCCTGAAGAAAAATTCTGACTATCTCTGATTGGAGATTATTTGGATCCTTTTCCCCCCCTCTCAAAATCTTCTTATATATTCATGAAATAACAAATAATCCAAATACACTTATTCTTTCAGTACAATCCAATGCATTTCTCAGTTGTTAATTTACCCTTTATGATACTATATTTTTTCCAAGTAAAATAGGACATATGTTTTAAAGTATTTGCATACTTATATATTTATATTTATATTTGTATTTGTATTTGTATTTGTATTTGTATTTATTTATATTTGTATTTGTATTTATTTATATTTATATATATGTGAATATTTGCTTAATGGTTGAAATAAAACCAGGTAATCCGTCACGTCAGTCCTCTTAGCTTCTCCTAGCCTTTTCTAAACTCTGCTTCTCCTTACCTTAGCTTCTTCTCTATCATCCTTTTACTTTTTGTGTAAAACTCTAATGCTATGAGCTTGTATCTGTGTAGATAGTAGCAGAGAATAGAACCAATGGACTCTGAATTGGACACACACAAAACATGAAACAGAGACCTCTGATTTATTTTAATCTTTACTTCTTGGAGAAGAGCTATGTCTGAGGTATGGTAACATGGAAAAAGAACAAATATGACAGTAAACTAAGAGCCTGATGGTTCCTATTTCACAAAGCATTCAGTTGTGGAGTAAATGTCTCTAATAATAGCTATACAGTATGTTATAAAGCATGTGAATCAATCATTTCTAAGGTGATTATTAGGTTTCATTAAGACTTATCTTGCAATTATAAATATTTCTAAATGGTCAAGTACATGGTATCTGAATGTCAAATTCCCCACTATTTTGATTTCAAAGTTTAAAGCCATCTGTAAATAACAGCAGTCTTGAACAAACATTTGTTATAAAAGCTGTGTCCTGGGGTCACAGCTTTTATATATTTTCTTTTGAATGGATAGTATTTTTTATTTATTTAAATTATTTTATTATTTAAATTATTTTATTGTTTTATTATATATTTTATTTTAAATTATTATTTTATTTATCTATTTATTTAGTCTCTATTTTTAAAAGAATCTCTTTTGAAAGGAACCCATGTATTTGTCAGTGATATTCCTTTTTAAACTGTCTTATTTTTAAAACAAATTTCAAAAATAATATGGAGGATAAGTCTTCTGTTAATCTACTCTCTGACACATTTTGAAAGTACAATGAAATATATTCTACATTACAAAGCAGTAACATGCAATATTACGATGCATTGACCCTCACTAACACAAACATCCATAATTTTAAACTTGTATGTATTTATTTGCATATGTATATATTGTCTTTCATGACAGAATATAAAAAACATATTAAAAACATCTATCAATTAAGCAACAGTAAAAACTTCAGGGAATGTAATGGAAAATTTATTTAGTAATATCCTGCCATCTAACTGGTATCAAATATGTTATAGCACACTGTAAGATTTCTATGACTGTGTCTGCTTCCAGCTACAGAATTCTGAATGTACATTAAGATGGGATTCTTTTCTCATTTTTTTTTTCCCCTAGAGCATTTCCAAACAAATTCCAAGTCTGAGTGCATAGTTCTCCTTGATTTAATTAGTTTCCTCTACAGCAGCTCACTTTCTTAATTTAATGTGACATGTTATTCAGTCAGAATAAACCAGCTTTTTCATTTGCATGTATTCACCCAGGCCAGTCAAACACAGTTCACAAACAAATAATTACTGGGTGAGAGATAAAAGTATTTTTAAAATTTACATAGAAGGCAAAGCAAACTTATTAAATTGATGACTGTAGCATATTTTTGTGCATGTAATCTATCCCACTTTTTATTAATGTAAGGATGCCATTCCTTAGGTAAAAGTTTGAATAAAAGGATAATAAATTCATGGCACAAAATCAAATAATATCAAGCTATGACATGCTGTTAGAATACAACATTGCTGTTCTCAGCTCTTCAGGGTTATGAAAGTGCATCTTTAATCCATTAGTGGAAGAAAAAAGGAAAGAAGAGAATTAAAATATATATATATATATTTAATCAACAAAAACAATCCCTGTCTTTCCCACTTTAGTTAAGGCTATTAAATCATGTTAGGAAGACTTTTGCAGTCTTTGTTGCTTTCCTCTACTGAAAAATGTTTTGCACATTATCTGAAATGAACAGGAAATTTCCAAAATGGAAGGATGTGGAAGGGGGCAGAGAGCTAGTTTTGGTTCTCCCAAGCAGATATCAAAAGCAACACTGAACTGAATCTCTTGGCTCTATCTGACAGTTTCATGGAAACAGAGATCACTGCTGAATGGGAAATTAGAGGAAAAAAAAAAATGTTAAGAAAATTTAGGGCCCTCATCCTGGAAGCAGATTATTTTAATCTTATGTTTCCTGATTGGGCATCCTCATGACCGTTAGCATGACTTGCCCCTGGGTTTCCATCTGCATTGGTTTAATTAGGAGAGACACTTATTTCTTTGTGTAAAAGAAGGATAAGATACAAAGTGCTGAATGAGTGTATTTTGGCTGACATCCAGCTGTGGAAAGTAAGTACTTTGGAAGGCCTATTATGCATCTCATCCTATTGTAGCTAAAAACGATCCAAGTTAGAAATGTTTCTGAGCCCCTTTTCTCATCAAAATGGAAATTAGACAATAGTTGATCCTAATAATAGTAAAGGATTCATATGAGTCTCCAAAAGCTCTGGTTCTTGAACAATAGAATCACCCAGATCAATATCATCTGCTTTTTTCACTCAGTCACTTACAGAGACAGTCACATTGTACTGAAGGAATGTTTAAATGTCTTAAATACACAAATCTTGTAGGATGACGAAGATTTTTGTACCATGTTGCTTTACATAAGATAACTGTTTGTCCTACGAAGAGCTGTTTAACATGTAAATGAGCTATTGTATACATTTTGACACAGTATAAGAGGCAGATTTTAGCTACTTATAACAGCTATAGAATTCTGCTCGTACAGAACTTCCAAATAAAATTTTATTATTTTCTATTTATTACATATTAGATAATCAACTTTTAATGTGTATTTGGAGTACCACTTTCAGCTTAACGGTTTCAATGTTTACTATACCTGATTACACTTCCTCTTGTTGCTGTTGTGGTTATTATTCTCCATGTCCCCTCTTTTGTATTTGTCCTGTCAGTTTTCGTCTTGGACAAGATTTCCCTAACAACATAGTCCCCGAGTGTCAGCTGTGATTATGTTTCCACAATCAGTTTGTTACCTCAGCTGAGAATTCAATAGAAAGTCTGGGAACTACCTATTGTGTGACTTGGCATCCAGCATAGCCTTTTACCTTTATCTGTAGTTTAAATTGTACATTCACCTGTGGGACAAATGACATAACCTAAGCCATGAATATTATCATTTTTATTAGCATAATACTATATTCTTTTTATGATCTCACACAAAGGATAAGAATAGAGGCTGACTGAACTGGGTAGTATGAATTCCAAATAGTTGTATTATTTTAGCTAAAGAGTATGTATTTTACATGGTTCCATGGTAAGGTTCTGCATTTTGAAACACTTTTTTACTGATAAAATTAGGAAAGAGATTTGAGGATCATGGGAGAATCAAATATATTGGCCTGAGTATGGAGATCTCCATCACAGTCACAGAGAAGACAAGACAAAAATCATATCAGTTTCCTTGTAAATGTATTTTTCAGCTCAAAGAAAGAAAGAGCCATTAATGTCTGCAGGCTGTTCATGGTGTTGGGGATGTGTATATGGAAACATGGATACAGAGCTGGCAATCTTTATTTACACTGTAACCCACCTAAACTTGACTGTGTTGATCCTCTGAAGTCCAGGGGATTTTTGTCAGTACAAGCAAGGTCAGATTTACCTTTCTACTACAGTCCAATACTATGCTTTAAGTGATATTAATTCTAATTTTCCTATACTGACACTAATCTCTGCAGGAAGCTCCACTAAGGGCATTCACAGAGACAACTGACTCCCTCATCATGTATTAATCAAATCCTGTGTGCAAGAGTATCCTAGAACTTTACCTCCTAGGTACTTTACCTTCTTCTTATATTGTATACTTAAAAATTAAGTGTATCTTAGACAATTTTTACATAGATCGTGTATCCTGTGTGATGGGTCATTCGGATATTCTATACTCTCTGCAAAAGTAGGAGGCATGGTTTAAATTCTACCCTGCTTTCTTGTTTTTACCTAGTATGCTCAATATTGCCATCATTGTGGTGCTTTTATAACTCTTAGTGTGTGTATGATGGTGCAGTAAGCATCTGATATTTATTACATATTAGAATATGACATTTATCATCTACAAGGAGCTTTGAAGAAAACTGACAAGTTTTTAGTGATGCCTAGTACTTCCAGCTAAAGCTTCCCATTATTTTGTTTATTTATATTTTCTGCTTTACTATCCTGGAAATTACTACTCCTTTGTTTTTTAAAAAAGGAGTTCTGTCATCCACTAATACCAGCCAAACTAGAAAGTTTTACACAAAGATTCTTTATTTATGAATTCACATATTTATGATTGTAACACAGACAGCATCCTGTCTTAACAGAGATAGATATTTCTTATTTTATGGTACCCACCAGGGTCCTGGGAACATCAGAAAAAAACAAATATGTATAATGCTCTTGCTGCAAAGGGCTCAACGTACATATTAACTCATGGACAAAAAATCTTTAGAAAATCTTTAGTCACCAAAAGCACTCTGATGCGTGAAAAGGTGTGTATGAATTTTTTTTGTTTGTTTGTTTTCCCTGTGGTATATAGACCATTGGAATGCTATATACTTTGCTATATATAAAAATTCTTTTTTTGTAGTAGCCTGAAATAGAACATGGCCAAACACATAATCATCACTGATACTAGCACTTCTGAAGTCGTCTTTGGTGCTTTTTCCAGCTAAGCCCTTGCAGATGCTCATATTAGACTTAATGAATTACCTTTCTAACAAGATGCAAGGCACAGCTAATAGGCCTGTACCCAGTCTCTTTTCCTGGTCTGCAGAATTTGTAGGAATATATTGAGAAAAATAAACAAACAAAAATGCTCCTTTTTCAGTTCCCTTCAGCCTTTCTTTCTATTACACTTTATTCCATTTCATCCCTTCCTCTAGGTAGAAGTGAGCTAATGCACAGAAAGTGTCTGGATGAGGAGATGGACAGTTTCCAATTTACATTGCTGTCTCTGTTGCAAAGGTGAATGGCAGTTGTTTTTGTACCCTTTGACAAAAATGTGCAAGAAATGTGCAGAGTGCACATATTATGTATCAGGCTGAAGCGTGGATCACAACACAAGCAAAGGGCTGAGAAGTTTTCACTACCATCACTGTCTTCCAGCTCACTCTCTCCAGAGCTGCAATCTCTGCTTGCAAGAAAGAAGTTGAGGGTGCCTTCACACAGACAGAAAGCATCAGTTTGAAGCACTTCTGTGTGTTACCATTTCAAAAAACAAAGGACTGTATCCCTCATTCTTCAGCTCATGTGAATAAAAATCCTTCCCCTCCAAGTTGTTACATTAAATTCAAATATTATTCAAAGTAATGTCTTAACCTTCCCTTTGAGAAGCTACACAGATGGAGTCTTTCATACTTTTGCAGAAGAAACAAATATGTTTATGGTAGATCAAGTGAATTTTGCTCATTGTCTATAAGAGCCCTGGGGAATATATTTGATTACACCAGGCTCCTCAACGCAGCAGACAGGTGTAACAAACCTCACTGCCTAGAAGCTGAAGCTAGATCACTTCAAGCTATAAATCCACTGCAGATTTTTGACAATGAGGGTACCTGCCTTTGGAACCATTTATCAAATAATGCAGTAGGTTTTCCAAAATTGTTAACACTTCAAATCAAGACTTGTTTGTTGTTGTTGTTATTTAAGTTTTAATTAAACACTAATTAATTAAGGAAAAATATATGACCTGTTGTTATGCAGGAAATATAACAGTTCTAGCCTCAAAATCTCTGATGTGTATATATAAGAAACATTTTATTTTTCAAATCTATTAACATTATTATTTTATTTTATTTTATTTTATTTTATTTTATTTTATTTTATTTTTTGTGTATGTGTTGTGTTTTTTTTTCTCTTCTGTGCTTTGAAAAAAATGCACAGGAGACAGCATAATGCCATCTTAGTCACAAACCAATTTCCCTCCTGGTGGAAGGAAATTTCTTTCTTCTCCAAAGTACAACTAGAAAAATAAAGAAAAGAAAATCATTCTCTTGTGCTTAGGTTTATCTCCCTTTTTGTACTGTTAAGCATTTCACAAAGTTTCAAGCCACTTCACATGGCTTTCATGGAGTCTTATGGGGATGGAAGCTACTAGCATGAAGCTACAACCATATAGGTGAAGGCAGAAGTCAAAATCTCACTCTTATTTTATGCCAAGACAAACCCAGAGCTACCACCTCCGAATCAGTAAATTTTCTTACAAAATTAGAAAAGAAAAGAAAAGAAAAGAAAAGAAAAGAAAAGAAAAGAAAAGAAAAGAAAAGAAAAGAAAAGAAAAGAAAAGAAAAGAAAAGAAAAGAAAAGCAACAACAAAAAAACAACCAAACAACCAACCCCCCCCCCCCCCCCCAACAAAAAAAAAAAAAAACAAAAAACAACAAGATTTTAAAAATAATCTTCAGGATTCTTTTATACATGTTCTTGTTTCCCAATGTCTTCCTCCTAAACTGCCCAGAGAAGTCAACTGTAGATTTACAGAATCCTGAAATTCTTTTGTGTCATGCAGATGCTTTTGTCTTATAGCACACTGCCAGGTAACTCTAAGTGTCAAAAGAAAGCTATTGCTTTGCAGTGTCACTTACGACTCTCATTATGATTTCTTTTGTTCTTATGCTGGCATGAATTTATTTATGAAGAACTGTCAGCAGTTTTGGAAGAGCTGCTCCACAGACTTGAAAAACCTGCTCCAAGCAGCAGACTGCTCTGTTTTGTACAATACATGCTGTTGAAATGATGGTGGACTTCTTCATGGTCAATTTTGCGATGGTTTCTGTGTGTATCCATCTATTCTGAAAGTTCAAAACACCAAAGCGCAAAACTCCAAGCAATAATAAAGATAATGCACCATAGCTCTGGGTCAGTAGTCTTCTGCACCTTGGGACCTATAAAAGTCCTACCAATCCCTCTGTATTAATTTATATAACCTCTTCCCACTCTTTAATCAAGGGTTCTACTCAAGGGAATAGATATTAGTTTCTGAAAATTGATATCATGATATATATGATGTATAATTGATATGTGATGTAAATTGATATATATTTATTTCTCAATAACCATATGCAAATCATAGTACCCATTCTACAGAATTTTCTTGTATTCCAGTTTGAAGCAACAACTTCTGAATGCTGTTTCCTTAACCCTCATGTCTGACATATAGAGAGAATGCTGAAGATGATGCTAAAGAATAATGTCATATACTTCAGCTAAATTATGAATGCAATTTATTGCAGGACATGTTATATACAACTTATAGTAATTATGATACTCAGATAATTTGTTTTCCAAAAGTACTCTTTCTTTCTTTGTCAAGTTCTTCAAAGAATTTAAATATTGCCATAATATCTGTGTTTTTTTTTTTTTCCTGTGGTGTTTGAATTTTCTGGTTATTTTACACTTTCAAAGAATTTTTGCACTTTGTGTGATCAGTTCATGAAAAGAGATAGTGAATACACCAGACCTGACAGCACACCTCCGTTAGTGTCTCTTGGGATTTCCTGAGGTATCTGAAGTGAGTCTGGTGATGCAAACTTTGACAAATCTGTTTAATTTTTCTGATATGATGAAAGAATAAAGGTGCTGAAAGAAGTCTGGGTTAAACAATACAGTGTCAGCATTCCACCCTTACTAAGGCTTATCAAATATTCAAACTTCTCTGCGCAAAAAAATAACATCACATCAGAAACCCAGGATAGGAGTTGCTTAATGTTAAATGAGAAAAAAAAAAATGTTATTGAGAAAAGATTTATATAAAAAGCTTGACAAATGTTGAAGACAGCACTGAGGATTAAAGATGTGGGTGTTGTGTTGGAATAGAAGACTTTTATTTTAAAACTGGCAATGAAGTGAACTATGAAGTCTGGGATATTTTTAGATAAGCTTTTAAATTTCATCAGATCTTTAAAAAGCTTGCCTGGCCTGACAAATAGCAATCTCTGTTTACTGAGAGAGAGATTGGAATGCATTGATGCTTTTATACTTGCAAGGTTTTGTGAACATCACTGAAAATGTACTACTATTATTATTTATTTTTTTTCCCAGAGAAATCTCATGAAATCTAGTTACAGCTATGGGCAAACCTTTATGATTGCCTTGCATTGCCTTTGTCAAAACACTGAGCATACATTTGTAATCAGTATCTATGAAACACACCAAAATGGAATTTATCAGATTTTACTTTTGATGTTCATGGGCTTCAACCAGGTCTTTGGGTTGGTTACAACCGCATTCTTCTATCATTATCCAGATGAAGAAAGTATAAAATACAATTTTCCAATGCTGTAACTAATTATTGCTAATTATAACATAATTACAGCTTCTGGTCAGTTCTAACTTATCCAATCAAACTAATAATTTATATATAGATTGGTAATATGCCATTATTGACACTTAACAAAACTTAAAAAGAATAAAATAAAAGAGAATGAAATTTGATTCTGTCATGTGCAGAATAGATATATGATACAGGTTAGAAATTTCATAATGAATTTAGGAAATAAAGTTTGGATTTGGATAGATTATTTTTTAATATAGTTTGAAAATAAATGAAGTAATTCACTGATTAATGTAAGTCAAAAATTTTATGGATAACACCAGCATTTCATTTTTATAATAAACTATTAGTTATAGCACATTTAACGTGTGTCCGTGAGAGATTTGTCTTCCTACCAAGAGAGACTAGAGGAAAACTGGAGCAGAGCAGTGGTAGGGATATGAACATGGCTGGAATTACAAACATCATGGCTGTAGGGCCATTCAGCAGCTTGAAGTGTAACTTGGCTGTATACCAAATGGAAACATGCAGGGACCCAAACATATCCTGTTTGGGCAATTTTCTGATTCGACAGTTTGTTGGTGTCTGCAGAATATGGAAGATGTGGAGTGCCCTGACATAGCACTGGACTTTTAGATTTGGAAATGAAGTAGGAAGGACATCTTCCTTGTCACTGGTTGCCAGAACAGCCGCAGAGCCGTAGTGTTTTCATTACAGGGTATAAGATACCCTTCCACCTGTACTGGTAGGTTAAAGGAAAACAAAAATCTGGAAAAGTTCTCTTAACCCTAGCCCTTTGCTTTTTTCATACCTTCAAAAATAGGGAGAAAAGGAAGGTGTTATACTCTTCCTCCTGCAAAACCAGTGTAAACATCTGAGTCAATGGTCTCTCCTTGGCCATAAATATAGAATCATAGAATCATAGAATCATAGAATATCCTGAGTTGGAAGGGACCCTTAAGGATCATCAAGTCCAACTCTTGACACCGCACAGGTCTACCCAAAAGTTCAGACCATGTGCCTAAGTTCACAGGCCAATCTCTTCTTAAATTCAGACAGGCTCGGTGCAGTGACCACTTCCCTGGGGAGCCTGTTCCAGTGTGCAACCACCCTCTCTGTGAAGAACCCCCTCCTGACGTCCAGCCTAAATTTCCCCTGCCTCAGCTTAACCCCGTTCCCGCGGGTCCTGTCACTAGTGTTAATGGAGAAAAGGTCTCCTGCCTCTTGACAACCCCTTACGAGGAAGTTGTAGACTGAATATCAGATATGAGTCTGAGGATGTTAGGTTTGAGAAATTGCTTGGCAAGATGCAGTATCTCAGACTTAATGCTAACATAGGCCCTATCAGAGCAGTGGTGGCTGACTGTTCTCAATCTCAGTCACACTCTGAGCCCTGCAGTGAAAACTATTTGCCTAGGGATGGATTATTATCAATATACACGGTGACTTGCCTCTCACTCCAGCTACTACAATTCTGTGTCACTCTTTTATTTGCATGCTTAGATCAATTTTCACTGCGTGCTTTTATAGATGTTTTAATCCCCATATGGTTATACAGGACATTAGAATTTGAAGAAAACATTCACCTATTGAATAAAATGCTTCCCACCCATACTTCAACTTTCCAGACATTTTGCATTTATTTCCAGGAAAAAATATAGTTACCACCATAACTGCTTATTTAAAAAAGAAGGAAATGAAAATGTTCCTGTTGCTCGTTCTCTTCTTCTGAGGGCTAGTACAAAGCTCTTTGAAATATTTCCTCAAGGAGTGTTCAACAGCAGAACACATTGAAGCTAAAATATATAACAAAATCTATCTACAAGATGTAAGAGAAGAAAGATTTGTGTAAAACTAATACAGCTTAGTTTTTTGTTGATGGTGGATCATTTTATTTTATAACATTATTGGATATATGATACTTCTAAATCTTTGGACCAATGTGTGTTTTTTTTTTCTTTTACTTCACCTCCATAATTTTATATTTTTTTTTGGTAGCTTGTCTTTGTTGCACAGCAGAATTTTAATTTCCAAATGTGACTCTATTGAAGCATAAGTAATATACATATCTTTTGTACCTTAGTGATTGCACTGAATGGAGAGTATCTTACAGAATGCTTTTTATGAAAGCAAATGCAGTGTTTGAATGCCATAGCTAGCTGATAGGTGATATTTTTGTATCTCCTACAACGGTTCATTTACCAGAAGCGAAGGGGGTGGATTATAATAGTAAATGTCAATGTCTGTTGAAACTCCACTGAAACCTGAGAGATCTACAATTTGTAAAGGCTTTTCCTCTTTATCATATACTGAAGTATTGGTGGCACATTTGCAATTCCTCTGCTTCCTCTTCCTGGAAAAGCATCAACTAGAATAAAAAATGGACCCTAGCTTCACAGCTGCATTTTTAAACATGCAAATCATGGGTTATTGCCTTCTGTATTCACGAACATTGTCAATAAGTCTTTCAGCATGCAATGTAAAATAATATTTCCCTTGCTCCTTTTACTCCCCAGCACTTTAATAAAGTTAATCTACTTAGTGGAGAATATGGGTTATGAAGAAGCCTTCACTGCCCTTCATTGAACAGTTAAATGGCTGCAAGGCATGTACAAAGCAGTCCTTGGCACTCCAGCTTTATTACCTGCAAGTGTTTGCATGATAAGGATAAACAGGCAGGTTTTCTGACTGGGGCTGCATGCACATCTTCCACAAAACTACCTATGTTATACCCTCATGGGAGCAGAATGCAGATGCTGTGGCAGGTGAAAGCCAGCAGAGCACCTGTGTCTTGTTTGTGTTGCTGCCCTTTCATTAGTGGGTTCCTCATTTGCCCATTGCTAGCTTGCCACTTCTCAGAGCAGAGACTTTTATGTTTGGAGTGCATTTAAAAATTCAGGGTGCTTTTGAAAGAATACAACTAACACTGTTAGCACTAGCTCCTCATTAATTTCAGATTATGTTGCTGAAGTGATTATCAGTTTCTGGATGAAGGAATTATTAAAGTAATATTTTAAAAGTACAATAAAATGCAATATAAGCCAATGTAGCAAGTGTTTTTCCTTGCAGTCTGAAAACAGAAAGTAAAAGGATTAATTAAGAGAAAATATTTAATTCTTTGCTTGCAAAGACTATACAGAGACATCTGTAGTTAGCTTGCTTTAAATGTGCCTGTGTCCACAAGAATCCTAACTGTACACCAAACTGCTTGGTGCCTTAGAAGTTACAGAGTAATCTTCACTTGTACAGGAAAACAATCTATTTCAATGTGACCATACAGCCTGGAGTGATCCTAGTGGTATTGAATTGAATGTCTGTGGCACTTGGACGATGCTGAAGTCGTATGTAGCCTCTTCACCTTGCAGATGGGGGAGCTGCCTCATTCTCTACAGCTCAGCACCTGGAAATGTTCATTCTCAAAGAACCACTTGCAGGTTGTACTCACCACCTTGTGACTTCCAGATTTGTAAGTGTCATTGACAGACTACCTGCACGCACTGCTTTCTAGAGTGTGTAGAGTGTATATATGTCATCTATAGAAGAATGAAAGGAAGATGGTGTTTTCCAGCTCTGATTTCACTCTTAATAACAGGAAAATCTAAAAATTGAATCTACTAATTCCTGCATTTCTATACCATGGACTTTAGGCTCTAACCACCAGACATGTTTAGTGTCTTTTTTTTTTTTTTTTTTTTGAGCCGATCCTTCCTTATTTGCCATCATCACCTTCATTCAAAAAGAAATCTGTGTTCCCTGCCTTGAAATAATAAACTAGAACTGCATTTAGTCACTGATTCAGGAGTCTCTTCAGGTTTCACTGGATACCCTGGACTTTGTATAGCACTGAAAATAGAGTTAGGAAAGGTTTATATATTGGTTGTTTTTGAACATATATTTATAAATGTAAAATATGAACATATATTTATAAATATATGTTTATGAACATATATTTATGTTCATAAAACAATCATGGTGATAATACCTCCTTGACAAACCTTTGCCTATTAATATGTAACTGACAATATTTAGTACCGTTCAGCTGCAATATTTTCTTGCCTTCTTGTCCTAGATATCATCTGAATTTTTCCTCAGTGCTTGTGTAACATCTCCTGGACTTGGGAATGAGGGAGATTCTGTGCCATCCCCACAGCGAGGTGCCCAGCTCTGGGATGGGCTCTCGCACAGCATGTCCTAGGTGCCGTCCATCTCTCCATGGTGCCTGGCTTCTCCACCACTTTTCTCATTGAAGCTTTGTAAACTCCTTCCCCCAGCATTAAACATGAATACTTGCTGGAATCTGACAAGGCTTTAAACTCAGTGTTTCTCTTTATTCTGTCCCAAAAGTTCTTCAGGATATTTAATTCCTTCTGCAAATATTTTCTCCCAAATTCAATGCCCTTATAAAACTTCCTCCCATTTCTATTGTGTTGCTAATTTTGTTCTTTCTTTGAGCTACAGTCAGTAGTGCTTGTTGCTACGTATTTTTGTTGTGGGGTTGTTTTTTTGGTTTGGGGGTTTTTCTTTTGGCCCATTTTTCTTTCTATCTTTTCTTTTTCAAATCTGAAGTGCACCATAATAGAGCTAACAACTTAATTTCCATGTGTTCAGGCTTGGTAACATATAAAACTGAAATAACAAACACACATTGACTTCTGTCAATGTGCATAATAAAACTTATCATCCAGAGAGATTGAATATGGAACAAGACAAAGCCAGTAGTCACTGAAACATGAAGCTGTCGTTACAGCCACTGTTATAGCCCCATATTAAGAAAAATTACTGTAAATTAACATTTTAAAGAGATGCAATTGGAGTCCTAGGAAAAGCTGCTTGTGTTTTACCAAGAAGCAAAGCTTTCAGTCACCGTATGACTGAGACATCCTAAAAATATTGTGCTTTCTTTCCTCTTGTCACCTGGGGCCAGTCACAATGTGCTGAGAAAGATATAGTCTGCACTGTTGCCCCTAGGAAGGTTTTGAGGTATAACCAGGTTTGGAAGTGATTTAAAGGGTTTGTTTCTCTCAGTATTGGAGACAGAAGTCTAGTACATGGTTATTTACCCTATTCTTAGGTACTAAATTATGATTTGTGTTTACATTTCCCATTAAATCTAGAGTTGTGCCTCTATTCACACTGTTAAGCTCCTTTGGTGGTACCATTGAGCAAATACTCCCAGAAATGAAGGATTTTCAGGGCTGCAGAACTACTTGTTTTGGGGGCAAGGAAGTGCTGCCAGCTGTTCTGCCAGGTGCCAGGGAGAAGAAGCAGAGCAGCTCACATGCAGGGATGCTTTATGTTTTAGTGTTTAATAATGTGTTTACTTTATTAATATTTAAAAACATAACAACTGCTTTTAAACTGAATATTGCCACATTTTTATTAGGAAAATGACGTGTTGCTGGGCCTCAAGAAAAAGCATATGCAGAACGTGGTTGTTAATAGTCTTGAAAGCTCACCAATTCTAAACAAAAATTCTCCTGTTCTGGAATGCTTGGTCTAGCAGTTATTTATAACACTGTTATCAAGATGACAGAGGCTGTAAGGTCAACTCCATTTATTTACTACTAAGAGCTTAAAAACAAAGCTTTTTTATGGTGATGCACAGGTTTGCTTATCTAATTTTCTCTCTCACCAATAGCACTTGCTCCCTAATATTCTTTTTGAAGATTCTTTCTCTAGAAGCTGACCTACACAAATGGACATATAGCTGCATAAGGTCCTTGTGTTCTTCTCCAATCTAAATATTTCTTTAGTCCACTGGGAAACAAAAACAAAAACAAATAAACAAACAAAAAACCCTACTAAATCAGTGGATGCAAGCATATTTCTTCTGTCATTTTTCATTCATTTTGAGATTCCTGCAACCATTGACATGGTCTGATGGTGCAACTACTGATGCAAAATACATTTCTGGGCTTTGAATCTGAAACCACCAAAGAAAACTTAAGCTACTGTACTATGTAGCTACAAGTACACATAGCAATATCCCTTCCTAGTAGTTTATGATAGTAATTTGCCATGAGTACTGGCCTCTATCTTATTTCTAAATTCAGAAAAGAAAAAAAATCCCCACCAATAATTGCTCCTGATTCTCATTAGTTCAGGAAAAGCATGCCTAAAATGGTGTTTTTCATGAAAGCCAAATTGCTTTGATTTTAACTATTTCCTTATGTCCTTGCAGATTCAGTTTTGATATGAATAAACAAGCTCCAAATTTAAACGGAATGCAGATCTTACTAAAAGCCATAAATTGAGAATTTATTCCAAAAACTGTTCTGATAGAGTCTTATTTTGAACTTCAGGACATGCCTCTAGGCTCATTGTGGGGGCTTTATTAAATACCCCCCTCCTTTTTTTTTTTTTTTTTCAAATATTTCACATGATTAAGATGTTAGAACAGGTTTCCAAAGGACTGGGAAGCAAGGGTTTGTAGGCAATCTGCACTCAAAAACTGGAAGTCCAGATTGCTTGATATAAGTATTTTTAACTGTGTTAGGAGTATACTGCTGGGAGAGCCAGCTCAATGCAGAGGTGTGGCCAGAAAATCAGCACACTGTTCAGTTCTCTCATACCAGACTTCAGTTATGTTAGCTTGTAGTTTGTACTTCAGTGGCACCTTCCCAAAAGGAAGATGGGAAAACTGATAAGCAAGCCTACACCGAGATCAGAAAAAGCATTGTTGCCTGTTGCTGCTTTATGTGGCAAGACAGTGTTGTAGGACTAAAATAATGTTCATGTCTTTATCCTAAGTATTCATCAATTGAGTCTGACAGTTGACTGTGCTAAAAAAGCTAATCTCTTTAAAATAGCTTTATTCATAGTATTATTGACCTGGAACAGAGGAGATGAACAGTGCAACCTAAAGGATTTTCTGTGAAAATATAGTTTTGAAACTATATGACTTTACGGAGAGTTTTTTACTGAAATAGTAACCCAACACATCTTAAAAAAGGAGATGTAAGTGAAAGAATATAGATGCAAGACATGTTTGAAGGGATGAAAAATAGATTAAATGATGAATGTAGGCAAAGTTTAAATCAGAAGAAAGTTATATGCTGGCAATTTTCCAAAGGTGAAAAAAAAAAAACAACAGTAAGCTTTCATCCTTTGGAAATGACAACTGGTTAAATTTTCTATTAAGAATATACTGATGTGCAAAGAGGGGACAATACAATTAGAAAGTAATTTAAATTTGTATCAGACAAAATGTTCACTGAGGTCAAAACCATAAATATTATGTTTGTTCCTTATCAGAGGTGAAATGATCAATTCAATACCTAGTGCATATGTCTCCCTCAAAGACAGTCTAACACCAAAGAGGCTTGCATCTGTATTTTGGTAGAGACAGTGTACTTTTATTTATTTACTTAACTCTAAATTATTAGGTATGCTTCTACCTGCTTTTCTTAACATAACAAAAGGTTGTGTGCAAATCTGACATGGATTGAAATTCTGTAAACATGTAATTGTTTTTTCTTCTAAAGACAAGGTAAAAAAATCAAGTTAAGGAAAAAGCCAGGGAAATAACAGCAACAAAAGCTATTTAAATCAGAGGTTTCAGTAAAGAATGTTTATGTATAAATAATACATACATTTTTATACCAGTCTTGTCTAATGTGCTAAGATATTCTTTCACTGAGGTAAAAATAAGCAGAGGTTACATCAGAGGAAGATCAACAAAATAAACTGAAGAGAGAGTTTTGCTATCATGCCTATTTGACTTAGCATTTTTGAAAGCTGCTCTGTTAGAGGAAATTTTTTCCACTCAGTTTGCTCTGTGAGGATGCTTTAGTGGAGATGAAGTGGTCCTTGCTGAGCATTAGCCCCTATGAGGGGTCTTCGGCATCTGCCCTTCAAGCAGCTATATAATCAAATTCATTATACCCCATATTCCTCCTCCCACAGATGGTAACAGCTTGATCCTTTCTCCATGGGTCATCATGGCTATTAGGGCTATCTATCTCAGCAAGGTCCTTTCAGTGTTTTCTCCCAAACTCTAACTGATGTGTGTCTGTACTATGCATGGCCTGTGACCCCACAACATGGCCCATGTTTCAAAACACTCACCTGCTTTACTGCACTGCCCCTCAGGGCCTTAAGGACTGGGGGATAGAGAACAAACAAGTGACTGGATCTCTGATGGCCTTCATGTTTTTCAGACTGTACCTTTAGGACATAATGGATTTCCTGTAAACCACCTGCACAGGGATGTCCTGCATCTGAGAAATCTCAAACAGAATATACCATCTTACTGCTCTTTCTCCACAGGCTCCTGAGTCCCCGCCAAGGCCAAGACAGTTTGAACCAGGAGGCACTATCTCCAGACATTCCACTCTCTGGAGACAGTGGTATGTCCAGCAATGTAGTGTAGACAACTATTTTGCTTAAAAAAAAATAAATAAATAAAAATAAAGAGTGAACATTGAATTTGTAGAAAAAAAATATGCGTAACCAGCAAACTACTGTAAGAAGGGGAAGGTGTCTTTGCCTTCTGACACCTATAAAAGCTGTCAGTAGGTGGGAGCAGGAGAATCCATGATACACAGAAGATTGCAAGGAGAAAAAGGACTTTTGTCCAGTTCATATCTCTGAGGTTAATTAAACCTTTTGAGGTCATGATGCACATTGTCAATATTGTTACTGTTCATATTTGTTCAATTGTGGTATCTATGTAAGTGCTTTCCAGGACTTACAATAACACTGTCTGTTCTTCAAAGTACCTATTCTCCATAACAGGACTGAGGAGAGAAATCTGGATTGTGTCTATCTCAGAGGTTGCTTTCTGTGTGCTAGGCAAAGTAATCCACAAGTAACCTATAAGGGATCCATTAAATAACAACTTCATGCACGTATGAGAAACCTATGAGAATTTAGTTTTCCCCTACACCAGTTTTATTCTCACAAGAAACAATACACATCTTAGTCCTGAGCCATAGTACAAAATATAGTCCCCTCTGAGTGTGGCTCCAACAGTGTAATCCTCTGGCTTCTATACACTCTCTGTGATGAAACACAAGTATCTGTACATGGAATTTCTGTAGGTCTTAAATGGGGAATGAAATCCAGAGACAGCCATACACATAGACTTGAAGGCCAATTGCATTACCAAATATTTGCTTTTTCTTATCTTTTTTTTTTTTTTTTTCCAACTATGAAAACAAATTATTTTACTAATGACCAATAGTTATTTCACTTTGACTTTGTATGCAAGCTGTTTATTTTTTAATTAATCTCCATATCTTTCAGATTGTTTAAAAGATAAAGCTAGTGAGCTTATGACAAAAAATCATACCAGTATGAAGTGAATGAATGACCTGAATCTGGCAGCATACATTGGAAACATCACTACAAGAACTTGCCAATCCATCCCTTTCTTATTCAGTCTTAAAACAGAGTGACTGGACAGGAGTAATAAACAGTGTGTTCTATTCGTAAGAGTTATTTATCTTGAGGTTCAAATTGTTTCACTATTCATTAGAGAGGAGAAAAAAAAATGTTAGCCAAACTATGCTATTTCTGATGTAAATGAAATATTGAATTTCAGTGTAACTTTCCAGTAATTGATCTTTCATGGTATCTTAGAAAACATTAATTTTCATCAAACTATAGAGTTACACTTTTAACTTTATTTGGATACAGAATTCACTCAAAGCGTATTAAAGCATAATGTCTGCTTTCTTTAAATAATATTCAATAATGTAAGGAGTAAAAAATGACAACTTTTGTACATGTTTTGATGCCACGTTTTCTGAAAATACACTGTACACAGTAAAAGTTTGGCCTGAATGGCAATTGTCAGAACATAGTCATGTGTTCTCCTTGAGATACCAGAATGATTTTTTTTTTTTGTCTGAACACAAAGGGCTGTATCTGATGAGTATTTAAGAAGGCAAATAGGAAGGGGACTAAAGATGCTCTTAATATCAATAGTCACACCTTGTTAATATAAAAGTTTGCTGTACCTCAGGTAGACTAAGCTAGCTGGGCGGTGGCAAACACATATTTGATAAAAATTTGCTGTTTATTTTCTGCAAAGAAACCTAGAAGTGGAATAGCGGTTAAAGGAATTTTATCTTTTTCTTGTCTCAGAGTAAGCAGATACAGATTGGATATATGTGGTGGTGTAGTCCCCACACCCCCCCAGCTTGAAATTTTGTAATCTTAGTCAAGTGATATGATTGTGCATGTAGTCCTTTAGGCATCAACTGTTCAGTCTGGGATTGGAATAGGATCCAGTTGTATCTACATTCCCTGGAGTTTAGATGGCAAAGGGACCCCATTCTGAACCTTGTGGCTCAACACGAGTCACCCTGACGCTTTTTGTCTGACCCTGTCCTCTATGCAGTAAATAATCTAGTGACCTTGCCATCACAAATCTTGTTAATGTCACATCTATCTTAATGTTGTTAATGTTGTTAATGTCACATAATCTTGTTAATGTCACATTTACAGTGATTGTCAAATCACTGTCTCATTCACAATTAAGCCCTGATAGATCACTGTTTTCATCAATAAACCTATTGCTGCTTATTTCTTATGAGTGAAGTGTACCATTCTTTTCAGAACAAAGTATGAGATTGCACTGAGTAACTGAAGACTGTGAGATAGTGTTTTAAGTGTACTTTTACTGTCTGACAAATCGTATGAGTCCTTCTGTTTTGCTCTTCCATCCTGTAAGGTGGGGATAATATTCAACCTACATATATTTTATAGGAGTGCTATGATGGATAGTAAATATGTGAGTGGATTGCAAAAGTTATCACTGCTTAAGTGCTATTATGCATGATTACCATATGATTCATTAATCCTCAAATGGGCAACTTGCTTCCCAGTTGAGCACTCTGCAACCTACTAACAGGAAATAGTGTGACCAAAGGGAAATTTTTATTTTTAAAGCTTTATCTTGGATGTTAAATAATTTATTGTGGATACATTCTATGAGTCACTAACAGCACTGGAATCCCTTTAAGTTTAGCTGCAGTTCTGAAATAAAATTTCTTCCATGTCAGTTAATGAACTGGACCAGATTGCAGTTGAAAACTAAATTAAATTAACAACAAAATAAAAATATATTAAAAACCTTCTAATATAAACAGCTATAATTCCACTTTAAATAATTCCACTTTTCAGCTACCCAGCATATAAAGAGAAACCTCACTGATTATTATAATTTTGGTTTCCCAAAGATCCCTATCAGACCCCGTATTTTAGCTTAAAAATATGAAGAGACAGCTGTAGATACTGCCTTCAGGGGGATATAAAGATAAATTATAAGAAGCAAGGACAAAGCACCAGATTTGACATTTTTTCGACATTTTCTATGAGTATATATGTATATGCTCATATACAACATGCTCATAGACAACAGACCATGTTGTCAGAGAAGAGATGCCCAGGCTCATGCAGCTTTGAGGTGAGCAGCATGAAGAAACAGCATGTCTTTACCTACCTTGCTTTAGTTGTGTGAGTGGACCTTCATGAAGCCCAGGGTGGTTGTCATGAGAGCAGAAGTATCAGAGCAAACCCATTTTGAAAATGGGTACCCTGATGCCTTTCTCCTTCCTTCTTCCCTTTCACTTCCTCTTCAGAGGGAACTGATACTGCTCTGGATGTGCTGCTCCATGCAGCTGCTGTGCCATTGCCTTCATCTCTTCAACTCACACTTGCCATTCATATTAAACAGGATATAATACTATGAAACTGTAAAAGGAATAGTATGAATATGAAAAAGGGCACTTAGCTGAGTGTGTCAACATTATACTTGTATAATTGGATCAATCATAATCTACTTCAAGCTTTTTTCTATTATTTTTCCTACTATGATGTACTTGTTATGCTTTTCTACCATCTGTCCCACTGATGGGTAATTTCTGCAAAGTACTGAGGACCCTCAACTGATACTAAAGTAAGAGGGACAGGACCTATATTTGTTCTGTGGGACCAAATCTTTCAGTATCAATGCCCCACCTTTCTGGTTACATTTATGGAAGAATTTTCCTCAAACTTTAACCTGTTGAACAGAAATCTCACGATGTTTACCCTAACCTCAGCAAGTGAACTAGGACAAATATACAGCTAAATTAACTTTATATGGATGCTTCTTTACCAAGAGTTGATCTTGCTTCTGTAAACTTTATTCTTTTCTATTCTTTTATTCATTCATAGGTTAAATTATGCATAACAGCCAGAATATGTATATTTTGAAAGTTCTGTTGAGAAGCCAGAACATTTTTTACTAAAGGGATACTGCAATCATTTATGTCATCAGAAGCTTCCATTAAAAAACAAACAATAGCAAGGACCTTGATGTTTGACTCTTTATCTAAAATGTGCACAAACTGCGAAGTATTTGGAGGGAAAAAGAGAACATGTAAATTTAGACTATGACTCCTGTTAGTGAGATGATCGTGGGGGCTACAGGTAGATCCATTAGTGAAAATAAATAATGCAACTCTGTCACTAACATTTTAGGCCTTCACTTAAAATGTAAATATCTAACAGTGGAAAAAAAAAAAAAAAAAAAAAAAAAAAAAAAAAAAAAAGCTTGTTATCAGTGCAGGCTGGCATGAAATTGCTCCTTTTCACTGCTAAAAGCATTTGCATCTCAGTGCACACTAACTTTCTATTTTCTTTTCCAATACCCTCTAGTGCTAATTGAAGATTTTGTTACTAACTGTGAATATGCAGGAAATGCCTACCAGGAACTCAGAGCTTTTGAAATGAATGACATTTCTTGCTAACTTGTTACTTACTGCCAGCATTTGGGCTGCATTAGTAAGCACAAGTCCTCCTGAAGTTATTTGAAATTAATACCACTTACATTTAACGATGACTCAGAAAGAGTGGGTGTAATTTCATATGTTCAGATTCAAAAATGTATTGATGAAGCAAAATTGTGTGATGTAGATATAAATCTGTAGGAAAGATTTTGCAAAGACATGAGATGAATATCAACACCTAAGTTTTTTGATGACTTGCTGCTCTTAACATTTCAGGCAATCTTATTTGCAAAATTAACTTATTTTATTTTTTTATTTTTTATTTTTTTTTTAAGTTATATATAATAATTTAACTTAAAATAGTGGAGTAACATTGACATCACACTGGGAAATAATGCAATGAAGTATGAAATAGGTTAAAGAAAGGAGGGGCTGAGGTCCCTTGGTTTGTTCAGCCCAGAGCAGAGCAGGCCGGGGGGAGGCCTTATGACAGCTGGGGGCAGGCGCTGAGCTCTGCTTTTTGGGGACAGTGACAGGACCTGAGGGAACGGCATGGAGCTGGGTTAGGGGAGGGTCAGGCTGGGTGCTTCAGAAAGGTTTTGCACCCAAAGGGCGGTTGGGCACAGGGACCAGCTCCCCAGGGCAGCGGTCACAGCACTGAGCCTGCTGTAGTTCAAGAAGTGTTTGAACAACACTCAGACACAGGGTCTGATTTTTGGGTGGTCCTGTGGGGAGCCAGGAGTTGGACTTGGTGATCCTTGTGGGTCACTTCCAAGTCAGGATGCTCTATGATTCTATGAAAGTATTTAGCTTATGTAACATCTTAGATTGGCAGTGCAGCTTTTATTGCTTTAAAAGTTTTAACTCAAACTAATGGAAGCTAATATCAAATTAATTCATTCTTGGACTAAAAGCACATGCATTTCATTATCATCCAGAATAAAATCAACAGATAAATGATATTTTAAAGCCCGATATACAACCACGTTAGGAACCAGGAAAGAAATAGATTTATTTTTTAAATTGAAAAACAATAATTTTTTTATTATAAATGCCTCTTCAGAGTAGAAGTATCAAAATGTCTCTGAAATATAGAAAAGATGTGTGTGAGAAAAATCATGCAAAGCAAATCTAGGGAAATATATGGATGGACAATAAGAGAATCACAGCTGGGTTGGGGAAAAATTATTCAATAAACATTCAGTAAGTCATGGAGAGCTCTTTTCAGTATTGCCGATGGCAGTTGTGGCAGCAATTCTGAAGAACGATGTTGGATATTCATTAACTAGTACTTTGCATTTCACACAGTACTTCTGCATTCTCAAACTACACAGAGATGTTGACGAACAAAACCTTCCAACCCCATTCTCATAGCCGCTGTTATCCTAATTTTATGGGGGAGGGAAAAAAAGGCATGGCAAATGAGATGGCTCGAGTCACTGTGTCTTCCAAAGTTGGAAGTAATTTAGGTCTATTACCTCACTGTTATGTAGACAAAGGGCAGTACTGATACATTTCCATGGGTTAACAACTAGAAATCAATTCTTAAAGTTACTGTTTAAAAAGGAACAAAAGTGTATTTCTCTTAGCTATTGCTATAATTTCACTACATTTATGCCTAAAAAATTCCCCATCTCTAAAGAAAATAACATTTTGGTGAAACTGATGTTACCTACTGTTCCCATCCTGTACCTAGAAGCAAACCAGGGAGGGCTATGATCCTATGCAATCGCCACTGTTTTTCAGAAATTCCTTGGTGAAATCTGAAGCCTGCCAGCCTTCATGTTGCTGCTGGTACAGCTGTGAGCAGCTGGATGTGCACAGAGCACTGCTCAGGTTGCAGCAGTACTTGGTTGTTCAGAGGCTCTGTCTGCACAAAGCACTGTCGGGAGTCATCAAGATGGTTTGTGTCCTGAAAGTGCTAAGGGGCAGACTGAGCTCTGTGTAATCAGTATGTTCCTAGCTTGTTAACTGCTTTTTGTTTGGTTGGTTGTTTTTTTGTCATTCCAATTGACATAAATATAAATTATGCATCTGACAAGTTAGATCACTTGAACAGCCTTAATTTCTTATCCTTAATCTACTTTTCTCTAGCCACTGGACTCTATTTTGTCCAAAATGTATTGTCATTTTCACTTAAGAAAGTGCATTCTGGCTGTAGATTTTCATTTCTCATTACCAAAAAAGCAAAAGACTGTGCTGCATCAATGCTCTCTGTCTTACTGCTGAAAGTTACATACATTGGTGTGAAATTGGATTGATCATTGTGATAATACAGATTTTAAAAGGTCATTTGAAGCCTCTGTGCCCAGCATCTAAATATTTTTTCTGCTACTGGGACTCAATAGACTGTATTTGTTTCTGTTGAATTTCTTACATTCTGTTACTTCTATGTGACTGCAGCACACTGCCATGAAATAGCGAATTGATTTTGCTCTTCTAAACAGAGAGTACTAAATACTGACAGTCATCAAGCTTTTTACATAAAAGCCTTTCAGACTTTATTAATTTAAAATCACATTAGATGCCTTCAGGGCACGCTCAGCAGTCATTTTTTTCAATTGTTTTTCTTTTTTATTTTTTTCATTGTGCTTATTTCCACCAAAAATTCCCTAAGGCAGGACTACATTCCCAATGCATTACAGACTTCAACTCGTGTGTTCTGGTCTGCCTTCCTGTACATATCTTGCTAGCTTTTCTGTTGACTGTTGCCTTGTATGTGAGCCAGACTGAACATAGAAAAACCCTAAGAAAATAATTGCTTCTTTGTGTTTGAAGGAGCAGGAGACAGGTTACAGTTTGCAGGAAAGAGGAAAGAGGCTGGTTTCACCTGGCTTGCCTGCCTGCAGAAAGCTAGAGTATCTTCTAGAAGTACTTTCTTACATGGAGCAGCATCGTTTCAGTTCAACATGCTATTTATTTGAACCAAGTGCTCTTCATGTATTTAGAACAACATTTCTTGTACACAGAGCACTGTATAAATAGTATTGTTAGAGGTAAAAATGAAAACAGAGACACTAGTGTCATGCTGAAAGGTGATAAACCACATTGTAATGAGAAAAAAAGTAATTTATACAGTATTGAAATTGCTTAAAACGTCTGAACAAGTAGTGCTCAGACTTTTTTTTCCTGTCACAAAACATCATTAGGCAAATAATAAGCATAGATGTTCCGGTGGAACAGCTGACAATTAAAATCTAGAACTGAAAATGGAGCCATAATGGAAACAACATTTCTGTCTGAAGTCCAAGTATGGGTGAAGATGACAGGGCATTAAATAGCTGTTGTTCATGCTCAGACAGATTGCAAACAGAAGTGATATATCTAGTCTTTCTACATAAATCTTTTCCATGGGTTAGTAAGATGTTTTAGTGTGGCACTTCAGTAGTTTGACTAAACAGCACAGATTTCGCTAAACAGCCATAATATAGTGGCTTGTCGTTTCCTTGTAATTATTTTTTCCTATTTGACATTGATTTTATTGTGAGTATATACAGTGTCTTCCTGGAAAAATCTCACATTGCTCTGAAAAGTAAAGCACAGACTTAATCTCCATGACTGATACATATTATTTATGAGGTCTGTGTTAGTGTGCTCTGAACTAGATGGGCAAGCTATTTCTCTGCCTCTGTACCCATTGTTTATGGACTAGTGACCTTCAGAATATCATAAGACAGCACAGTGGTTTATGTAGGTTGATAGACAGACAAATGGATGGGTTTCTATTAATAGGCTGATTGCTGTGACTGAAAAATTTAGTTATGCAAATGATCACTCTTTTCCTCTCTGCTGAATTAATTATTAAGGAAGAAGAATAGAGACCAAGACGTGAATTTTCAGCAAAGGTATAACTCAAGGTGTCCTGGTCCTGGCTGCGGCTCTACCCATTCTCTTACACCAGTTTCTTTCCATCCTGACCCCTCAGTGTGTGCTGCCCCTGCAAGTCAGAGGAGTTTTCCTTGTGCTCCTTATTTCCAAGGCAGAAGCATGGTATTCCGAAAAGCCTCCTGTGGGGTTTCTTTGAAACCAAGTGCCACAAATCCCATCAATTGCATGTTTTGGTCAGCAAAAGGGAGGCAAGGGACTGGCCTGAATAGCATTGGCCAAAGACTTTGGGCACTTCATCACTCCAGCTTGACTGAGAGCATGCTGGAAAGGTGACGAGGAAGAAAAATCCAGCAGCACCAGTTCATTTGGGGTTAAATGAATCAAAGTCGAGCCTGGGCTTGCCAGGCTGCTGCTAGGCAACAAGTAACTTTCTACATTCAGAACTTCCCCACTAATTGATTCTTGACACCATTCCCTGTTGGTTTGTATAAATAGAGAGCTGTTGCTGGGAGGAGGAGAGAGAAACTGGGGTGCAAGGACCTGCAGTTTGGAGGTGCAGAGCATCCCTTCCTATGGCAGGAGGGATCCAGTCCCTATAGGGGGGTGGCAACCACTTCAATTCACAGGTGATAAAGCAATACTGATGCTGAGGAACAAAGAAATCCACAGGAGAAATATTGCAGGATGTCAGCCTTTCAGCGTGTCCATGGAACACATACTTCTTACATGCATTTATGCCTCAGTTAAATGAAAGCAATCCACAAATAATAGGAACAAGCTTTCCTTACAGGACTAATATTTGGCTGACTGGCAGAGTGAGCGCAGCACTAACAGCATATGCACTTTGTGCAGGTCTACCAGCATAGAGAGGGGAGAATTGGAGCAGGATTTATAGGACCTTGAGATTCTGGGAGAACCAGGCTAATGACAAGAAAGGGGAAGCTTGCCTGAAGGAGAAAAACGAGCCCAACAAGTGTCTGAATGTCAAAATCCTCTTTTATAGATGGCTCGTTTCTTAAATAAAGAAAGGAGTCTTTATTATACTGGCTGTGTGCCCACCCCAATAAGATTTTACCCTCACTACTGACTTCAAGACTGAGGCATTTTAAGGACCATTTCATGAATTAAACTATTGTTCCTTATAAATAAACTCTGATTCTTTTTTCTCTCATAAATTATTTATTTCCTAGCTCTTTATTCTGCTGCAGAGAAATGAAAGGCATAGAGAGAATGAAAATGGGATGTTTCAAAGATGACAGAAAATTCAGTTATTTTTTTACAACACTGAAAATTCCCTTTCTAGACATGGATGTAATGGACAGGTGTTACATTTCTATATCAAGCATGTATATGCTAAATGTTACATGATATTCTCACTTTACTTACTTTTTGGCATGTTAGAAAAATGTATATCATTATGCTTTTTCTGAATCTTTCCATATGTTTCTGCAGACGTTGGGGGGTATTTCTTCCTTTCTTCTTTGACATCCTCTCTGAGATGCTGCACTGCAATAGTGCTGACCTTGTGCTGCTTGGGTCAGGTGGTCTGTTTCTCTAAGCAGCTGAGAGTTGGAAGGGAATATTTCTTCTTGGATATTGTTATTCATCTCACTTGGACAATCCTTCACACAGGATTTTGTTACTAGGGTGAGGGAATTGTAGTTAATTGTTAAAGACCATATTCATCCTTTTTCTAGATGAGATGGAACTATTGTCAGTGAGCACTGCACCCTACTTTTGATAGTTTCATTTATAAATCAGTAGCTATTCCATACATATTTACATGTTGGGAAGACTGCATTAATGTATTTTGGCATGCTTTTCAAATATGCTGCTGCTGCATTATATTTATTTATTTATTTATTGTATCTATTACCTCTATTACCTCTCACTATCTTTCTTTTTTTTCCTTAATAGTGACAAAATCTATTTAAAGATTAAATCAAAATTAACTTTTTCTTTTTCTTTCTTTCTTTCTTTCTTTCTTTCTTTCTTTCTTTCTTTCTTTCTTTCTTTCTTTCTTTCTTTCTTTCTTTCTTTCTTTCTTTCTTTCTTTCTTTCTTTCTTTCTTTTTCTAATTGCAGGTTGTCATTGTGAGGTACAAACCAGAAGAAACCTGACAAACATACGTTTATTTATTGGTAAACATATCCTGGTATAGTTACCCTTTTTAAAACAGAAAAGCATTTTGAAAGTACTTTGGCAAATTGAAATCCTGACCTCTGCTGTTTGCAATTCCTTGTGGAACAGCAGAAGTGAAATGCACTACCCAGGAGAGTGATATGGAGCTCAGAGAAAAATCAAACTGACATATTTGTTCCTTTTTCTTTTTAAACTACATCTAGTTCTCTCTTGATTATTCTTGAAAAATACATCCACTTCATTCAGGGTTCCAAGAAAAGCTGAATAAGCTCTTCTGAAACACTTTTTTTTTTCTTTCTTCTTTTCTTTTTCTTTTTTTTTTTTTTCTTTTTTCTTTTTTAAGATTTAGACCCATTTTTTTTTTCAAAAGTTACTTGCATATAATACAATGTACATTACCTAGTTACTCAGAAATGCCTACCAGGTGGATACTCAAACTAGACTTGCCTACATACCAGCACTGCTAAGTTCACCCTGAACTCTTCATATTTTCTGAATATTTAGGATTCAATTTATAATACATGCTTATCTGGATAGCAATGCAAAGTTACTTTTTGCAGGGACAGAACAGATGACAAAAAGCCAGTGGGCTGCTAACTGCCTCCCAGGATGTCTGGGAAGCCCTTCAGGGAGGTACAAAAATTTGTCTCTAGTGTAATTGCAGAGACTCCTTAGAGAATTCACACAAGACCAATTAGTCTCAGTGTGTTCATTCCAGTTGCAGTGCTTTTCTGCCTCATTTTTCTACCAACCTCTGACACTTTTTACAGGGTCTTTTAAGCCTTTAGAATAATTTTTTTAAATCACAACATGGAGATTAATTCAACATTTGGTTAAAGAAGTTAAAGCTGACAAAGAATGTGAATATGAATACCCCGATCATGCTTGAAGAGCCAAAACAAATCTACATGTGCTTTTAAACAGGATTTAAATCTCAGATAAAATTAGGCTTTGGTCAAGATTAAATGAGGAGGAGATAGCCACTATTGCCTGTGATGTCTTGCCTATGCTTGCCTCGCTATTCCCTTCACTGTTATTAAAATATGGGTGCACTGCAATAAAAAGTTAATGATGACTTAGGGGCACTGGAGAAGGTTTAGGAACCCTTTTATATTGAATCTTAAATAGAAAATAATAATAATGATGGCTCTGAGTATCCTCTACTTAATGAAGGAATTGTAGTTGTCTGCATTTGGAATTCTTGCAAGGCAACCATGTAATAGACAACAATATCTACTGGGTTCTAACTTCCCTGTATAAGCATTATTTATGACTGCAGCTGGCAAATCAGTTACTTCATTTTCCAAGCCAAGTTGCAGTGAAATTTCTGGCAGCAATCAAAGAGGAGCCTCTAAAAATATATATAAGAAATAAATAATAGTTTTGGTCTTCTAGACATTATTGACATGAAAAGGTGAACAGAGTTCCAAACCGTTACTTTTATTAATATATTTACATTTTTCTTGTTCTTTTGGATTTTGTCACTAAAGCAAAGAAATATATAACCTCCCTCTACTTGAGGCCTGGATGATCTAATATTTTTTTCAGTAGTATAACATTTATTCATTGCTGCTGGAGAGACTTTTTTAATACATAAAACTAAAATCTATATGTCTATATGTAGGTTTTTTTTGGAATATTTTTGAAGTTTACCTGGTCTATGTCAGAGATTTTGAAAAACAGATAGAGAAACAAGCAGTTTAACCTATAAAGATATCTCGTTAAAAATCACATACTAATTATAGAGTGTTGACATTTTCCAAAGTGGGCAGTGATTGTGGATGCATTCCTGCCCAAGCTAAGCTCCAGTTTCATGTCTGATCTCAGCTGCAGCTCATTCTGAAATTGGGCCAACAATGCCTTAAGTTTGGGTAGAAAAGATGAGATGCCTAAATAATGAGTGCTTATTTTTCAAAAGTGTCCTGAATTTCAGGTTTTGTTCCAAGAGTGGAACAAAAATATTATCCTAGTGGTTGTTATATGTTTTCCACACATTAATGGTTTTAAAGCACTGTGAGATTTTCAGAGAGCGCTAGAGCACCAATAAGTAGGACTATAAACTAATACACAGGAAGATATTATATGTGTATTTATAATACTATAGGTTTTATTTTATGCTTTTCTCACTATACTGCATTGTAGAGTGAACATAGGGAACAGTAAAGCAACATGTTGCATTTTATGACTGGGGTTCAATATCACCTTAAACCTGGGTGCTTCACCTTCTGTCTCATTATACCACCCACGAAGAGCAGGTTTCCTTGCATCTGTGCAAGGAACCAGGAAATAGGATGGGTATATCTGACTCAGAATATCCCCAAAGAGCTGCCACAAGAGTCCAATCACTGCTAACCAGACTGGGAAATGGCCTCCAGAAGGATCAGGGTGTCCTTGTAATACACTAGGTGCTTCCCAGTTGCATGCCTGCAGAAATCACTTATATCAGCTGTGCCAGCCCCATGGGCAGCCAGGTTTGTCTGTATCTTCTTCTGATGCTGAATTCACTCATACTGTCAAGCTCATGGTTAATATCCCCTGTCTGTGAGGAACCTACACAGAAGCCTCACAGCTATGCAGATGAAACCAGGCACAGTAAAGAAGGACTAGATAAATATTTCATGCTTGCTGCAATGTGATTTTTGAGCAAACACAGTTTCATAAAAGTAAGGAAAGAATGAGTCAGTGACTGATTTTATAATCAGTTTTTGGAGCTTTCTTGAAGAACTGTCTGTTATTGGCATAAGAGCATGATCATTTCAGAGTCTCACATCCAGCATGCTGAGATCTTTGAGGCAGAGCCTCTGGATGCTGTAAGCAATCTCAGAGACAGAGAGAGGGCATCCCACAACACCAGAGCAACCACAAAAGACTACAGACAGCTAAGTACATATTGAGTAAAGAAAAAGAATACAATAAAATTTTGTCAAAGTAATGTCAATAGTCTGCCAGGCCCCAGCAATGAGAATGACCTGGAGCATGTCATACAAGCCCCACATAACTCCTGATGAACAGTAAATTGACATCTCAGATCCTGCCCACCCCTTCTTAACTGTGTTATAATTTTCCTCATCTGCTAAATAAGAAAGTAGAACATAAAGACCTAAAAGAGAAATGCTGGCAGGCACTAGAGAAAACGTGCTAAGATACAGAAAGAGTCTGAGAACTGGTGAAGCTATGCAACAGCAAAGGGCCTCAAGGTAGGAAAAACAGGTGCAAGTAAGTGGAAGAAGAAAAGTAAGAAGACATAGGAGTTTTTGCTTCCTGAAAATTTAAAAAATGAAGTTTCATTCTAGACAGGATGTTGGTTGCCTAGTCTGGGAGGTGGGAGAATTGTATTTTAAGTGTGAACTTCTCTATTTGGAGCAGCATTTCCAGGCCATTAAAAAGCAATTATCAGTTGTGTTTACTGTCACTGTGCAACTGTAAAAAGTTACTGACTAAAATGTGTGGGAGATGAAATGTCTTCGATGACAATATCTCTGCTAAAGAAAAAATTGCCTTTGCCTGGCTCACTAATCTGCCAAAAAGTAGTTTGCATTGGAAATGTTCCATTTTTATGCTAATAAGATTTGACAGTAACTGAGATTTCAGCACTGGGACCTATATAAGTACCAGCTGGGAGAATGTACAAAATGTTATTTTTAAGAAACAAGACTATGGTTTGGTTATTTTTTAAATAGAACTAAATCTTCCCACATTCTGCATAAAATAATCTAAACCTACATTTAACACTGTAGATAAAACCAAACTTGAGGGGCTTATTCTCTGCTTATTTCCACAATGGCTAATGAAGTCTGTGAAACTGCAATGATCCATAAGCAATTTGAAAGAAGAATAATTATTGCAGTAAGTAGTAAATAAAATTAATAATTTAGAAAGAATTAACTTATTCTCAAGGAAAATAATAAAATGAAAAATATATTTTTTTCTGTATACCATTAAGATGTAGAAATTCTAGCTGATGGACATAAAATATGTGGGGCAGAATCATAAAAATAGATTATTGTTTAATATGTGCATATTCTAGACTGAAAAACAAAAAGATGTTGATAAAGCAATTTCAAAAGCAATGGAAAAAATGTTTACATTCTTTCAGAACTTTTCCTTTACTTTTTCACATTTCAGACTTCCACAGGAATGTTAAAATGGCATAAGAATGTAAGGCAGTGCTGAATCAGACCAAATGCCCATCTAAACCAGCATCTTTTCTCTGTCAGTGGCCGTGGTGATGCCTAAGGACAAATAAAAAAAAAACAGCAAGCTTATATGATATGATATGATATGATTCACGATCACAAAAGTGAATTGCTTTCATTGCTTAAAGGTCAGTATATCTCAAAAGTCATATTTTAGTCTTTGAGAAATATTACTGAAACAATTAGAATTATACTCAGATAAGTAATTCATGCAGAATTCCCACTGAGTAACAAATATTTCTGTTTATCAAGCAAGAGTTGTACTTCATAAAACATACATGTTGTTTAAGAAAATAAGTACCTTTTATAGCTAGAGATGAAAATTTAATGTAATTCACAGATTACCATTTACTTTACTTCTCCCTGCCCCATCCCATCATTACTGCAAAAACATCACTCACAGGGAGGAAAAGGTTGATGACTATTGAACTACAAATTCAAACAATAGTAAATATCTTTGTAATGCTAATTAAAGTAACATCACAGATATCTGCATGAATTTTGGTGCATGTTTCTACTGAACAGAAGCAAGTGACACTACATAAAATGGACTGCTGCTAGCAACATAATCTTTCTCCTAATACAGATGCTCTGCTAAGGACAAATCATACTGAAGATTACTCCTGCAGTCACACTGGTACCAAAAGAGGTATGGATAGTCTCTCCTACTCCCTACTCCTTTTCTACGGCCTGCAGGAAACTTTACACTCAGCAGACAGGTATGCATCCAAAAGAGTCTCTCTGTGTAGTTAAGCTGATCCCTATTTCATATTCACATCACATCCTGTGCTCAGGTGGATCTATCTGATAGCTTGAAGACACTTTTAATAGGTTTCTCACCTCATTTTTTGACTAGAGTGATCCAATAGCTCAATCTAATAAATGTTTGTAGGTCTTGCCTCCTTTTGCTCATCAAAGCTCCACCAATCTGCTAAATCTGTTTTCCTCTAATTTCAGTATTTTTGAAGGTTTGAAGCAAATAGATAAACATCTTACAGTGGGTTACACCACCTTGTCTGCTTGTCCTCTACCATGAACAAATGTAGAGGACAGTTTGGAAGGAGGAGTACAGATGGAAGGGCTGGTTCTGAATCCCCAGTAAGCAGTGTGTGTGCCACATTCACCTTGAATTATTGAGAACCTTGTAACTGGAGAAAACACCTGAATAGCAGTGCTAAATTGCTAAGAGATACCCATTACAGCTAATGAGAGGAGGAAAAAAAAGTGCATTTTAAAATAAATGTTACTCTTTTCAATAGCAAAATAACACATTTCTTCATTTTCTGCAATTCTTTAACTATTTCTCCTAATGTTATTTTGGGCTTATTCAGGAAACTAACAGGTAAAAATAACATTTATCCAATAGGAGCAAGTATCAGTCTGCAGAAATAAACATAAGAGATAAAAACATGAAGAGCAGTAAGGGGATTATATTTATTAAATAGACCATTTTATCATCTCAGCTTGTCATTTACTAATTTCAGGTATTTGTTGTTTTGTTTTTTGTTTGTTTTAAATACAATTACCCAAACTAGTGGTAATTATTACAGTATCTACATCCTGGTATGCAAAAGCTATGCTCTGTGACTCCTGAAAGAGTGACTGTTTCAGCTGTCAAAGCATAATGCTAGCACTAGTATTTTGGTATGATAACAATTTTTGAAATCATTCTGGAAAGATAATGAATTGTACATTTAGAGTAGTGCAATTGCTACTTTGAAAATAGCTCTTCTTGAAATGTTTTGCTTCATCGAGAATTGGCAATGCTCAAGTGAGCAGTAAGTGTAATATTATCTGGTTTCCAAGCCACGGCTACATTCTAGAACTAATTAATGACTGGGAAAACATTAAGAGGTCTATTATATATCCACCAAAAAATGATCTGTTAAATATGTACAAAGAAATATATTTTTATTAATTATCTGAAAGCATACCCTCATTGAAATACAGACATGTCACAACAAAGTTAGTATGCAGCAAGAATGTTTCATATAGTGATGATATTTTGCTTTATATAAGGTGAGAAAAAGACTTATTTCAGCAGTACGCATTACTTTCACAACAGAAGCTGTTCTGTGGTCATTTTAGGAGCATCTGTGCTTTCTATATCTAAATAGCTACAGGATATAATAAAATTTGAGTGCTAACAAGTAGCCTGAACTGTTTCTGAGATTTGTGTGCTAACCAGCTACTATACTGGAATTGCCCTGAATACTAGAACCTGCCAAAGAACAATATACTCTAAGTACCACAAATATTTAATGAGGTAGCCTTCTAGAAAAATAGTAAAATTGAGATGTCTTTGTAGTGTATCAGCTTGCAGTAACATGTTTGGGAGAGACTCAAATGATACAGGGGAGATGGATGGTAGGAATAATAATTTTAGCAAAGCTGGCACGAAGTGCCAGATACCACAGATAACCTTCCAGCCCTAAACAAATCTTTAAAAAATGAATCTAAAGCCATGTTTATTCATTGTCTTATATTCAGAATTGATCTATTCTGCAGAAGCCCTTTGCTGGTACTCATTCTCTCCTGCAATGATGCAGGATAATTGGAAATGTCCTTGAACCAGGGTGTATCTGTCTGTTGTGAGAAGGATCTTATGCAGTATTGGGAGTGGAAATTAGTTGCATATAGTCACAACAGATTTTTTTTTTCTTTTCTCCCATGCCTCCTCAAAATATAACAATTACTCCACACTTAAAGCTTGTACTCAGCTTCCTTCCATTCTTTCCTTCTTTCCTCCCTTCTTTCCATTTATTTGTCTTTCTAATTTCTTTGACTTTTTAATTTTTTTTTCTTTATCCTTCTTTCTTTATTCCTCTTTACGTCTTCTTGTTAGTCCTTTCTTTCTTTCTTTTTCCAGTGTTCCTCACAGACTAAAATAGATGCTGAGGCCTGGATGAAATTAGTGTAATTGAATAATCCTCATTTGTCTCATTATATTCTTGGCAAAAGAAAGACTGCATCACTGGTGGTTAGAGATCCTCTGAGTTGTTCTACTACTGCTATAATTAAGATATCATGGCTGGCACTGCTTATGAAGGTCTTTTCAGATATTAAGGAAAAAACTGAGGGAGAATCTGAATAGTTTTTCAGAGACACATGAAAAAAATATTTGTCTTTTTACATGTACCCAAGATAAGATACAGTGCACTAATGTCTATAACAGTTCATGTACCTTTGCTAGCAGTTTTGTGACCTTTCCATATCCCAAAGACAGTTCAGTCATGGAAAAGTTCTCCTGTGCCTGAAAATGGGGAAATCATTTGGTGGTGATTTTCATAAAACACCAGACAGGGCAAAGAGAGCTTCCCTGTGCAGAGCATTAAGAAACAGAGATAACCGCTCTGCTAATGAGCTATGGTGTGTTCCCTTGTAACCAAGGGGGCAAAAAAAATAACCAAGGTAAATATCTTTCTCCTAGAGAGAAAGCTTGTTGCATGGATTTTGAAGAAAATCTGCTCTGCATAAGTCTTCCCTGCTCACAAAGAGTAAAATTCAGACCTTAACAAACAACTGGAGGTTGATCTCCAGAATCACATGCTGCCTCTGCCTACATGCTTGTGTTGAGATGAAGACCCTCTGTGAGCTGGTGCTCAATGGTCATCAAGGGGCTGCATGCAGATGAGCAAGAGCTTCCAGAAGCACCAGGAGATGATGTCCTGCCTGCCACACTGCAGCTGTCCTCCACACCTGAAATTCAGATATCAACAAGGCTCTAAAGTGGGCCTGGGGTTCTGTTTCTGACCAAAACATTATCATGTCTTGACCCTACAAATGTGAAAAATTTGGTGGGGAAATAGCATGTTTGTCCAGTTTCAGCTTTTAACTTTCTTCTTGGTAGCTGATATAGCACTGTATTTTCGTTTAGGATTAGAACAATGCTGATAATAACACACTGATGGTTTAGTTTTTCGCAGAGCAGTGCTTACACTAAGTCATAGTCTTTTGTGTTTCTCATGCTGCCCTGCTAGCAGGAAGGCTGGGAGCTAGGAGGGGACAGCCAAGACAGCTGGCCCAGGCTGACCAGAGGGATGCATTCATTATTCAGCATTCATTATACTGAATGCTGAATTACGCCATCATACTGAACTGGTATTTTGATATTTGATATTTTGGGTATAGTTCTCTTTATGCAAATCAAGGACTCCCATGGAGAATAGGTGAGTCTGAAATCCCTAAGGGCAGCCAGAGGCTGAGTCAGCCTTCACTGTAATTTATGTTTGACTGTGCGTCTGCCCTAGGTCACATGCAGGCTGCTGGTGGGATCACACATGAAAGAGCTAGATTGCTCAAGTACAGTGTGCTCATCCCACATCTGTCTTCCTACCCCCAGCATCCAACCCTGAGCAAAAGGATAAAAAATCCAAGGCTTAAAAGAGGGTAACTGGGCAGAAAGTAGCTGGAGAGATGTACTAACAGAATACAATCTTCAGATTTCTCCCATTTTTCTGTCAGTTTTTGTTCTGTCACTATAAGCAGGCCAGAGATCATTGTGCCTACACTAAGGATCAATATGGATGTATAAGTATCACAGATACTTAGTTTCATTTAGATACACCTTATGCTATGATGTGTTGGGTCTGTCTGAGCTAGAGTCATCTTTTCCCTGCAGCAGCCCACACATTGCCGGGGCAGCTGACCTAAACCAACCAAAGGGATATTCCATAACACTTGATGTCACACTCAGCAATAAAAGGGGGGGCTCTCGTGGGGGAGGGAGCTGTTCCTCCTGAACAACCACTATGCGTTTGAGGCCCTGCTTCCCAGGACGTGGCCGAACACCGCTCGCTGATGGGAAGTAGAGAATAATTTTTTCTCTCTCTGTGCTTCCGCGCGGACTGATTGTTTCTTTTGTCTCTGTTTTTCCTCCCCATTCCCTTTCCCTTTAATTAAACCTTTCTCATCTCAAACCTCGAGTTCTCTGTGTTGTATTTTCTCCCCCTTCCTCTTTGAGGAGAGGGGGAGTGAGAGAGCGGTTGTGGTGGAGCTCGGCTGCCCACCTGAGTAAAACCACCACATATGACCAAGTATATGGTTATCCAACTCATTTAAGGATGACTTAGATTCATTACTTTGATTTTTTTTTCCATATCTAATGCAATAAGAATAGACCATATTGTCTTTTACATTATTGCTGTTAGAGAATGCCAAACAATTCTGTAGAAAAACTTGCATTTATACAATTTCTGTAAATATCCAGCTTGCTGAAAGGGTAGCTGAAACCATTATTTGAAATTGCTTGGATTAATGCATCAGTAAGGAACAATTCAGGTGTTAACGAAACACTTTCATGTGCACATTGGAGGAATAAGATGGTCAAGCAATTTCAAAAGAGTCAGTAAACCACCTACATTAACTACTAGGTCAGCAGTCTACAGGTGAAACACGTTTAAAAACTATTGAACTGTCCACTCTCCCTAGTGCATTGTATGAACATAAAGCAAAGAAAATGCCACTTTTCATCCCTTGTGACTGCAAAAATGCTTTTAACATTAGAAAGTCACTTAGTAGAGCACATGCATTTAACACTATAAAGTTTTATTTTATTCTTTCAGATATAGGAAACCTGTATTAAAATCACAATTCTGTATAAGATGTACTGAATTTAACATGATAAAGCCTGGCTGTGGATGACAGGAGATACTATATTTACCTGCATGCTTTGTTTTATGATTTAAGGCCATTTACTGTCCATACCAAAATAACAAATCCAGACTTCATTCAACCTATGTTCAAATACCTTGAAACAGATTTTAAACCCATCACATTTTTTGTCTTCCATTTAAGCATCATGGAATACTGTATCTTGACAGGAGTTTCAGGAAGCCCTCTGGTCCATCCCACATACCCCAAAGCAAAAGCAGCTGTAGTCTGTGTCGTGCCTGACAGATGTTTGTCTCTTACTCTTAAAACCCTAAGTGACATCAACTCTACAACATCCCCAGGCACTCTGTTCTCATGTTATTCTATATTTTCCTTTGGAGTTTTTCCTAAATGTCTAATCTAAATCTCCCTTGCCACAGTTTAAACCCATTATTTCTTCTCCTACCCTCAGTGATGAGAATGGTAGAGAATGGATTAATTACTCCTTTCTTCCTTTCAGCTGTCCTTTAGATATCTGAACACAGTTATCACACTTTCCCTCTGTCTTTGTGGTCCCCACAGCAAAAGCATTGTTATTTAGCATCATTGCAAAACTAGGAGGCAATATTTTCTGTTAATATTTTTGTAATTATTGTAAAGGGAATAGTCTTTATACTGCATCACTTTTCAGTGGTATTTGCAATGGGATTATCTTAGGAGAAATGACAATACTGTTCCTTTTTTGTAGTTCTATGGGGATAAAAAGAATAAAGTGGTCTAAGGGGAACAATTGCAAGAGAGAGAACCCTTCAATGAATTTTCGGGCTGCAGCTGGCTGCGATTTTCTCCTCCAGTTAAACAGTAGGCCTTGTCTTATGTTGAACTCTGTATAACAGCATGGTAATGGGAACTTGAGGGGCTGAAACAAAAAGGGAAAGACAGCATTTGTGTGTGTGGTAAGGACAGCACGTGTGAGTGTGTGTGTGGTGTGAGGGTGGGGGGGCCGTTATGAAAATGCTCCAGAGAAATGTTTCCTGTTTCATGTGTATTGTAATGCCAAGTCTTTGTGTCACTCAGAAAGAGTGGTAACTACAAGAATATTTGTTTCTACTGACTGGTACTTTGGCACCTGAAGAAACTTCTTTGCTGTCTCACAGTCACTTCTCCATTCACTTTGACTTGGACACCTTCCAGCTGCCTCTGGGGATCTGTGGCCTCTCTTCCAATCAGCAGCATCTTTGGAAACCTGAGCATCTTTGCCCCTTTTTCATGCTGTCAGTAGAGGACCCTCTTTGTCCTACTCTGTTACAACTTTGCCTACAATGTAAGTACAAGGTGAAGCCAGAAGTAATTTTTGCATGAAAATTTTCTTACTTTTTTTGTCACTGTATAAACATATGCATCTCCATTGTGGTCACATCACATGTGCCTCTTCAGTCTGTTGAGGATGACTATTTTCAGGACATCTGAGTGCACACTGTCTAAAAAGTTCAAGAGTCTTTGCTTAGCTTTCATATTTTTGTTTTCAAGATATATTGCAAGGACCTCTCAGGATCTGTCTTGGTGTTTAATAGCTTAGTCTTCAGATTCATAGAACTTTAGAGCCAGCTATATGCTCCTCTGCAAGTTGGGTCAATGAGTCATAACAACATTACCTTACCTAATCTATAATTGTTATTACTTAATGGTCTTGAAAGTAGTAAAATTAAAATGATAATAAAGTAAACAGAATACAGAGATTTAACTGAGATATTCAATAAAATGTTTTAGTAATTTTACTTTACAGAATATAATGATTCATATAATTCTTACTGATATACAAATGCCATAGCAGCACTTGACATTTATAACGCATTTTAGAAGAAATTGTACTTACAACTAATTTACAAGCAGATGCAAAGGGATGCCAGAGCTTATTCCTTAATTTGGAAGTAGGGCACAGACTGCTGGGACCTTAGAGAGACAATGCAGATCTGAAAAACTGAGCCATATTTCAGACATGGGGACGCTTAAGCTACTATTAAGCCTGTGTAGGAATTACGTGCCTCAAAGGAAAATGCCAAAACCTGCATACATGAGCTACCTGCAAGAAAAGTTTGGCAAAAAAACATTCTGAAATTAATCGTTTTTATTATTATTATTATTATTATTATATTTTTATTTTTATTTTTTATTATTCCAAAGCCTACGTGAAAACCTATACCCACTCTTCATAAGCACCAAGAATTGTAAACCTTCCTTCCTTTCTTTCCTTCTTCCTTCATTCTTTCTTTCTCTTTCTCTTTCTCTTTCTCTTTCTCTTTCTCTTTCTCTTTCTCTTTCTCTTTCTCTTTCTCTTTCTCTTTCTCTTTCTCTTTCTCTTTCTCTTTCTCTTTCTCTTTCTCTTTCTCTTTCTCTTTCTCTTTCTCTTTCTCCTTCTCCTTCTCCTTCTCCTTCTCCTTCTCCTTCTCTTTCTCTCTTTCTCTCTCCCCCTCTCTTCCAGCCTCCCCCCCCCCCCCCTTTTTTTTTCTTATTTAATTATTAGGCACAGATTTACCAGGGGGTTTAGTCATCACTTCTCTTATCCCTGCCTCCCACTGACTCCTTGCATGTTCTCTGCACAGCATTGAACCTTCTCCATAATTCAAATAAAATCACTAGATGCAGGGACCCCAGTAGATGATGCATTGCTCTGCAGAAGTCATGGAGTTGGTGGTCATTCTCATCCACATCCTCATACTGTTCATCTTCTCTATCATGAGCTTTCATCTGGCTGCAGTTCTGCTCAGCCTTCATCTCAACGGGGAACCGTTTGCCCCTTCAAAAATCAGTGGTGCTCATTTTTGCATATCTTCAGTTGTACAAGTGCCTCTGAAGCAGCCAATGTAGGTCCAGTTTCTTCCTCTGACAGGGAGATTAATCACTTAACTGCTTTTGATAATAAACTGGAGATCACTGATGAGCTCTGAAAACCATGAAAAACAGCAGCCATATGATTCTGCTGTATTTGTTCAAGGCGAAGAGGGAATGTCGAGGATGTCTGTCTTCCCAAATCATCCTCCCAAGACTGCAATGGGAAGGATGAACTAGAGTGAGATATTTTCCATTTTTAAAATCTGTTTGCTGACATACCTTTTGAAGAAAGAGTGACTCTGCACTTGAAACACTGGTTAAAAGTTTGTTTATGTCTCTGTTGACTTGTTTTATGCTCTTCTGAGGAATTTAAACTGTTGCCAGAATATCTGTAGGTGTTCAGAGTCAAAGTACTGGAGGCCACTGAGGGGCTGCATCTACTGTAAGACCTACGTAACTAATCTGTGAGGTGACTTCTAATAGGGGCAAGGATCAGACTGCACATGAGAATCACAGAGAGCCCTTCTGGTGAACCACATCTGTCTTAAGACCTAAAGCAGCTGGACTGCCTTACATCAATCTGATGGGTCCATGGGATTTGAGATGTCAAGCTACCAGCCAATTTTGTTCCTGTCATGGGGAGAAGATCAGCACCCCCAGGAACCCGATGTTGCAAACTATTTGGATTATATGGCTCCACACACTGAAAAACGGGTCAGGTTTAAAGGATTAAATTCATTTACAGTCAGTGGAGCTCAGTATTCAGCTTTGACTTTTGCACTTGTCTCATATTAACTTCTAATCTTAGCAAGGTTTTTGCATTTGCTCTCAGAAAAATGTTGCAGCATTCAAGGCATCACTCAGGGGCCACCACAGTGAAGCAAACATTGAAGTATATGACAATGCATAATTCTTAATTCTTGTTTTGCTGGGTTAGCTATTTACTTACCATGGAGAGGTCTGAATGGGTGCCTACATCCCGGTGTAATTTGTAACTCAGGAAGCATTTGTACTGACTTGGCCCTTGAAGACCACCTCATGAAATTGTCCTAATGCGGACAAGAATATCCCATGTAAAATTATTTTCATCTATTTTCCAACCATTGCACAGAATTCAAATTACATGTATTATGCAAAACTAGGATTTCCCAAAAAATCCCTGATAACTGTACTTGGCTGTGTTGCTTCCTGTAAGGGTATAAAACAGTATCCTAACAAGATTTTATGGTTAATCTATCACAGTAATTATGAAGTTTATTTACCTCACCACAGTATGTTTGAAACTGTATTTAAAGATTCATGTGGTGTTTATTCGGTTCCAGTAACAATTTAGTTTTCCACACAGCAGCAAGTCATAAAGACTCATTTTAAACTATTGCCAGTGCACCAAATTAAATTTATGAACTTAGAAATGTGTTTGAAAGCTATTTCTTATTTCTCTTAAACAAACAAAATGGAAAAAAAAAATGTCACGCATATAGTCTGCTGTTTAAAAAAGATCTCAGAGAAGATAAAGGCTTTCCTTGAACATCAACTATTTTCCGTGGTCTCTCATTTTGTTTTATTTTATTTTATTTTTGGTTGTTTGTTTTGGTTTTTATCATCTGCTTAAGGAGCAAATGTTCATAATCTGAAAGTTCAAAGTTTTGGTGCTCTTATTTGACTAGCAGACTAGAGGTAGTCTAGAGCTAGAGCTTGTGTCATTGTTAGCAGCCTGCATGTTTTTCTGCTAGAAGAAGAGAGATGTTTTAAGGTGAAACCTAGAAAAAGCAAGCAGTCCATTGGTCCCCACAAAACTTAATGGTCCTTACTATCAGATTATGAGATTCCTATTGAAGTTCAGGCATATTTCTGAAACAGAAATAAAAGCAAATTGTCGTGCTGTTCAATATGGTCCCCATGACTTAGGACTTGACATTTTCTGGTCTTATGCTACAATTTTTTTGGATGCTTAAATCAGAAACAAAAGATCAAGCATATCTTGCAGAAGACAGATGCTTTCAGCACCAAGAAATTAAATGAGGAAGAACTAACTGTAGATATATCAGAAGTTTTATTTATATATATATTTTTAGATATAATGCCTAAATTATAAAACTGAGAAAAAAAGCATAATATTATATTTTTAGTTCTCCTGCTGTTGACTTAAAAATACTCATTTCATTGAAATAGAGCACTGTGGAGAATGTATGGTTCAGATATCTAACGGCATATCCAATAATCTTCTGTACTAATGTGCATATTTGGGACTTATGTATATTATCTGTTAACCAGGAAAAAAAAATAAAAATCCGTCATGACTCTTACTATTGTTGCATAGTGAAAATCATATTTGATTTCAATATCTTTCTGAAGCTACATGCAGTATCTGTTCTTCCTGTTCTCTTTCTGTCTCAAAATTCCCATGGAATCTGTTGTAATTGCTAATCAGACTTCCCAAAGCTACATTAAATGTACAACAGTTCAATTAAATATCACTCAGAATGAACCTATTTTGCAATCCATGCAAAATAGAACCTGGCTGAACCTGAATTAAGAACTATTTCCATGTGCAAGAATAAAATTTACTGTAATTATTTTCTTTTCCTGATACACAGAATTTACCATTGTATCATATTCATGTATCTGGTCAGGTTAGCAGCAAAAAAGACCTGCAAAGCTGAATTTGTGTAGATAACTGCTCATCACCAAGGGCAGACTTTTGGAAATAAGGAGTTGCACGTTTTTTCTAGTTAGCCTCTGAATTTTTTATGGTCGAAGGCAAGTCTTTATCATCTATTAGCTTTCTAATACATAAAAGAGGAATAATGATGCCTGATTACCTCTGTGAAAGAGCTTTGAGTTTTTATTTTACATAAAATATTATTGATGCTGTTCTTCAAGAGAGAAATACATACCACGGAACTGTGGAGAAGCTTCAGACTATGTGGAAGAGAATGAGAAGAATTCAAGAATACCAGGCAAAATTAAGCCTACAAAACTTTGGATCCTGGCTAGTGCTTTGAATCCTGTCCTATCAGGTATGAGAAGTGAAGTAATGAAATGTCTTCCTGTGCCAACCAAAGACATAGGTAAATAGGATAAAGATTATTCCTCACAAATGTCTGCAAATGAGGAGGATGTTAAACAATTTAGGCTATCTGAGCATTGCTAGAAAAAATTTTGGTTGCTTGGCTGCTGACTCACTGACCACAAGAGAGCTAAAACTGACTGTGATTTACAGGTAACCTCCTCTGTGAAATTGGATGCAGAAAAATGCAAGTATCCAGATACAAAAACAAAGTGAGAAAGAAAGAGAGAAGGAGAGCAAGAGAGAAACTACATGAAAGTAGAAAGATAAATCTCCAAATATCAAGATATTAAATTACATCTAAAGTTGGAAACAACTTAGCAGTACACTAGAGCGCTGGACCAGCTTATCACTAGAACTTGAAGAAAGTTGGCAAAATGAGGTACTTCTAAATCAGGCAGGTTTTTAGCTTCCTTTAAATCACTTTGCTACTTATGTCTACAGAAGATGAAAGGAAATAAAGAACTATGCCTGAAAATTAGATTTCTTCTTACTCTTATGAGGCCTCTATACAGTCTACACAATCACAGAGAAAACAATGAAGTGAAAGATATGAAAAAAGACATTGAAAAAGATATTAAAGAAAAAAAAAAAAAAAAGAAAAAAGAAAAGAAAAACAAATTCTGTGGATATATTTGGTTTTTGTTTTCTGTACAGAAATTATACAGATATGTACTGTTCCAGCCAGGCATCATGGGGTAATTCCAAATATAAGCTAATTATATAAAGCAGGTCTATCTTTTTCCTTCCTTCCTTCCTTCCTTCCTTCCTTCCTTCCTTCCTTCCTTCCTTCCTTCCTTCCTTCCTTCCTTCCTTCCTCCCTCCCTCCCTCCCTTCCTCCCTCCCTTCCTTCCTTCCCTCCTTCCTTTTTAAACTGTTTTTTAAATGTCAAACTTCTCTGAGAAAATTGCAAACTTCAATGTCCTACCAGCTAAATATAATAACTTGTTAATAATTTATGGGAAATTATGAAGTCTTTCAGTCTTTTATGTTTAGTTTCTGCTTCTGTTTTGGAAAACATCTGCATTACTAGTATTAAAATTACACTCTGATTAAATTGTCTGCTTATTCTGTTTCCACATTCTTAATATTATCAAAAGCAAGGAAACAGTATAGTAGAAAATGTCTTCAGCCTTAAGGCTAGAGAACTGATAAAACAGGCTCAAATAAAAGCCTTTGAGACTCTCCTTATTTATTTCTGTCTGAAGCACTGTATCCGGAAGGATCTGTGTAACTCTGAGAGTGACGATCTCTGCCACAACAAGGTTACAGCAGATACCTGAACACAATTCTCATTTGCAATGAGTCAGAGAATCAGGATTTGTCATTCTGACTCTTGCCATCCATCTTCATAGAAGTAGAAACTAATATAAAGATGGGTTATCATGAATGTACAAAAATTGCATACATTAGAACAGCTGCACAAATGAACAGCACTATCAAATTCCCTTGAATTTCCACCACAGGCTAATCAGTCTCAATAAAATTATCTTCATGTCACTACTTTTAGGAAAGAACAATTTTTCTATACTTAATTGAAATTTAATTGTTAATTGTGATGAGAATGGTTTATCAATCATTTCATGGAAAACAAGCTGTTTTGTGAGTGGGGTAACTAACATATCTGGGTTACCAGAAGATTTGTGACTCGTCACTTTCCTCCCATTAAAACAAAAACAAAAAACTCTCTTCACCTTCTGATGTCTGTTGCCACCTTCTCTAAACTTCCCTCAGAATCCTCTGCCTCTTCTCCTGTTTCTTATTTATCTTTGCCACACCTGTGCTAAGGTTGGGTTAGAGATATGCGTGGTGGATAGGCATGCAGCTTTTAATCAGCAGATTGATATCTGAATGAAAATTACTATCTTTTTTCCATGTCTCTCAGTAGATCAGGAATAGAATTCCGCTGGGACTTCTACCCCTTGGTCACATTTATCTGAAACTGGCTAATATATTCAAAACCTATTAGAGGAGGACAGATGATCCCATAAGATGATACAGAAAATCACACCATTCCCCTCTACACCCCAAATTTTGAGCATGAGTGTTATGACCACAAAATGCATCTCCATGTTTGCTGACAGTAACTTAGATCTATGAAACAAACACTATGCCAGCCAAATAGGTTACAAACCTGTTGCAAGCTAATACCCTTCAGCAGAGCAATGTTTTTACTGACATATTCTATAGTTGCATACATACATCTGCATCTCCAAAATCAGCCTGGATAAATTGGTCTTGCACTAGCAATGGGGATTGTTTTTCCTTGAAACTGGACTGTAAGAATGTAGTGACAGAAAAGAAATTCCAGTCTCTTTTTGTTTTGTCCACAGTTCATTGGTTGTGATGATGGGGAAGACACAGATAAAACATGCAAGCTTGAATTTTCTTGCAGCATAAATCAAAAAATATCCAGGCAGTGGAGTGTTATCCATCTTCTCCAAAGATGATGAGAAGAGGATAATTTTGTTTTCTAGTGGTATACTTTAATATGTTTTAGTAATCATCCTTCATTAAAAGGCTAACTTTGGAATTTAGAGCAGTAATCAAGATGACCTTTCAGTAAAGGATGTGGAAAAGAAATATTCACATCTGAACTTCAGCCACATAAATTCATTGCTCTTCATTTTTGAAGTGTACCTAGTAATCTCCCTAGATAGAAAGGTAAAAAGCCCTGTCATAATTGTCCCAGATCAGACTCAGTCAAAGCTAAAATGCTGTAGCTTCAATAAAGCATCAGGTGATATATAATGATTCAGACTTACTTACAGCGGCTTTATCTCACAGCAATAAATAATGAAATGTCCCAATATAATAAGGAGCTGGCTTATGTCTGAGGAGCTTGAGCTACCACCCTGGGGGGTTCCAGGTTCATGTCTCTTCCCTGCCACAGACATCCTGCTGTGGTGGAAGGTGACTGACAGCTGGAGAAGGTGATTTATTCAGGTAGGCATCTGGAAAAAAAAAAAAAAAAAAAAAGTATCTGCTTAAAAGTTTGTGTTTTGATGCTTGTTACTTTACATTCTAAAAGGCATTTTGGGCAAATGCTCCATTTAATTTCTGGAGATGGAAGGAAGACTCAAGGTGAGGCAACAGGCTTGGCTGCAGGAAGAAGGTCCAGGACAACCACCAGCATTGGTAATGCCCAGAGGTTACCAAGAGGCCCTGATTGCCCTGAGCAGTCACCTGGGACCCTCACCCACACACTCTCTGCCTATAGGTCTGGGACACTATTTAAGCTCAAGTCTTCTGTTGTTTTCTTTCCTGGCTCATGGTGTAAGCATACTTGCTTCTAGTTCTGCTTAGCTGAGCCTGGGACCCAGCATGTAGTTTTGCCTCCTGTGTTGCTCCTGGCTGGACCCTGGACATCAGTCATCAACTTGCAGTGCCTTGGGCCGTCAATGGACCTTGTTTTCAGCACACAACTTGGATGCTGCCAGTCAGTGAGAGCACATTCTCTGCTGGGTTTGCCCTTAGTTTGTGATTCTGCTGCTCCCAGCCCTGTGGAGAAAACCTGCTTGTGCTGTGCCCTGGCACAGAAGCCCTCTTGTACACACCCTGCAGGTACTTTACAGGAGGCAGGGAATATACTCTGAATTTTTCCATGGAGGCTTTTGAACCCACTATTTTGAAGCAGTACTAGTACAGAATCTACAGAATCTGTTTGACTCTTTAGTTTCTTCCTAAATTAAAATATATATATATATATATATTTAATAGCAAGGCTAATTTTGAAGTACATCACTCTGATTTTGTAGGCAGCTTATATGGTGACCTAATATGATGATAGAGTAGCAACTTGCAGAATCTTCAGTCCTAAAAAACGCATGAAAGAAATCCTCAGAAACTTTCAAACTGCTGGAGTAGTTCCATAAAACTGTTTAAGATGAGCACAGCAATAATTTTACCAACTGCAGCCTATCTTCCTCTCCACAGATTTTGCAGCTGTTACTACTTCTGTAGGTGTTGCATTGATCAGTAATGTAACAAAGCAAAGTTTTGTGTAGTTTTAGAAAATGTAATAATAATTTTCTCCCTGTATCAGGCATTAGGAAAATTTATTACTCTATAAAGACAGTGATACTTCCTAGATTGATGTAATACTGTCATACCTCTATGTTTTAGGTAGTTGCCAGGAAAAAAAAGCTAACTAAATACTTTTTACAATATTAACTATCCTTCAGCAAAGCAATATTCTGCTGAATTAATCAGACTGTCTACAAATCAAGCTTTGTCTCACAGCAGACAAAAGTTTTAAGGGGTGCAACTCTAGAGCAGATGCTAACTACACTGCCTTCAGGCACATGGTCTGAACTTTTGGGTAGACCTGTGCGGTGTCAAGAGTTGGACTTGATGATCCTTAAGGGTCCCTTCCAACTCAGGATATTCTATGATTCTATGATTCTGTCTTTGGTTACCAGCGAGTAGAGACCGGCTCCACTTCCATTTCATAAAGGCCCTAAAACGTCTTTCATCATGTTTTGCTTGCATATATTTTTCAGGATAATCCATTTATATTATTGTAAGGTTAAGTTATAAAACTTCCACTTTGTGCTAAAGTAGCAATCTACTGGTGATTATATTTTCAACATGATAATGGGATTCTAAGAGTAATTTTGTGTAGGATTTCTGGTATTTGAAAGGATAGGTATGCACAGTTCAGCTCTCTACACTGCATAAGAGGTGTTCTGCTTCAAATGAGTCATGAAAATAAACTTTGGTGCACAGTGCTTTGTACTGAAAAACATGGAAGCATATATTTTTTAAGCAATATTGGGCACATACTCTGCTGTGTGTGCCATAGGGGCAAAGCTCTTCAAATTCATCAGACTTCAATGCAGAATGGTAATTCTTAAGAAATGTTAAGAAAGTTGCACAGATCATGTCTTTCAACTACTCTTTAAAAAGAATACTTCTGTAAAGGTGACAAATACCATCCCACCCAAAAGCAGACCATTTCTCCACTACTTCTAAGTTAGTGTGGGTGTAGCAGAAAATGTAGGAAACAACCAGTTGTCTAGTGAGATTCATGTTAAAATTCTGCAGTTCTCTGACTCAACCAGACAGTAATTCAGAAGTGTAGTGAAGGAGCTCTGTAAACTGTGTAGCCTTGTCTGCTGGAGTAGAAATCATAATCCAGCTGGATACAGAAGATACGTAAAGTCATCTTTTAAGCCCCAAAGGAGAGAAGTTCAAGATACTTCTTAGTTTTGTTCTTTTTTAACATTTGCTAATGGCATAGCTTTCTGATAGTCTTGTATATCTTATTCTTACTTGATCTATGCATTATATATGAAGAAAAGGTGTTTACCAGGAGACTTTGGATTCCAGGAGGCAATAGGTGCCTAAATGTGAGATGAGTGAAACACCTAACATGTCAATAATTCAGACTCTGCCACACGTTTATCAAGGCTTGCTAGTTCCCGTCTCTACCATGCCATGTGAAAACTACTCCAAAGCAAAGCCATGCTCCAAAGAACTCAGCCCAAAAATACTGCATAAGTGTCACAGCAGCTGCTGGAGGCTTTAAAATACAAAAATCTCATAAGTTTTGGCTTAGGACAAAAATTGATTTTTAGAGTAGCTTGGTGTTTTTTCCATATAGTGTTCATCTATATGGGAAATATAATATGCTTTTCATTAATTTGGATCAATGAAATATGTTTTGGGCAACAGCTCTCATTAGATTGGAGGTGGAATCATTTGTTTGGAAGGTGGCCAGTCTTTACAAAATAAAAGCTTTCTCTCTCTGCATTTTAGCTGATGGATGCTGATGAAGCATTTTAGCCATGTGAACAGCTCTTATATTACTTTTCCTTTTGGTTCTCGGAAATGTCTAGTAATGATGCCTGCATGAGGTCGGTTTCATAGCTGTCACCAGTCTTCCCCTTTCCATAATCCACAAAGCCAAAAGTATCTCCAAGGCTAAATAAAACCACTACTGATTGTATTAAACAAAACTAATTAGTAACTACCAAATAAAAGTGTCTTTGAAGTAAAAAGGTGTGGTAAAAGTAAAAAAAATAATATATATATATATATATATATAAATAAAAAATAAAAATAAAGACACATTGTCATTCATGCGAATACTTCTCCATGTCTGAGACAGTAGCAACAGACTTCAGAGCTAAATACATGCCAATGACTTGCAGGCTAAGTAGGTACATGTTGGTCAGCTCATCTCTGAAAGAACCCTAATGGCAGTGAGCTCAGGTAGAGGGGTATGAAAACGTATGAAAGACAAAAAGACGAAAGATGAAAGACGATGAACTTGCACTTAAGTACTTAACAGTAATGGAAGAAGTAGGATGGTAGTTAGGAGTTTGGCAAGGTACCATGAATATTTTGGTGTGCTTCAGCTGGCTTATTCTCTCATGTGTTGGGTGCAAGCATAAAATCTAAAACTTCTTTAGCTGCAAATCTTTTTCTTTTTCATTTTATGGATTTATATAATTTCCAGTAAAACATTGCTAGACTAATGTCTTACAAGTTCTACAAGAATATAGGCTTGAATGTTTAGATGTTTAGACACAGAGATACTTGAAGTACATGCTTAGAATAGACTGTACTAAATCTTAAAATAAAAAAATAAAATAAAATAAAATAAAAAATCCTGTGGCTGTTTACATACAGTATTTAGGAGTAGCTTGTGTATCACAGGATTGAAAGTAAAAGAGACTCTGGAAATAATACACAATGTCATGTAATGGCTTAGTTTTGTGTTCTCCGAAGCTAAGGACAAAGCTTTTTGTTCACATGCAGGATTAGGTTTTAAAAAAGCATCAGTAAGAACAACAATGTTCTCTGAACATTTTAGATAATGTCAGCTCGCATAAGGTAAACATTTAACTGTCAAGACAATTTTGTAATTTTAAATGGATATGGGATTCTTTTAAGAGCTATCATTGCAAGGTTACATCTTATTCTTTTTATAAACTGCAGATGCTATAAGATTCTACCTAAAAATGTCATCTTTCAATTGCAATCTCAAATGCTTCAGGCCAGTCACATCATTTATTTTATGATGCTTCTTTCTTACTTGACTCATCTTGTTTGCATATTTAAGGAAGCATATTCTGCTTTGAATATAAAATTATTTATTACATATAGAAATTATAGACATGGAAGACTTATGTTTTAAATCAATGCAGTTTTAGCTGTGTTTAGTTGAAAAGTAGACTGAAGAGACTAACAGGAAGTTCCAAACTCTTTAATGAAACATGATTATATTGAATTTACATCTTTCTCTGTGCATGCAGATTGATATGAGAAATATTGCCACCATAAAAGAGATATATACTATATTTTATTCCTAACAGGAAAATATTTATGTAGTAAATGATTTATACTTAATAAGTAAAGTTGATTTCCCAGAGAAGCCAAGTTAAGTTGTGACTTAGGATTTGTGTTGATGCACATTCTGGGAATAGCATAAATATATAGTTGTAAATATATATTTATGTTTATTGTTCTAAATGTAATTGATTAGCCTAGATGAAATTGGACGAAAGACTTTTCATTTGAGGCTAAAACACAAACTTTCTCAAGTAATGTATACACTACATGGGTATGTAACATTCACAGTAACATATGGCTAGCGGGATTGTAAAATGGTTTTTCATGCCTTGTGGACATTTTTACTTAGAAATAAATTTTTTTCATATACCTGTCACAGCTGTGCTTGCTGAACCTATTCACCCAGCAATGAATACTCCAGACGACCTCAATCTTAAAGGCTCTCCAGGAGAAAGAAGACCAAAATGGCATGACTGTAACCTGATCTGAAAGGCAAGGTCTCTCTGTGCTTGTAAACAAGGTATGTCACAGGGTAAATCCACATTGTCTTGACTGAAGTAACGTAGATGACTAAAGCTAAAACACAAACAGTTGTTTCCCCATCACACACCAGCAGAGTTGAAGAATTTTCAGGCTCAAGGAGGCCAGGCAAAAAGAGATAAGTACAATACAGCACCAGCGACACATTCTCGTAGGAAGAATAGGCAACAACAAAACAAGTTCTGTCTGCTTTCCCATGAGAGTGCTGCACTTCTGCCAGTTGTAGAGGCAGAAAATGAGTAAACTTAGTCAAAGAGGACCTTTGGGTCCTCTAGAATCTGCAGATAAATACAGTACATACCAGGAATACCACACCATGTGGGCAACTACCCAAGGATGAAAGATCTCAAGAAAAAATGGTGGAATAGGTGGAAGGGTGTAGCAAGCAGAGGATTGACAGGCCCTGGTGATGGGCCAAAATCCCAAACAGCTAGAGCAGTGCTTCTTCCCATTCACTAAAGTCTATTTTTTTTTCCATGGGAGTGACAAGATAAACATAGGATTGACCTATTGAAAGGTGGAAAGAAATCTTGATGTAGCACTCTTTGAACAGAAGCAAAAGTACAGTGATATACTGTTTCTTGTGAACAAACTATCACTTTTGTCTAGTGAGTGTCTTAAATAATAACTTTTAAATTTACCTTTGCGTTCATACCTTCTCATTCATGTTACTGATTTTCAGGTTAATTTCTTATCTATATTGTCAAAAACGAATGTTTTAGTGCAAAAAATAAACATAATTTTTGGGTTACCATTGAAATTTAATTTACAATTACAATTTAACTTACAATTAATTTTACAATTAATTTTAATTAATTTTACAATTTAATTTACAATTACAATTTAATTGATATGATAAATTTTTGCTTCCATTATGGGAGGGAAAAAAAAAAAAAAAAAAACACAAACTAATGAGAAATGTGGCTAATCATTCTTTATTACTGTACCACCACATCTGCCATGCATATTTTGTAAGAATGCTTTTCATACTACATATGAATCAGAAATATTTGAACTATTTTTTTCTCCTACTTTATTTTCCTTGCTATTACTACTAGATGAGGCATTTCATATTGTTTCCCTTTATTAGCTGCTGTGCAAAATGGTTTTCACTTAGGAAGACTTCCCAAAGCGCAAAATTTGAGAAACATATTTTAAAAGATATGTTTGCTGTCATGAAACTTGAAAGTTTCTCATTGCTTTTGAAAACAAAGCCCTATTCTTCACAAGCAACCAAACTAATTAGTTTGACTACATTAACTCCTCTTTCAGGGATGCCTCAGTCACATGTTTCCTTAGGTCAATACTAAAGAGATAATGTTGCAGAGTAGCTTCCGCTGCAGTATTTTCTTTGCTCTTAAGCCAACAGTTTTAAGGAATAGTTCTTCCAATCACTAGAGAAAAATCAGCGCAGACATATTTATCTGTGTACAGTATATACATAAAGTACATAATAGATACAAGGAATATGAGAGCACTGATTACTTAAAATTTTATCCTTCAGATTACAGACATGAATTAGACAGAAATCCACTACAATAAACAAGTCATTTGTGGTGTTAGCAGTTAGCAGAGAGTGTCATGCTTCCCAGTTTCTAGAGAACAGATGTGCATAGCATTTAGCAGTCATATTTGACAACATTTCAAGTTAAAAGAGTAAATTTGCATGAAAATTTAACCAGCTTTTCCCATCTCCTCCAACTTAGACATGCTTTATCTAGCTCAGAGATCAGATACACAGCGGGAGATGTGAAAGGGGATGCCTGCAGTATGGCTACTGACAGAGATGGTCTTTGTGGAGAGCTCTGAAGCTCTGCACCTGGCAATTCTCTTTCTCCAAAATGAATTTTCTCTGAAAATATAAAATTTTGATGGGGAAAGTGGAACTCAGGAACACAAGGAGATGAGCAAAGGAAAACTTTGCTGTATAAATACTGCTCAGTTGAGTCCTTCTACGGAGAGCTCTTGAGAACTGCGGCCTGCCCTCAGCTGAGCAGAGCATGGTGTACACTGTGAAGTGTGTGTTTCAACATTTTCTTTCTAAAACAAGTTACATCAAGTAAGAAACCAGAAATTTAAAGCAGAGATGGGGTTGGATTATCCTCAGGAAAGTGTTTCTGATGGACATGAACAAAAACAGGGAATCACAGCAGTGACAGTACTGCAGTAGAAAATTTCAAATAATTACTGCCCGTTACTTTTACCAACAGACAGTTGTACAACCTACAAGTCTATAGGTTCATATCCATTCAAATCAGTGAATAAGCACGAAGCATATGGTGTGTGACTCAGGATGTGGAGGGAAGGTATTCTGCTACCAGTATCCAAAAGACTGCACTTAATTTCCACCTGGCCTTTGAGCTGCAGTGGAGAGGCTGCATGCAGCAAAGAGATAAAGGCTTGCTTTCTAAGCTGGACTGCTGAGAAGGTGCTGAGGTGAGAGTTCAGAGGGCGTTTCTATCATTTTGTTTCAACAGAGGAAAAATTCAATACCAAATACATCCCAAAGAGAGTTCAGATGGTAGCATGTGAAAAACAGTTTTAAAGTTAACTGCAAAACAGTGGAAAGCATACACTGACCCTTTTTGTCACCAGAACCCAGAGAGATTTCTGCTATCACCACCCATGGGGAGGTGTGTCTCCCGTCCTGAAACAGATTCTTTTTTATTTATTTATTTTTTTTTTTACATTTTTAGGTGATCTCAGACTGGCCATTTTAAGCAGGGAGTTAACTGTGGTTCAGTGTTGTGTATGCTGCAGAAAGCCCTATATGAAATCACTTGTTCTTTCATGTGTTTTCAAATGCCAGTTGAATGTTAATCAAGGTATGATCTTCCAGCTAGTCCTAGTAAAGGAAGATTTTTTAAATGTATTAATTTATATATCTTTAAAATCAACCTAGATTGCTAAATACATGGTAATATTTTAATTAGTGAGGAAAAAATAACATAATTCAAGAAAATCAGGATTTCAGTCTTTCAATGTCTTTACATTCAGGAAGTGGAACATAAACAGCACATGCCAAATCACTATCGATGGAAGACCAAAGTTGTCACTGTTCTGAATTGACTTCTGTTTGTTGTTATATGCATGGAAAACAAGCAAACGTAATAAAAAGGACTCTTGGAAAAGTAAAAAGTTAGGCAGCAGATAGATATAGGTCTTAAAGTTCAGTGATTGCCTGCAAATTTTGCTTGAACTTGCACTGACATCTCATAAAAAGTTAAAAGCTTCACAAAATTTCTTTTGGGCTGTATCATATCTGATAAAATACTAGGGCTTCTTGCTTTATTGAAAATAACTAGTCAGGTTATCTTTAGGACAGTCTATCTAAGACACACTGTCTAAATTGAATCCTTATCCAAGTGGAAATTCAGTATAACATCTTTTGTTTGATTACAACTGAACATGTTTCAAGAGAGGAAGCAAAATCAGCTTTGAGTGGACAGATTTACTTGCTTACTTTAGGAAGAAGATTGTGTTTAGATTAGGTTTGACTGGAAATCCCTCTTTCTAGTCAAGAAAAATCTTTAAAGGAATAGTTACAATTCTTTATAGATGCAGTCCTAACTCTTCATTTTCTTCACAATCCCAAGGAAGTCCACATTATTCTTACTGTAGAATTACTTCATGTTTGTATCTCCTTCAGCTGAAGAATGACTCAGTGCACTTTGAGGTCCAAGTGCACTGAATATGCGTCTTAATGACCAAAATGATTCCCACAGATCCAGACATGGATTACTTTATGGGAGATATTCTCCTCTCACTCACTGATGCATTTTTAAAAGTGATGTAGATCAAAGGAGTATTGTCTAGTGCTGGTTGTATTATTTCCACTAAACAATGTTCCTGACATATTTACTCACTTTTTTTTTTTCTGTTTATAGATTATTTTGAGACAATTTATCATCAGTGTACATAATTTTAAATCAGTCTATGGTTTATAAAAATGTTTTGATCTAAAGCTTTGCCATTCCAGTTTGCTTCAACTGCCTTTACTTGGCATATATGAAATTTAGTATAAAAGTGGTATAACTGGTAGTTTTATCTCCATGTAATTCTCTGATTGCAAACCTAGAGGAGTTTTTGAGTTGAGCAGGCAGTTTTTGTGTGTAAATTCTGTTCCTCAGTCTCTGCTAAAAATACTTTGCAAACAAAGTTTTGTGTAAGTGTTTGTTGGAAGAAAATTTGTTTATATTGCGGCAACACAGTTGGCTTCGCCTTGACATCTGTGTGTTTCTCTTCAGGTTTCATTTATCTTCGTACTTCTCTTGTACCTGTCCTCTACTCTAGCTGCAGGATGTTTCTCAGATCTGCATGCTTTGTGTTTGGATGATGGTTTGATGAATGTCTCAGATGATTTACAATGAATTATAAGATTGTTACTTTTAGGCTTTCTTGAAAATGCAAATGAAAAAGTGAAAAATAAAAATTCAGAGTAAATCTGAAAGAAGAGGGATTTACTCTTGGTGTGTGAGATTGCTTAAAGTATCATTTAGCAGATTTTGCTATCCTCCTTTGTAGAGATTATTAGAAATTAATTGCTGCTACTAGAAAATAAATTGCAGTGCTGAAAAAGATGCCATGCACATTTTAATTACAACATTGGACATAGTTGAATAATTTGTAAGAGGGTTTGAGACTAAAGAAACTTAACTTTCTCTCTTTCTCTTATGTATGTAAAAGGAAAGGGATAATGAGAGAAATCCAAGAACGTGTGAAAGCCCAAGTGCCTACTTAAACTCCGAACAATAACAAATGAAGGTACATAATACCTTTTTCCAAGTACTGAGTCTTTTTTACAGATTGTTTTCTCATTTTAATCCCCCTTAGATTTTTCTAAGTGCTTTAGATAATCTGATATAGTAAACACCTTTCCTTTAAAAACAAGGTGACACTGCAGCCATTTTATCACTGCCTTATAAATTCAATTTTCTACAGATTCCAAGAAAAATATTTTCCAATAATTATTTTCCTTAGGGTTTCTTCCTGCGCAGTCAGAACCTGACACTGTCTGCCTTAATCAAACTATATGACTGGTTCCCAGAGTAGGTCCTGGGAGGTGTAGAAAGCCAAGGCTGTCCTTGCAGAGGATCCACTCCTTTGCTTCCAAGCAAAGGAGTTGGTTTGAGCGTTGATGAGTCGTTGGGTTGTTTATTTTTCTCCTTTCCTTGTGGTTTAATCTGAATAACCCAGTCAAAAATAGTACATTAGTTTTCCAAGGCAAAGGCTGAAGAATTCCCATATGTTCATGAATACACATGCTGTGGTCCAAGCCATATAAGTGCCTTCAATTTTTTGTTGCTTCTCTACCAGCACAGAAAGTTTCCCCCAGTAATCTTGAAAAAATTAAACAGACTCTGAGGCTGTACTGGCCCTTTCTGTGGAGGCAACATGAAGCCCATTTAGTAATACTCATTGTCCCCTACTTAGAAGAAAGGAGATCATCATAATGAGGTTTCAGGTCAACCAAGGTTGCTCACAGACACCCACTGAACAGGTGTTTCATTGCCTGCTTTTAAATACAATTATGAGTGGTTTTTTTTTTGGTGTTACTGATACTTGACTCTTGAAATGGCAGAACAGAATTCTGAGTAAAAAGAATAAACCTTATTTTTTTTTTTTCAATACAAAGGCAACTATGAAATGTTGAGGGGAAAAAAAAAAATGTGTACTTATTCCATCCTACAATGGAGTTGTACACAAAAGTACTCAGGATTCAGGATACCTGGAACACAGTGGTAGGAAAGTAGGCTTTCTATAGAGTAAATGAAGGAGTGGGCTGCCTAGAGCCACCTTATAAGAAAAGCAGGACACAGGGCTGTGTTAACACTGGGATGTTGCAGTCAGGAGTGTAAGCACATTCATACTTCAAGGTATGGCTATATTGTTGGGTCTGCAACCATTCTGGCTCAGCTTACCCAGACTTTCTTCATGCTGTAGAAATGATGGTCCTTACCATCATTTGTGATGCATTTGTGATGCATTAGCATCACAATTTAGAAATAAATGCACATAGTCCTGCAACACTCAGTTTCGCTTTCTTATGTCGATGTTCAGCTTTACCTCTACTACCCATCCTTTTCTCAAAACAATATTGTATTCCTGCCCACCTTTCTGACAGGAGAGTGATTATGCCATTAGCAAGGGCATCACTGCTGTTCTATTCTGGCTTTTCTGCCCAGTGAGTTGTAGTTATTCTCCCTACACAACAGTACAATTTCAGTGGCAGAACAGAGGATATTATAGGTGACTAGATTTGTAAGTGATTCTAGCTCTTAATGTTACTTGTTGGTAATGTTGATACTTCTAATAACTTCAGCCTAGAAACTAAGATCACCCTTTTTTATTATTATTTTGAGTGATAATTCACTGTGCCATTAAATAAACATTTAAGTATATTGATCATACTTGTACAATTATAATCTACAGACTCATGCTTTCTTAAAGTATTCAAATTATGAATTCATACAGATTAGAATTTGAAATCTAATCTCTTCTCCCACTTAGATGATAGAACCTTCTTAACTTTATCATTTTATTCAAAAATGGGCAAGATGCTATTCTGTCTAAATTATAAGGAATATGCTTTTGAGTGCTGTAGACAAATGTCAATATAGGAATACTCCCAGCTATTTTTAGAAATTTTTTTCTACCTAAATGTTTAGTGTTGTCTTTTAAGAATACTGGAGGCAAAACCATTCTACAAAGTAATCCCCAATTTCTTAACAATGGAATTTTTTAACTTCTTACTTTACTTTACTTTTCTTTTTTTCAGTATTAGAGAACTAAATATCTAGCAGAGTGCTTATAATAGGCTTTTTAAATTGTTTATTTTTTATCAATTTTTTTCATCTAGCTTTAGTGATTATTGAGGTGCCATGACAACGGTATTTGCTTTCACATGTTGCATCAAGTTAAACCACAAGGGACTTGAATGATTATTCAGAAAAACCTAAGATGACTCTATATACAAATTCCAGTAAAAAATACACTGTAGGATTTATTGTTTTAAGGCTAAATGATTGGAGTAATAAAAGATATATAAAAAGACAACAAATGCCATGAAGCCACTATATTTTATATAGAAAATAAAACATTTGTTACAATTGTAATCTCCCATGCTTCAAAGAATATACCTTGGTCCAACCTCCACTGAAATTAATGAGTTTTATATGAATTCTATCAATCACTCAGCTGTATTTACCCAGTTTTGTAAACTAGTTTCTTTCCTAGGATCCCTCAAGGATGTACAAATGTATTGAATTTCATAGAATTTAGACAATTTAAGACTCAGTTCTAGTTTCACTAAAAACAACTTTTTCCGCTAACTTAAATGCACACTGATACACAGTTTGAAGAAGAACTGAAAATGTCTCTCTCTGTGATTGTTTGCTTTCAGTTGCTCTTATAATAAATTAAAAATTACTCAGTAACTTGTGTCACAGAAAAAAAAAATCATTTAGAAGTAAAGCTAGTTTAGCAGGCTGATTTCCATTTTCCAAGTGATGAATTTATATATCTTGTTCAGCATGTTGGTTTTATAACCAGTTTCAACGTTGTGGTGTTGCTCATTTGTCCTGTTAATCTGTCTAGGGACAAGTAAGGGCAGGTCATGTTGTGCTGTAAATGGAAGCCCAAGTCAACAGGCTTGTGGGAAGGGCAGAACTCATGTCTTCTGTCTGTGGATGTAGGGTGGACCACTGTCATGGTCATGTTATTTTCCACAACTGCTTCAACTGCTATTAACAATTCAGCTCTGAGCTGTCTTCAGATATGCCTGTATTAATCCTGTTGGTATAAATGGGCTAGTCATTTATTTGAATGAATCATCATTCACAATGAGCTATACATTGCTTAGAGATGCTGATATCCGTTATCTATAGTTATTAGATGCACCTGTGGCTTTAAGACATTTCTAAATTTAAGTTCTCTATTCGCTTTTTAAATAGCCCCAAATGATGCCTTTCTCTTTTGTTTTAACCAATGGGCCTCATGTGTTCTCAAGTGCTTTTACATTATATTTGGCTGATGCAACAGCATAATATGGTTCCTCTGGAAGAATCAGTGACAGCAAGTAGGGCATACAGTTACCAGGGAAATGAAGCATTCACTATTCAGTTGCTTAGATGGCCTATATAATAGATAGTTCACTGAGCATTTGATTTGTATCTGTAAAAATCACTGATGAGTATTATAGCGTTATTAATAAGATGTCCACACTTATTCAGATCATTAAAAATACCACATTAAAATTGACAGTGTTTCCAATACTGTTGCAGGATTCACTTGTGTGTGCCTCAGAGCTGGCAGACCTTGATGCAAGACTGGAAATCAATGACTGCTTCAATGAAGTTCTGTCTGTGTATACAAGAGAAGAAAAAAATCTAACATTCCAAGAATTAACACACACAAAATTACCTTTTCAAATGTAATTATCCACCTTTTTTGGTTGATTGGTTGATTTGTGTGTGTGTTGGAAGTGTTTGGATATACCACAGACCCAAAAAACATAGCAGAGCTCAATAGATCTTGTTAGCTTTATTTTATATGAACACTATTTTTTCCCTCTAAGGTTCAGCTAGGAAAAAGCTCTAATTTACTGAAAAGAAGTTTTAGTTTATATATATATATTTTGTCAGTAGAAAAAGTAGATCTTTCCATTCATTCTAAAGGATTTTGATAATTTTCCACCTATACACCTCCAATATTTTTTCATGGTAAAAATCATCATTATGTGCTTGTATTTCTAGCTCTATATCCACCAATTTGCAGTTAGTTTATAAAAATATTGTTACGCCTGTGTCATGAGCTGAAAGAAAAGACAGCTTGCACAAAATACATGATATACAGACAAAAGAAATATCATGGGCAAGGTTATATTCTTTTACAGAAAGTGCTCTGGATGCTTTACTGTCCAGGCAGGTCCAGATCATCAGTATGATAATCCTCCAGAAAGCCATTAGAGTGCGTGATGTTTATGTTCATGTTTAAATTCTGCTACTGTGCTACCTTACTGTTGTGGGAGCAGAAAGCCTGACTTTCAGAAGCATTTAGTAAATGCATGAATGTATTGATGAATACATTTCTAAAGAGACTTTTAAAATACTGACTGGGAGTTTCTTGTTATACACATAGTCAAAGTCTCACAAAGTGAGATAACCTGGCATTTTGGTAAGAAGTCAAGTCAGCCTACGTACAAATAATCCACTCCCAAGCCTCCATTCAGTTTATCCTCCTGTGTAAAATCTAAAAATTAGTTTTATGCCAGGTGTGCATTGCACTCGACCTTTTTGAGCATCCTTCTGTCAGGCTTCACTATTTAAAAACTGTCATTTTTGAGAGCAGAGAACCCCTGTTGCTGCACTGGGTGGATGTAGCACACTGTGGTTGGGATCAGTCTGAAAATCCCATCCCCTCATGCCAATGCATCCATGTGAAACAGAAAACTTGGGTTATTATTGCATCACTTCATCAATGATATTGTCTCTGAAAATGCCAAATTCCTCTTTCAAACTTCAAAATCATTTTGATGTCACAAATAGGAATGGAAATTGGCATTTAAATAAATTGGTATTTTCCTGCATAAAGAGAACTATAAAACCAACTTCCACAGCAGTTGCAACCTTCAGAGTTGAATCAATAGATGAAATGTGTAACTGAAATATTTTAAAAGTTGGAACAGCTCTACAAACCTTTACTTCCTCCAAAAGGAAGACATGAAAATGCCACAGACTAATCAATTCTGTATGGTTTCTGAACAGCAGCTAATAAAAACAGATATATTTTTAAACATCCATCTCCTTTTCACAAGCAGTCTTTAATCTTACCTCATAAAAACGAAAATCTTTAATAGCTAAAGAAATCAAGGAAGGTTATGCACAGCCAGGAACCTGTTAGGAAATCCTAACTGCTCTATAGCCCTCTCAGTCAAGTTCAGGGCTTGTAAAGCAGCCTACCAACTTAAATATAAAATTGCCATGAACAATTTATATCAATAAGTCATGTAAGTTTCCTGCTAAAGGTTTCATTTAAATATAGATTGAACTAAGAACTGAAGCACAGCATATTCATGCAGAAAAACTGTGTACTGAGTAGTTATGCAAAACAAATGAATTCCAATTTCCTCTATAATGTTTTGTTACCTATAGCTATAGCCATTGAAGAAAGCCTGGTGAGCAATAAAGGACATAACATTATACAGCTTCATCAATCTTGAAGAATGATGGAGAACTTCATTAACCATATATCTTCAACTCCAATATGTAACAGTCCACTGTTATAACAGTCCACTATACACTGACTAGAGGTTAGAAACTGAGATGGAAACAAATACACACCATATTGGCAGACTGATAATCATGAGCCTCCAGTTTTTTTCCACAGCAAAATCCTCAATATCAAAATTCTAAGTTCAATTTTTTTTCTATCTCCATTTTAGCCTGGAAAGATTTTTTAATTGTTCATTGAATCTGAGGGGGAGATGGGTTGCATTTGCATGAATGCCATATTAAATGGTTGACTTGACAACAAAAGAGGAAGGAACAAGATCCTTGATATTAGGCCAGAAAGCATTTTACAGCCATTCCTTTATCTCAGCTGCCAGCTCTAACAGTGGCTGCATCCCTGAAGTCTCTGGTAGCCCTGTAGGTGGGCTCGTGATGGCTATGATTATTGCCAACTTCCCATCCTCAGACCTGCTTTTTCTTTTTATAGTCTTCATGTAGAAAAAGCTAAATTGTTTGCCAGACAGCAATGTCCCTAAGAAAACAAGGCTTTCTTTTCTTGGTTCCTCAAAGGCATGCCTCTTTATATGTCTGAATTCAGATCATTGTCATCTCTAAAGGCAGCTGAGACCACCGTGAAGTAGACACACTTTTGGCTACAAAGTGGTCATAATCAAACAAAAGGAACCTCTCATTTATTAGAGGTGAACATTGTTTTTTATCAAGTTATTAATTACCAGCACTCTATCAGGGGTTTCACAGAGCATCTGGCAGGATAAGGGCCTTTATGAACAATTTCAAATCCACAGGTTGAAAAGTTAGGAATTCGAAGTCTACAGGAATGCTCTGGATCCTTTTTTTGTTTGGAGATTCAACCTAGAGCCCGCATCCTGTGAATGCAAGTCATCTTTTTTTTTTTGCTAAGGAGTATAAGTTATTCTTAGACAGTTACAGTAGTCAAGCCAGTAGTTAGCTTACTTGATTGAGTGCCCTCTACTGTAATTACAAACAGTGCAGGGTCAACAGAGTTACAACAAAGCATTGATCAACCACTGTCACTCCTCTCCCCCCCCCCAAAAAAAAAAAAAAAAAAAAAAAAAAAAAAAAAAGATTTTAAAGGTCTTCTCCACTAATCAGTCATAGACCATTAAAAGGAAGTTTGGTTCAACCTGTTCAGGGATATCAAATCATCCTTCAAAGGACAGGTTGTCCTAGCTTGTACATTGTCCCAACAGCACAATTTCACTATATGAGTGTTAGTTCTCAATACACTGCATTTTGAATGTTGCCTTCAGCAGGATAGCTCTATTTTTATGTACACAAAAACTAATTGAGTATTCCAAAGCCATAACCTCAATCTTCAAAAATGTCATGAATGTCAAAAATGTCTTCCACAAACACATCTGTATGCATAGATATGCTGTTCATTGCCAATACACTCTTTGTTTAATTTTTGTTTTTAGATTATTAGATATTCTTTTTTCTTTCTTTCTTTTTTTTTTTTTTCTTTTTCATCTGTTGTAAAAATGAACTAAACCTTGTTCAAGCAGAAGTCTGGTTGTCAAAACACTCAGAAGGATGCAAGGACAGATTTGAGAAGATAATCAGGAGAAACACTTGAACAGACATGTACATTAGTTACCCTGATGACAATAGTTATGACTGTAAGATGACACTTTCATTCTATGACCATTAATCAGCAAACGTATTCAGGTCTTGTGCCACGCAAACAAAAGTGTAGTGGAAAAGAGATAAATTTAGTTTTTTGGACCTAAATAACTCTTTTCAGATAACAGTTTCTCTTGGCTGATCAGAACCCTTCTCATTACTATTGTGACAATGTTTTGTTAATTTTAAGTAAGGATTTTTTGTTGTTTGTTTGTTTTTTAATAGGTTCCTATTCTGGTAAGATTTAGTAGCTACAACTTCTTACAGATTACTTGCTATCTTTCTGTTGAACTGTGGTTTACACTGAAAGTGTATACCTGCATTTGAATCATAAAATCCCCATTCATTTAATTAGATCAGGATTGGACCATTACCTTAACCTCCTCCTTTGCAGGATCAGTGTAGGACTAGCAGCTTTTATATTACCTAGCTTGTATTTTCCTGGAGAATTATAGCTTGATATGAGAAATGGAAAAGATATGTGACTAAGTTTGTACACTTATGTTTCTGCTACTTGTATGATAGAATGCATTAATATGCTGATGTTGTTGGGCAAAAATATAAGATGATTGTTTTGAACCATGAGATTCTCTCATAAAAATATAATGAAACTACCTTCAATCACATGTAATTTATGGCAGGAATATTCAGATTAAAGAGAGAGCCTAAGATAACCCATTTCATATAAGGTTATCAAGCAGAAAAATAAAGTGGATGTAAGATTGATTCAAAACACTGAAAACATTAATTTTCTGATTTCTCCTTTGAATAATAGATTCTTTGATGCAGTAAGACGTAGAATCTTATGCCACTGCTGACAGTGGTGGTTCTAATGTTTATCAGCATGTACAAATATACAATGTGATGAAGGTTTAATGGAATAACATCTTACAAAACAAAACCAGTGTAATTTACTTATTATTACTGTAATACTAAAAGGAAGTAACATTTAGTTGTGATATGCTAGACAACAGAAAAAAAAAAAAAAGTCATTAATCGGTAAAAGACTTTATGCCTTCTTGTTGTGGTCAAATTCTTTTCATGTTTAGTCTGATTTGTCATGTGCCAGTCTTTATGAGCATGGTCAGTGAAATCCCTCAAGAAAGTGCACATGAATGTCTGGTGACTGCAGTGTTTCAGTGCCTGGAGGGAAGATGAGTTGTTGTTGTTGTTGTTTTTTGGCTGTAAGAAATTGCTAGGTGTTGCTACTTACTGCATGCTGTAATAACTCTGTAAAGAGTTTGTCGTTACTTTTGTTGTATTACAATAACTGCAAAGGTCTGTACTGTTTGTAAAGTTCCAGAGGAGATTGATCTCACTGTTCCCAGCATAAGAGGTGCCTCTGACTTCAGGAATCTACCTGTTCATTTCAATATATATATACATAAATCCACTCTGAGAAATTCAAGAGCATCTGAGCATTTTCCTGTTTCTCTATCTCTTCCAAGAGCATAGCAGCATTGACGTCAAAGGCTAGCCAAAGAACAGAAACAGACAATTCTGTGAGGTGGCAAAACTATCACTAAAAGGAAAAAAAAAAAAAAAAAAAAAAAAAAAAAGATGTCTGACCAAGCTTTTAAAGCAAATGAGTCTGAACTGTTCTCATTGATATTCAAATATATACCCCATTTTTTCTCACCTTCAGTATTCATGTAGGATTTAAAAGAGTTAAAACCTAACAATGTTCCCTCTAGGCAATAATGATACCATTTAGCTACAGAAAATTTCAACTAATAATGCTTTGAGCTCTCTAAATTGCCTGCAAATGCATTTTGCTTCAGAGCCTGTCAAAATCTCACAGATTTCAATATCCAAAGGCTAGGCAGGCAAGAGGTGGGTGGTCTGCTAGGGTGAGGTTTGCCCAGGTAGCCCAGCAGAACATGATGTATTATACCCTGCTCTGCTAATCCTATTACTGCAGCAGGGCTTAGTATTACTCACTGTAGGTCTCAGACTAGTGGAAGCAATATTTTTGAAAGGGCAAATTAATAATCAGGGGACATTTTGGGGGGACTGGGAGGGGTCTGTGAGCTTGATGTGATTTTTTTTTTGTTTTCTTATTTTCTGTGTTTGAAGCTCCTCTTTCAGACATTTTGAATGCTAAAATGAACTGTGAGGAGGTGGGTTAGCAGTGAAAGAGTAAATAGTAAGAATATGTGCACAAGAAAGGCAGTTAGACATAACTGTCACTTATCACACAAAGCACATGATAATAAAGTGCAAAAATGACTTTGAATAGTCTGCTGTTTTGAAATATCCTTCTATTTCTGGTGGATTTTTCCAATAGTAAGAATATTGTTTAAAAATGAATTCTTACAGAACAGTACATATTTTAAGTGGCTCCACTATAAGTACATTTTTTCAAGCTTTCCCTTACACATGTTTATTCATATGTAAATGTCAGAATTTCTCAGAGAGTGAATATGAATTGAGAGATATTTTAACAATACTCTAGTATTTATCCAGAAATTTCAAGTATGGAATCAGAAGTCAAACTCCCATGTTCTCTATAACTCATTGACATAAAATGGATGTTGGGCAGCATTATTTATCATCTCTACCTCAGTTTAGTCCTTCACAACATTAAAAAATTAATAATAATACTGTCTCATTTACAAATTTAGGCTATTCTTTTCTGTTGCTACTGAATACAAACAAATGAACTAATTGGTGCATCAATTAGACACCTTTGTATTTTGTTGAACTCAGAAAATAAATTACTACAAATGGCCTATGCTATTGAATCTGCATCACAAACCTATTCTTTGTCATTGGTATAAACACTTGTATCTTAGGCATTCAAAAGTTGATGTTGATAAAGCTTGCAAAAATGTATTTATGTAGCTGGGTGAAGAGCCATAAATATGTCTTTTGTTCATTAGTACTTTGATGCTTGAGGTGAGTGGTTAGATTGCTACAGTTTATGCCTAACATGTATTTAGCCTAATTAGCAAATGAGGTCATCAATTAGATAGCTAAAGGGGGTCACTGCATGAGCCCAGCTATGCCATAAATGTTATAAGGAAAAAAGGAAAAGCTAGAATCTTAGCATCAGCCTTAAATAGCAGTGATGCAGTGCCAGCAAGTAAAGACTGCCACGAAACTTGATCATAGAGGACAGAAAAGCCATCTGATAAATGCAGTGATTGATCAGTACGGTAATGATTTGCGAAATTACATATTCAGTGCCCAAATCCCACACATCCTCTGCTAATAAACCTCCTCTCTGGCAGGTGGGGTGGGCAGGGAAGGGGAGGTGGTCTGCTCTCTCTTGATCTTGAAAGACCACAGGATGCCTGCTTAGTGTCAGCAGGCACTGACAAACAACACAGATTTGATTACCGTACCTGTTTGGAGTTCCTTAATCCTCATTTTGCATGACTGTGTACGGCTTCTGTGGGTCCCCCATCACCTGCACACTAAGCAGGATCGATGGTCTAAAACTCCACCTGCACTTGAGAGTACCTTGAACCACCACCCATGAACCCTTATCTTCAAGTAGTCCTGGAAATATTTCACACTGTTGTATAATCCATTTCCTTGATGAGAATCACAAAGGGAGGCACATAATATAAAGGGATAAAAGAGAAGCTGTCTTTAATGAGCACACATGGCTCTCTGTCGTAACAAATTACCCTGTGATGCTCATGATTAATTGTGCTGCTACTTGTACGGCAGCACAGTAATGCAAGCCAAATAAGCACAATGCAAGACTGTCTGCAAAATTAGTAAGCTTTTTGCATTTCATATTTATCACTGTCTGCCAGCTGTGACAATCTTTCAACATATATGTGATCTTGCCTGTGGTGTCCTGAATTAAAATGGATCATATAAAGCCTTGGTTCAGTGCAAGGCCAATGAGCCTATGCAAGCTGACAAGCCAGAAGGTAGTACAAATTAAAATGAATTTGTGCCAATATCTCTTGAGCTAATTGTGATATTATGCCCCACTCTGCCTCTTTTTAAGATATTCTGTCACCAGGCTTTTCTAAGTATGCAGTCAGTTTTTATTCTTTGCAGACATTTTAGAATAGAATAGAAGAGTTCAGTTGGAAGGGGTCTCCAAAGATCATCTAGCCTGACCACTTCAGTGCTAAAAAAAAGTTAAAGCATATTACCGAGAGCATTGTCCAAACAACTCTCAAAACTGACAGGCACGGGGCATCATCCACCCATCTAGGAAATCTGCTGCACTGTTTGGCCACCCTCACTGTAAAGAAATGTTTCCTAATGTCCAGTTTGAACCTCCCCTAGTGCAGCTTTGTCACATTCCTGTGTCTTGTCCTTGGAGACCAGCACTTGCCTCTGTGCTTCCCTCCTCAGGGAGCTGCAGAGCACAGGTAGGCCGCCTCTCAGCCTCCTGCTCTCCAGGTGAGACAACCCAAGTGCCCTCAGCCTCTCCCCACAGGACATGCCCTCCAGCCCTTTCACCTGCTTGGTTGCCCTCCTCTACATGTTTTCAGGTACCTTAACACCCTTTTGTATAGTGGAGCCAGATTAGCTGCAGGCATTTTGTTTTCTGTGTTTGCAGAATAATCATTCTGCCTGAGACAATAACTCATTTATATATATATACATATTAAGGAAAGCATGTAATCTGAACAAAAAAAGTTCCTAAAGTACCACATTGTGACACTTATTGCTAGTTCATCTTCTAGTGCTTTTGATTATGTTGCTTTTCGTTATTTTTCAAGGAAAAGGTAAATCTGTCAACCTTTTCATAGACTGAAATTTGGAAGTATTAAAAATTACATCCCTCATGGGAGATTATGTTTCTGGAGTGTTATTAGGAATTTAGATAGCCTTTGAAGATTTGGACTTTGATATTTACTGAGCTTTGCTCTCCCCAGGGTGCTACCATGGGAAGGACAATCCAGCCAAACCGAGTGCTTTTGAGAAATTCTCTTTCTAACGTTAAGGGAGGCTATAACCTTGGGTTCTGTAGTAGACACAAACATTTTTGATCTCCAAACCCAGATTAAGTGTATAATCAATATAAACTAACATCACTAAGTATTTTTTTCCATTTTCTGGAAGAGCAGGTCAGTAACAGAGGGATATACGTATCTTTGAGCACTGTATGCACTTCACAGCTACACTGCAAACCGCTCCATCTGCTTTTACACAGTTGTTTACACAGAACACGTCTGTCCTAAGGAATCCCATATATTTTCATTTGACAAACCGCTGGATCCACAACATTTCACTGGAGTCCTTACTAACACCTTCAGTGCAAGACTTAAGTTTCCCATTCACTGACCAGTGAAAGGTAAGAGTTTTAATTGTCTGCTCAGCAGGGGACTATGATATTTCTGTTGAAACAATCACACCAAACTGCAAAAAGTCAACACAAAGTGATCCGCAGAGTTATATGAATATGATATAGCTAACTTGGAGTATGTTATTGTACTGGGTCTGGCTGGAATGTTAACTTTCCCGGCAGCAGCCCATTCAGTGCCGTACTCTGTACTTGTAGCTGGAACAGCAGTGTTATCACACCAGTGTTGTGTCTACTGCTGAGCAGCAGTGGCACAGCATTGGGCCTTTCTCTAACCCTCCTAGGGGGTGGGCAAAAAAGTGAGGAGAGAAACATCACTAGGGCAGGTGACCTAAACCAATCAAAGGGATATTCCATACCATGTGGTGTCACACTCAGCAATAAAAGGTGGAAACAGGAAGAAGAAGGGAGGGGTGGGCTCTCGTTGAGAAGACGTCGGTCCTCCTCTCGAACACCGGCTGCGTGCGTTGAGGCCTTGCTTCAAGGACGTGGTCAATCATCGCTCATTTGTGGGAAGTAGAGAGTAATTTCTTTCCTCTGCACTTCCATATAGCTTTCATTTATTTTGTTTGTTTGTTTTCCTCCCTTTTTCCCCTTTCCCTTTTATTTCCCCTTAGTTAAATTGTTTAGTTCATGGTAGTCTTTATTTAATTATTATAATTATTTCCCTTTAATTAAATTATCCTTATCTCAACCCGTGAGTTGTTCTTTGCTTTACTTCTCCCCCTCCTTATCTAAAGGAGGGGGAGTGAGAGAGCGGTTGTGGGGTTTAGCTGCCCAGCACGGTAAAACCACCACAGTTATGTGATCCAGAGTCTTAACGTAAAAAAGATACAATTTTTATTTCATCTCTCAGTAAAAAATATTTAAATGAATGTATTTTTTTTTCTGCTAAAGTAAGTTATCCAAAACAAGAAAGAGGGCTTTAGAAGAAATATTGCAAATTGAAAACTATTCTGAGAAAGAAAGAGATGGGTTTTCAGCAAAAACTATGTAGCTTTGCTTCTGGAAGGAAATGCAATATTTAGCTTTTAATGGAAGGCATAAAAGCACTTGCTGAAACTAGCAAAGAGAAAATTCAGAATAAATAGCTGTAAAAGTAGTGACTTCAGTCCTTTCCTGTAAATTATTTCAATTAAGTTCAGAAACCACTAGTAAACGTAAAGTAACAAAATGTTCAACACTGACAGATGGAGACATGAAAGGATTCATCAGAATTTTCTGAGACATCACTTAGCTTCTTTAATACTTAAAACAGAAAAATCATTCTTTCTGAAAACTTTGATTTTACTCTTTTTTTTTTTTTTTTTTTTTTGATGATGATGATGATGATTTTTCACTTCTAAATGAATCCTTGAAATATTTGGTAAATTGATGTCTGGTTTACATATAGATCATGGTAGTTATAGGCTGTGTAAATGCACCACGGTTAACTCCAGTCTGTATTATTATTTCTGAGTCTCTGAGCTGTCAGAAAAGAAATTATGAACTCTGGATACATGATAAATTAGGTGCGTGAGAAAAGAATCCACTGATGCCAGTGCTCTATTAACAAGGGAAGCAATGAAATGTGTTTAATAAACCCCAGCTCTTTCTTGGTCTTAAGCCCTTTGCTGAGTGTCAACCCCAGTGTTATTCCCAAGACATGAAAGTTATGACTCAAAATTCTGAATAAAGAATATCTTTTATTAAAAAATAACATAAAATAAAAAAGTTAGAGCAAGAGATAGTTCTTTCTTTCTTCTAATGCACAATGGAGAAGCAAACAACTGTTTTATAAAATAGAGCTCAGTAGCCAGAGCACAGCTGTAAACACATAAAGAGGACATCCAGGTTCAGCTGCCCTAAGAGGGTCTAAATCCACATTTGTGCTCTTGGAAAGTGCTATTACCTCTTGACCAAAGGCTGCTTCAGGGGCATTGTTTTCCTCACCTTTTGAAACTCTACACTCCAAAAACTTCAGGTTGCTTTGGGCAGGAAAAGTGTGTCATGCTGCTGGCAGGGTATTCATTTGAGAGGAGAAATGGGCTCCAGTAAATGTGCTTGGTCATTTATTTCATACAGTCACTGTTAATTCCTATATTCTAAAATAGCTTTGCAGAGTAAAGTCTGTATGCAAGAGCCAGAAGAAACCCGCAGCCTGCCATGTTGCTGACTGCTGGGTCTCTCTCAGCCCATGAATCCTGTCTCCTTTTCTGCACTGTGAGGAAGACAAGGGAAAGATTCAAAATCACATCAAAACTGAGATGTTTTGGATGTCCAGGGAAGCAGACTTTAAGAACACATCATAAATGGAGGTATCTATGGAGAACATGTGTTCAGGGGTAATTGGTAGTTGACTGGAAGGATTTTGAGACCAAAATAAATATAAGGCTTCTGTTTTGTGTCTGTAAGACTTTCCTATGGCTTAATTGTATACTAGAGAAGCTAGACTTTTTAGAGAAGCTAAGAGAAAATTCAAATAGACTTGAGATAATTTAGAAGGCATTATTAATCAAATAAAATTAAATTAAAAAAAAAAAAATCTGTAATGTCTAACATTGGGCTCACTACAGCAATATCCATCCAATTACTCAACCAAACTATCAGCATTCATTTACCTTTAAATATCCTTTTTCCAAGATCAACTAGATCCCAAGCTAGAAATGACCACACTTCACCAAAACATTTTATGTTCTCCCACACAACTCCTACACACACTTTCCCGAAATTGGGTTGAATTACTCTTGGGCTATCTTCAAGGAGCAAATCTTGTCACTCTTGCTGAGATTTGTGACACCTCACTGCAACCAGCTGCATTAATTTCTGAGCATTTCCTCTTCTCAGGCCTCTCCTGAGTTACAAAATCACACAGTCTTTCAGCAACATGCTTGACACTGACAGCAATTAAATGTGAGAAGTTCTGCCAGTAATCTTTCACTCTGGAAAGGGTAATGACCTTGCTGAAAGGCGGGAGGTACTGTCAAGCTGTGCACAGCCCAGAGTAGGAAACATCCCTTCTGGTAGCTCCTCTGCCATGGTCCTTCTGGCAGTCCTTCAGTGGCTCAGTTCCCGAGTTTGAGTTATTCTTTTCTTGCCTTGCATATGAAAGCTAATTTTCCATGTGACATACTATGTTCAGCTACTGCAGTGATGAACACCAAGAGACACAGGATGGGGAAAAAAAAAAAAAAACTGACTACGTAATTGCCTGGTATAGCAGCTGTTGCCAGGCCTTGTATCTATGTCCAGTTTTTGCTGCTACTTCAGGGAAGCACTGCAGAAGGTCCCATTATGCAATCCAGAGCCTTAGGATATGCAAAGCAGATGCAGTAAAACCTGGCACCAACCAAAGCATAAATTTGACCCTGTCCCAAATTGATTATTAAACATGACAGTAATTTTCCCTATAGTTCTGAAGTCTGAATCAATCCTAACCCTGACCTTACTTACCCTAGTATGACTCTATTGATTTAGCACAATTCTACATCAGTGAGGGCAGAAAAGGGTCATAAAATTTAGCCCTAGGTGACTTGGTACAGTATAATCCATGATTAAACACCAAATATAAATGACTAATTTCATATTTGTTAACTGATCTTCACTCCTTTTTAAATGGAATTTAAGAATATTTAGTATGTCTCAAAAGCAGGCACTCTGATGCCCAGCTATGGCTTTAGTTCACAGTGATTATGACTAGTACATCTAAATACTGTTAGTGAAAGAGGGGGGTTCATTGGAGTTCATAAGCATTAGGAACTAAATGATATCTAATACTACAATATAAATACACTGTATTAGGGACAACCCCTAAAATCATTTCATTTTATTGTGCAGTCTTCTGCTTCATGCCTAATCTGAAGCAATAAAAATATAAGGATGAGCTCTTACATCTTTCTACTTCTTTATAATTATCCTCTGTCAAATTCCTTGTGATTATATTGATTAAAGTTTTCTTTCAGTTTTGCCTGTAGCTGAGACACATTTCTCATTTATAGAGTTTGACTTTATTCTGTCATTTCATTGTGTCATAAGCACAAATTTAATGTTTGTTTATAGGGATGAAAGTGAATTGTATTACAATGCAGTCATCCACAGAGCTATTAAAAACTGTATTTTCTCAGCATGCTCCTGACATTGCTGAATTTTATTTCTCTGAACACAAGAGATAGAGCTTATATTTGTGAATGATTTTTTTCACATTTTTTCCATGAACATATATATACAATGGAAATGATTTTAAAAGGTCACAATCAAAACCTGAAAATATTTTTGAATGGATAACAGACACAGAAGCTATAAGCAGTTATAAGCTTATCTTCTGATAAGAATTATGTTTAAAATCATGTTAAGTTGAAGTAGAGACAGCAACTGCAAGAGGAAAACCAGAAATGTCTTTCCCTAGGTGAAAAGCAGCAATACTTTGGCAGCCTTCACTGTGGAAGCACATCATGCTGCCAGCAGTATGGCTCTCAGCCCTTCTTCTCCAGAGATCCTGGGAAAGTGCATCCCCCTCCAGCTGTAACTTCACCAGATCTGTGGTGAGTATGGGCTGAGGGGGAGAACAGCAAACCAAGGGTGCAAAACAGGAAGAAAACATTCATTTCCCACCGCCCAAATAGTCCATCCTAGACCTTCACTAAACATTCGAGTATGCTTTCTCTGTTTCAGACTGACAGACTCCTGCACCCCACTATATATGAAGCCCAAATGTACTGCAGACAGCGCATGTAACTTAGCAGTGGCAGGGTTTTCTACTGCAGTTGCCCCTGGCAGAATTTCTGCAAGCCCTGTGCCCGCTCCTGGCACTGGGAGAAGCTGTACTTCCAGAGAACAGCAAAGTCTGATGGCCAACCCTCTGTTTTCCTGAGTTGTCCGGAGTCTCAGTATTACCTTTCATAGTTTTTGGCTTAAAATATTAAAGAAGAATTGTGTCAATAAACATCAGCCAAATAGGCAATTCCATGAAACTGAAGGGTTGTTACTTCCATCTGACCAAGAAACACGCTGCTCTCTGTTCCTTCCGGCTGTGGACCAAGATACTGTGGTTCACAGTCTGTCCTCTTCGAGATGTATTGCTGCAGACTCCCCCTTTCCACCAGCAAGCGGAACAGACTGTGTCACACCAATTCTCCATGCACACCGTGATGACCCATCGACTGCCAAATCCCTTGTAAGGGTTCCTTACTCAGTCTGTCAGTTCTTTAAAAGGCTATGCCTAAAACACCTCCACCTGCTTCTACAGTGGTTTTCTGCTATCAGCCAATACAATCATGAAATGTGAAAATTTATCCTTTTTTAAAAGAATTTTTGCTTTAATTCATATGTATGCTTCAAAAAGAAAAATGAAAAAAAAAAAACTTAGAACGTGTTAATAATAGATCTATAAGTGCTGCTGTTTAGTCTTTTAACATCTTTTCTGTAAGTAAGGAGGACAGAAAATAAAATTGCTTTATTTCATAAATTTACACTTGTAGTAAGTTACAGTCCCTGTATTAATTTCACCAAATTACAATTCAGTTCTCTAATTCACTATGCCAATACATATCTTGTTCATTTTCCATCTTACTAACATCTTAAATTCTGAACTTGAATTGTTGGGTGCCTATTTACATTTTAATTCTGAGACTACAAAAAAAAATCCTTTTATTAATAAGTCGACAATTCAGGCATTACATTTCCAGCTATCTCATTTTCTCTTTACGTTAAGAAATGCCATTGTTTAATACATATTCATATGTATATGAATATGAATTCATATCTCATATGCAGAATATCTCCATCTCTAATAGCAACTATTTTTTTCATTACTGAAAAGAAAAGGATCTGTACTTATTTCATAAATATAAGTAAGCCTTTCTGTGTTATACCTAATACTAATAATATATAATGCAGAACTGCATATGCCTTACACATTTTTCTAACTCACGATGTAATTACATTTACTTTTAATAAATAAATCCATTCCCACAGTTATTTTACTTTCACAATTTATGTTTTTATTGGAAAAGAAAGAGGGGGGAGTGTTTTTGCTTTGCTTCAGAATTTAGAGATATTTTATCTCTGAAAGAAGCTTTGATGAAGCAGTTATGAAGAAAGGAAAGCCTTTTGAATGTCTGAGGCACAGAGCAAAGGGAAGAAAGGTCTTGGGCCTTTCTGCAAATAGCTGAGCTTTCCTCCTGATAAATCAGGGCTTCTAGAAGAATGGCAGTGTCCCCACCCTAAGGATGTCACTGTTGTGTTGAGATAAGTGATCAGGAAACTATCTAGTACACCTACCCTTTATGGGTACTTCCTCCTGTGGTCCCTTCACATCAGCTTCCTCAAAAAAGACCACATAATTCCCTCAATACTGAATTCAGAGTTGAAGTCCTCTATTATTCAGCACCACGTGTCCTTCCTCATTCTCTGTGGAAAAAAAAAAAAAAAAAAAAAAAAAAAGGAAGAAAGGGACTGTGGAAAGGACTGAAATGATCATGTGGAAAGGCCACAGGTAGGTAAGACTGAAAAAATAACACCAAATACTGACAACTGAGAATTCTTAACAATGTGTCAAGCAATTTAATCATGAACTTAGCTGCCAGAATGTCATCATCAGTTACTGCCTTAGCTGTTTCAGCATAATTTGCCATTTAAATTGCTATTCTTGCCTCTCCAATCCTTCATGTGCCCAAGCCATTGCTGCATATTGCACTACATATTTTAAGTTTCCTCCTCAAAATAATTTCACAACTCTCCATATCCTCCTACACTACTGAGCCCATTTCCATCCCCTGTTTTGTTTTGTTTTGTTTTTCTTCTCTGTCACTTTCCTGATATATATATATCAGGAAATATATATTAATATTAATATATATTAATATATTAATATATATATATATTAATATATTAATATATATTAATATATATATTAATTAGTTGTTAATCTTTAAATATAGACACATTTCTGATGGGTGGATTTTTAGAGGGTCATTTTCCAAGATTGCCTTCTCTGGTGTTCTTACAAGGTACTAACTTACCAGCAGGAATGCTGTACACAATTGTGCTTTTTGTGCATTTCTCAACATACTTAGTGCTTAACAAATGGCTATAATGAACAGGCCAACTCAAGCAGTCACAAACACTAGTGCCTCCAGTCAAAGAAAGGAAGAACCTTCATATTCAAAGGGAAAATTCTGCAGATTACCAATCTTAGGAAGAAGATCATTGTCTTAAATGTGGTTTGGTAAGGAAAGAAAGAAGATTCAGGTGTGCTGCTACACTTCAATTGAACTTATACACTTATTGAACTTATATACACTTCAATTTAATTGAATGTATACAAATATGCATACATGTATTCCAACAGTTCCCTTAATACTTAAACAGTTTTACCAGTACTTATACCTATAGCCAGTGCCATATAACAAGGGAAATAAGCCACACTAACACCTAATTCTGTTTGTAGTAGGAATTAGTAACTGTTCATAATTATTTTTAAATATCACTGAAAATCATATAATAAAAATAATTATATTGATATTTAAATTAGTTTCTAAGAATTGTACAGACAAGTACTAATATTGATTAGAAAAGGTAAAAATATATTTAATTCTTCAGAATGTTATTTTTTTATGTCAACCAGTCATGCTCTATGACAAGCAATACTGTTTCTATGCAGTCTGAATATTGGTTTGGCTTCATTAACCAGCTTGAACTATTTAAGAGATGAAAGGTAACTCCTCACCACCTTCACTGTAAGACTTTGTTAATTGTACCACTGCAGAGGGCAAAAGAAAAAGTTCTTTCGTTGGATCAGATCTCTCATCTTTGTTTACATGGGGCATATTTGTAAAAAGGAGATTAAACTTTGAAATCATAGCTCTTGTTAAAGAATTGCACTAATATTTAGAAATGTAACCTCTGTGTTTTCTCCAGTTATGACAGTTTTATTTTTGGTTTTGTATTGTTGTTGTTTTTCTTGTTTGTTTGTTTGTTTTTGGATTTGTGTTAAGTATGCCTGAACTTCACTGGTGCTCAGTGTGAGAAGATGTAAGACATGGGATTCAGTTCTGAGTTAATGTATTATCTTGCCTTTACGAAAGCCACCACTAAGACTTTGTTCCTCAGCTATTATTTTAGGCAGATATTATACAGACTTTTTTTCTAAGCTATTAGTGCTCTGCAGAAGTTCATGCCCAAAGGGTGTTCTCTGTTTTAATAATGTTAAATTACATTTAGAAGATAACAGGAGTATTGATCTTAATAAGAAGGCAGCATTCTGCATTGGTCAGGTCAGCTGTGATAGATACTATATTTTTGGAAAGGTTTGGTGATTTTTATGTTTTTTATTGATCTTCCTTCTCGTCTATGTTGCTGTTTAACAGCTGAATTACCAACCTAGTTATTTCATTAGAACAAGTGATAAATAATGCTGCTTCTAGATCTCCAGTGCCCTATTTCAGATTCTGGGATCCTAACACAGATTCTGTCAATATTGGTTCAAGCTAAAGGCTATTCCTTCATCATGAGGAACATATCATTTTTTTCAGATAAGAGTCACAGAATGGAAAGATCCACAGCTTGTGTTTGCACAGAGGTCAAAATGCAAGTATTAACATTCAAGAACATTACAGTAGTTTGGATGTTGTGGGGGGGAAATGTCTAGCAACTTGAGACTGAAAATCTTGCTTTCATCTGTCTCCTGCCAAAGACAAGTAAAATATGTACATGTTCCTTACAGTATAACTCATGAATGTCAAGAGAGTCACCTTTCAGCATGAATCAGGAAGAATCACTACTGAAAATAAGCAGAGTGACATTCTGTTGTTCTTCTGGGTCTTTGCCATAAGAATAATGGGCAAATTTCATAAATTTAGTCACCTGATGAGAATAACTAGAAACTGGTTAGTTGTCAGGAGGAGATGGTCTACTAACTATGTCCATCTCACTCAAGACTCACCTTTTTTGAAAGCAGAACCTAGTACTAATTACTCTTAGAGATGAAAACATTCTGAATGAACTTAATTCTTCTGATACAGTGCTGTTTTCTCAGCAAACATATATAGAACTAGATAAGGTTTTGTGCACTGACAAGGGCTAGATTCTTGTAAGTGCTGCAACAATTTGTGTTGTTTCCTTTGTCATAAAGGAAACCTTTCCTTTGTCATTTCCTTTGCTGTGTTTCCTGACTAAGAAATACCAGGTGAGGAAAGAAAGGATCAGAGTGATAAAGGCACTTCTGAAGTAATAAAGTTAATGAAATAAATTAATGAATTTCAAAACTGATGAAAGGACTTTTGGGCACAGCCACTCGTTTTTAGTGTAAGGCAGTAAAACTGCATTGAATAGCAATGCCTTCTCTGCTGCCTCTGCTGATGTTCTAATTTCACCAGCTGGGAATTATATGCACTGAGGATGACAACTGCCATCCAAAGTCTTCTCAGCTTGGTAAGATTAGCGAGAACTAACAGTAAAGACCAGTCCTTTGCCAGAATTTTAGGCAGTAATGAAAACCTCCGTAGCTACTGGGACACAGATACTTACAGACAGAGCTACTTATTTTTGCCTTCTAAGTGCTGAATAATTTAGCTGAACTGTTGAGCTCTTCTCTAATTTCTGTGTTCTGCAATTTTATTTCTTAAGCTGTTAAATAGACCTACAGCTGAAAGGTATCTTGTTTTTCTGACCAAGCCAACAAACAGGCAGTAGTCTACTTTTTGTTGCTTTCTTCAGCTTTTATCTTTCTGCTACCTCTAGTGCCCTAAACCATGCACTGTTTTATTTATTTTTATCAGTTACATGCAGTATATCTATTTTTCAAACACTGACAGGAACAGAACATTTTTTTCTGACCTACCGAGATCACAGCAGACAATAAACATTCTGTCCATGGACGCAATCTTTTCAACAGCAAAATTTACCACTTGCATCACGCAAAAAGTAAATATAGTTGCCACATACCCACATACAAAACTCTGAGTGAAATACCCAGATGGAACCACATATGCTGGCATTTTTCTGCGTCATCATCAAATCAATCTTAGTTAAGTATGCAAAATGAAGGATCTCATTCTTAACAAGGATTATGTTGTATTAATTAGCTATAAACATGAAACAAACAATCGATTACCTGTCAAGAACCTGAGCTCCTGTGATCCTTTTTTTAAAGTTAAATCACTGCAAATAATACTGAATGTGTAGCTAACACCGAATATGTAGCTATTATTTTGCACTGTTTTGTTTGACTGACTTCATGAGAACTTCATCTAACCTGCTATAGGTCCCATCTCTTCAGTATGCATCCAACAGAATTATTTAATGCTTTTGACATCCTAATGGTCTGAAGTTGTTTATTTGGAACAGAAATTCTATCTCCATTGCAGACCATATGCAAACAATGCATTTTCTTAGACTTCCTTTAGGGTAGGTTCACAGCATAGCTTCCATTATAGTGTAAAGTTATCCAAGTAAATGTTAAACTTCCAAGAAACAGATGAAGTGATCTTGAGCTGCATTTGTTCATCTGTGTTTTGTCTGCTGTTTTGTCTGGACCAAAGCTAGCAAGCTTCTGTCAACTCCACGCTGCAGTCTTCTTTATGGAGATGATGAAAGAAAGGGAGACCCAATACAACAAGCAAAATCAATTAGTTTGGGATACAACAAAGTGGTTAGACTACAGCTGCCATTATTACTATACATACTGTATTGGAACAGCATTTCTCTAATTGACAATCCTGTAAGCAGCTATCTTTTCTGCAGCCACCAAAATCTGCATATGGCTAAGAGTCTCAACACTTCCTATGTGTCAGACAGCTGAGGAAAGAGAAGAATCCTGATGGGCTTTAACTGGAAGGACCTGCTTATTTGAGTACAGTCATAATGCTTGTCTCAGCAGTCCCTGCTACTTTATCTCTGTCGACAGTTGTAGGTGTGTGCAGTCCTTTATGGATCCATCCATACATGGATCTTCTGGCAACACAATGCTGTGTAATACTGTCTTGTCAGAATTGGACCTATTTAAGTACCATAAGGTTGGGTTGCCTTCTAGTACAGCTGTTCTGGCCCCACTTATGGCCTGCAGTGATATTTACCTAGATTAAATATCTAATTTAAAAAGAAAATTGGTCAACACCAAAGGAGTTTACAGAAAGTGCAGATCATCTGTTTTGCCACAGGGATAATCAGATTTTCTTTGCAATACCATTTGCCTGTAAGGTCTGCATGACAGTGAAGAACACTTAAGAAGTAGAAAGCATCTCAATGACATGTCTCTGTGGGCAAACTACACAACCCTAAAGCAATCATATATTGTTATATATAGCATATTCAACGTATAAAGTAAAACAGTATTTTGCAAAATACTGTTGTTTTGTTTGTTTGTTTGTTTTTCCTATCGCCACATAACTATTTTACCTGGATGTTACTAGGTAACCAGATTGAAAGCGGGTACAGCTGCAGCTTGATGAATAGAGGGGCTTGTTGTTGTTGTTGTTGTTACTATTTTTTCTTTAACAAATGCATTCTTCAGATTTTTTTCTAAATTGCTGAAGTTTTGGTTAAAATAAAACATATATTCATTAAAGTATGTCCTTCACTAACACAGTAATCTTTGCACTTTTAAGGCTTGATCAGCATAAGAAATTCTGCAAGTAGCAAATGATTGTAGTGGGTTTATGTGGCAAGGTTTTGGTAGCAGGGGGCCATAGGGATGGCTTCTGTGAGAAGGATCTAGAAGCTGTCCCATGTTTGGTAAGGGCCCCACTACTGACCAGAGTCGAGCCAATAAGCGATGTTGTTTTGTGCCTCTGTGAGAGCATATTTAAGACAGGGAAAAAAACACCGCGCCACACAGCAGCTGGGAGAGTGAGAGGAGTGAGGAACAGCCTTGCAGGTGCCAAGGTCCGTGAAGAAGGAGGGGGAGAGGTGCTCCAGGCGCCGGAGCAGAAGTCCCCTGCAGTCTGTGGTGAGGACCATGGTGAAGCAGGATGTCCCCCTGCAGCCCATGGATTACCATGGTGGAGCAGGGTTCCACGCTGCAGCCCATGGAACTATATTATGGCAACATCTCAAACAAATTTAAATTCATAATAATTTTTTTACTGAGAACATGTGATAATGAATATTGTGAAACCCAAGTAAACTAAAAAAAAAACATTTGTGGTTGCAATAAGACATTAAAAGGATCCAATTTTTAACAGGAAGAAAAAATGTCTTTGGAAGCTATCAACACAATTTGTTTTGATACTCTATTGAGGTAATCTGATGAGACCAAATAGCACAAGCTGCAATGGACACAAACGTGGGAAATTCTTGCTATATATTTAGGGAAAAAAAAAGAAAAAAAGAAAAAAAAAAGAAAAACACAACAATTTTCTCCTTGAGGATGGTCAGCACTGGAACAGGTTGCCAAGAAGAGAGGCTGTGGGGTCTCCACCTTTGGAGGTATTCAGGACTTGACTGGCAAAGCAAAATGGATCTGATTAGACTTTAAGGAGGAGATTGAACTAGATATCCTCTGGATGGTCCTCACAATCCAAATTTTCTTATGATTTTTAGAGTCCAAATATGGAATTACATTTTACAATATTAAAATTACTTTTCTTAACCATCCATACGAAATTTTGCAAAGCTAAAGTTAACTATGTACCTAGTCCAAAAGATGGCCATATAAGACACTTCCATCTCCCACTTAGTTCATAGGTAAGATATTTAAAATCTATGGATACAAGCCCAAGATGAGTACCTTATACCACCTGAAGAGAATAAGTTTCTTAAAATCACAGAGGAAAACAACAAATTAATTAAGAAATAATAAATCTGGTGACAAAATTGAAATCTGAAAAGAAAAACTAAGCTGCCAGCTGAATTGGTATCAACACATAAACTAGCCACTTAAAAATACATCCAAAATAATATAAATGAGATAATCTTATGGCCAAGACATTTATTTTTTTCTAATAAATAAATAAATATGAATAAAAGAGTTGATTATAAAGCTGTAAACAGATCTTCAGGAAACTTACCTTGCAATCTATTTGCAAAGTTCAATTACAGTAAGAGAATGGAAAGTCAATGTTTTGATAATATTGAATTAAATTAATTTAAGGTATAGCTACTCGAACCTACTAGATATAACAAAAATAGGGTTAAGACCTAGTAGTAGAAATATACCATCTTAGTATGCATTGTGGGAAAAAAAATTGGCTCCAGAGAGCTTTTATCTTCTTTCTGTGACAAAATTTATGTGCACTTGTGCAATTCCACAGAAAGAAAATTATCTTTGAAGAATTTCAAGGCAAGGAAATGAATTGTTCTTTCAGCTCTAATACGTATGGAATAGAGGATCAATTTAAGGTATTGATCAAATCTGAATGTCCAGGAAATATAAATATGAGGTCCTCCTATGTATGTTGCCTTTTAAATGCATCAAGAAGCAGAAACCATCAATAGAGACTATCATAGCATCACTATATATATATATATAGAGAGAGAGTCATATTTTTCAGTGGTAGCAGGATAAGGCTGATGGTAAAAAGATGTGTGGTACAGGAGATTGCTTGTTAGCTTTCTGCCACCAGAATGATTCCCCTTGCATTTATCCAGATTTAGCTGATGTTCAGAGATCAATGTTTAATTTAGGGTAAGGTAGTTCACAGCATAATAATTCCTCTCCATTTGCATTTTGTCTTTTACTGTTACAGTAAAATAAAAATTACAGTGCTCTAGAGATTCTTTTATTTACCATATAACCAGGACAATACTATTACCCAACTGAATGGGTTATCCAATGATCTCTGAGCATATTGATAACACTTGGAGCTGTTCATGATGACAAAATATTTCATCTTCTTACCCGTACTAATTATTATTTAATGGTAAATATATATCAGCAGAAACTCTGTACCTGTGCTCTTTTGAACTGTATGATTGCAGCCTAATTATTGCTTAGTGAAGTTGGTATTTTATTCCATGAAATCTACTTACCATTCTATTTCCCTGTAACTTTAAAATTCTTTATTTAAAGACATCAGGTGGAGAAAATCACCCATTTAATTCCATGACCAATATATATATATATATATATATATATGTTGTTCCAAATTTGCATTATTTTTGGCTAAACTAGAATACTAAAATAGAATTCAGAAATACTTCTATTTGACAGAGAGTTCAATATATCTAAAATTGTTCAAGAGCTGTGGATCTATGAACGGGCTACCAGGCTGAAACACTGCTTATGAATTGTTACTTTCCTTACACTGGTATTGTACTTAGTAGACTGAGAGGTCAGAATACTTTAATAAGATGTAACAATAAAAATTAACTGTGTTTTATGAGCTGCTTGTCAATATAATGTGATGTGATGGCAGGGATTTTAAGTGAATAAATATAGCTCTACTTTCATGGTGTGTTTGTATTCTGTCACTAATTGGCCTGTTTAGTATGTAGTTTTGTTGATTTGTAATATATTATTTTTTAAAATATTATGGCAACATCTTAATTTTAATTGTTTGTTAGTTTTATTACTAAGGGGTTAATAAAATCTAAGGAATAGGTATTGAAATTGAAAGTGTTTGAGGAGATGTGATTATGAGATGAAGAGAACACAGAACTGGATGTTGGATGACTGAAGTAATTTTGGGAAGCTGCCCAATTCAGTATGAGTTTAAACATGTTTCTACATGTACTACTCTTCCTATATGGCAATGTGGCTGCAATACAATTGTAAACATCCTAATCTTTCAAAAGGGAAAGTTCTTTGGGTTTATCAAATCTTGTTGCTTACTTATTCTAATCTGCAAATGTTACATTTGCAATCATGCACTGGCTGAGTGCAAAATAAGCATGACATTGTAATTAAGAATTTAGACACCTAATTCACACACATGCTGAAAGTTAGCCATCTTACTCTCTAAGTGCATCTCACTTAAAAAGAAGGGATGGAAGATCATCCATGGCTAGTGATTAATGTCAGGTGCATTGTTTGGGAGTAGAAGGTTGTTAGGGAAAAAGAACTAAAAGGAAGGAAAGGAAGAAACTGGAATAAAGGAACAGAGCAGGAACAGATGTTTAAAGTACAGGAGTGGAATGAAGTTGAAGTTGACAGAAATTTCAGTGGAAAATTAAGTTAGTCCAAAAAGCACATCACCACAGGACAAGAGCAATACATTCAAAAATGAATTTCCCATGTGAAAATGAACAGTTTACCTCCTTTTTGATTGGCTCCACAGTGCAGTCTTCCAGTGCAGGAGAGATGGATGGATATACTAACTGGATCCTATTGTCCTCCTACTACAAGATCTCATTCTGTGTTTTAAATTTACACACCAAATTGCCACTTTATAAGGAAATGAAATTGTCTACTCTCAGATGCTTGTTCATTCATGGTCAGTGGAGTAGCACAAATACCTGATTCAGGGTGCACCATTAAGCATTAGTGTGTTTTGTGTGTGTTTTTATTTCCACATTTGAGTGTTTGTTTTTACCTCATTTGACAAGAAATTATTGTATTAAAGGGAAACAAATAACTCATCACTGTATGGAATGTGAGGAAAGAGTAGAAAGGATTAGAGAAAACAAAATACCATATGATAACACAACAACCTACCTGAAGAACAATTTGAGAATGGAGAAAGAGAGACTGGAAGCTGTACCCTCAGGTCAGCATTCTTTATAATGCAGATATTATCATAGTGCGTTCTGGACATCTTGCTGAAAAGTGGCTACCAAGGCATAATGAAAACAAAGTTGCACAGCAAGCAAGCATCAACAAGATGGAAATCCAGATATCTAGAAGTCTGAATTTCTGGGGCATCCATCAGACTGCAAAGCTTCCCAGAATGAGTTATACTGTGCTACTTCTTCCCTCAAAAACTGTTGTTTGTCAAATTAATTCGTTTAAGGAAGAATATATTATGGGGAAGTTGCCTGGGATTCTTAAGTGTTGGTGGATTTTTTTTCCTTGACTTTTGATTATAAACTTCTGGTATAAACATATCACCTTTCTATGTATTTGATACCTTAATTGATAAGATCATTTATCCTATTTCCCTGTGAGGCTTCCTAAGTGGTCTGACAGTGCTATAGTCACCACCCAAGGTAAGTTATGATTATTACTTCCAGTCAGAGAAGATTTCAGGATCTCTTATTTCTCAGCCTTGGGCACGTTCCTGAGCCAGAAAGCTCAGGAGACTTCTGGGTAGACACCCAGAAGAGCTGGATGATCTTTTTATAGCTCTCTTTTAATGATGTCCTTTTAAACAAGACTGCTTTCCTAAATCAACCATAAAATCATTGTGACTGACTGGAAGACATTCAGAATGCTTAACAATTCTACATTAAGTTCAGTACACAGCCAGCACATGAATAGAGTGCACAGTTCATAACCAAAACACTTAAGAAGATCATGAGAAATTTGCTGTTCATGCAGGTACTCTAAGGCCCATTGACAGCAAAATGAATTCAAGCTCTTAGTCAAATCAGAAGTCATTTGTATCCGAATATGTTTTGCATTATTTCTCACCAACTATTTTCCTCATGCAAAGAAAAAAATGGGCATTCCTAAACCACTTTGAACCTAAAAGTTAATTTCCTTTTTCAGTACAAAACAGTTTCCTTTTCCACTTATGTTACACTGCCATGGGCAGGACTTATTGTATGATGTGCCAGACAGTACACGGGGTCTTATATATACAACTGAAAAGAAAGCCAAAATGTTATTAAATTTATGTTTTGAAAGGTAACATTTTTAAATATATAATTTATTTCTCTGCAAAGAAATAGAACACTGTGAATGTTACAAAACAGGTATAAGACAGCCAGATAAACTGAAAATGTTCAACCTATAAAAATGATTACAGGCAACAGAACTGCTTAGCAGTCTTCTCCAATGATCCAAATAAAAAACAGGGACAGTGAGAACATCTGCTACTGCCTCTTTGGAAACATACCATTTTATGTCAGTATTGTCATTAACCTTCATGAATTCCCCTGGTGCTATATTTGAAAATTAATCTCAAAGAATTCTTGAAAACATGGAACTCCCTCCTCAGTCTCATGAAATTTCATGTTAGAGGCTTACCATTCCAAATAGACAGAAATTAAAGATAAACACAACCAGCAACATCTGCTATTGCAAACAAAATATGGCACAAGGCATACTTTTATTCTTGAAAGAAGTATTTACCACAAAAAGAACCCAAACCTCATCATTTTCTCAGCTTTTCAATAAGAAGAGTCTTTCAGGATACAACTTAGGAAAAAAAAAAAAAAAAGGCCTGATCCTGTTCAGATAATTGTTGAGAGCATATATTCTATTCTTGATTATAAAATTACCAACTAAAGAGAATGTACATTAATGCTTAGCAGGAGTTAATCGAGCTCACTGATAAAAGCAATTAGCAAACAATCTCAAAACACATTAGTCATATGTTCTTAATTTCAAGGCAGAAATCACTGTTTCAGTATTTACATCCCCATTTTGTTGGGGAGCTCTGACTACTTGCTTTACTGGATACCTTGCTTTCATTCCTCAGGAAAGTCTCTAGGGAAGTTATGCCACAGCTGCAGGAATAACATCAAATTGTCAGGTACCAGTAATAAAATACCCTTCATCTCTAATGTAGTTTGTCTTTTTTTTTTCTTTTTTCTTTCTTTTTTTTTTTTTTCCCAGCATAAAACTGATAATCTAGGGCAGATGTGCTGCAACATGGATCTGCAAAAAGTGGCCTGCCAGTGGAGTTGGGAAAAAAACATTTTGTTTTCAGAAGCTGGTAATGTAGGTCAGGGAAAATAACTACTTAGCAATTATGCATCAAAAGTGTCTGTCATATATCCTTCATCTTGCTATCTCTCACCCAATTATTTCATCCTCTATCCAATTCACTGGTGTATAGAGTCTTGTAAAGCACATTTTTCATCTAGACCACTATTAAAAGATTTTTTTCTGTCACCTGTGCAAAAAAGAGTCTGTGACATCTATCATAGTGACAGCAGCATATATATTAACTCCTTAAAAAATATAAAACTTTAATTTTGTTGAAGCATTAGTCATTCTAATTATTGCTTTCAAGGTTTAGTTTGTGCTTTTAAGACTCATCCAAAGAACCCTTGTTTTCCAATTCTAAATGTGAAAATGGCATCACACAAAAACTTTGACCCAACAGCTTTTTCAATACAACTCAAGAAGCATAACTACTTCTGACTCTTTGAATGTAGGAATAGATAAATAAGAACACTGCAGAGACTGCACAAAATGCTGAAGGGCTGATCACATTCTATCCAATCTTCTTACAGAGTGCCTCTGCTCCTTGTTGTGGAGCAAGTTGTCACCTGTTTTTAGTTCACCCTTTTTCCCCACAGGTTAAGATGTATGCATGGCAGAAGCTTACTTTCCTCCAATATGTTAAAATAGATGTTTCAAAATATGGGCAAACGTTCTTAACAGAAATATATTTATTATTTTTTTAAAGGATAAATAAATCGAAACACAACAAGTTTTTAGTGCCATCATATCTATGTGACTACATATTAATTCATGATGAAAAAATGCAAATTCTGGAAAAAAAAAAAGGGCAAAAATGAAACTAGGGACATCTTGAAACGTATTTACAGCTCAAAAAAAAAAAAAAAAAAAAGTCTTGGATTTCAGAAACTGTAATGCTAAATATACAGGCCACATAAGCATAATTTGAAATGGGTTTAGGCATTACATTCTCTTTAGAAAAAAAAAAAGTCCACATGGCTCCACTACAATTTGTGTTTGATCTCCATCTGCTGAGTCTAAGGATGGGCAAAACACAGAGAGATAAAACAGTGTATGATTCTATCTCCATTAAGATGCATTCATGTACATGGTATTCATCAGGTGTATGGATATGAAGAGTACTTCAGAAGTAAACAGGACCACAAAAGCAAACAAATGGAAAAGAATAAGAATAATTGATTACATGAAAAAGTCTAGCTAGATGTAAGTTTTTTTCATGCAAAGTCTTAATTTTATGTCTGCAATTCTGAAACAATTTTTAGATTGTTCTTTGTTGCTTTCCCTATACATGTAGTATAATCATTGCACTAACTGAATACATGAAACTACTATTATTATTACTACTGAGTTCTAAATAATTTTTATTTAACAGATATGACCTAAGAGAAATGGATTAGTCTTTGTGTATCATGTGATTGCTATTAATAGGCAGATAAGTAAATAAATAAATAAATCAGCTATAATTTTCAGCCAGTATCCAAATATATTGCTCCTTGTCAATGTTGAATACAGACTACATTGCAGTCACTAACGGCTTCTCTTCAGGAATCATTTCAGCAACATAAATGATACCCATTTATACATGCCCAAAGTCTACAGAATATAGTTATCCTCAATGACACTGTAGGATGCTGATCTCCAGCTCTGCCAACTGATGTCCTAGCTTGATATTTACCCCTATGAACCTGTCTGTTGATGAGCAGGCTGTATCTGACTCTGACCAGTGGACTGACTTCCCAGCTTGACCTCAGACCTACCTCTCCACTATGCCTAATGCCCTTGGCTGGGGCTGCCCCCAGATTCTCCATGTCCCCTCTGCTCTCTCATGCCCCCACTGCACTCTGCTCCTCAGGTAGCAGCTGGCCCTCACTATGCCAAGACACCCCCATGACCTTCAGACACCTCCTGATCAAACGAAGAGACTCGGACAGCCCAGCTTGACTGACATCTATGAGAATTGTGCATTGGCATTGCAGTCACTGTAATGCACATCTCCCCAGTCTCCAACCCAGTAGGGTTGGTTTCTTTCCAACCTGATTGACAGCCAGGGATATAGGATGGGCCATTTAGCCAAAGACAGACTCTAGGGCTGACAGCTCTGAAATGGCTACATGTGATGATGCAGCAACTTGGACGTGTTTGTCAGTAACTCCAAATGCAAGCAGAAAGGGCAGAAATTTCTTAAAATGATCTAAGAGGAAATTTTAAAGAAATTTTCTATCCTGAAAAGATACTTCAGTTAAAAAAAAAAATAATAATAATAAATATATATATATATATACATAAAGAAAAATCCTATCTCTATGCATATTTTGAACATGCTGAGTCTGGAAATAAAAATAGCTGTTTGATGCTTTGTGTTCCCATTTGCCATGCAACAGCATCACAGCTAGGAGACTGAACTAGATTTCATTCCTTCTGCACATCTTCAAGTGTTTTTTTTTCTGCACCTAATCACTTACATCTGTTGTCAGGGCATGGCTGGATAACAAAGGGTTTGTTGCACAGCTGTCAATGATGCTCTAATTTGGCTTCTAGTAACAGTGAAGATAAACAAGATGGAAAGAAGTCAGCTTGATTCCTAGAGTTCCTGCTGGGTCACTAAGGCTAAATGTTGTAGGAGGAAAATTATGTATAGCGGCTTTGATCCAATTAAGAGTTTATTCTCATAGTTAACAATAAACATATGCAGAATTTCACTGTCTTGTAACTTTGTACATTTGACATATCAATCTGAGAGGGAAAAAGCACATAGAGGTTATACATTTTCTGTATAATAGGATCTCAAAAGCACTCCTAGAAAACACAAAGCTAAACTGCTGATGAATATAGAAAACAAAAAGTTAAAATGCTGATGAATCTAGTTGCCTTTCTGTTTAAAATTTTCTTATACACACCAGTTTTACCTTATATATATAGATACCAGGTTTAAAAATTTGGCTGCAGTTCCATTTCTTTTATTTAAACAGGACATCAAAGAAGTTCAGCCCTCCAGATAGGTGCACTTTGTGTTGTTTTTTCTGAATTCAGCACAGAAACTAGTACATGGTTTCACAATAGCTACTGTAACCCTCATCTGTGTTTTAAGTTTTCAATCTACTTATCTTATTTTAGGAGTCTAAAAATAATAAGGTTGGGGAAAAAGTTGCTATTAAAAACATTTTCCAAATTTTTTATAAACTTTTACTTGCAAGGGATACCTATTTACCATCAATCAAATTCCTGCTTGCCTACTGAGCATTTGAAACATCTTTTTTCTTCCTCCACTTGAGTTTTTTTCTCAGCAGGTACATAAGAAATACAAATATTCCTCAGAATCAACCAGGAGGAAAAGGTGAACACTGCCAAGATGCTGACTATGGTTATACCACCTTGCTGACAACTGTTTTCCCTATGCATTTAGCAGGATATACCAACAGGCCAGGTGACATCAGCAAGAATATTTCAGATTTAATGAAGTAATTGAAACATCCCAGACTTTATGAGACAACGCTGAAGCTGATATACCACAATATAAATAAATGTTGAAAACTACAAAGGAAGCTCCTCTCTTCTGTAGGTGCCGTAGCCTAGATAGGTATTTTTCCTTTTTTTTTTTTTTTTTTTTTTTTTTCTGTAATCAGCTAAGACTGTACAACAACCACCTAGCTGAATGTTTATTTCCCTTCTATATATAACTGGCATACAATGGGAGTGATGAATGGAGTGGAGTAGGATGATGGCCCAGCATAAACTTATCTGATATTTACTTTGCTAATAGTCTATGTGATGTCCCAACACAATGAAATATTTGTTGTAAATCACAGAAACCTACTCCCTGTGCTATGAACTCCACTGACTGGGTCTGGAGCTCCACAATATCGCAGAAAAATGGAAAGCTTTGTGCTAGAAGTGAAGGTTAGTCAGCTCTCCTAAATTTGGCTGCCCTGGTTTCAAAGACACCCTGTAATAGCTGGGACAAAACTGCAGTAATTTAGAGCATCCTCTTCAGTAGCCTGAAATCTGGGGTGTCAGTTTTTGTACCCTTTAGACAATTTAAAAGTTTTCAGAAATATACCAAAAGCCTTATTTGCTCAGTGAGAATCACTTTCAGAAAAAAAAAAATAAAAGTTAAACTTAATTAGTGAAGAAGTCACTTCAAGGAAATCTATGTGATTCAACAAATATTTAAATGGTCAGATTAAATTTAGAGAAAAAAAATATTCTGTTGGGACTCACACTTATACTTTTGTTCTATGAATTACAGTGGGTATTACTATTAATTTTGAGAAACATTAACCATGAAGAAATATAATCTTTAGCAGAACTTGTAAATACTGCATTTTTAGTTATTCAGATCAGAAGCTGACTACTCTTGAAATTTCTGAGTAATTTACTCAAGTAAATACTCAAGACATTTGTATAATTTTCAAACTGAAAAGAAAACAAACAAACAAAATAAAACCCACTGTTTTGCAAGATAGAATCTCTACTCTGGTCTCAGTGTTGGAACATTGTTTCAACTCAGCAGCAATGCCAGGATAAATGATATATGTTCTGAAATACAACACTTCTGCCAGAGAGAGAAAAAAAATAGTTGGACATAATGTATTTTTTGTCAAATAAAAGTGTCAGAGAGAAACTGTATAAGAAACACTGATCAACTCTTTATAATTCACCTTCAATGACAGCTTAAATTATTATATTTTTTAAGCTATCCAAACAATAAAGAACCTAATCCTACTTCTTAATTTGTTCTAGGGGCTAAAATATGTAAGAGAAGTTGAATAAGTTGATTTCATTGGGGCCTTCTATTTGAAAGCAATCATGGTTACAACCTATAATTTCCTAACAACAGAGGTTGGAAAACAGTTATCTTACCTCACAATCTGGAAGATCAGTGTATTTAAGTACAATTGCTAATAGCTCATTCTGACAAAGTCCTTTGTAGTTTCTCTCATGTCCAGGTGACAGTGTAAGTTTTAGGAAATATTCTCTCAATGCAGAGAAGGTTACTGTACCTGTTACAAGAATCAATATCATTGGTAGGACTAAAAAGCTAATAAGTCTAGAGTTTTATCAGCTCTGCTCACGCTTTTGCCTTTACTTCTGTCTTGTCCTGCCTACATCCAGGCTCAAAATAACAGACCGTTCATAGTAGCTGGTTGGAAGTCATTTATGAGAGTGGAAGAGGAGAACAGCTGTGAATGATACACTTCAAAATACTTGTTATGTTTCTACTTCAAGCAAATTCAAGAGTATGCTTCAACTTTATTCTTAATTTCATTCACAACCAATTTAGTACTAAGGTTATTATTAGAATCAACACATAATTACTAGTACTAGAACTTTCCCAGTACTCACCTTACTTTAAGAAAACTCCTAGGTGTCTTTCCCTAAAAGATATTGTTCTCAATCAGGGAGATTTAGGAGTACGCAGAGTCAATTTCTTCACTTTAAGGTTTTCCCCCCACTGCCTACTTTATTTTCAGTTCCCTCTGTGGTTCTACAGCAGCATATGCCAGAAAGATAAACCTTTAATGGATCCCCTTGTTTTAAATAGGATCTTTTGCTCTAGTTCAGTTCATGATTCTTCATGCTTAACATTTTGCTGGGCACGCTGAGCAAAATTCTTTATGCATGAATGACATCACAAAATAATAGTATATTTTAATGCAAATTACCATGTGTATTTAAGGAAATGTACATTTCCTTAATAAACTAATAAATAAACCATATACATAGTTTATTTCAACAGTAACATTTCTCTGATTTCTGCTATTTTTTATTAGAGTAACCTTTAAAATTATAGACAAATAATATTTTTTTACGGCTTAATTAAATGTAGTTCAGTAACTTTAGGGTATGCTCTCAATTAATGATATCTCAAGTTCATATCCTAAACTTTGATTTGAACTTTGATGTGAGTGTAGGATTCCTAAAATTGGAAAATGTTGCTATGTTCCCACAGAAGGAGGAACTGACAATCAGTAAAAAGAGCCTTCCTCTGGATCAACTACATGAATCTGCCATTGGGATGAAGAATCCTGTGTAGCAACTTATTTGTAGAGCCATTTGGCACACCACTACTGACAAAGGGAGAAGCATTTTTGATAGGCATTAGTAAAATTTTTAATTCAATAAAAAGATAACTTTTATGTATATCAATGGTTTGGGCTGCTATCGTGTTAAAAAAAAAACAAACACTTCATCTACTCCATTTTACCAATAAAATGGATAGATTAATGACTTTTGCAACACAAGGCTGTATAAATTCATACCCTTTTTAATACTTTGTTTTTAATGTTTCCCTCTTCTTTTTCTAGTTACAGTATAACATTAATGAGAGACTGCTGCATATATTAGAATGGCAAATGGCTTTAGTATGTTCTTTTAAGCGCCCTGTTTCTTAAGTTTGTTACATAAAGCCTTTTTTCCCCCCTTTTCTGAAGATCAAAAAGAAATTCATGTTATACCACATCAAAGGAGACTGGTGAAGGAATGAAGTGAACTTGGAATTCTTCCCCCTGATTGCAAAGTATACAAGCTGAGATCTTATTAAATAATTCATATCCAAGACAGTGATAATCACAATGTGAAATGACCTGATACCTATCATTCACAGTCCTGATTACATCTTGGTGAGCATTGTTTGCTTATTTATTTATTTATTTATTGAGTGGAATCTTTAATGTAATCTGTGTTTGTTTTTCTCTGACAACATTTTCCCTGTTTCAGCTCTCAGAGACTTTTGAGGTCTCAGTCCACGTACTTATGAATCCTATGCAAGTTCATTACTCACATTAGAAAACAATACTGAAGTGCTCTGAACCATTTTGGAACACTTCAACACCAGAGCAGAAAGTAAAGACTAAATTTAGTCAAAAAATACAAACAGTAGAAATGACAGTAGAGACTGTCTTCTTAGACAAACTGGACTGGATGGCTTCCATTCTTCCATCTGTATCCCTTCATTTTAGTACCTGGACAGATGAGTTGCAGAGCAGATCCTTTTAGTGTGGTCTTGAAGACAGAATGGCCACTATTCTTAATAAGTATCCTTAATCACCATATTGTGACTGGCCCGGATGCTTTGTGTATCCTTGGCATAGACTATCTTAGAAGAGGATATTTCAAGGACCCAAAAGGGTTCCAGTGGGCTTCTCCCAAGTGTTCTCTTTTAGTTGGTGGACACTGTTTTGTTCAGGTGGGGAGGAAGATAGATTCTCTTTGAGTTGGTGGAACTCTTCGGAAAGTTTCTCCACAGCTGAGACACAGGCCTGTAAGGAAGAGGAGAGACTTTCTTCGTACTGCCGGAGTTGTTTAGCCACTTCATCCACTGTGGGTTCCCCATCATCTTTCCAGGCCATTATTGCCAATGAGCTGACATATGATGATAGTGCACTCCGTAAAAAACTTCCGCTGTATGGGTCATGTACATTTGACCTCATCTGGATCTGTGGATGTTTGTCTGAGGTCTGGGTCCTCATAAATCACTTCCCGTATGGCTAATTCCCTCAGATACTGGATTCCCTTCTCCATAGTGGTCCACTTGCCTGGTAGACATACAAGTTCTTCCTTGAAGAAAGGGATACCTTTCCCTCAGAGCTGAGAGGAGACTCCTCCAGAGGCTGTGAGACTGTGCTCCATCTGCAATTGCTTTGTCAATGCCTGCGTCTCTAGCAAGTGATCCCAGCTGTCTGGACTGTTGTGGTTTAACCCAGCCAGCAGCTAAACACCACACAGCCGTTCTCTCACCCTACCCCCTCCCTCTCTGGGATGGGGGAGAGAAATGGGAAATTGAAGCCCGTGAGTTGAGATAAAGACAGGAAAATAATAATAATAAGAATAACAATAATAACAATAATGATGATAATAGTACTACTAGTAATAATGTGTACAAACAAGTGATGCATAATGCAATTGCTCACCACCCGCTGACTGACGCCCAGCCTAACCCCGAGCAGTCCGGCCCCCCACCCCCAGCTAGCCACCCCTATATATTGTTTAGCATGACGTCAGATGGTATGGAATACCCCTTTGGCTAGTTTGGGTCAGCTGTCCTGGGTCTGTCCCCTCCCAGATCTTGCTGCACCCCCAGCCTGCCCGTTGGCAGGACAGAGCAAGAAACTGAGACGTCCTTGGCTTGGTGTAAGCACTGCTCTGCAACAATTAAAACATTGGGGTGTTATCAACACTCTTCTCATCCTAAGCCAAAACATAGCATTCTACCAGCTACTAGGAGGAAAATTAACTCTGTCCTAACTGAAACCAGGACATCTATAAAGCATGATTCCAAAGTAATAAAAGAGACGAAATATATAAATGTAAATTTAATTAAGCTATCCTATCCTCAAATTTATGGGGATAGAGGGAGAAGGTGTCTTTGGAATGCTACATAAATTTGAAAAGATGACTGTCATAGATACGTTCACCTGACAATAAAATATAGAGGCAAAACTTTCACAGTGTGCTTGTATACATATGTATTAAATGTAAAATAATATCTGGAAAGAATAATCACCCATGGTTGATTATTCACCACAATGAAATCACCTTCATTGTGGTGTTAACAGAAGCAGAACAAGTTGGCAACCAAACCTTTCCCACCCCTTGTATAAGCACATTTTTAGACTGACTGCAGTGACAGGAGGTGCTCTGCAGCCTCTTCTTCCTTACTGAATTCATGCTAAGCTCCCACCAACGCCCTTTGCATTTAAATGACACAACTGTGGGTCTTGCTCACTCCTGACTGAACACTCAACCTAATTTCCTTTGCCTTTTCAGCAGTCACTGCACTGGCAGCATAAAAGAAAATCAGGAATTTGAAAGACCGTTTTGTTTTTTCATCCAGATCGTTGCTGTTTATTCAGTATAGTCAATGTTCTGTAGTTCATGTGGATGGATAAACAGGAATGGCCCACAGCAACACATAAGAGCTACAAATAGGATCAAGATATATTTTTATGATTTCTGGGTTCATATCATTGTCACAGTACAGATTTGAGAGGTTGTTTTATCTGCTCAACACTCTGTGTTTTGGACATTGATTTTTACATTGAAGCATTTAGAAATGCAATTTAACCAACCTTTGGGCATTTATCATTGACAAGCATTTGTGCAAGAGGTGACATTGATCTGCTAATTGAACAATCATTGCCCCATCTTTATCATGTGTGTCCTGCTATTACTGCTTTATTCTGTGACCTGAAATCCTGTTTTGGAGATCTCACAATATTAAAAGATCATTAAAAAAACAAAACAAACAAACAAACAAAAGCAACAAAAAAACAAACAAACAAAAAAAAAACAAAAAACAAAAACAAAAAAAAAAACAAAAACAGCATTAAAAACTAAAAGCTGCAGAAACACATGAATACTGTTCAACAGAAGCTGTATACTTTATATATATATAGTTATATATATATATAGTTATATATATATATACACTTTATATATAAACAGACATAGAAACACAGCAAAATCCATTTCGTTAAGTATGAAATCCCTGCTGTGCAAAGGGTCAGCAAAAGGACAGCAATGATGATGAGACCTGCCTTCCTGACCTTCTCTACGCGGGTGAGTTTCACTTCAGGGCCATTGCAATAATGTTCTGTGCACCTGCACTGCACCTTTCAGTCTTAGAGACTCTTGTTTTTTCCTGCAGAAGAGTGCACTGACACCAAGACTTAAAAATGACAACCAGGTCTAGCTTTACACTGATAATACCAACCTATATGTTTTGTTATTTTCCTTATAGTTCTGAAAGGTTTTTATCTCCACACTGTTTGTCTGGATTGTGGACAAGGGATTATTTGACCTTTTAATTTCACTCCTTTCTCCTTGCTCTTCCTGCCTCTCCAACGAACATTTTCATATAATTTCTCCCTTGAAGGGAGAGGGAAAGGTTATTTCTGTTTGTGATCATTTACTTGCAAACTGGAAGAACGCTATCAACCTCTGACACATCACTTCATCCCTATCCAAGTAATCAGCAACTGGTTTTGGCTGTCACCTGAAGCTGATGGAAAGCTTTCTCATTCCTGAGGCATTCTCAAAATCTTCTGAACTGAGAAGGGCAATCTAATCCATAATTCATGTCAGTGAACTCTCCTGTGAACTTCTAGATTCCTTGATTTCCAAACTGCAATCCAGTACAGGCAGAACTAGAGGACTGAAATACTCTCATGCTATTCCCTTCTCCTCCCTCCTGCTGCCATTTTCTTCAGCTGCTTAAAATATTCAAATGTGAAGAGAAAGTTGGTACTAGAAAGTAGAATCATATCGAATTCAATTCAGACAAAATCAAAAAGAAATATATGCATATATGCACACTTTGAACCAGGTTCTTATGTAGGATGAAAATTAACTTAGTTCCATAAAAATATACTGGTATAATTTAATGGTATATACAGGATAGGTTATACATGACGACAACTTGTCTCCCAATCTTTATTCTCTCTCTGTATAGGAACATCAATCTTTTTCAGTAGGTGAAGAATGTCAAAACTGACATGATCACCAGCAGGGTCCATTCATGTTTTATAATCAAATATTGCAAGAGTCAGCAGATAGTATCAGAAAGTAGAATCTTGCCAAAATCTTACAGATTGTATGAAATTTTTTATGACAAAATGCAGATGTGGCCTGCTATTTTTTGGAGCAGAGAGGGTTATTAAAGAAGTAGCTAGTAAAGGTGAGGCAGTATGAACAACAGGACTTTCTCTCTGTACTTGATCTTCATCTGGAACTAATGCAAGGAAAGGGGTAGATGTGTGTCAATTGATCATTGCCACTACAGTGAAAATCCAGAGGCTTTTAACTGCTTGTGTGCCATACTGCACATGTGTTCTAGAATAAGGAGATATAAAATGATGGTACTTCACCTGTTTGTCTTCTCTTGAGGTGTTTCTAAGGCCTCAAATACATGTTCCAGCTTGTATCAGAATAGATTTGGGGTATAAGTAAAAGGAATTATTAAAAATCGATAGAAAAGCTCCTTTTGGACTTATCCAAAGTTTTGTCAGTGAACAAAATTTACTACTTGTTTTCAAAGATAGTATGGAATATCTTTCTTTGCAGTCATCCACCTTGCAGTGCTGTAACTACAAAATTGTCCCCTGGCATCAGTACTGATAATGGGAAATACATATTCCTCTCTGGTCTGTCTTTGTAGAGCCATCTCTTTTTCATTAGTGTTACAGCTGAAGGCTGAGCTCCCTCAGTGAAGTGCTTCAAGTTAGGCAATGTAAATATACATTTCTTTACATGCTACCAAGATAACTCAGATTTTAAAGAAACTATACACTAACCAATTTAAGAGTCAAATTGATTTTAATGAGACTGGATTAGGCCCAAGATGCAAATACTTTGGAAAAAAAGTTTACGAAGTAATTTATATTTTTTGAAAAACAATATAAAAACCAACAGGGAAAAAAAAAATAAGATTATCAAATACAGAAAACCTTTTTATTAAAATTGACCAAATGGAGTTCATGAAAAGAAAAAAGGCCTGAATCTGTCAAATACATTGATAAAAGAAAATGGCCACTTATCTTATATAATACACATTTACTTATATTGATTGTATATATATTATATTACTTCTATATGTATATATACTACATATATATGTATACAGTTGGACTGTTGGTCAAGTTCCAAATATGCTTTGCTCTGCACAGCCATCCAGGAGCAGTAAGACCACTTTTTATTTATTTATTTCATGCTAACTGTTAAAGGCAATCAGAAATGCTGGTAATTTTTAAGAAAGCTTCATTACTTATGAGTGATCTTGTGACTCCCTCTTTTAATAAAAGTCCATACTTTCCACAAAACCAACCAGACATTTTTCTGATATATTCTGCTCTTTGGCATGTACTGTTGAACTGCATGTCAAGTAGGCATTTCATTACATGCAGAGATAGGGACTTTGATGGTGATTTAGAATAAAGGATAAGGCAGTAAATTCATTCACTCTTCATCCCTTGTAATACCCAGAAGCAAAGATAGGTTATTCCTTTAATAAATACAGTTCATTTCAGTTACTTACACATATCTCCTCTGAAAGAGAATTGTAGATTTATTTGTTTTCCAAAACTTAAATAAAGACATCTTATATTCAGAACTAAAGTCTCAGACATCCCTGTTTACCTTCTAAAATACAAATGAGTTGAATGCATATACTGCCACATGTACTGACTTACAAGGTACATGTCAAAATGCCCCCGTGTCAACACAGAGAGAATTAAACCCACAGATTCCTATTAGTGCTAGTAATCTTTCCGTTATGACTTAGGAAATGAAAACCTCGAGTTGTTCCTTGAGGAAACTCAGCTTAGGATCTGTGAACAAACTCTACAAACTACTCAGCTAACTGGTATCTAACTAAGAGAAGTTACTACAAAAGCTTCAGTTCTCTTTATTGCAGGGGAAAGTGGGAAATTCAGTCTTCCCCAGAAGACTGCAAAAATGAGTCACTCCAGATGGAGGATATTACATTCCTAATTAAAGAGCACATACAGTACTTCATGTTTTTAGTGCTCTTAAACAATCTCACTGGCCATAAACATTATGCTAATGTGCCCGTTGCGGGGAGAACCACTTCTGACAGAGACAGTATGTGTTTGGGTGAATAGCAACAGCACCACTCTATGAAGTTTTCCTTTTCAGACATAGCTCTCCTTATTTCCAGAGAAATCCAAAGCATCTGCCAAGAGGCTGCAAAATATGAATTATGATGTAAAGCAATAACATACACATTAAGTTCATTCACCTATTTTAAACTGAACTTAAAAGTAACTAGGACTGTGAAGTATGCACTTCATTTTACTTCACTGCTTAAAAGCAGAACTTTTTCTTTTTAGAAAATTCCAAGAAGAATGGCATATATTTTATTAGAATTGATATTATGTATGCATACAAATAAACAGGCACCATGAAGCATGTGTAGAAGTTGCTGGTTCAAACAAATCACAAACAGGTTCAAACAGGACCCATAGGTAAAGATATTGTGGTAAATTCTTTGTTAGGCTATGTGGGTGTTGTATCAGTGAAATAAATGGATTTATTTCAGTGCAGTCAGGTGGAAAATTTTGCCAGGCACCTATGTTATCAAGGAGAGGATACTATATTGCTTATTATGTTCGATAATCCTAGGATAATCCAGGATTGTAATTTGTTGGCTGTTTGATACATACACACACACACACACGCACGCACACGCAAAGCCATTTAAGCAGAAAGTAGGACATTCTCAAACAAGAACCAATTGTAAATAAATAAATGAAGACCTGAGATCTGTCTTGGAAATGAACAACTGTTCATTTTCATTTTCATAATTTAGTATTTCCTCTCAAGGCATTTTCTTGATATATGGGGTATAGATTTGAGACTTATCACAAAGTAGTTAATCAAAACCTAGTTCTACACCTTCTGGGCAAGGATCTTACACCTTACAATGCAATACAAGAGCCATCACCACCACCATCAGTGATTAAGACAAATATACTTCCTCTAGATATGTGAACAAGGAGTCAAATCATTTTCCTTTGTTATTTGGGACACACGTAATCTAAGTTTGATTTTGCTCCATTTTTCCTATTGAGAATGTTCCAACATAATTAAATACATCTGAATTATAGTAGGCACTTGCATGACATTCACCCACGAGTATCCTGATAACTAAGTTGACTTAGTCAATCCCCCTTTCTCCTCTCGTACCCAATTGTTATTTAATATATGAAAACTGGAATAATTGCAGAAAGTTAAAACAAGAAACATCTGGCTTTCTCTAGCCAACTGATTAGAGCATGAAGCTAGGAGGCCATGACAAACTTTAGGACCAGAAAATTCTCTCCTTAAAATGATTTCCACTGAATTATGTACTATTGTGAATTTTATTTTCTTATTAGACACCACATCTCAGCTGAAATTAGGCATTCATGTAATTTCTTTTATATGCACAATGATACGCATCATCAGTAACAATAAGGTTGATTGGTTTGTTCAACCAAATTTATTACCCTGCATGATGACTGTCCTTTCTTGCCTAATTTCAGTCATAGTCTTCAGCTTTTGTGGAATGGTAACACATACCTGATTTAAAGCCAAATTTTGTGAGCAACTCATATTTAGCCTCACCTATCATACTGATGAATTCTCCAGCAGAAAACTCTTGTATATCTTGATTTGTAGGTAGAATTGGTTCCTTGTGTTCTATTGTAATCAAGTGTTCTGCTGTAATCAAGGACTTTAAGTCACTATTTAACCTGAAGAATTGCTACCAATGGAAACAGAATCTACGTGACTCAGAATTTAAGCATGCTACCAATCATTATGTTGTTTTAATTATAGTTAAATAGATTTTAATGAAATAAATGAATTCATTGCCTTAAATGGACAAAATGGAGGAAGTATGCACTGATGTTGGAAATATTATAGTTTAAGTATGGTAAAATATTATGGGATAAGTGCTAAGGTAGTGTTTTCATCTTTCAATCATTTTGAACAGCTCATTTAAGGAAATATCTATGTTTTGAATGCAAGAAGTGTCAGCATTGCCTGTATGCTGCAGCACCTTGCAAAGGCCCAGGCATACCCCAGTCCCCCTGTGCCACTATGGCACTGGGCCAGGCCTGGGTGCAGGGGTCTCTTGATGCTGCTTGTGGGATTTTCCCTGCATGGGACAGATTTTGCACCAGGCACCCCTTGGTGGCCTCCTCAGAGGGGTCTGTAGCCCTCAGGCATGTCCCAGTTTGTCACCCTTTTGGGGCCCCTTTGACCTTTTGAAGCTCTCCCACCCAGGCATGTCAGGGCTTCTGGGCCTGGTAAATTTGCAGGCCCCACACTGACCCTTGACTTCTGCTTCATTACCTTATATTCATGTTTAAACTTTAACTATTCATTCAATTGGCTCTTATTAAAGAATGTTTTATCTATTTTATACCAATGCTTTTATGGATAAGTACATTTACTTCATAACAGTATTTATATGTATAAATATGTACATATACTGGAATGTATAAATATAAAACACTGTATCAGTGTCTAAATTATATATTTACAAATATTCATATGCATATATAATTTACATATATATATGTAGTGTGTACAAATTCAATGTACATATAAGTATTTTTGTATCTGAGCACATGCTGGGACAAAGGCAGCAGGAATTCAGGCACAAGGTTGCTTGAGAACACCTGGCTATGGTGGCATCAAAAAACAGCCATTTTGCATGCCGACCAGTATGAAAACACAGGGGCTGACATAACAAAACATCATTCCTAGACATAAATAGTGGCATCTTGCACCCTATCACTTATTGTCGTGTGTATCAATTGTCTCTATCCTACTTTGGTGCTGTGAGCATGTGGAAATGTCTAGCAGGTGAGAAATAAATAAATAAATAAATAAATAAATAAATAAATAAATAAATAAATAAATAGAAAGGAGTGAAAGGCGGCTGTCTTAAAAGTATAGAAAGGTAATATACCACGTATCATTCGAATAAATTATAGGTGGTAATCCTGTTTATTTAGAGCAGCTATTTCTATAAAATTACTGCTATATAAAGCAGGTTATAACTTCAGAAGTCATTGGAAAGCTGTTGTCAGAATCTTTCAAAAAAGACTGAATTAAATAGTAATTATCCATGCATTGAGTAATTTCCAAGATATTTCTATCACAGCCATTTACTGCAATAATTACACACTTCTTCTAATGTATAGATATTTGAAAGTTTGGTCTCCTGTAATAAACTCAGACAATTTTTAACTCGTCTTTAACTGCTGTGTGTCTTAAACATGTGCTTTCTGAGTCTTTCAGCAAAAATAGTAGAGCTACTCATGTGAAGGGAACCAGGGATAAAACTTAAGGATACATGGTTTTGTTCATTACCAAAACTTGTCAGTCTTCTTTTTGACATGATTTTGATGGAAGGAAATTTTCCATTTTGGGGAAGAAAGAAAGAGAGAACAAAGAAAAGAAGGAAATAAAAATTAGAAAGCAGCAATACAAAAGATGGGCTCATGCAAACTTTGTCTGGGGAGCTGGATCCTACCTTTGCTTCTGTCACAAGATTTCTGCATAACATCAGTTTGGCAGATTATTTTTGGAAAAGTAAGACATACAAGGTAGTTGTTGTGGTTTAACCCAGATGACTACTAGGAGGAAAATTAACTCTGTCCTAGCTGAAACCAGGAACATACTGCTGTAAGGCTCAATGAGATTGAAACATGTATGTTTTCAAGAATTGTTTTTACATATGTTCATAAGCCTCACTGTGGCCCAATTCCATGCAGTCACCTTTTGCTTATATGTTCCCCCTGCAAAATCTCCTTTTACCATTGCAGCAAGCAACGCTGGGCTCCTTTGAAAAATTTACATGACATCACATATGGTGGGAAAGAAAGACATATAAGTAATCAGACCAGGCATAAAGTATCATTGATAGTCCTATCTTCTGGTCTTCAAATGCTGTAGAACATTTGACTTTTAATGCATGAGCTGCATCTGAAACTTTTTCTCTGAGAATTCAGAGTTGCCTATACAGGTCAGCCCCTAGAATTCTCCAGCAGGTTAGCAGGTAGTTAGATCTGGCTTTGAGACAAGCTTCAGACAGCTTCTGCTGTACACATACAGATGCAGTTTCTATGCCTTAGTACCTGCATCTCTTGAACTGAATTAATATAATCCTTGTCCTCGCTCAAAAGGTGCCATGGTGAATTAGCTGCTTTCTTGTGTGAAGCACTCCAGTACTACGGTAATAAAGAAGAACACCTGAATAAACTTCAATTCTCCCTTCAGAGAGTATTTGAACAATGTGCAGTCAACAAGACATGGCACTGCACAGTGTACAACATGAACAAAATATCAAATTAAGGTTGTAAGGGCAACATTTAAGCTGACATTGTCTGCATTGTGAATTCCTGTCTGTGCAACCTTAACGTTGTTTTAATATAGTTTGTCAAGATAATTATTTTATTTAAAAATACTCTAAGTACCCAATCATATAAAAAACACTTTATTTATTTATTTATTTTTAAAGTGGACTATACACAGCTCTCTTGAGTGCCTTAAACTATAGAAGAAATTCTACCCTCCTACAAAAGTCTTTGTGGAATCATCAGTGCATGTATTTTGGAAAGAAAAAGAATTACTAATACCACCTTCAGATTTTAGGAATATGCTCTTGTCTTCTATTTTACAGAGGAATTAGAACTTATTAATTTACATGACTACGCTTAAGATGTTTTCTTTATGGATTTTTATTTGTTAGAAGGTTCTTAAATGGTTTATACTGATGTTATATTCACTAATAATAAAAAGAAATATGACTTGAAACATTCTAGAAAATTTATTTTTAGGGTGCTTTTGATATACTGTCTTCTTTTAGAAAGAAAAGGTGATCTGTATGTATACAAGCTTTTGCATTAGGCAAACAAATATGCATACCTAGAATCAGATTTGTGAATCTAATAGTGTGATTGATTTCAATGAGAACAAGATTTAGAATATTTACATATAGCTGTAGCATAAAATTTTACTTGTAGTCCTGTCTCAGTATAACTATTAATGCAAAGAAATGATAAATGATAAAAAAGAAGAGATGAAACAGCTTTTGCATTTGTTGCGGTAGCATTAAGATGTAGCAAAAGTAATAACTTCCAAGAATTGGAAGCTGGTTCATCAACAGCTGCACTTAATTTACCCTTCTTTAATTAGCAGTGCTTAAAAACCTATCAACTGACATTTCTAATCGACAGCATACTCTGTGATTATAAACTGATTAAACTCCATGATCTCTTAATCCCTTGTAAATACTTCTGTCACCTTTTCAACAGAAATTAGCCAGAATTATTTCCTATGCATGTATGTTGTGCTGTTTTATTCAGGTAAATGTCAATTCCTAAACTGAACTGCAATAGCCCATTTATTATTATTAATAGCCCATTTATTATTATTATCTAGTCACTATGGCAGATATTTCTGTTTGTTTCTATATTTAATAAAACAGTAAGTCTGAGTGAAGATGGACTAAAAAAAGCAAATAGCAATGTCTTTCTGTAAAAAAACACTTCCTGAAGTACTGTCCCACAGAAATAGTACTACTAGGATTACATATTCACTCAAGCTCAGATACGCTAATACAAGTGAAAGCAGCTTCAAACATCTCATTAAAATAGCCAAGATGGAGCCTTTTTCAGACAGCTCTTTGAATGCCAGACTATTTCGGTTAGTTTTTCTGTTACTCAGAGAGTATTACCTTTAACCACCCTTTAACCACCTTTTACAGCAAGTATCATAGAACCACAGAACCTCAACCACGGGTTGAGGTTGGAAAAGACCTCTGAAAATTGTCCAGTTCAACAGTACAACAGGCTGTATGTATATATTTAAAAAAAAAAAAAAAAAAAAAAAAAAAAAGGAAAAAAAGTGTCTGCCTTTATATGGTATAATGCAACTTCTGTACCCTTGTGGTAATTTGATGCAAACTGATTTAGTACATAGTTAGTACGTAGCTTATATTAATAAGTATGAATCTCCTGTATCCTCAGTTCATGGTATTCAAGCATTTAAGTCAAGGAGACACATTCAAAAAGAAATGCTCTTTTCTGAATCCAGCTTTTGGAATTTCATTTTCATAATGCAAATCTGAGAATAATCAGACTGAAGGTCATGTTCTGAATATAATTATGGTCACTATAAATAAGTTATGAAAAACACTGATTTGAAGCAAAAGATGCTCAATTCTGATTTAATTTTAAAATTCCCTATAGGCCATATTCTATATCAGACTGAAGGTCATGTAATCTTAAGTTATGAAAAACATCTATAGGCCATATTCTATAAAATTATCATCTCTCAGATATAATCCACAAATTCAAATATTTTCTCCCCTGTGCCTTTTTTTTTTTTTTTTTTTTTCTTTATACATGTGTGCTTTCCCATGATAAGAAAAGGTTTCTGATTTAGGAACATAATCCAATCAGGAAACATAAACAGTACTTGTTTACTCAAGACCAAATACACCTTGCAAAACACTTAAAATAACAAATGATTATAGTGAACTTTCAGACAGTACATAGGTAAAGTTATTTGTAATTATGGTAAAATCTTAATAAATTGCAATCTATATGGAAATGCTATTGCAGAAGGGAAGACAGAATACACAGAAAATTCACAATATCTTTTACTGAATTTTGAATTTGCCTGCACTGCATCAACTTTCCTTTGTGCAAAACTGCTATAAAATAGAGGTCATTGTAAGGGAGTGCTCTTTGACAGGAGAAGTTGTGGAAGCCCCATCTTCCACATAGGACACTGGATAGGACACTGGCCAACCTGTTCTAGTGGGTGGCATCCCTGCCTATGGCATGGGGAAACTTTAAGGTCCCTTCCAACACATTCTACAATTCTATAATTGAAATATTTCTACGGTGGCAAAATACAGAATAACTGGAACAAGGATTTTCAAATCCCAATCCTACCACCATCTATTTTCTTCTACCTACCCACTGAAGAGTCCATCCAGACTGTGATGAATGAATAGTGTATGCCACTTGTCTGGTTGTTGGTTTGGTACCCTCTCCCACCACCCAAGTCAGTTCTGCATTCATAAAGTAAAATATTTTACTTTATGTACTAAGTATTGGGTTTGTTTGCTTGTTTTCTTTTCTAATTAGGGCTGTCTTTTGCAATAACTCAGTCAGCAATATCACAGCAGGAATATACAAGATATCACGGTTCTTGTGGGAAAACTGGTTTTCTTACTGGAAACTTCAGCGAAAATGCTTCATAAGTTTATCAAGTTTATACAGTTTAATTTATAATATACACAAGTCACAAATTTGGTATCAATATAACTTCAGTGTACATATGATGACCCCCAGCCCAATGGTATCTCATAAACACCAAAGTTAGGTTCATGTGGAAGGAGTATGGATGGAGAATGAAGAGTAGAAAGTAGAGTCCATGAAGACTAGTCTTAGTGAAACCAGAAGCAGAAGTTGGTATCAGACTGCTCGTAGACTGGAACATACATATCCTGGGCAGAGTCTGACTTTGTATTGTGCATAAAATACAAATATTGCCATTTTTTTGCCCGTAGTTTTCACGAAAATGGAGATTGAGTGCAAAGTATAGACAAAAATTAAGGTCCACAGCCTTGGATGCAGTCAGTGCACTGGAGTTCCCAGCTTCTGTTCATATTCCCCCCTGCACAGATCTGAGGAGCAACGGCTATGTCCTGGTCTATTTTTCTTTGATTACTCTGTGAGCCACACTGGATATTGGACATTGTTTCCCATTTTCAAAGTCATCTACAATGATCTGAATTACTCCTGTTTCTTGCCTGAATACACTAGGACAAGAGATAGTACTAGTGAAGGGGTGTCTAGTGTCCTAGTCTCTTGTACTTAGACAAGAGATCACTTAGACAGTAGCAGAATCTGATCCAGGCAACTTCAATTTACACACTGAACTCAGTTTGCAAGCAGAGGGCAATTCTGTGGTCCCTGAGTCATGAGAAAATGAAGAAAGTTAGGTAATAAGCAGCAGATCTGGGAAGCAAAATTTTGTTTCTGTGGAAAGAAATAGTGAACATAAATTGAAAAAAAAAAAATGTGGAATGAATTGACTGAATGGATTGGTACAAATCTTGAGTTTCCCTATTTAGTATCATTCCACTGTGGAAAGCTTTGTATTATTTGCTTTACTGAATGTAGCAAAAGGCCTAGCCTTTAAAAAGTGAACTGGAATTGTAAAGGAACATTGATTTTAAAATCATAATGCTGAACCAAATGTGGTGATCTAGGGACAGCATGAGAGGAGGGCTATACCTTAGCAAGTCTTTACTTTTTCAGGATTCTCTGAAGAAGTATTAAAAAAAAGAAAAGAAAAGAAAAGAAAAGAAAAGAAAAGAAAAGAAAAGAAAAGAAAAGAAAAGAAAAGAAAAGAAAAGAAAAGAAAAGAAAAGAAAAGAAAAGAAAAGAAAAGAAAAGAAAAGAGAAGAGAAGAGAAGAGAAGAGAAGAGAAGAGAAGAGAAGAGAAGAGAAGAGAAGAGAAGAGAAGAGAAGAGAAGAGAAGAGAAGAGAAGAGAAGAGAAGAGAAGAGAAGAGAAGAGAAGAGAAGAGAAGAGAAGAGAAGAGAAGAGAAGAGAAGAGAAGAGAAGAGAAGAGAAGAGAAGAGAAGAGAAGAGAAGAGAAGAGAAAAGAAAAGAAAAGAAAAGAAAAAGGCAGCATAAACCAAACCAAACCAAAATAAAATAAAACAAAATAAAAATCTGTTCTTGTATTTCAATTCCTTTTGGAATCCCAGAACAGGGCACATCTTATGCCAGCTTTCTGCCAGTCACTTGTCACAGCAGTAAACTCTCATTGGTTTCTGAATAAAACATGTGCCCATTCTGGAGTTCTCAAACTCTCTACATTATGTCAAGTGCTTGAAATTTAATAGAGAACGTTAACTACATTCTGCTTGCTTGCCAGAGCTTAAGCTGGTTACATTTTTAATTATTTTTTTGATTAAATATTTATTTATTTGTTTTTATATTTCTATTACAGCTAAAGGGACTCTTCAGAAATTCCCACGTGTGAAAGTCAGCATTGCTGAAAGCCTATATGTGGTCAAGGAAAATAGGGTGAGTGCTTTGTGCCATAACAGTGGATAAAACAAGACCCAAGCCTGGGTGGAAACAAGAATCAGACAGATGGAGGAGGGAGAAATGGAGACAGCAACAAAAAAATCTCCATTTTCTTTGTGTCCATAGAGACTAGGTGCAGCAGCCAAATATTTTAGTTAGTATAATTTTACGTTATTTTGCAATAAGTTTTACAGTTCCTAGCTCAACTATAAAACAAGAAAAAGAGTATTTGTTTATCGGGAGTAATTCTAACTGCAAAGCAGAATGTCTGTCATGATCTCTTGACATTTGGCAGGACCTCATAAATTCTACTCTAACAGAGATTAATAATAGGCCAATTAAGGTCATTACCCTTTAAATGCAGAAAAAGTTTAGCAAACTTTAAAACCCCTACCATCACTCTCTCTACTTCACTTTTCATCTGACTCCCAATGCCCAGGACAGAATCTGGATTTGTTGAGTATCTTTAAGTGTCCTATTGCTACAAATTCAACAGTGAGATCCCAAAACTTCAAGCCCTGCTAGTACCCCATTTGATTTTTTTTTCTGGTGGGTTTTCAGCCCAGATGACTCTTCTGATTACAATTGCATAAATGTCTCACAAAGAGAGGTACAATGTCTACAGATGTACTGATGTCTCAGCAACTTGTTCTAGGTGACACTCACAAAATTTTGATGGCCAAAAGTTACTTCCAGAATTCCCAGCACCTACACCTGAAAATTCATTCCCACCCTACATTGAAATTGTTACTGTCATCTTGGCTTATTAGTATTTATACCTTTGATTTTGATTTTCACTACATCTTCTAGAAGTTAGATATGCATTCTTCAGTCTAGAAATTCACATCTTAAGTTCATGCATTCCACATGAATACTCTCAATCAAAGTAAAAGTATTCCTAGAAATGATCAATACTACACATGAGTTTAATTTCCATTTTAAACTCTTTTCTTTGCCTATTTTTGAAATACAGGCAAATCTACAAGAGGGAAATAAATAAATAAATAAATAAATAAATAAATAAATAAATAAATAAATAAATAAAAGCCCTTTTCAACAGGAGCTCCAAGTTACTGGATGTTATTAATGAAATTATGGGAGCAATGGAATCATCTGACATGCATCCCACTGAGTCAAAGCAAAGGACAAACTAGATTTACAGTGTATGCTTTATTCTTACAGACTTCTGAGGTTTTTAATATCTTGAGACAGCAAACACTTTATAAGGTTTTATGAAGCTGGGTATGGTTTGGGTTGGTTTATTGGATTTATTTGAAGGAGGAAATGCAGGTGGAATGGGACAGAGTGAAGGGGTACTTGACTCATTGGTGTCAGTGGTAGAATACAGGAGACAGAAGCTAAGAAGGTCTCTTGTAGGAAAGTAAGTGAAAGTGGAGCTCATACACGCTGACAGAATTGTTCTTCATGCCAGCAAGCTGGTGCCTTGGGTAGAGGAAAAATCTAACCATCAGACTTTCTCACTGTCTCAGAGCAACACAATACAACCTTATTAAAAAATCAAGCAGTAAAGAGGATGAAATGCTAATTAAGGACATGAAATTCACAAGTTGGATTTGAATTAAGTTTAGTTTGTATATTTTTCCCTGAAAAGATAAACAAATATATACAGTCATGTAAACAGAGTAGAATGGTTAGGGAATTAACTTTAAAGATGAATTAATGTTTTCTTCCTGCAAGATGGAATACCATTGTCTACACTGCTGTCATTCTTTAAAGTTTCTTTTGTCCCAAGACTGGCACAAGCATGCTTAGAATTCTCCAGGCTGTCCTCAAATCCTCTTTCATATTAATCTATTTGTTTGCACTTCTGAGGAATCAGTTTCTTCTCCAGTTCTGTGTTTATGCTGAGCAACATTGCTATGATCTGAGAGGATCGGAACCCTGGACAGGGTCCCTCATTTCCCACTTAATCTACATTTAAGTTACAAAAACTTTCTCAGCTATATAGAAGCTTTAGCTAAAGATAATGGAAAAGAGTTAATACAAGGAAATAAGTGTTCCGGTGTTCAGTAAATCATCAAATTAGTCAGTTATATTGGACAGAGTGAATTAGATTCCTTACACTTCTATATATTAAGAGTAATCTCAGGAAGAGTAAAGCCTATTTTAATAGTGTTCTTAAATACAGTATAAAAACACATTGCTTCAGCTTATATTGCCACTAGAGCCTGTCAAAACATTAAATGTTCTTGTTAAATATTAAATATGTTGTCTCCATTTAAACAATAAGTAAAAGAAGGTTTATATTTGCACATGACCTTTCATGTGCCATTTCAAAAATAAAATAAAATAAAATAAAATAAAATAAAATAAAATAAAATAAAATAAACGTCAAAACAGAACACAATATACCAAATAGACCAAAGTTCAGAATAAGACACAACCTGGATGTTTAAGCAGTAGCCTAAGAGGAAAAGTATTACTTAGTATTTAGCTCTGAATGAAGGAGAGCCCCAGACAATACTCAGTATCCTGCAAACCGTTAGGAGCTATTTACTGTTTAGTCTTCCCTCCAGTCCATTCTCCCCTTACTTTACAAAAGTGCCACGCTTTATTTCAGAAATATTCCTTAAGGAAATGTTTTCAGTTAAACTTCTTTTCACTGATTTAGGCTTAGGTTAAATTGAAGCAAAAATTAAACTCAGGCAAAGCCCCCATTTTGTTCCTGGTCATTTTCAGTTACTACTGGTATTTGAAAAGAAGCTGCACAATCAAGTCCACATAGAGATAAAGATATTCTTCCAGATACAAATCAAAACAGACTGCTTCCTGCTTTGTAAGAGTGGAAAAAGAACTGTAACTTAGTCATAATTCCCTTTTTGTCCTACTCCCTGGGCATTACAGCAGTGCATAGCCCACATTCAGGACATAAAAAATCACATCACCCTTAATAATTGCTATGGGCCTTTGTAATTTGTTCTGTCATTTTATAAATACGAACAAACCCATGGTGCCCTGATAACCGAATCAGCATTTACAGCTTTGATCCTATTTTCAGTGTAGTATGTATGATAACCTCTTGGTACTGCTCCAGTCCCACACGGTGCTGCAGTATTTCTCTTTCCTTGGTGTGCATTTATAGAATACTAGAGAAGGTACTGACTTCCAGCAATAATAAAGGTCATTTAAACCCTGAAAGGCACTTTCTCAAAGAAGCACACTTGAAACATGATTTAATGTGAAGAAAGTTACTAGTAAAACAAGGATTTTTAGTAAAAGTCAAGAGATATAAAATTAAAGCTATCTCCTTGAATATTTTTACCGTTTCACAAAAGTCTTCTCTGGAAGATATTGAAAATTAAAACTACTCTAAATTTTGTGCCTTTCATAGGTAAGTATTCGGATTTAAAACTTCTACAAATAAATATTTTCCAACAGGGAAGTGAAAACAAATTACTTGAGTCCATTGTCTACTGGATCTTCTCTCAGTGGTATTCATTATTTCTTTAACAGTGATTTGAAAAAATGATATTAGTACTTTGCTGGTAATCTTCATAAGTAACTGCTAAAAGAAAAAGAAAGAGAAGAGAAGGGGCCAGTGCTGTTTGAATGCTATGGTACCATCAAATATATTTCTATAGAATTAAATAATACTGCTTTAAAAATATTAATAATTCAACTATTTTTATAGAATAAATGTCTAAAAAAACAGATCCTCAGAAATGGCTTGCGGGCGTTTGCACACTCAGCTGCAGTAATAACTCTTACTGCAACGTCCTCCAAATGGCAAGTAAATTCTTTACAGTGTGATGAAAAGGAGTAGTGTCAAATTAAGGTAGAAAAACATTCATGTCCCTGTGCACAGCACTGGTGAAATCAGGACTAGAACGTATTTCTGAAATGGGCCCTGGAAAACAAGTAGACAGTGAGAGAACACCCTGTAATTATTATGTGATTATAAAAGAAATCCATCGTGCCAGGTTTATAGACTTAAATATTCTTTTTATTTAAGAGGCTGAAAAGTGACTTAATTACAGCACATATGAGCATGAAAAAGGCATTGCAGAAAAGGAAAGGCTGAATGGCTGCAAAAAGACTTTGGAGAAAGCCAACCTTGAAATAATCCTGAAGTACATATAAATATTGGAACAGCCTACTGCAGCAGGTGGTAAACTCATTTGTATTGGCATCTTCAAGACGAGACTGCATATCTTTCTAAAAGACATGTCTTCAACAAGCTTTATGAATCCCCCTACTTTTCCTCCCCATGCCTCTGTGTGCTAGACAGTTTTCACATTTGGTCTTACCTCTAGTAGTGCATGGGTATATATACCTATAACCTTACTGTTTAAGGGATATTTATATTTAATAGACTGTTTCAGCTTGTCAGTTCCTTGTCAGTAGGAAGGAACTATGAAAGTATAAATAATATCTGCCTAGAATTATTTCACAGAAGAGTGATCATTTTCCCCATTTTGAGATTCCTTGTGAAAATTTCTGAAGAATGAGAACCCTAATCAGCAGAATCACAAAATCATAGAATCGCGGAGTATCCCACGTTGGAAGGGACCCACAAGGATCATGGATTTCAACACCTAGCTCCACACAGGACCACACAAAAGATCAGACCATATATCTGAGAGCATTGTCCAAACACTTGAACTCTGGCAGACTCGGTGCCATGACCACTGCCTGGGGAGCATATTCCTGTGTATGACCACCAGTGAAGAACTTTCTCCTAACATCCAGCCTGACCCTCCCCTGTCCCAGCTCCATGCTGTTCTCTCACGTCCTGTCGCTGTCCCCAGCGAGCAGAGCTCAGCGCCTGCCCCTCCGCTCCCCTCATGAGGGAGCTGCAGGCCACCATAAGGCCTCCCCTCAGTCTCTTCTTCACTGTACTTCCAGTGTACTTAGAGTACCTGGGCAGACAGAACACATAAGCTATGTAAAACAATATCAATTATATTGAAGAATATTGAGAATTATTAAAAAAAAAAAAAAAAAGTTGCCTAGTGGGATGGTTACTATTCATCTTCTCTTCAGTGTACTGTCTGTCTTGATTCCCAGAAGCAGCATTTTTAGAAGAAAGTTGTTCCTCAGTTAATGAGTCAAACTTTCAACTATTTAATCTCTAGCCATGGATCATTTCAGATCCCTCAGATTATTCTCTATAGGAGGTTTTTATGTGGATTGTGCAACCCAAAAATCCACTCCCCTGTTGCCTCTTCTTTCTCCCCTCAGCTTGCTGGCTGATTTCTCCAGCCTTAAGGTTCAACCAGCTGCAGGAGTTTTTCTAGCTCTGGACCTAGCAACTGCCATCACCTGTCATAATTAAGCCTTGCTGCAGTCAATAAGCAAGACTTTTTTTTTTTTTTTTTTTTTTTTTTTTTTTTTTTTAAGCTTACCTTTTAAAAGGGGATTCCTTGGAGCACGCCTAGCAGATAGAAAAGCAATCTGTTACTGAAGGCAGGTAGACAGAATTCATTGAGGATGCCTTCCCAGGCAGTGGGAGATGTGGGCTTGGGACCTGTCTGTGGAAAGAAGGACCTGGTCCCCAAGAGCAGGTGCGGTAAGAGGAAACTTTTCTGTTATTGAAACTGCTCTAAAACAGGGTTGAATATTTTAGCCATGGAGTTACTTTAGTTAAGGCATGTAATCAGGGAAATATCTATTTTCACTATGGTATTTTTGTCAGACTAGCTTATTACTTGCAGTCTGATACCAACATTTAGGCAGCTTTATGTGCACCCCTTTGCTCTAGGGCAAATACAGAGAGAGGTGTCAGAAAAACAACTGTTTCAGAACTTTCAGAGGTATGTAAATTATGGAGCGATATATCACTGAGGACCTGACTAGTAATCCCTAAAGTTGCATTATTGATCCAGTCCTTTCCTAAGTTGGCAAAAAGAACTAGAACAAATAGCAGCCACCATGGCTAGTTTTGTCTGCAGGCAGTTTCACTTGCTAAGGCCCAGGTGGTGTGTAAAGACAAGTATTCCCTCACCAATGACTCTGTTCATCTTATTTTTATTATGACTAAAACATACCTAATGTCTTGAGATATCTAGCTTTATAGTTATTGACTCTTCCTATTGATTCTAAGATGGATCAATAATGTAAATCTACAAATGTAATACTGTAGGATTAAGTGGGGGGGAAGCCCTAAATGAATGAAGATTATCTCTAATGATATTGAAGTATTTCTGCTTGCAAAAACATAAAATCCTCTTGAATTCAGATTTGGCAATGTTCATGACATGCTACACAAATAACATCAAACCTATTTCCATTGACTGAAGAAGACTTACCTTGGAACTTTTTATGCTGTACTTCGTACTGACAAAAAGCCCACACAAAACTAGCATGTAGTAAATAAATGTTGCTTGAGAGAGGTCAACAATTGACAAAAAAGTTTTAAGTAACATCTTGTTAATAGCAGAAGGACATCTGGAAAGAAACAGACAAAGCTCTTGTCATAAACAAAGTTTAAAAAAAAATAAAAATCCTTAAAGTAACAAAACAGATCTATGCTGATGAAATGGATAATTACTGACAATGACTCAGATGGTAATGATAGAGACTGTGTCTCTAAGGCATAGGCATGCATCTAGGCCAAGATAACTTTCAGCTTCCTCTTATCACATAAAATTAGCAGTAAAAGAGATTCCCTAGTGACACTCTTGCAGAAAGTAGAAAATAAGAATCTGAGGGAGATAAGCAATTTTGGATTTAAAAAACTCTTGCAAAGCAGTTGTTGGGAAGAATACTTGGATTGGATAAGACTCCAAAATTTTCTTACTTTATTTGTTGTTTTTGTTTAACATCTTAAACAGAGAGTGTTCTGAAGCGTACACAGGGGAAGAAAAGTCAACTCCTGTTACCTTGGCCGGGAAAATTTTGTTTTATATATCAGTAGGGAAGAAATCTCCCAACTTGAAATCTTTTTGCATATGCCTGTGTCTCAAAGCCTGATTGAGTAGTAAAGAACAGCAAAAGTGGAACAGAATAAATTATACAAGCAGCAATACTCATGATTATACACAGAAATAGTTTTGTTTGTACTTATTTATTCATACTGAAATCAAGGCTATCACTCCATCAAAAATAACCTTAAGAGTTCTGCATGATAGAAGCTGAAGAGTTTCTGTGCTCGTGAGTCACAGCAGAAATCCTCAAGCTGTTTATGCTGGGGAACAATGTCTACTGGAAAACACTGCAAGTGTGTGCAGGTAGCCCACGGTAAACAACAGATTCACTGCAAAGTATTGCAGGTCATCTGAGCCAAACATTTTACTTGGCCTTTTTTTGAGTGCTGTCAATTTTCCCTCATCTTTGTTCACCAGCAGGAAAAACCAAAAACTTAATATAATGTTGGTTTGTTGTTGGGATTTTGTGTGTGTGATTTTAAAGAAAATTGTCCCCTGAAGTAGTGAGTCACAATAGTTAATATGTTAATGCACAAACTGCTGCTTATTCATGCACCATGTCATAATGCAATGATATTTTTCACACCTTATGAAAGGAAGGAACAGTTCCATTATGATTACAGAATCCCTCATCAAAATCAATGATCCTAGAATCTGGAGAACAAATTGACATTGTCCACATCAATAAGCTGTCATTTGTTATTTTTTCTCTATATCATTAAGATGAGAAGCAAAACCACTAAGTCAGTGCAATCAACTGGTTGTCCTACCCAAGTAGTTACATCACTGAAAAACTGTTGAGAATAGAAGATTTGATGAAGATGGGTGACATTCATTACTTTCTTCCATCTTTTACTATCGTACATGTAGACACTGACACAGGAAAGTATTCAAAAGGCAGATTTTGAAACTCAGAAAATATGAATTATAGCTTTAGCACAATTTTATATATATCTTGAAATATACTTGGCCAATGTATTCTAAAATGCTGCCAGAGTTTTGAAGCTGGAAGGCTTGACTGGTTTTCCTAGACTGCAGCCACCCATGCTTTTCTTTGAATATATCTGTGTGCCAGACACCTCAATTTTAGAGATCCCCAAACTACCTTCAGAATATACAGCACAGCTTGGTGCTGAGATGAAATACTGCCTTGGGCCCTAAAAAGAAAAGCTACACTAGTACAGTTGTGCACAAGCAGTGCACTCTACTTGTGTAACTAAACAATCTTTGGTCCCAGGGTGGCATTGCTTTTCATCTCTGTGACTGTGGGTGCTCTCTGGTGGGTTGTCCACCTTGGGCAAGGTTGTCAGAACGTTTTCATGTTGTAGTAGTAGATCAATGTAAGGAATAAATTGATAACCACTGAACTGCTAGCTTATTTATCTTCCTCCTGTACTTTTAGTAGATAGCATCACAATAACATTCCTCATTTTCTATGGCATCCTAAATACAGTTGTATTACTTTCTAGATAATATAGGTGTAGATAAAACTCTCACTGAAAGCACAGTCAAGGTATCCAATGTGAAAGCATGTAGAAAATTACTGATCAGAAATCCTTTACAAAATATGAAAGCTTTGAATGTCTTCTTAGGTAGCTGAGTATACATAAACCAAGGAAAAAAATGAGTTTCATTTTTTGAATGTAATGAGGTCTATTTCTATATTTTATTACAGTTACTGTTGCTAGGACTTATTTATGGCACAACCTTCTTTCAGGAATAATTAGAGCTTAATCAGTCACATTTCAGAAGGTAGATATTTTATGGAATATCTTCTTTAGCAAACTTTTATTTTTAATGATGCTAGTAACGTTTAGAGCTGACTTTTTCCTTTTTCCTTTAAAATTATAGACTCCTCTTCTACTGCTAATATCCAAATGCAGTTGGTAGAACCAAGATGAAAGAAAAAAAAATGCAGCAAATTTAAATGAAATCAGACTAGCTTTGAAGGCTGATTAATTGAATTATAAAGAAAAAAAAAAAAAAGAAAAAGAAAACACACCTCCACTTTATCTCCATTTATGACTTGATATGAAAACAATTTATAAAACAGCTATTATCTGATAATCAGGACTAAGTATAATGTGATCTTAATTTTTATAGGGACTCTTCAGGAAATATTGCCACAAATAATAAATATGAAGACTAAATATAATGTCTGATTTCATGTTTATACACAAACTAAGGTCCTGACCCACTAATACTGGTAGTAATAGGGACAGTAGTTTAAGGTCAAAAGTTTCTGTTCAAAAGTGCATGGCAATCAGCTGAGACTTTCTGAAATGCATAGGAAAATCCCCAGTTCATTTTTAAGCCTTGTCATTAAACTATTTTCAAAATCAAGCTTGAACTTTGCCAGCTATAGTTCATGTCAAGCTAAATTAGGATTATGTTATCTAAAAATGAAAAGAATTTAACAAACTATTTGTTTTTCACTTGCTAAGTGGGGTTTTGTGAGATATCACCTGGTAAAGAGTGCACTGGGAATTGTTACAGTAGAGATAGAGGCTCTGCTTTGTTTGTGTGCTTTGCATGTTGCAAAATCCAGAGGGGGGGGGGGGGGGAATTAAAATGGTAGGAACAAGAATGTGAAAAGCATCTGAACTCCCACACTTGTATGCTTGCGTTGCCCTGCCTACTCTTCATCCCTTTTACTATTTCTGTATTGGGTTTCTAATAGCCTGGGAGACAGATTATTCATGAGAGAAGTATTGAAAGCTTTTCATCTCAACAAGGTCACGGTTCAGATTTGGCCCACATTATCCTGAATGGTTCCTTGGTGACTGAAAGCAGTGCAGAATGCAGTTTGGCGGTACCAGTCTCCTGTGCTGGCTGATATGGATGCCTTTAATTGGTCTCTTAACATACTACCAAAATTATCATAAAATGACTCTCTTGCTATCAGTCCTAAAAGCACAGATCACTACAGACTTTTACCATGCCTCAGTTCCTAGGGCAGTAAATGTAGCATTTACACAAGTACTAAATTCATTCTTGAAATGATTGCAATCTTGAAATGATTGGTTTTCTTTTTTTCTTTTTTTTTTTGGGGGGGGGGGAAGGAGGTGAGAGGGCAGGGTAGGAAGGAGTTCAAAAGGAAGTTGGTACTGGCCTGAAACCTTAAAAGCCAAGGTTCAGCTCAAAACATATTTTATGGTTGAGTTATTTGAGTTATTGCAGACCATTTAAATTAAGGATTTAGAAGGGAATTGCTGACACAACCTTAACTCTAGCTGTTTGAATGGCACCACTATAATTATATGAGAATTTAATGATTTCAGCTGCAGCTGAACTGTCAACCAGCATATGCAAACAAACACCAGCATTTATACAGGCTATGAGTGAGAAAAAAAGTAGTAGCAGACCTGGGTAAATACACCGATGGAATCTGGTGGAAATTTTGATAGGAAAAAAATCAAGAATATTTCAGGCTATAAATAAATACCACCTTAATTTCCTTTTAGAGTGGAACAGAATAAAGAGTCACGATGCAATTACACAGTCCTCCTCTCCCTTTATATAAAAAGCATGTGAGGCCACCCAGAGAAATACAGGATGTGTTAAACTACAGACTGACGAGTGACTCATCAATAAGATAAAAATAGATTTAAACTGAGAAACAGGAGCTGAGAGAAATGGGCTTGGCAGTGATTAGCAGACAGGGAAAAATTGAGAGATGAAAAAAGAAGGAACTGGGAAGTACTGTTACAGAACATGTATTTCTTTTCTATAATTCTCTCCTACACCAAATATTAGCCAGAATGTTGCTAAATACTGTTAAGTGTCAATATAAAGTTTATCCTGTCATGTTTTGAGTCTTTTTTAATTAGTTAATCAGTGGAAATTTTGAATGTAATTTAATTGCACAGTAGGGTTCCTAATGTCTTCTTCTACCTCATGCTACAGTCTAGAATTGATTCAGATAGTTGTAGGTCAGCATCTTTCAGGCTAGCTGCCTAATTTGAACTTCTACAACTTTGGGATTAAAATGAAAAAAAAAAATCTTTACTGAAACCACTGTCACAGTGAGTATGTGGGAGCTGGAGGGTGTCCAGTGATGCCGTAAGACATTCTCTTTCCATTGTGTCTTATATCGCATCCTGTCTGAGGAATGGGCTATTTTTTTAGTTCCATGTTTCACAACACAGAATCACAGAATTTTCTAGGTTGGAAGAGACCTCAAGGTCATCGAGTCCAACCTCCAACCTAACACTAACAGCCCTCCACTAAACCATATCCCTAAGCTCTACATCTAAGCGTCTTTTGAAGACTTCCAGGGATGGTGACTCCACCACTTCCCTGGGCAGCCTGTTCCAGTGCCTCACAACCCTTTCAGTGAAGAAGTTCTTCCTAACATCTAACCTAAAACTCCCCTGGCTCAACTTAAGCCCATTCCCCCTCGTCCTGTCACCAGGCACGTGGGAGAACAGGCCAACCCCCACCTCGCTACAGCCTCCCTTGAGGTACCTAAAAAGAGCGATAAGGTCACCCCTGAGCCTCCTCTTCTCCAGGCTGAACAAGCCCAGCTCCCTCAGCCGCTCCTCGTAGGACTTGTTCTCCAGGCCCCTCACCAGCTTCGTCGCCCTTCTCTGCACCCGCTCAAGCACCTCGATGTCCTTCTTGTAGCGAGGGGCCCAAAACTGAACACAGTACTGGAGGTGCGGCCTCACCAGAGCTGAGTACAGGGGGACGATCACCTCCCTAGCCCTGCTGGTCACGCTGTTCCTGATACAAGCCAGGATGCCGTTGGCCTTCTTGGCCACCTGAGCACACTGCTGGCTCATATTCAGCTGACTATCCACCATCACTCCCAGGTCCTTCTCTGCCTGGCAGCTTTCCAACCATTCCTCTCCCAGCCTGTAGCTCTGCTTGGGGTTATTGCGCCCCAGGTGCAGGACCCGGCACTTGGCCTTGTTGAACTTCATGCAGTTGACCTCAGCCCATCGGTGCAGCCTATCCAGATCCTCCTGCAGAGCTTTCCTACCCTCAAGCAGATCGACACACGCACCTAACTTGGTGTCATCTGCGAGCTTACTGAGGGTGCACTCGATGCCCTCGTCCAGATCATCGATGAAGATATTAAAGAGGACCGGCCCCAGCACCGAGCCCTGGGGGACGCCACTAGTGACTGGCCTCCAACTGGACTTGGCTCCATTCACCACGACTCTTTGGGCCCGGCTATCCAGCCAGTTTCTAACCCAACGAAGCGTGCGCCAGTCCAAGCCAAGAGCACATGGTTGAAAAGATCAGAAACATGACTGGAGCTTACAGCAGAGTCTTACAAGAGTTACACGAGCACTGTGCACTTGTATTTAGTTTAACAGGTAGGTCAGTGTGAGGTCTACAAATTCCTTCAGTCATGTTAGTGTGACTGAACAGCACTCCACAAAGCTGAAGCTACACTGAAGAGCTGTACTAGCAGATGATGAGATTTCCTAACTTGAGCTGAAGCCCTTTGTCTTTTACTAATTTGAAAATCAGCACTGCTTGAATTTCAGCAAAGCTGAAATCAGAAATGCCTAGCTCATGACAATATTTCAGTGGTAGCTTTGGGAATCAGCAAGAGATCTGTTGGTACATAACTTGACTTTCTTATCAAGTGAGGGAAGTGAATTAAATTCATAATGTTTGTTTATGGTGTAATAGAAGAGAATGAAATGGTGTCTGCATTTAATGATTCATTATAATGGTACTGATATAGACACAATATGTAAGGATCAGGTTTTTGCACATCTTTTTTTTTTTTACTACTGCTCAATCTTCTCCTTGTAAGTGAAGATGCTTTCAGGTACTACCTGAAACTGAATAGACATATATTCCTAAACAAAAATATAACAAGAATCTTCTAATGCTAATCTACTGTTGTGTATCAAGCAAATCAGCCATGAATGACCTCCGGGTGACATACTTTTGAATGACAACTTTGACATACCTCTGGGTTATTTAGAAATACTGTAGATAAATATGAAATTTGTTCTCATATGTAAGACATACTTAACCATGAGTTTATTTTTCTAGTCTATGATTAATTTTGCAGTTTTAGTTTTTCACTCCATGAAAATTTTTAGAAGCAGTAGTTTACTGTGTCTTGTACATAGTTATTATTCTGATTGAATACAGCTAAGGAATCTGTTTAGTGAATGTTGTGCACTCATATTCCAAAAGCAAAGTTCATACACAAACTTTTTTGTCAAAATAAATATAAAAATCCCTTCAAGTTATGAACAATTTATTAATATCAATTCTTGTACATGTAACTTTGACCACTACTCTCAGAATCTTGTTTCCAATTAAAACCAAGTTTCTGAGGTATGATTACACTTCAGTTATATAGTTTCCTGTTGTAATTGTTCAGGTACATCTTCTGTGACTTATTTGTCTGCAAATTCACAATCCCACTTCACACTCTCAGGGGTGCATTTAGTATGTCTAAGACTTTCTAAAGCAAATTTTCAAGAGTTCTTCTCAAATAAGACTACTTTCTTGGAGAACACAGTATATCTATTCATACTTCTTGTAGTGCTAGTTCCCTTCCCCTCCCTTCTCCCCCTTTGATATTTTTTTTATTCTTCTCCATGAGGTTTTACCTAAGCCTGGCAAAAATTCCTGTGCTATATATTTTTTTTTTTAATCAGATAACCTGATCCTCTTACAACAGTGGGAAATTGCACCCTTATTGATTCCCCAGAGGGTTTTTGCATTTGATTTTGAACTCTTCAGATCAGAGACTGTATCGTTGACTGTATTTTCTGATTTCCTTATTTCCTCCTCAACATGGAGAGAAATCCACAAAGGCATAAAGAATTCATAGACAACAAACAGGAAACACTTCTTATTTCTACCCTTATTAAAAATCATATCATTCTCTCCCATTTAAAAAGAAAATACAAGTTTAATGGCCTTATCAAGAAGGTTTTAAGAGGATAAAGTTGAAATGTAAGCAAAGCATAGGTACTTGGGCAGAAAAGGCTGGACCCTAAAAATATCTATGCAATCTGTTTCCTAATTATGGAGTTCTCTAAATTCTACAGTTCTTCATTAAATATGAGGAGCTTCACAGTTTTGCTTTTTAGTATATACTACAGCATCTTAGTATTGACCAAACTGACTAGTTTAGAATCTGTCTCATATCTAAGTTTAATCAGAATTTAAAAATTATATTTTTCTGATGCTTTCATCAGTTCCAGTCTTTATTGCAAGGCCAATCAATATATTTTTTTCTGTGAGATATGCAGGATAATATATAGGAACAGTTCTCAGAACAAGCCTGGAATATAGGACTTCTGTGTCATAATGATTGCTTTAAACTATCGAGTCTCCTCTTCTCTGCCTCACTGGTTCATTGTATCTTGCATCCTACCTTGCTCAGTGAACCAGGCTCAACAAAAGTCACTGACATGACAGTAGAAATTCATTCATCCTTTGTCTCCTGCTTTTCTGGACTAATTTAAACCTGCATCACAGAATCACAGAATTATCTAGGTTCGAAGAGACCTCAAGATTGAGTCCAACCTCTGACCTAACACTAACAAGTCCTCCGCTAAACCATATCACTAAGCTGTACATCTAAACGTCTTTTAAAGACCTCCAGGGATGGTGACTCCACCACTTCCCTGGGCAGCCTGTTCCAGTGCCTCACAACCCTCTCAGTAAAGAAGTTCTTCCTAATATCCAACCTAAAACACCCCTGGCCCGTTCCCCCTCGTCCTGTCACCAGGCATGTGGGAGAACAGACCAACCCCCACCTCTCTACAGCCTCCTTTAAGGTATTTATAAAGAGCGATAAGGTCGCCCCTAAGCCTCCTCTTCTCCAGGCTGAACAAACCCAGCTCCCTCAGCTGCTCCTCATAGGACTTGTTCTCCAGACCCCTCATCAGTTTTGTTGCCCTTCTCTGGACTCACTCAAGCACCTCGATGTCCTTCTTGTAGCGAGGGGCCCAAAACTGAACACAGTACTGGAGGTGCGGCCTCACCAGAGCCGAGTACAGGGGGACAATCACTTCCCTAGCCCTGGCCACACTGCTTCTTATGCAAGCCAGGATGCTGCTGGCCTTCTTGGCCACCTGAGCACACTGCTGGCTCATATTCAGCTGACTATCCACCATCACTCCCAGGTCCTTCTCTGCCTGGCAGCTCTCCAACCACTCATCTCCGAGCCTGTAGCTCTGCTTGGGGTTATTGCGCCCCAGATGCAGGACCCGGCACTTGGCCTTGTTGAACTTCATGCAGTTGACCTCAGCCCATCGGTGCAGCCTATCCAGATCTTCCTGCAGAGCCTTCCTACCCTCAAGCAGATGGACACACGCACCTAACTTTGTGTCATCTGCAAATTTACTGAGGGCGCACTCGATCCCCTCATCCAGATCATCGATAAAGATATTAATGAGGACCAGCCCCAGTAGAGAGCCCTGGGGAGTGCCACTAGTGACCGGCCTCCAGCTGGATTTGACTCCATTCACCACGACTCTTTGGGCCCGGCTATCCAGCCACTTTCTAACCCAATGAAGCATATACCAGTCCAAGCCATGAGCAGCCAGTTTCTTGAGGAGAATGCTGTGGGAAACGGTGTCAAAAGCCTTGCTGAAGTCAAGGTAGACCACATGCACAGCCTTTCCCTCGTCCACCCAGCGCGTCACTTTGTCATAGAAGGAGATCAGGTTCGTCAAACAGGACCTGCCTGATCACCTGGTTGCCCTGTAAGTGCTGCATGATGACACTCAAGATAATCTGCTCCATGAGTTTCCCTGGCATTGAGGTCAAACTGGGCATCACATTTGCTAGCCACCAGTCGACTGGGACCTCCCCTGATGGCCAGGACTGTTGATAATGATGGTAAGAGGCTTGGCCAGCTCCTCCGCCAGTTCTCTCAGTATCCTCGGGTGGATCCCACCTGGCCCCATCGACTTGCGTACATCCAAGTGTCGTAGCAGGTCACCAACCATTTTTTCATGGATCGTGAGGGCCACATTCTGCTCCCCATCCCCTTCCACCAGTTCAGGGTACTGGGCATCCAGAGAGCAACTGGTTTTGCCACTAAAGACTGAGGCAAAGAAGGCATTAAGCACCTCTGCCTTCTCCTCATCTTTTGCAGCTCAGTTTCCCCCCACATCCAGTAAAGGCTGGAGATTCTCCTTAGTCCTCCATTTTGCATTAGTGTATTTGTAAAAACATTTTTGTTGTCTTTAACGGCAGTGGCCAGATTGAGCTCCAGATGAACTGTGGCCTTTCTAATTTTGTCCCTGCACTGACTCACAACATCCTTATAGTCCTCCCGAGTAGCCTGCACTCTTTTCCAAAGATTGTAAACCCTCTTTTTTCTCCTAAGCTCAAGCCACGATTCTCTGTTCAGCCAGGCCAGTCTTCTTCCCCGCCAGCTCGTCTTTGGGCACGTGGGGACAGACCGCTCCTGCGTCATTAAGAATTCCTTCTTGAAGAGCACCCCGCCTTCCTGGACTCCTCTTCAGAACCACCTCCCAAGGGACTCTGCCAACCAGTGTCCTGAAGAGTTCAAAGTCGGCCCTCCGGAAGTCCAAGACTGGACTTTTTACTGGTTTTACTGGTCCCCTTCCTGGTTTCTCCAAGAATGGAGAACTCTACCATTTCATGGTTACTCTGCCCAAGACAGTTTCCAACCACCACAACTCCCACCAGTCCTTCTCTGTTTGTGAAGAAAAGGTCTAGCAGGGCACCTCCCCTGGTAGGCTCACTAACCAGCTGCGTCAGGAAGTTATCTTCCACGCTCTCCAGGAACCTCCTAGACTGCTTTCTCTGGGCTGCTGCGTGCATTAGTGGAGATGCACTGCAGTTGGGTCATTGCCTGCTCCCCCAGCCCTGACATTGTTCCTCCTGGCACACTTCCAACAAACCTTATTCCCTCCCCGTCCCCCTTCTTACCTAGTTTAAAGCCTTCTCACTGAGCCCTGCCAGTTCCTGGGCTAGGATCTGTTTTCCCCTTTGAGACAGGTGGGACCCATCTGCAGTTATCAGGCTGGGTGCCGAGTAAAGTGCCCCATGGTCAAAAAAAAAAAAAATTTCTGTGTTGGCACCAGCCTCTGAGCCACATGTTTATTGGGTGGGCTTTCTGTGTCCTCTCTGTACCCCTCCCTGCCACCATAGGGACAGAGAAAAGCATGACCCGTGCTCCCGCTCCATCCACTAACTATCCCAGTCCCCTGAAGTCCCGTTTGATGATCTTCAGGCTTCTCTCTTCAATGTCATTACTGCCAGCCCGGATTATTAAAAGAGGGTAATAGTCAGAGGGGCGAACCAGGCTGGGAAGCTTTCTGGCAATGTCCCTGACCCTGGCCCCAGGGAGGCAGCAGACTTCCCTATGGGTAGGGCCAGGCCGACAAATATGGCCCTCTGTTCCCCTGAGAAGGGAGTCGCCCACAACAATAACCCTTCTTTCTGTCCTGGTGGAGGAGGCGTGGAGTTGACTTCCTCGCCCTAGGCATCCTCCTGGGTAGACTTTCTACCTCTTCCTCAGCTACTGGTCTTCTCAAGCTCCAGGGCCTCAAACCTGTTGCGTAAGGGCACCTGGGAAGGTGGGGCCAGTGGGGGAGGGCATTGCCTGCGATGTCGAGCAGGGACCTGTCTCCATTCCTCCTCAACTCCTAGGTCCCCTGCCTCTGCCTGACAGCAACAGGGCAGGGGGTCCACCGCCATTTGGGGTGTCTCACCCTGGTACCTGTCCTTCAGGCCGCGCAGGGAGTTGCTCCACAAGTCTATCTCGCGTTCACACTCCCTGATATCCCTCAACCTCTCGACCTCCTCGAGTTCTGCCACGAGTTGGACCAGGTCGTCCACCTGCTCACACCTCACACACACAGTCTCTTTGCCCCCCGCAGGTGGTAGCAACAGGCTCAGGCACTCCCTGCACCCGGAGACCTGAACTGCCGCAGTTTTGAGCAGGCAGTCAGTCTGGGTGTGTACAGACTTCCTGGAGAGCACACTGTGCCTGGTGCACACCATTGCAGGTGAGCTAGCGGTAGACCGCCGTTAAGGAGGTGTTCGTATGGGCAGGGGGGAAGCGCTATGCCCTTCCTGCTCGCCCTGCCTGCGTGAACTGCTGCGCCACACCCTTCTGCCGCGCCACACCCTTCTGACGTGCCACGCCCTAACTGCCGCGCCACGCCCTGTTTGCCCGTCCTGGTCGCCGCGCTCCCTAGGGGCAGCTTATGAACGGCTGTGGAGGGGGCGCTGCTGGCTCCGCCTACGCCTCGTTCTCGCCTCGTTCACCTCCCTTGCGAGGGCTGCCCGGTCCTGGCGGCTCCCTCGAGTGGGCTCGGTGCTGGAAAAATTAGCCCTGCCTGTCTGAACGCGTCTGCCCCGGAGCTGATTGCCTCTGCATATCTGAGTCAAAACTGTATCTAGTTTCTGTGATGAAGTGAAGCTAGATCTACTTTTTAACTATGATGAGTGTTCAATACTAAACTGCTAGCTTCACAAACACCACTCAGGAATTGTACTGGGGAGTAAATAATTTGAAAGGGTAAAAGGGTAAGCGTTGTTATTTGGGTAGCCAAACATGCAGATAATTAATGTATTAGTATCATCACTTCAAAATTAAAAGATAATGGCATTTGCAAGAGGAGTTCAGTTGTGGAAACCCAACACTAGGATAAATAGCAAATAGCAAGAGAGAATATCAATGTATTATTGAAAATGATTAAAAGGTGCAATATGGTATACAATTTCTCCTCCTCCTTTTGTTTCATTTTTATTTCAACCTTAAACAGAGAGGAGGCCCCACAGAAATAAGGACACGTAACTTATATGCTGTTTTGAGTACACCATTCATTTCTTATCCCCTGTATTTATTTGAACACTTCTGACATAGTAGTAAGCTAGTTTAATGAAGTATGAAATTAAATCCACCAAACTATTTTAGTAAGTCAAATTATGACTAACATTGTTATCTGATTTTAGTCAGAGTTTTCTTTTTATTGTTGTACATTTAGAATGCATAGCAGCCCAAAGGGGAATTTTAGCTATGCAAGGAGAGTCAACATGATAATTATATGAGTAATTATCTAGGCAGGACCTTGTGTCAAAATCTGCTTAGGATACTACTCCTAATACAGTTTCCCATATTTCCTGTAATATCATTTGCTCATTGTCATTAGCATTTTTTCTAGGTATAAAAATGCATATACAGAGACATGGCAAGGAATATTGAAGACATTAGAACTTCAAATTATGGTTCTATTTAAATTGAATATAAATATGCAAATAAAATACCTCTGAGTGCATTTCCCATTTCTTGTCACAGATATGGCTATGTAACCCTTTCTTTTTAAAATATTTTCTATATTTAGTTCCACAATAATTGGCTACTGAAACAAATCCCTAAGTACCAATACTAGTTGATACATATTTATTGTTATAATGAAAATGAATGAAAGCTCATCTTATTTGACAAAAAGTAGATGAGATTACATGTGTTGCAATAACTTGATAGCATACTGCAGACTTGTGTTCCTTGATCTCTTAATTATCCTTTCTGCATATAAAGGAAGATGAATTTTACCGTTTTTATCCTGTTTCTTAATGAAACTACAGATTCTTCATTTCTGTAAGATTGATATTTACATATCTTAATGTAATATGCAGATTACGTATATGTAATTTTAATATGAATTTTATATGTATAGAATTATTTATGCGTTTTATATATATACAGATAAATTATATATTAAATATATTATTTGTCAAATTTGTCATTCTAAGACAAAAAATAAAATTTTATCTATATGCTATGAAAATATTGTGCTAACCTACTGTAGGAAAAATTTATAGTGGCAGGAATTCAAATTGCTCAAAAACATTTTGACCAAGAAACATAATACAATCATTGTTTCTCAAATTATGGAAGATGTTTAAAATATTTCTTATTAAGCTGATCATATTTACAATACACTATATTAAATATTTATAAGAGTTTAATATTTAATAGCTTCTTAATATATTTAATATTTCATTAGACTATTTTCTGATCAGCTTTGCTGAGTGTGCAGAAATTTATCTCATTTTCTCAGGGTAAATATTTAATTTGGTTTCTTTTTTTTACTTTCTTAGATTCTAAGGCTTTAAATGGAAAGCGAGCATCCAAAATGAAATTGCAAAACCAGAAATTTATTCACCTCTTTTTCCTTACAGGTTTTAGGACTAAGCAGCAACTGCCAGTTATCTACATTTTCACCAGACATGCCCAGTTCTGTCCCTTTTTTTTTGGCCTTGAAGGCCTGATTCTGTTTCTATATCCAGATTGCACCTATTTGATCAAACTCTGGAGTCTCCCTTTATGATTAGCACAATCATTTGGGATGCTTGCCAAAGGGGGGTCCAGGCTCTGGCTGGCACCAGCCAACTCCGCAGAGTGATAATGTCTCTTAGTTAGCAAGCTCATTGTGGGGGGAAGCCTCCTCCCAGCTCTTGCCACAAGGAATAAGTAACATAAATTGCACCAGTATTGACTGGAGCAAAGACTGGAAATGTGGTCTGATATCTCAGATGAGTGCCTTAACCACTGCACAATAGATTATCTCTAGTCCAGTGAATTTAATTATTCTGCTGAAAACTGAGCAGGAGGTAGAGTGCTCTGTGCCAAACTTGGCAGGAACGTGCTGTTTGCTGTGCTTTGTGATCTGCCTGCTCACACCCCCTCAAGCACATGTGTGATTGTATCCAATTTATTCTCAAATCTCTAAATTTCTCCTTATATAGAAACTGTAGGTGGATAATTTTGATTTTCAGATGGAGAAGGGATGTACATCCTGAGTTTTGTGACTTTCTGTTTAGGTTTAGCTCCAATATTTAAAACACCTTTGCTCTTTACATGCTTGAGGTTCCTTTGTTTTCCATGGCCTATGGGGAAGGGTAATGCAATATTACCAATTCCATAGCAAATGTGACCTTAAAGAGAAGAGGGGAAAGAAGACAGAATATGAAAGTAATAGTAATAAGGTCACAAAACTGTATAAACTAGCTATATACACTGCTAATATATTTTGTCATATTTTTTTTAGCACTCCAGACTCCCATGATGCCCATCTGCTTCTGTTGACTAGTTTCTCTTGCATTTCCTGAAACTGTTTGTTCTGAGAAACCTGAGTGTGAATGACAGTCTTACATATTACTTCAAGAAAATCAGTAGTAGCGAGTACAATACAAGATCTCAAACGTGTTGGTTAAGTGATGCCAAAGAGCAGACTTAAAATGTAGGCCAGTTTACAGTTCTCATGGCACACAGTAGCAAAGCATTCGTTAGAATTCTTGCAGTGTTTCTGCTTATTTTCAAGAAGTATGTAAGCTGTAAAAATAGATGACAGACAAGCTTTATGTCTTGGGCAACATGTGATTAAATTATAGTAATTTACGCTAAAATGTATGAAGAATTATCATTTCAGGATGTTGTTTGCTAAAAATGTCTTCTTTACTTAGGTTTGGTCTGAAATTTTTAAGATCTGTGTCCTTTATCAAAAAAAAAAAAAAAAAATCTGTTGGAGAACATGGTATCCAGCACTGCCTAGTTCACTTGTTCTTCAACATCTCTGAAAAACTATTAATTGCCGTTTACATTGCCATGCAAGATATAATCAGAGGGGCTGATTCTCAAAAGTATATAGCTTGAAAAAGTGCTAGTACAAAAACATAGTAGAAACATTATAAAGGTGGTTCCGTGAGCAGTGTGGGTCTTCCCAGTGAGAAATCTCTACTGTCTGATACCACAGCTGACCTCAGCCACTCCCTCTGATACAGACTGACTGCAATGCAGAACTTCTTCCAAGGCTTTGTTGCTTACTTTCTCAACGTTTGTAGGAAGTAATTTCTTTAAAACCTCTACTGTACCTTACAACTTTGAGCGGATCAAAATTTCTTAAGTGGAAGATGACAGAGCAATTGCTGAAGACTTAAGGCTTTATACAAATCCCACACAATGAAAATGATAGCCATATCAGTCAACATCAATTTTATAGATTAAAGCTTGTTTGTCCAGCTGTTCTATATTATTCATTAATAGACAACTGACTCAATATTTATTTATTTTTTGTCTTGTGTGTTCTTTCCTCCTTTCTTCCTAATTTTTATTTCACAATTCTTTTCCAACTGTAAACTCTGGAAGCTACTCCTGCAGTTATTTCTGAAAGATCTGACAGTCAGCTATTGGCTCTTCTATGTCTGGTGTCTCCTTCCTGTCTGCACACAAGAACATGAAAAAGTGATGGACAGTTAACATAGGACTAATTTTTTTGTTTATGATGCCAATAAGCCCTTAGTGGTCAAGAGAAGAATAACTGTCTAGCACATTAAGGCCTAAGAGAATGACAAGAAAGTATAAAAAGCCACATTGTTCAGAAAATCCCCAAATCCAAATGTGATTGAAGCTGAGTAAAGCACATAAAACAGATGATACATGACAGTCTTCTGCTTTTGGACAAAAGACAAATTTCCACTACAGCAGAGTTTGACACGGTATCCCTCTGATATGATCAGAATAGCTTCGGTGAACTTTCGTATATTTCCATTTAGCGATTTCTTGTGATGTCTATATTTACTGTATCTGTACTTCTGGGATTTCTCTATCTTCAGGCCTCATTTTAATTTCCTCTCAGTGAGACCTATCAATATTAGCATGTAAATATTCCATACTAGCTTGTTTTACTTGGAAAGAAATTAGAAGGCCCAGTTTAACTTTTATTTACCAGCTGTATCAGGAACCAAACTATCATGTGCCACCTTCCAAGCCCACTGCTCTGCATAAGGCACTAATGATCAGGTTTTGGCTTATAGGAATTTTTTTTTCCATGGAGACAACCCAATTCAGACCCCTCTGCCTGAAGGAGATTATACTGGAGATGGAAGAGGTTAAAATATCAAACATATCTCTTCCCCAAGATCCAGGATTATCAATAAAAAATGAAATGTGTTTACTTATTCCCCTGGAGGACCTGGCAAACAAGGAAGGAAAACCTTTAAGGCTCCTGTTGTAACAGCCGTTCAATGTCAATGTTAGAGCTTTGTTTTGACACCTTTTTTTCCCCCCACCCACTGAGTAACCAGATGAAGAAAGTGCTGTGTCAGGATCCAAACCTAAAGTGAGAAATACTTTAGAGGAGATTATCCTTCCGGTTTGTTTTAAATATGTTAGTGATATAAAAGTAGAATGTTTTAGTTCAGAGGTTTACCTTAACAGTGCTATTAACAAATGTCTCATAAAGCATTTCTGGAAAATCAATTTAGAGCTAATGCACTATCATAATTACAATTTTCAAAAGCCCCTCAATGCTTGTTTACATAATATACCTTAATGGCTCTCAAGTGATCATTTATATCTGCCACATAAATAACACAGTTTTAGAAACTCTTCATAGCATGCATTTACCTAGTTGTCCCAATATGCCTGTGAAAACTTGGCCTGACCATTTATGTATTAATAGATAACTTGGTTTATTTGGTGTTTTCTTACTTTTCTAATTTCTCAATACACAAAATAGCAGTTATTTACTTTCTGCATATAATCTTTGCACAGCTACTCTAACAATTTGTTAGCACGTAAAACTTGGAAAGAGGCATGGAAGAGACTACAAGGACATGAAGTTCAGAAAATCATACATGTATAACTTATTTGTGGTTTCACAACTTACACCTTGACCTAGTGGGGTATGCCAAGACTAGCTTCTTCTTTTTGTGAGGCAATTATTCACAATACTACATTAGAAATTGATACAGTATTTCTGAGCATATTAAAAGATGCAAAACAGAATGAACATAAAGGACTTTTTAAACAAGTCTTACTTGGCAAAGTACACTTTTAAGGAGCATTTTTGGAGATACCAATATATCGCTGAGCATTTTTGTGCAGATTTCCTTCTTAAATAAGATGGCAATAACACATATGTTTGTTTGGAAGTCTAACAAATGGTTGAAAAAGACTGTCATTCTGAACTAGCTGAAGATGTACTGAGTAACAGGAAATATATAGAAGACAGAACATAAACTGTACAACTTATGAACACGTACATAGAACATGTACAACTTATGCTCAATATTTATTTATATGAAACAGAAAAAAGATCCAACTTCTCCCCAGAAACTTGGCAGTACTGAAGATTAGTCTTCTTATTACTAGTCTCTATTCAGGATAAATCTGTGTAGAAGATAATATTACATTTATATCAATGACTAATTTTTAATGTGATTATAAGCCATATATATAACTGCATCATCATCATGTATCTCCAAATGAGATTTTCTTTGTTAGATCCTTTGGTTTCAATATATTGAGTATAAAATTGTTTAGTTGTCTAATCACACAGGACCATGATGATTTACTAAAATATAGGTAGGGAATGTAGCCACAAGGTGAAAGTAATCACAAAAGTTTAAGTCTCTGGTGCCATACTAAAAAGCATCACTGTGCTTACACAGAACAGTGCTTCAGAACACATCATTATTCAACAGATGACCTGTATTCCTTGGACTAGTAAATGGTTAAACAGTTGCCATTAGGTGCCATACAAAGACCTTAAGTCCTCACCCTAGATTAAGAATTTGTGAAGCACAGTCATGCATCTGGATATTAAAAAAGCTTTTTAATCTTTCGGTTATATGTGGCATTCTAAGGAACCCCACAGAGACAACTAGAAAATTAGAAGCAAAACACCTAATCCTTGTGCATGGACATCAGGATGTCAGATGAATGTTTAAAAATACAGTATCCACTAAACAAAATATAAATGTGGGTTAATTTTTTTTTTCCATTTATATTCTTATTCTATGACAAATGAAGGGAACCTCATTACAATGATTTATTGTCAGCTTCTGACTTCAGAGCTCAATTCATTCAATTGTATTTGAAAGAGTCATCTACAGGTATATACACTGGACAAAGTAATATATTAGTTACTTTGAAAGACTGAATAGCAATACAAAGATTAATTACACTGTAAGGGACTAATAATTAGTAAGCTCATCTGGCCCTTTCAGAAACAATCACAGTAAGCTTGTTTTTTGTATTCCAAATCTGTTATTTATCCCTTTTAAAGTAATGCAACTGTTATCTATATGCAGATGTGCTGCATATGAATGTGTAATAGAGAGGTCTAGTTACACACAATAGTTTCTGAGCATCAAAGGAAAACAGATGTGATCAAGTCCAGCTCAACCAGAACTGCTATACCACTATACAGTTATTTACTATATTCTGACTGAGAGCACTGAGTTAGTCTCACTAAGCCAGGGGTAAGAATTCTTCTGTACTTTAACTCAATTGACTTCATTAAAGTTACATCAGAAATGAAGTTTTCTAACAGGTTTTCTTTCTCCGCATCAATAAAATATTAACAGACAGTTGAAATGGACTGAGATTAAATGCATTACAAAAAAAAAAAATAATAAAAAATAAAAAAAAAGGAATGTACTAGTCGAAAATATATGATGCTTTTCAAAATTTCATACAAAGTCATTAGCATGTTTAAGAAAAGGCGTTTTAAGACATAGATGAGTAAGTGATACTGAAAGTTAAATGGTGTTGGCACAGTTCACCACACCTCAAATACTGTATTCAGTTTTGGGCGCCTCACTACAAAGACATTGAGGTGCTTGAGTGTGTCCAGAGAAGGGCAATGAAGCTGGTGAGGGGTCTGGAGAACAAGTCTTATGAGGAGCAGCTGAAGGAGCTGGGATTGTTCTGCTTGGAGAAAAGAAGGCTCAGGGGGGACCTTACTGTACTTTACTTAAATTACTTTAAAGCAGGTTGTAGTGAGGTGGGGATCAGGCACTTCTGCCAAACATCAAGTGATAAGAAAAGGGGAAATGGCCTCAAGTTGTACCAGCAGAGGTTTAGGTTGGATATTAGGAGAAATTTCTTTAATGAAAGGGTTGTGCAGCACTGGAATACGCTGCCCAGGGAAGTGGTTGAGTACCATTCCCAAAGGTCTTCAAGATATTGAACTTAGTAGCATAGTTTAGTGGTGGACCTTGCTACTAGGTTAAAGGTTGGACTAGATGATACTAGAGGTCTTTTCCAACCTGAATGATTCTATGATTTCCCTTTGAAACCATTCCTGTCCATCATACTGTGTCTTTACAATGACTTCACAAGGAATAAGTTATACATGTAATTTGACCCTAAATATGATAATTCTTTTATACTACTTGATAGCAATCTGCTCCTTTTACCCTCTACAGAAAGTTGAATAAATCAGCTATTTAGTTTATACTTAATACTAAAGCTCTGTGCAAGATAAGTCTTCAGTTCCCTGGCAAGTTATGAGCTTTTACATTTTGATCTGTATTAAAATGAAAATTAATAATTTTTAATACAGTATCAATGGTATGCTGAAATATGAAAAACAATGTTATCAAATTTGCCCATCTTTTTCCTTTTCTCTTTGCTCTCATACTCTTTTTCTGTTTTATCTAATATTGACAGCTACCAGAAGAATCAGGATTAGAAAATCCTTCCTAGTGAAAATTTTGCTGAAGCCAATACATGTCTGCGAAATATCACATTCAGTAAATCCATATGATTATAAGAAATTTTATTCTTTAAAAAGGGTGCCAGTTATCCTTTTTTTTTTTTTTTTTACTATGCATGTCATCTCACAGAAGAGCAGAAGGGGGTTAAATTCCAGGGTAAAGAATTCTTCATTGAAAACATCATATTCTTTGTTTTTTCTAATGCCTTTCTCACCACTTGCGAGAGGATCCTGTGCTGCTTTTAAGTGAAAAGTTAATGTCTAACTAAAGATCCAGCAGTTAAGTAGTAAATTCTACAAGCTAATGTGTTAACAAATTTCCAACAAATTTGTAGATCTTGCACATGGTAGTAAATCCTCTGCAGTTTGGTCCTCGTGTATGTGAACACTGCATCTTTCACACCAAATGCAAATAAAAGTTATATTAACAAATGCTTTGAGAACTTGCATAGCACTACTAGCAATCTAATGCTCTGGATGGCAAATTTCACAAATACTGTTCTCAGTTAAGAACTCCCAATAATACCACAACCAAGAATTTCAATATCATTTACCCTTAACCAGTACAGCTTCTTAAGTCTCATCTGCAAAAAAAAGAAGCCTACGTGTACAAACTTTTACATTAGCTACAAATGTGACCAAATTTATGTGTCCTTGAAATATACACCAAAGATACATATACTGTTTTACAATTTTGCTCACTTGTATTAGGTACGATGCTGAAAAATGAATGGACGTGTGTAGACTAAAATAATTAATTCAATTCATATCAGCCTCTCAACAACACTTTGAGAACCAGAGTTCTGCTTTCCTTTTTCACCTTTCTGTCAATCCACAGTTTTTCTTCTGGCATTTCCATATCAAATGGTTCCTGATTTGCAGATGTGAATTCATTCTCTTCTCCAGATACCCTTTCCCCCAGTCATTTCTAATGTTTCGTCCTTTGTCATGAAATCTTACCTATGGACATGGTAGATACAGATACACTGAAATTGATGTTTGATCAATTTTTGACTACAATCTGTCTTGCTTTTGAACTGTCATGTTTACAGTGCTTCCTAGTGTTTGATCTTAGTTTATTTAGAACACACTAACAGCTTTTGTCTTGACCTGGAACCTCACAAACACCTTTGAGTCTGATTGTGCACCTTACTCACTCCTGATTTGGTCAGAACACTGAAAAGGAGAACTGAAATTTTTACCTTGCACTAGAATTTTATTTTAAATATTTTTTGCCTCTGTATACTGAGATAGGATGTTGGTAGACAATGCTCTTATTTTCCTCCTCTCTTTACATAATAACATGCATTCTTTTTCTGAAGATCTCAAAAAGAACCCCTACTACTAGTTAGCTCTGAGATTTTGCTTCCAGATTCTGAGTTTTTCTTAATACTCCAACTGCATTATGTTATTTGCATGCTTATAATAAGGGATGTATACTTCATTGAGCTCTCTATTACTGCACAAAAAATCATGGTATGTCTGTCTCACATCTCTGAAAATCAGATTGCAGTAATGCATTTTATTTTCTAGCTAAACATGTATTTAAATATTGCATGAGCCTGGCTCCTTTCCAACACCCGTTTTATTAAAGCCAGCTGTGAAGCAATTATTGAACATACTAAAAATGGCTTTTGAGAGTAGAACAATATGAGCTTTGTCCAATTTTGATTCACACACTGAGCTTTGACTAAATACCACATTCCAAGAACTCAATCTCTTATGAAATGGAGTCTCTGAACAACTTCAGGAACATAATTTCTGAGAACTGCGGGAATCTAGGTCAAGGACTGATTGCAGTAGAAATTACTAACATAAAGGAGTATGCTTTTTCCTAAATAAATAATGTGCTTTCAAACGCCAATGAAGGCAAAATAACGAAGAAAGCACAAACAAGTCAATTCAGTTTGAGAATAAAAATATACAATAGCAAATACAATCTATATTGCATATATATATACAATACAATAAAAAAATTTTGAAAGTCTCATTTTATGAAAGTAGAATGTCTTCTTTCTCTGGGGTTTGTAATCTAGTCATATTCTAACAGAGATGTTATATATTTCTGATGGATTTTCTACCTTTTATATGCTTTTCAGGCACATTTGGATCTATTTTTTATACCATATGAACTTCTCACATGCATTTGCATGAGCATCTGAGGCATTCAGATGACATATAAATGACAAATGATTGTCTTTAGGAGGAGTATGATCTAATTTTGACTTCTTTATGGTTACTCATATATTTTCAAAAAACTAAAATTCACTATTCTAGCAATAAGATTCTATTTGGTTCTGCATTTGCATACTAATGGGCAAAAGTATTTAAATTCCTACAGATATCTATTGCTGGCTAGATACAGCCCAGCTGCTCCCTGTTAAAAATGGTGATTAGAAATTAATATAACTATCCCATGCATTCACAGCTTGAGATTTGTAATATATAAAGAACAATCATTCCTAAAGGGGTTATGCTTGTGAATGCTGTATTTAATTAATGCCCAAGGGAAAGAGCAGAAGAGGAGGAGGAAAAATACTGCAGCTGAATATATTCTGCAATTGTAGTGATGTTAAACACTGCATGCCAGATTTAATGGCATGTATTCATCGAGCTAGCAGAGTGTCTTACTCAGAACAAATGGTGCTGTCTGCCTTCGGGAGACCACGAATTTGAAGTGAATTTGGGAGCGCAGAATAGATTTCTATTTTATTTTCTTTATTGACTTAGCTAGGCCTGCCATTACGAACACCCAAGCTCCTCCTTATATGCAGATCAACTTTGTGCCTGGGAGATACAAAATCCTTCTTCACCTGTAGCGATGTCTTTAGCTTTGTGAAGAGAAGGGTGCTGAGCAGCATATGTACAAGCCATACCAATTATTTAAGTTGAGACTGACACTTGCTTTTTGTGTCTGGCTGCTACTAGTAATTGTGAGAAGATGAAAGTATGCCTGCTGTGAGAGGGTGCCTGCAATACCTACAGAAAGAGCGAATAAGGCAGCAGATTAAAGTGAAAGATTGTTATCTCGTGCTCATCCCAAACAAATGGCTTTGCATTAAAGTCAGAGATTTGAACATTGCTGCAGAGGTTTAAAGAAAAAAAAAAAAAAAAGCCAACAAAATGCTATTGTATCGTACGGTGGTGTATTAGTAGAGTAGAAAAGCACTTTCATATGCATATCAATATTAGCCACTCTAGGTAACACAGGCCCTGTTTGGACTGGAATTTACAATAGGAGGAACACCCCAAGAAGACCCCAACAAGGATAGGTCACATCCCACCTGCTCAGCTGTGGCTACTGTTTGGTAAAATGGCAAAGAATAAGCTCCAGATAGAACTAGCAGACATAGCTGGAAGCCAGCCCTCAGACAGCAGGCACCTTAGGAGAAGCAGACAAGACTGGTGTTAGTAAAATTGATCCAAGAGACTGGGAGACACAACATCTCTTGCAGGTGTTTCTGCCCTTAGCACAAGAGAATTTGCTATGAAGGCTGGATTTCACAGAATCCAGAATGGTTGAGGCTGGAAGGGACCTCTGGGTCCATCTGGTCCAAATCCCTGGGCCCCATAAAAGCAGGGTGCCCAGGACCACATCCAGGTGGCTTTTGAGGATCTCCAAGGAGGAGACTCCACCACCACTCTAGGCAGCCTGTGCCAGTGCTCAGTCGCCTGGACAGTACAGAAGTTCTGCCTGGTGTTCAGAGGGAACCTCTTCCATTCCTGTTTGTGCCCAGAGCCTCTTGTTCTGGTGCTGGGCACCACTGAAAGGGACTGGTTCTGTCCTCTTTACAACCTACCCTTCACATATTTATAGACATTAATAGGATCCTCCCTTTTTTTTTTCATTATTATTTTTTCAAAGCTCAGCTGCTAATTGAGATTTGAACAGAACGCTAACCACAACGGCCCTTTCATCTCAGTACGAATGTATTTTACTGAAATATAAATATTAACATTCAGGCCAAATATGTATTTCTGATCACACCAGAAAAAAAATCCCTCTGTTAAGAAGATGAGATTATGTTCATAGTGTTATTACAAAAATGCTCCTTCAACATACAGATATGGAAAGAATAGCATACACTTAATGTCAGACTAAAGCGTTACACTATTTAATCTTTGTCATTTAAACCATGAATAGTGTAAACACATAAATAACAGGAAAGTGCCAGGAACAAAATAATGTGGGCAACGATCAAGACAGGAGGGCACAGCCCCTGACTTGGCCTAGCGCCCCTGCTGCTGAGGTGCCTGGGTTCCCAGCCCTGCTCTCCATGTCCTCCCAGCTAGGCTGCTGCCTCACTGAAGCTGCCTCACGGTGCCAGGCAGCTGCCCTGGAGGATTGTGCCCACAGAGGCTCCTCCCAGCCTAAATTTTAACTATGAGATTCATTTTCTCATCTGCAAAGCTGAACAGCAGGTCTCCCCTCTCAGAGAGGGACACCTCACATTGCATGTGTTCAAGGCCTGGGGGTTGGCACTGTCTGTGGCCTCCTGCCAGGCTGTGGGGCAGCCTCTCTCCATGGCTGCCAGCCTGAGCAGGCTCTGTGCCTTCCCTGGCTACCATGGGGGTTCAAGGCTGGTCCTGGCCCCTGGTGCCTGCAACTCTGGAGAGGACAGTCTCACAACATGATATAATTAACATCACTCCACAGCACCCATCTAGGTGTGAGATGCCTTCCCTTGACTGGCACCATCCACGTTAGATGTCCAGACTAAATGAACCATTTAGGCACTCAGTTTAGCAGTAGGCAGTTCTGGAGGACACCCTTCCTAAGAACACGTCTTCCTCTGAGTCTTTGGAAGCATGTCTTGCTGCTCAGCATGGGGCAGCCTTTTTGCCTGGCTTCTTGCAGGCTGTAGAGGCTGAATCTTATTTCTAAGTTGCCTTCCACATATATGTTTAGAGGTGGCATGCCAAAGAGTTTTGTCCTTTACTCATAGTTTAAAAATAGGTGCACCTGAGCAGCACTTAGTCTGAAAAAAAAAGAAGAAAAAAAAAAAAGGTCTGTAATGTGGTCCTTCTTTCTGTTTGGCGATGCTATGCCAAGTTTGTTTTTCATCTCAAGATGTATTTACACTGCAGCTAAAGCATGCCTCTACTTGTTTCAATGCTTCCAAACTTGTTTCAAATTTCTGGTTCAGGATTAATACAAGGATAGCATGGGGTAACATTCAGCTTCATTCAGGCAAATTATCTGTGGCATAGAGGTCAAGATAAAATACCTGTGTGCATCCTTACCAAGGCTCCCTCCCACAGTCTGGAGCCTGCACTGAGCTCTGCATTACCACAGATTCATTTCTTGTCTTCGTGAGCTGTACTTGTAGTTTGGCTGCAGTATAAAAATATCCTCAATGTAGGCTTTCGGAAGCCATCTGCTTCCTGCAGTGGAGAACGAGTGTTTGGGATTGGGATTCTTAAGAGCAGCTATTTTCACACCGTGGTGACTGCTTCAGTTCAATACTTCAGTTTGCAGGCTGCTGTAGATATCTTGCCCTTCCAAAAAAAAAAAAAAAAGTTTGACTTTTTGTCCAGTTTCTCCGTCAACACAATGGCTAAACCACAGGCCCTAACATCTGCTATGGTGTGGCAGACAACGCTGTGATTCTTTCATACACTAAAGCTCGTGGTCACTCAAGAAAACAAATAGAAGAATACTTTTTGTAGTTGGGGGAAAAAGATTCCAGACTATGTATCTCAAACACCTTTGAAGCTTGAGGTCTAGTTATAGCGCAAAGTAAGTTACTTATATTTTAGAACTAATCATGTGAGGTGACCCTTAAAAATATAAAAGTTTCAGTGGCCTTAGAGTTGATCATAAACTGATGATTAACTCTGATATTTTGAATTTGTTTTTGTCCTGCTAGCATAACCAATTTCCATAATACATCAATAATAAAACAATGTCTCAGTAGCGCTATAAAAGTGGCAGAAAGGGAGGCTTATCAGCATGAGCAGGAAAAAATGTTCTGACAGCCACTTAGAGCAGATAGCTATATTTAATTTCTGAAAATCTCAGTTATGATGTCAGCCTTAAATAACAATAACACAGTAGCAATGAGATATGCAAGTGTGAAGTACAACCAAACATTTTCTGGACTCATATTTGTTGTGTTTTGCATTTGTTCTGTGTTAGAAATTAATGACTTTTTGGCAGCTTTTCAAGGAAGATTTCACTCTTTTCCTTCAGGATATATACCACCTTACACAGAGATTCTGCATCAGGAAGAAGCAAAGCCTGAAAACCTGTTTTTTTCTGTTTCAATAAGGCATAATAGAGCTGGTAGCACAACAGAAACAGTATGTATTTTCTCTGTGGGGAATACAAAACAGAATTTAATGCTTTAAAATTCATAGTTGTTTTTTTTATGTATATATTTTCCTCAAAAAGCAGTAAGACATCTGTGATATTCTGTTTGTCTATTAAAATTATGAATTTTGGTCTTCAAATCCATTTGCATGCCAAGAGTTCTGCTGCAATTCCTAATCCAGCACCAACTGTCACTTCATGAGGAGAAGGAAGCCATTCCTAATCTGCAGAATTTGTCTTATTCTGTATGCAACACTTTTTTCTCTAGGCTTCAAAAGAAATAGGACAGGCAACTACACCTCTGGGAGTGAGAGCTGGACTCCCTCACTCAAAATCCCTATTAGGAAAGGTAAACTAATGACACTTCTCAGACACATCAGGAGGTAGTATTTGTACAATAGCAGTGTACAGGTAATGCACCCTATTCACCTACTTTCATATCAAGTAATATCTCAGAAGAACTGCATAGTGATTGTATAGCCTTTGAAATGCTATGGCTTTTGCTATGTTTTTTAGCATTCTTCTGAGGCTTAAATGTCACTTTCTTTATGGTTCATTGACTTTCATGGCCAAAAGTACAGGAATCTGACATGACACAATGCAGCTAAGCATGGTACAATACACTTATGCATCATAACTCTTCTCTTCCAGAGACAAACAATCTATTTTTCAGTACATAAACATTTTCTTTAAAAAAAAGAAAAAAAAAAAAAAAAGGACAAAAGGATGAAACAGCTTATTTAGCTTTGACCATCTAATCATGGGGTTCGTAGAAATGGCAGATATTGATTTAAGGGATTGATTTAAGTTCAGCTGCCATTTTTTGAGTCTTCCCAAACACAGAGGTTATAAATATGTATAATTGTCACTAGGTGATCTTATGAACTCACAACTACATGCTTAGATGCTAATATCTTATTAACCTGTTCAGGGGAAGCCTACCATGAATAGCTGAGAGGAATTTCTGAGAATCCTCAGACAAAAGACTGCATCCAGCATTTGCACGTTTGCAAGAAAGAAACAGAGCAAGTTCAGAGTCAAAAGGTATCACTTGGTAAAGGGGTGATTCTATTTCTTTATTTCCTCTACATATTCCTCTCTTTTGCTATTTCTGGTAGAAGAATGCCCATGCAGTTGTTGTTTTTTGGTTTTTTTTGAAAAAGGGACAATTTGACTGATTAAACCAGGCTGCTGCACTTTAACTATGCAACCAGTTACCATGGCAACAGCTGTACTTTGACACACAGCTTATCTTGTTTTAAGGAGTGGAGCCTGTTGTTATGGCAATTTGGAACACCACTATTTTTTTCCCCAAAAAAAAGCATTACACAAGATAATATACCACCAGTTAAAATGAGTTCAACAATTAAAAATCAAAACCTGATTTAGTATCTTGTAGACGGTGTAGTTTCTCACATTTAATAAATTAAACTTGACTGGAGCAGATAAAGAATTAAAGTTCATGAAGAAATAAAGATAAAGGATTATATTTCATGCCACTGAGAGGCAAAAGTAGATTGTAGGTGCAATTGATAACAAATGACATTTCACTTGTTAATCCACTATGTTTTCTGCTTCATGAAGAAACACATTATTTCCTGTCTTGCGGATTCCTTCAGGAGGAAAGTCTAAATAAATAAATAGATATAAAAGGACCAATGCAAATCATCTCCTAAAGCTCTTAGCCTTACAGGCAGGATGAATATTCTAACTGAAATTTTGTAAACAACAACAATAAATGATCAAAGTTCTGCCCTAAAATAAACCATTTTCGAACAAGAAACCTTGTTCACATTTCCTAAATGTACAGATTTCTTCCAGGTGTTACAAACACTTCAGGTGTTTGTAACTAAGTGATCATATGCAAGCCTGCCTATTTGACGTAAGAATGAATTCTAGCCCTTCTGCTACAGGCGTATTGAATGAAAGCCTGGATTTCATCTTCAGAAAAAAATCTATTTATGGTTTAGCAAGAGCTGAAGCAGTCCTGGGAACAGAAGAGAGATCTGAGGGACTTCAAACCATCCAAAACCTGAACACAAAACAAAATGAGCAAGAAACTTTGATTCTATTATCCAGTCCCAAGTAAAAAATAGTACAAGAGGTCTCTGCATGAAGTAAGTTCAGTTAAGGTCCACCTGCTGGAGTTAAGTAATTTTCTGATGAAGTAGCTATAACATTTTGACAGAAAAATGTGTTTAATTATGAATTACTCAAGTTCCGAATCACGTAAGCCCAACATATTAATCCTATTTCTACTTCCTTTATTGTGGAAAAGAATACTTCCACAAGGAAAAGGGATCAGCAGAAAGACAAACAAAGACTCCAGATACATCTACATTTCCTATCACCCTCTTCTTTACCTGGTTTTTGCCTACTCTCCCTCAAGTCAAACACTCCTTACATTGCAGAAGGTCTTCAGCAGAGTCTAGGAAGGACAAATCCTTTCCTGCCATCTGTCACTGAGTGCAAGAGTCAGTTCCTCTGCAAGGATGGCATCCCAGAGTTTGATTCTTGTCAATGTATGCAATGTAATCTTGTTGTTCTTTTTCAAATCTCTTTCAATAACATGAGAATATCATTATTGGTTTAGCTCAAGGGTTCATCTCATTAAGTATTCTGTTCCCAAAAACAACTATAAACAAATCCCTAATGGAGACTAATGCTCCCTTGTCCTTTGATTGTTTTCAGGTCAGGGGGTTTCTTAGCCTGTTCTAATTTGTCAGCTTAATAACCTGCTACAGACCTTTTTTCCCACCACCTAAATCCTCATCAGTTTCTTCCACCCAAAGGATTTTTACACCAGGGTCCATATACACATACGCTGGCCCATATACAGCAAAGAGGTACTGCAAGACTTGTCTTCAGTGGGATTTTTATCCTTTTTTTTCTGTGCCACTTTTAATGATAGTATTCTGTGGTCCTCGGTATTTACTTTAGATTAAAAATTTCTCACCATTCCAGAGTTGGTCTACAATGATTCTCAGCTCTTGGGAAGATATTCAGTTTCTGCAAATTAGGGACTTTAAATTTTATATTAGAAGAACATATTTCTGCAAGAAAAAACATAATCCACTTCAGGATTCACAGCATCTAGATTCAGTTTAGGTCCAACACACATATGGACATAACCTTCTCAGCATTTCCTATTGGGGTTTTGAGGCCAGTTTGCATAAACTTCCTTTTAGAGTGCTTAGATTTCCCTGTATATGTTAAATGAAAATTGGACATTTTGGAGTTAAATGTTGCCTACGTCCATCTTCTTTTATAATCTTGGGTTTTAGCAGGTTTGGAATATTTTGCCTGAAATATGCAAGAGTTTTATTTCATTTATATATTTATTAAGTTGCCTGTCTTAAGTTATGCTATATATGAAGTTTTCAGTATTTACAATAGTTGTTCTGGGATAGTTGCTGGTGGTTCTCAGTATCCCTATCATTCTCTCAGTCTTTGCTATGAGAAAGATATTATTTAATATACAAGATTTATCTACTTAACTTTGAAATTCAACTTTCATTTATAATTCTGCCTGCAAATAAACAAACCTTATATGTGATATCTCTGAAGATGTTTAGAAACAACATTTTAGATAAAATACATAGATAGAAATAATACAAATGATGAATTCACTTCCTGAACTGCCTTTTTGGGAAGCAGGCATGAAAAGAGAGATTTTAGATCAAAACTGAATGTTGTGCCTCAGGCCCCTCTCTTCTTTTGCAATACCATCCAAGTTGTTTTGAGTTTTCCAATTAGTTTCTTTAAAACAGTGATATTGTCTTGTTGTAATATGTCCTTTCCCCACTCTTTTATGGCTCCCCCCCCCCCCCCCCCCCCCCCCGATAACTATCAAGAAGCCTCACAACTATTACTCGCAGTCTTGTCCCCTTTTAGGCAGTGTCTGTGAATTTAATTTCTTTCTGAGCTTGTATATTTGAGAGCTTCATTCCCTCCAGCACCCTGCCTTGTTATTTATGTTTCTCAGTGTTTTCCACTCTCACTCATGAAACAGGAGGATAAATCTGGGTTCAGATGTTCCTTTCTTTTCCTTTAAGAAAATCTCACTTCTACTGCAGAGAACATGAATTTGAAAAGAAAGTGCAGGAGCCATTTCCTGTACTTCATGTATCCATGAAAACGAGAGAGTGGAAGTCAGTCTGAAGCAGTTCAGTATATATATTTGATCTAGCTTACAGAATAAGATATGTATGGCTGCCATGACAAAGGTAGTACAGGCAGCTAAATATCATTTGACTGTCATTTTATGGCTGACTACAAATGTTTGTGGGGCAGATGTTTTCCATTTTGCCTAGAGCTACACAGATCTGCCCTCTGAAATCTGAAGTGAATTCTTACATGCAAGAATAAAACAGTGATCAGCTTGTACAAGGTACCAGCTTTAAGTGTTTTTAAGCACTGTATCAGCATTTGCTAATTAGGCCTATGAAGCTGTTATAAATGAAGTCTCAACTCAATCTGAATTTAGTAATATTCATAAGAGGAATATTCATAAAAGGTATAAAAGGCAAGTAAACAGCGCTGGGTGTGTGGGGAGTCTACGCTCCACCAACACGCACACACGAACATCAAACATTCTAAACATATAGAACATGGCTTTACATACTAAACCCGAGCACGCCTATACATACGTACAATCAAAAAAGGTAACAAACAATCCTTTAAGTTCCATGACTTAACAGTCTCCATTTTCCATTCCTTTTCTCGATTACAAACAAGTCTCCATTTTCCATTCCTTTTGAACCATATGTCTCGCTTTAAGTTGTCGAGCAACTCGGTCTTCAGGCCTTATGTATCCCATTCTTCCCGGATCGAAGGAAAACATATCCACCTCCTTTTCAAGGCCAGTAAGGCCTGGGTCAAAAGGCACGTCCAGGTCACCAGGAGGCGTAACAGCAAAAGCCTTCAATGGCTGTGGCAGCAGAGGGGCCCACGGTGTAGCAGTCAGATCAGTAAAGGAGCCCGCAGCTCCCTCACTGTCTGGCAAACCACACGTTTCTGACTGTGGCCCCACATGGCTTTTTAAGGCCTCAGAGACTGCTCGCCAGGTGCTGAGCAATCCCACTGCAACCTTCTCGTTTTTAGTTGCAGAGTCCCACACCTTGACCTCAATTTGGTTCCGTGTTTCAGAATCATAAACTGTCCGATTGTTAATAAGGAGAATAAGCTGTAAGGTTACCAGGACAGCCTTTGTTCCTAAGGACATATGATTCCCCATAATGTGCAACTGCTTACCAGCGAGGGCAGCCGTGTGCATGGCTCCGCTTCTCTCAGCTTCATCTTCTTCGCAGCTCCGGTGCACCCTTTTCCAGCAACTTTCTGTATGAGCACTGAGCAGTTTGCTGAGTCTGGCCAAACCTATCTTCATGAGGCAATCAATGTGCCCGTTCCCGTCCTGGTCTCTGTTCTGCCAGCCTGTTCCTTTTCATTCCTCTTTCCTGCTTCTTTATTCATGACATAACTTCATCGTGTTGCCTTTTTTTTTCTCTTGAGGACAGGCTTCCCTCTTATACCCTTTTCCCCACAGCAGTCCTTTTCGAAACAACTTTTCATTGGTTAGACAACTTTACCTATAACAACAACAACAAACATCCAGAAACAAAGGGTGGGAGCTGCACTCAGTAGCTGCCTGGGCTCAGCCCACTGCCAAGCCTCTAAGTGGTGAGCTCTTCAGGACCTGAAGTTTTCAGTGTCACCCCTACTCCATGGTCTTTTCCCAGTGGAAATTCAGCTGGTTTGAATTACAGAGGTGCAGCACCTTTTGATAGTTACTCAGGCAGATTGGGGAATGCAGTTTGTACTGAAACCCTAAGGAATTCCTCTTATGGTTACGCGTATTGAACAACAGCTCCTAAATTTCAGATTATTTCTCTAAGCTACATACATCAGCCTCATGCATTCCTAATTGGGAGATTTCAGCAATATGACTATTCTTTCTGAAATTAGATTTGCTTCTTACTTACATCTCTCGATTTTTATCATGGCCTTTCTACATTCTTTTTGATTCCTGTTCTTTTAATTCTTTGTTTTTCTCTTGCCATGCCCTTTCTTTTTTTGTATTTCTTTGCTTTTCATTTGTCAGCAACAGATTTGGGAATGTAGCATGCAACAGTTAAGGTTGTTAAAATGCCATTTAGTGAGACAATAAAGGCAGGTCAACAAGAGATAACAGAGAAAAAACATAGTTAACTTGTTTGTTCAACAGACAGCTCATTGCTGCTAAATTCAGGAACAATCTCTACCAACTCAGTGTATGATTTCTGTATACAACCACTGGTTTTGTGATGAAATCCGTAGATTTTAATCTCTATCTTACAAATTCTTCTAATATATCAGAAATGCTTTATTTCTGATTCTTACTTAAAATCTTTAGATCATTACAACCGATGTCTGACTTTCCATTTATAGATGATCATTACCATTATCACATTCTCTAACACTGTCACAAATGCTTACCTCACTAGTAAGTCTGGATGCCCGCTAGCAATTACACTGAATAAAATCCAATTGCAGAAGGAATGCTGGTGAGCATGATATAGAGTTACAGCAAATGGAAATGGCATTTCAAAATTTTACTAGATTCTTTCTACTCAGGTCAGTCCAATTACTCAGCTTGTTCTCATTACCTCCTTTGATATGAGTATTTGATGGTTTGCTGCTGTGCACATTATCACACTGAGCTGGCAGCAGTTTGCAGTTGCTTTATGAGTAATTATTTCCAGAAAGAGGGAAAAACCAACCCTGGGCAAAGTAAAGGTGGGCACCATAGGAGTGTAGCCTCAAATTTCACTTTTGCAGTTAAGTGTATGGGCATGGAAAAGCAAATTTGACAAAATCATCAAACTGTTAGGTTTCTGTGTCAAGTAGGACAGTAGGCTGTCATTGCTGTTACTGGTCCACTCTGAGTCACCAAGAATATCAGTGAGACTCGGAATCAACCTAGACAACTATTTCCAATAATAGATTTACCTGTTTACTGAGCAGGCTTTTTTTTTTTTTTTTTTTTTTTTAATAACAGAACATTAGAGAAGGTGCAGCTTGCACCTATGTGGCACAGAGCTAGTGGAGCAAGCAGGAACAGTTTTTAACCAAACTAGAAACCTGCAGCATCAGCTATGCAAGCTGCAGAAGCCTTTGGAACAAGAGGGCAATGTGCCTCCAGCTTCAGCCGTCTCTGACCTGCACAACAGAATGATTCTCTGGGGACACTTGGCTTTCGTGTCTCTGACAGTAAGGTAATGTTTCTTCTCATTGCTTTCTACTCACCTCCTTCCCATTAACACAGCATCCTAAAACCCTCCAAAGGGTACTTGTGGCTTTATTCAGTCATTCTCATTTGTCTTGATGCTCCAGAATGTGCAGGATGTGGTAGGAAAGCCTGCAGAGTTGCCAGCCCAGAGGATTCTGTGTGCATTTAGAATGAAAGGGAAGACAACTCACTCCCCCAAAAGCAAGGAAATAAAGGTCTCCTTACTTCTGGACAAGTCACTATTCTTAAATTCTGTGGCATGCAAAAAAATGCACAAAAGTAGCTTCTTGAAATAAAACAGTGTGGTGAAGAAAGGAAAATAAAGATGCACTCATGAAATTGTTGCTTTTTTTTTTTTTTTTTTTTTTTTTTTTAGAATTTGATTTATTAACATTCAAAGTTTTATCAAAAAAATGAACACTTACCAGTTCCATGAATATGGCAACATACTGACTTCTCAGGCAAGCCTTCCTTAAGGAAACCAGATATTTGACAGTGGGAAATTTAGCTGTATTGAGAGTGATGATAGTCCATGAACAGACAAAAAGAGGACACAGGAGAAACATCCCATCTATTCTTGACATCTGTCACTGACCAACTGTGACTGTGCCCTTCCTCTCTCTGATCTTCTGTCTTTGTTAATGTGAACCTCTGCATCAGTTTTGTTTTTGGAGGTGCTGGGAAGCTTCTGTTCTCTCAAAGCTCTTTGCCCTGCAATCCAAAGTTAATTAGATTGCATCACCTCTGGTCATTGCCTATCTTTGGATAGATATCTTCACCCCCAGAGTCAAAGCAGAAGAAAACTAATAAAAGAGGTTACTGGCCCTCTGTGCAATATCGTGGAGGTGCACATTTACATGTAATTTAAATATTTTAAAAGTCTTACAGAGCTATTTGACTAGCATAAGCATTCAGAAGCTGGTATTTTGCTTGCACCAGTGTAGGTTTGCTTTTCTTTGTCAACAAAGAAAGAAGCTGAAAAAAATCAACTCAACCCTGTGAGCAAGTGGAGAGAATTTACTCTTTACGCTCAAAGGCAAGAAGTTTTATGAAGCCATGCTGGCAAGACTCCAGTGCCTACCCTGCTAAGCAAAGGCTGAAGCCTTTCACTTGAGAACATGTCTGGCTTTAGCAATCAGCACATTTTTAAATACACAAAATTACAATTCCCTCAAACTAAATATTGTCCATTTCTAAAAAGTGTAATATCATCCAAGGAGTTTAATATATAGGAGAAGTAATTATGTGAATACATCAGTTAATGGATTAAATATAAAGCCACCCTTGACAAACTGAGTTTGAAGCACAGGAAAAAAATAGCAAGTGAGAGAAAAACTTCTGAGCTGTGCTGAAAATCTCTGAGGTGTGCACAGAAAGCATCAGAGAATAATCTGAGCCTCCCCAAAAACACACACACACACATACACGGAACAGCATTCACTTATTTCCTTACATACATTCTTTGTCATCCTGCAAATTTTTTTTTATGTTTGGACTGTTAGATGGTGGTTGGATATTTCGTTTAATATTTGAGAAAGTAATTACATGGTTTCTGTGTTTTTTGTTGTTGTTGTTGCTTTGTTATTGGTGGTGGTTTTACTACAGTCTGGTCTTGCTCATGCAAGAAAATGCATTGAAATAAGAGATTCACATTTCTCTATTTGTTTTGTGTGGTGGTGGATTTTTTTCAGCATTATGAAGTGACTGTTCTGCTTTAAACATGAACAAATACACTCTTTCCAGTCCAGCAATTGTTCTTTGCAAGAAACTTTTTCTATGTTCACTTCTGATAATAAACAGAGAATTTTAGGTAGATCTTTTTCCCGTATATCTGAGAACTATGTCTGCATGACAAAATGCTGTGCCATCTCAAGACACATAAATTAATGCTGATGAGTTTGCAGAGTTATGAGAACTAACATATGATAAATTAGCCTGGATACCACTTCAAACTGACATAGATATAATGCTTCAGATACTCAAGTTACCAGGGATGCATGACAGCACTCTGATATATAGATGTATGCTTAGTTTCTTCAGATTTGTCTCCTAGCCTTGGGGAAACAGCTAAACATTGTTAAAAATATTTTTTCCCCAATGTTGTTTCATTTACCATGAAAGAAACTTAAGAAAGGAAGCTCAAAACAAGTTTAAGTGGGATAAACCTGGAAGTCTACCACTGTAGGAAAAAAGTTCCTAAGTGACAGTTTTGAAAGATCTTAGTAAGGTCTAAAAGATGTAAAAGTAATTTAGTTACCAGTTTCAAGCAATGTACCTCTTTTAGAAAAGGCACAATTGCATATTCTAACAAGTTAGTCAAAAGCTGGGCTAAGAACACACATCTGGGATATCTCTAAGCTTTGTCCTTTTTCTTTTTTTGCAATTTTTGTAATAGTTGCAATGGGAATAGAGCAAAGCAAGTGCTCCTGAGAATTGCACCTTGAGAGACCATCAATCAGAATGAATGATGGACATTTCTTTGTCTTCTGTGTTTCAATTTTTAGGGCATGTGAATACAAATGAAATTGAAAATTTAATTGAAATTGATCCATAATGTTTTCAGAAACAATGGAAGCACAGCTACAATATGGATAGGTCTCTCTCCACCTATTAACTCAGTGAGGTAACATGCACATCAGCTCTCTAAAACTGACCTTATTCTTTTGAAATAAAAAAACACAGTTGTAAATAAATATGAAGACCACAGCATTAGTGTTAAAAATAAGGAAGGCTAGTCACTGAATCAAAAGTAATTTATTTATAACCCTAATAAATGAAACATTAGAACAAGTATTGCATGTACTTAAGTTTCTTTGTTGCATCATGCCTTTAAAATCTCTATGTAACGTCAGACTTTGAAAGGTTTTGGGAAATAGATGTAGTGTAGCAGTGACAGTAAGAAAAAAATAATTAGAAAAACTATGTTGATTAAAAATGTTTTTCAACTCAGATTAAAATATTCATTTAGGTCAATAAAACAAAAACGATTATTTTTATTTTTTTTTTTCTGCTAAGTTTTTCAGATATAAAGGATTTTTCCTCAAAGCTTTTTTGGAATTTTTCAGTCAGGTAAAGTAGCAGATTCCACATACATTTGCATACTAACTACATCTGCTTACCATGATAATAGCTTTATTAAAACTACAAATATCACTGGAATGTAACTGGAATGAGTAAAGATCCCAATCTAATGTGCTTATATGCTACCATCTTTTATTGAAACTGGATTTCTTGGAAGCTTATCTCACAAGAAGATGGCTAACACTGAGCTTTTTCTTCTAAACCATTAGCAATGGGTTCCAGCAAAGAAGAATTCAGATATTCAGTTAAAGACAAAATAAGAAAGACCTGACTGTAAAAGGCTGTGGGGACAGATTCATATGGTTTGGTCAGACTGAGGAAGTCACAGAGCTTTTGACAGTCGGTGTTCTGTTCCCTGCAGCAAGAGGGCATTTGGAGATCCTGGCCAGTGAAAGTACTACAGCTTATTCTATCCATTTTCTCGTAAAATAATGTATTATAACCAGTGTCCCCTTACACAGTTAAACTTGTTTCAATGATCATTTCTATCTTGTTTCCATAGCTCAGTTCCATTTTATGTTGTGAACAGATTTGAGAAAGGATATTTTGCTCTGCACTCCAGCAGATCCAAAAAAAAAGGATTTTTTGTTCCAGCAACTTATCCTGCATCATGTCTGAGCTCTGGTTTTCCATGCCACACTGTTCAGTCTTTTCTTCTTTTTTTTTTTTTTTTTTTTTTTGTGTATGTGTGGGTGAAACACTGCAACAGCCCACGTGTTCCAACAGCATAGTTTAGTTGTTCCATTGTTCTTGGAAATCCTCTCAATTAATTCATCAAATCATAGCAATTTCACTTCTCTCAGTTTTAACAGTGGGATCAGTAGCAGCTCTTTTCTACCATGCTACTCTCTGGATGCAATTTCCCTCTTGCTTCTCTGCCATCTTCCTAAAATACAGCAGACAAAATAATTCCACATCTCATATAAGTTTGTAATTCCCATCCACATTATAGGTTCCACAGCCATGAACAGCTAAATCTCTACTTCTGGCTCTTACCAGTTTCATCAAATAAGTCACACCTCATCAACCCTTTAATCTTACTCCTCTTCCTGTTCTTTAACTGTCTCCCATACAGCCCCTCTTCTTAGATCTCCTCCAGCTAGAAATTATTTATTTAAAAGCTTTTTTTTTTTTTTTCCCAAAAATCTAATGGACTGCATTTCATCTTTTCACTAATCTCCATCAATGTGTCAGTCAAGCATTTTTACATTTATTTTAATGACAGGTTTAATTCATCCTCATCTCCTTGGAAACAAATCTTTACCTCTGATACAAGTATCCAAAATAAAACATGAAACTGAAGTGATCTGACATCACTTTTTCTCATAGATTGGTGTCTCACATTTTACTATTCATTATGCCATTGAATCAGCTTTGACACACTAAATCAATGCTAACATGCCAAGGAAAGCATTATCAAAATACAATTTCGTTCAGCCATTTGTGAAGACATGACAGCAGAATGTGCTGCTGCAAAATTCTCTTACTGCAGAAATTAAGATTCCAAGCACTATTCCTGAGAATGATAAGGAACCTAAATAGCTAGGATAAAAAACACTTAGTATATCCTCCCTCCTCTCACTATGTAGATAAATGTCAAACTTAAGCTCTGATAACCTAAGCCCACAGTTTAACTACCACGGTGTAAATGTTGTGAGGGGGCTTTCTTCCTCCTCAGTATTGCTAGCACATCATCCAAGTCATGAATAGTGAACTACATAGAAGGCACCTAAGTGGTGCCAGGGATTTTCAGAGACATTTATGTAGGACTGTTTATGGCTAATTTTCCAGTGCCACTGCTAAGGGAATTCCTGACTGTAATTTGAATTGATAATCTCAGTAAAAACAGGTTTTATATCTATTCAACTACACCAAAACACTCAGAGGTATAAATAGAAAGTTATTCTGATCTCATTTGCACTGGTTTTCTCAAAATCCTGCTCAAAATTACTGCAGATGGGGACAGAAGAAATTTTATATCTTTCAGAGGTTTCCTTTTGGGTAGAGTCATTACCTAAGAGAGAAAATTGAAGTTAAAAGGTATCACATAATAAATTGACCATGACTAATAATTATATATATATATATATATATATATAAATATATATATATATAAAACTAAGCTCTGAATATTACTGTCATTTTGATTAGCATTGGTAGCAGAAATGAAGGAAGGATGTGGGTATACAAATAAAAACCCAACATTTTTAAGTCACAGCCCCAGTGGAAATACTGATTACTACTGCACTGCTGAGATATTCCTATTCTTCATGTATAAATTATATACCAACTGCTCCAGGAGAGTCCAATTATTTGGGCAGGGTGCTGAGTTCATAAGGGTTGGGTTTTTTGTTGTTGTGTTGTTTTGTTGTTGTTGTTCTTTTTCTGGAAATGCAGCCAGTCTAAGGAAAATAGAGTAAAATCAGATTCTGTACTCTCCAGATAAAACAGATCTGTCTGTACATGCAGTGTACTGACAACAAATCAATTTGCTTTTGGACTCAGGACCAACAATTCCTGATGGCTGGCAAAAGATCATATCAATGTTTTGAAGCAATGAAAAGATGGCATGATCGAGTTTTTTATCAAGTCTTAATTTTATAATAACTTCTCCACCTTTTGAAAAATAACAACAAGATAGGCTTCAGATGTAATCTATACAAATCAAAATAGCTTAGATTAATTTGTCAGCAAATAAAGAGGCATTGTGATACTTTCAAAAGACCAAAGGAGAAAGAAACGGGTTGTAGACTTAGTGCTTCTGTCACTCAATATGCATAGGCTTCTGGTAGTTTAAAAGGCATTCTTTGTATAAGCCATGTTATAGCAGAGAAAAATCATGAATCTGCTTCTGCTTTGGATAAGAAGGTAATACACAGGGGAAATTTGTCAAGAACCAGGTCATAGAGGTTTTCTTCATTAAATACACTAAAGCAGACATTTCTTGTACAATGAATGCACATTGGTTCTCTGTAGGAACACTGTTATTCTGTAACAAGAGCTCCCATTTTGGAGGTTAGCTTAAGTAAGTTGCCAAAGGAGCAAATTGAATCACAGGGAGCAGATTGTGGCATGCAGTGAAAGCATCTACATGAGGAGCTGGTGAATAGCTCCAGGCTATTCCTAGGTGAATAGCTTTGTAGGCTATGCCTACATGAACAACACCTTAAGAAACCTAAACACTGATTTCAAAAGGGGAAACTGATAAACTGAAAGGTTAGAAGATCAGAGATGCTTAGGAACTCTTATGGTATTTTCAGAGCAAATGAAAAACCAAAAACCAAGTTCCATGAATTTAGGGCTTATTCAGATTACTCTGATATCAGTTTAAGTATTGCTGGCATTTACATTGAAAGACAGCGGACTTTTTAATCTATTGTTCTGTAAATAAACTTTGATCTGTGCCTACAAAATCACATTTCTGGCTGAAGAGATCTCTTCTCCTGTCATACCTATTTCATTAGTACTCTGTTGAGAGTTGGGTTGCTGAGAGGCTCCCAACAATAGCATTGCAAAAATGTCATAACCTAAAATGAAATTTTACCAAAATCCTCTGAAATATTTTGTGTGTACTAAAAAAGCATGAGAGTTTCCACCCTAAAATCTAATTAAAGTGTCTTTAAACAACTGAAATCAGGGCACAATGAAAATGCCTTCTCAGCTCTAATTGTTGCATTGATGTGAGTTTTCAAAGATAACATGATTTTCTACACAACAAGCAGATAATATATGTGCCATGACATCCTGGAATGCATCTTGTTTCCTCAATTTTGAACAGTTAAACTTACTTGTCTGCTCTATCATACAGCCTTGGAGAGGAGTGTATATGATTTGCAAGGATCAGAACAATTTGATTGTAATCGTATTCACTATAAATATGGTTATATGTAACAGAAGCATGATTTAAAGCAGATAATCAATTTTTTCATTGTATATGAACAAGCATATTTCATAAGATAAAAGAAAGATATGGTTAGATACATTAAGTTTTTGCAAGAAGTAAGATAAAATGTAGCCACCATTGCAAGTCAAAGAAATTGAGTACCTGAGCAATCATGAGCAATGAAAGGGGAAACAAGGAATAAGTATATTTAAACCGAATACTTCAAGCCATGGCTTCGTATAATCCTCTAACCAAATGTGTTCATTTTGTCACCTCCTCCAGAATGGATTTTACAGAGCTATTGAAATTGCTTTTGTTGTTTTGTTTCTTGAGAGTGTGCAGTGGCAGTGTGCAGTGGCAGGATGCTGTTCTGGCTAGCAATGCAGCCATTGTAGTATTCTAAATCACCTTCAACACAAGAAATTAATAGCAAGAACCCATAGCTGCCAATACTATTCACTATCTCAGTCTGTTCCTAATGAAAAAGCCACTCCTAAAAACATTGGTGAGTACATGCAACTTGATTCAAGTGAACAGCCTCAGGTATTTGTCTGCATGTTTGAGCTTTTACTCAATACTGAGCTTTTTAAAGGATGTTTCAAGGAACACATTAAAAATTCTAACCCTCTAAGAGGAATCATTGCAAAAAGGCAAACAGCATTACCTTCCAGTTAATCTCCAGTCACGATATCATTTTCCAAACACTTTTTTTTCCCTAATTTGTCCTTTTAGGAATGAAACCAAGATCACTGGCATCATGAGCTGATATTTAGTATCAATTTTTAATATCCCATTTATAATGGTCCAAAAAATTTTGGCACACTTTTAAGAGCATGTTTGAAAATAGTACAAGAACTCAAGTCACAGGCATTGGCTTTGAGAACAGTTCTAGTTATATTCATGTTTGAGAACTTCGTACTGTATGAAGTTCACTATTTTACCTGTTTTGGTAGTTCAACTGAATATTAACTGAATATGAACTGTTTATTAAGATTTGTTGATTGTATACTGTTGTTCTACTTTAAATGTTTTTGGAGAGTATAAACATGCACTTTTTCTCAGGCTGCCTATATAGTATTAATTATAGCCAATTCACTTAACAGTGATATGGATATCCAAGTGTATTTCCTTCTTCAAGAATCCTACTATAGTCTATCATTAACTATCATTAACTAGCTATTGCAGTGTTATCTGTTCATAGCTGTCATAGCCTAGACTGTACGTTATGTCACCTGCGCTGGATGAGAATAGTACAGTAATCAGCAATGAATATCATGCCTGATGGGAAGAAAACATGTTCTTGATGTCTGGTTTGTTGTTTTTGTTTGGTTTTTGTTTGGTTTGCTTTTGTTTTTCAAATTTCATACTGTTTTGGACGTCCTTTTACAAAAACATGATCTTCAAATAATTCACATCTTTCCATTGCTTATTCCACAGCAAGACGTGTCTGCTATTGCAAATTCCTGAGCATTTTGCTGCTTGCAGTCTCTTCTTCTTGTTTGAACCTTAGGCAACTAACGTCCTTCGCAGCAGTATTCAGCTGCATCCATCTCAGTCAAGTGCACTTGTGCTAGCTGTAGCATCAGAAGCTCAATATTCAATCTGTAGAAAGTCCTGCAACACGGAGCTCCTAGGTGATTCAGCAGAGGACAAGCACAACTAACTACAGTTGCAGAGAGATCACAAATGGGCAAGGTAGCTTCTTGCAGCCTTGGCGTAAATTGATTTATATAGATCCTGTGCTGTTACTTTTCATTTTTTGAAATAATCAAACTATTATCGCTCCCATCCTGCAAGCAATTTTTATTTCTTATTCTGTTCTGTTGTGCCATTACCTAGAAAATTACTTTTAAAAATTTCCCTTTTCCTCTTCTATTAACTGGATGTATGAACTGCCTAACTACAGACATTTCTATCCTCATTCACTTAAATTAAAGGCATATTTTTAAATCTAAAGTATCTTTAGCCGTGACTGTCTTTTGACTGCATTACAGTTAAATGCAGATTTAGATTACACCCCCAATTTTTTCTCAATATTTAGTCCTAATGCATGTATTACTGTGATGCCCAAGGAATGGTTAATTTAATAATGAACCTTTGCCTTGTAGGCTACACTGCCACACTTTCACTGGAGTACATGAGGGCATGATTAATATAAATTAAAATAAAATTCTGTTGCCCTAGTTATTGTTGTTTTTGTTTGTTTGTTTGTTTTTTTCCTAGTGTTCAGTAGCTATAATTAATTGAAATTCTTCCTTTTTTCTCTGCTCAAAGGTCATCAGAGAATATATCATTTTGTCACAAAATTTCAATAAGCAAATAAAAAATTTCAATAAGCAAATTTCAATAAGCAAATTTCAAAGCAGAACAGGGAGCAGGGTTTGGGTTTTTTTTTTTTCAGTGCAGAGGGGAGTCTCCTACAGAATTCAGGTTGCTGTGCAATGAAACCTTCAATCCACTACTCGTTTTAAATTCAGACTGGCCAGAACAGTAAAGAATACACGTACACAGTGGAAGGAGAATTCCTGGCAGCAAAACAGCATCTTAAACATAGTGTGGATATCTTGGGATACAAAAAGAGAGAAAGGAAAAAAAAAATATTGCACACAACCTGAGCCTGACTGTGTCTGACCCCTATTCCCTGTCCTAAACCGACTAGCATTGCTTTTGAGATAAAAGGATGGGAACACTGGCAGGTCACATGCCTGAAGCCTGGTGTTATCCTGCAGACAGCATCTGGGGGAGGGAACCTGCATGACATTTTTCTCTCCTTCTCTGAATCCCCCGCCAGCCCTTCTGGGAGTCAGCCTGTGGCCTGGGGCTGCCAGAAGCAGGAACAAGCTGCTCTCCTCACAGTGGAAAATGTGAACTGCTCAGCTCGTTAGGGGAGAAACAGCAAAATCTTGCTGTTTTCACCCATTTTGATGAATTCTTTTGTATGTAAACACATGGATTTTAAAAACAAGCCTTCTAATTTGTACATAAGCTCTGCACTGTGAATTTCACGCGATGCTTATTAGATGTGATGAGCTTCCTGACATTCATTTCATGCAGTTGAGAAGAAAAGTCCTGCTGGCCCTTTGAAAGAAGCTGCATGATTTGACAGATTTGGCAAGTATAAAGGGCCAAGAATCTCTGCAAATGTCACAGGGACAGAGACATATACTCTTTCAAAATCCATTTCTAGATAAATATGGTCCAGCAGATGCAAGAGGCAGACTAACATACAGCTCTGCTCGGGGAAGTGAATGTCTGTGCCAGTGCACTAAAACCGGTCCTGCTGTGTGCTGTGAATCATGTCAGCTTGTGGCGGTGAAAAGTTTTATACTGTACAGCCTTGGCAAAACCAACACAATTAAGTCTGAATGAGCTGCGGTACCATTCCCTCTCCTATATCAATAGAGGTATTTAATCTATTTAATCATGTCAGTGCCAAATACACTGAGGTAATTGAATCATGAACCTAACAAAAGGGCATCATTTCACTTGCAGCATTTTTATGACAAGTGATAATGTGCAACATGGAAAGGCGCCAAGAGCTGCTAATAGCCAGGACTGAGTTTGCTGAGCTGCATTTACAGGGAGAAAATCTGCAGTTGTAAACATTATTATTTTATGTGACAAAAGAAACGCATACTTATTTGGCCACACTTGGAGGATTTCATTGTGTCGACCACGTGAGGAGGAAGTCTGTGCATAAGGGATAAGAGCCCCCTGATGTGGAGAACTCAGAAGTTGGATATAGCACCTTTCAGTGTATCCCAACCAGGTCTGAACTCAGTCCCCCTGAGATTCTGAAGACAAGCCTCTGCTCCCCACTGGCATGGGTGCTGGAATTTATCTGTGCCAGAGAGCAGTGCCCTGTTGCACAGCAGCTCAGGGTGCGGTGTCCTCTGCTCCTGACTGAAGGCGACATGTTGAGGAACAAGGAGGGGAGACACACCAGAGCCGTAACCCTCACTACACTCCAGAAACCTTGTGTGCTGGCAGACTGCTGACTTCCTCAGCAATGCAGGCAGTGTGCCAGCCTGAAATTGCTCTGCCTAAATCATGCCAAGTTCTGCTTCTATGTAAGTGCTTGCAGGAGCTGAAGCCATGAAGCTGAAGAAGAAATGCAGAACTTGCTTTTAAACCTGAAATCCCACAGCTGAGCAGCTGATACCATTATGTAGTGGGAACAGAACCCCCAGGACTGCTATGCCTAAGTGTTTGCCAGAGCATATAATGGCATGTACAAAAAACTCACATCGTGATTTTGCTTATTCTAGCCAGAATTTGTTGCCAGTGCAATGAAGTAGATCATTCTGTAACCGGTGTGAAGCTTGTCAAAGCTCAAAATGAGATGCAGAATTAATCATCTGGTCATTTCAAGGTCCAGCAGAGGCATATCTCTACTCCTGAGAGCCTTTTAAAGTGTCAGATTTGACACCAGGAAAATGAAATACATGAAGTGTTGGTAACTCTCTCCAAGTTATCCCAAGTCCTTCACTGCCATTTTAAGGTTTAAAAAAATGGCTGGAATCAGTACTTCATATTTGTAATATATCAGCTACATTTGATGTGGTAGGGTGCAAGGTATAAGTCTACTAAAAATATGTGATATGTTCGGCAGTAGTCAAATGGTTAATTAGGGTATGCAACTACCAAATTGTTTCTCTGGTGTGTCAGTGTGTTCTTTTGAATTTGCTATTAAGATCTTTTTCAGGGTCAAATGGCAATGACATTGCACATTAATGCACAAAGACTCAGCATTTTTTTTAACATCTGGTAGGAAAAATTAATCCTTAAACCTTGGTTGCCCTTTTCTATCTCTGGACATAAAGAATTAGCTACTTCTTAGAATATTTACCATGTCTACCTTAAGCAGCTATTGAATTCATATCACTAAAGAGAAATGTTTCAGCTCAGCTAATATCATGACATGATCTCTTACTAAACATACAGCACTGGCAGGCTTTTTCTATGTCATATGTGTTGTACTTCACTTTACAATACATACTTATTATGATCACTATATTTTTATTTCATGCCTTTGCTGTTTTGCTAATGCATGGGTAGATGCCAGAATCCCATCTTGATTACTTGTATATTTTTTGTTAAGGGCATCTGATGCTTTAGCTGGGCATTATTTTTAAGAATGTATGATCAATTTATATAAATGCTTATGCTATATATGGTGTAAGGTAAAGAGCAGTACAGAGAAAGATAAACAAGAAGAAAATATGCTAATAGTGGAATAGCTACTATGCTACAATACCTGTCTGTTCCAATTGACACTTTGACAATTAAGAAGGAATGATTTTCACCATAGGCAATAGTAAGTTTGTCCTTGATAGATGTAGTTTCCAGAGGCTAGGGATAAGGTTAACACAACTCTACATGTAACATCCAGAAGTACAAGAGTAACCTTCAAGAAAGCCCTAAGCCTTTTTTTTTTTAAACTTGACTGAAAATGAGGTTGTACCCCAAAGGATATAGAATATGCTACAGGAAACAGAATTAAAGAGAAAACGTACTGATAAGTGCACACCCACACTTTTAATGTCAAATTCTTGGGCATGAAACTCAGCCTTCTGGGAGGAGGAGAATGAAATATATGAATGCTTGCAAGAAATTGTTCTTAAGTTCTCCGAAGAAGCTTTAATGAGTTAGCCTATTTATTATGCATCTGGACTTGCAATACCTTGGCTGGCAGAGCTTTTTGCTCATTTTTCCTTTCCTGAAATGTATATATGTATGTTTTTATGCACTGATTGAGGAAGGAGAGGGTAAATGGAAAAGAAAAATGCAAATGTAAAAACATAGAAGACTGCAAGAAGATACCTTAATGACATTGCCACAGTTTTCTGTAGGCATGTATATTACAGCTTACTATTTGGATCAGAAATCTTTCAAACACCAGTATAACTGTTATAACTGTCAGCTTTTCAAAGATGATTATGGTTATATTACATGCTTTTTGGAGGAAATAAAATGCTTTGTAGAACTCACAGAAAAGTTGTAATTATTTTTTAGATTAATTCTGTAGATCATTAATCATTTTGGAACCTATTACTATGAATTTTCATATAATATAACTATAAATATAAGCTACATACTAGACCCAAAGAGCTCTATTAGATAAAGTGGTATCGCTGTCATAAAAAAGATAGAGGCTGGTGGATATGAAGTCAGGAACTGATTTTAAAAATGTAGTATCCAGTCATGTTGATGGTCTATGCAAGTAACTAAAAGAAAAACTACAAATGAAAGTCACACACCCACACAGAAATTTTGGATTCCAGGTCTACCAAGGAGATTAAATTCCACAAGACAGTAGCTGTCTGCTAAAAACACAGCTTCTAGTCTTGGAAAATCTTAAAGATCAAAGCAGTTCAGATGAAGTTAATCTACCTGTCTAGCACACTGGGCACAAGGCTTCTTTCTGTAAGCAACAGGTTATTTTGGTTCACTGTAAGTTTCCAAAAATTTATTGTGGGTAAATCCAGCATCATGGTAAGGCAGAGATAGACCTGAAGGTCCTTACAGATTTCATATCAAAGATGAATGGCCAGGCTTACAGTTGAGGTAAATATTGCTTTAATAAAATGTTGCTCCATGTTGCTCCTTCACAGGAGGCTCTGTGTCCAACTTCCTCAGTTCAAAATCTCCCATGCAAAATACTACTTTTCTTGGCATAAACACAAAAATGCACAGAACAAGAAAGAAAAAATATTGACTATTTTTCAATACCCTGAAATTACATTATCAACATTCATCCATAAATATTTATGTAGCACTCCAGCAGTCCAAAAAGAACAGTCCATTTCTAAGACATTATAGACAGGACCAGGCTCAAAACTAGAAACTAGTTGCAACATTTTTTTGAATGCTCATATTCCCTTATGAAGAGGCTGCTTTCTAATAAATAAATAATCTCAGGCTGACAACCAAAGTCATTTCTGCCTAGTTAGGGATATGCACTCACCCTTATTCTCAAGGGACTTATGGAACTGTTTTTTCTCCTGGAAACTCTGCTGTGTTCCATCCAAAGACCATCTACTCAGACAAACATACAAGTCGCCCTAGGAGTTGTTCATAGATCTCATTTTCTGACATGGGCCTTTAATTGCCAACAAGGTCATGCAGCTTTCCTGACTATTCTTGGTTAATTAGTTACCTTCAGGATGGTGTCTCTTATTAACTAAACTATTAATCTAACTGTCTTTTTCTGATAAAGTAGTACCTTTACACCCAGATGCCTTATCAGCTAAATTAATTTGTTGCATTAAAGCAACCACATAAATCTTACACTGTCATCTGTAGAGATTAGATAGGAAAATGCAGCCATGACGATCTATGTATACACTAATTTTTAATAGCATAAAACATCACTTCAAGAAGATTTGGAGGCTATGTCTGCATCAGTGCAGTGGGTCTTCAGAGCAAAGTAGCTGATGGTGACAACCTGACATTCACACTGTAACTACAACTTTTGACTGAATGCACGTTAGTGGAATGCACTGGAATGCACATGAGTTCATCCTTTCAGTTTTGTTTCATCAGGAAGGAGCCTGTTTAATACATTCTAAAACCATTTCACAGTATGAACTAAAAACCAATAAACAGGAACGTTCAGGAGATTCCCTTCAAAGTGCACTCTTGGTCTGATCTACACTCATGTAGATGCACCCTGACTCGCAGTCACCTTACAGGGTCCTCTGAAATGTTTACTTAACATTATGAAATCTCCATTTTAGAGCTACAGGAAGAACAAAAGCTCTCTTCAGTCTTATAGATGGGGAGCAAATCACCATCAGTGTTTTGGAGCAATGTTTAAGGGTGATTATATTGGCAGTGTAGGCAGAATCTGCACAGGGTGCAAAGGCGAGTGATCACAAAAGTGAAGTAGATCTGTGTGGACTCATAAGCTAGCTGGCAAGAGATGACAAGGAGTGAACTTTATTTTCAGAAATTAGGAATGCTGAAAGTCACATTGACATTTGCTAGCTGGAACGCTAACACACAAGCTACCTGCAAGCTAATCACCATATGGGATAATAGATCACTGTGAGGCTGAGTTGTAATATTTTTAATGACCGCATGAAGCCAAGATTCACCCATTTGTAGATACAATGTACAGTACAAGACCTTTTGTTAGACTAAAGGGGTTATTCAGTCTCCTAGTGGACTCATGATTACTTGATAGACTGGTTTATTTGACATGAGTGGTTTTCAATTAAAAGAAACAAGCACATTGACTGGCATTAATTGTGCTTACATTCTTTAGTTAGTAATCCTCACATCCCACAGCAGCATTTCTAATTATTTAGCTTGACCTTGATATCAAGCTAACAATCCTACAGCTACTCAGGCCATCATCATTTTTAGCCACCACTGCAGTTTTACCCGCCTTTTACTTCATGGGAATTTTCCCATAGAATTATCATAGAATCATGTTGCAATATGTATTAAATGCTGGCTTCAGCAGTTCAGAGAGCTCATCATCAATCTGTTTTAATGTTTTTAAACAGTACCTTTCCCAAAGGTAAGCAGAGCTGGTAATATACAGAATAGACTGTTAAGTAATGTCTGAAACATGGACTGAGAAAGATACTTGAAAGGGATAATTGATACTATGGAATTCACACATCAGAGTTACAAGTGTAGGAAGAGAGTGGAGCTTTGAAACCTAGAGGGCTAAGGTCCTTTATACTGACTTATAATTTTTAAAAAACTTTGTTTTAAAAAGAAGAACATTCCATAACAAGTGATAAAGAGTGAAAAGCCTCCTATAAACGGTGTGTTCTGTAAAGCTAAATCCCAAATGCATGTTCTTTTTTGCAGTGTTTTTTGTTGGTGGTTTTTTTTTGTTTGTTTTTTGTTTTGTTTTCCCTTCTTATATTGACAAGCATCTACAGCAACTTGAAGTTTCTCTACCTCAAAGTACAGATTCTGAAAATTTGCAAGGAAAACTCAACAGAGAAGCACAATTATTTACTTGTTTTAAAGTCTGCATTCCTGTTTCTAATAAGCCATGCACTGTACACCTGAATACATCATTTTTCTTTTTCAGAAGAATGCGCATCCTGGAGTTGCTTTTCCATGTAACTGATTAAAGCCAAGCACTTGGCCTGGTACAGCTGGTGAACAAAATATGAAGGATGTTAAACATATAGGTAGCTGACTTCCATTTTGTTTTGCTTCTCTGGGGTCTAGAGAGACACCGATGTCAAAAAAAATATCTGTGCAGGGCCTTTAAGTGGGGATGAATTTCATTTGATCCTAAATAGACTCTGAAGGCAATGAAATGGATGCCACTGATCTGTATCCTGGGAGTCTCTCCAGTAAACGCAGGCTGCCTATTTAGTAGGGGCTTATTATGTGTCACACACATAGTCACCCAACCTTGAATTTTATTAAATAACCTAAATACAGAGTAAGTATGGTTCATCTGAATTAGCCCAGGATTATAATAATAAAAGCTTGGATCAGATATAGATACCCTTTTTATAGGTGTGGAGCACTTGCTATAAAAATATGTAAGTACTGTCCTCAAAGAGCTGCTCATCTGGCAAATACCACTTTTCAAAGAGAAAGATTATTCTTTCTATATACTTGCTTTTGTCTTATGTCCTTATTAATACAGTTTTTCATACATTTTGACTAGTCATTTTTAAAGGTCCCAGACTGAAATCAAAGTGACAATAATTATTCCTTCTTCAACAGAGCTGAGGAACACTTTCTTCATCCCTCCCTCCCTACTTCTCTCTCTCAAGGCAGGCAGGTGTCCAGCATCACAGGGTTGAGTTCCCAGAATCACTTTCATTTGGAAATTTTCTCAATACAATCTTTTAAAAGCTTCAAAATCGTGTTTTCCCTGTAAAACAAAACAAAATGTTTGCCAATCTATATTACGAACTGATGTTTCCAGCCCTCACTTAAAGATGAGATTGATAAGAAAAGTAGCCTGTGCCTCAGGTACCATTTTATGCCTTTGCTTTTGTTACTACATCCCTGTAAGTCTTCAAAAGGGAAATTAAATTATCCTACCCAGAAGAAACACCGTCCAGAAGACACTTGAGATGTTAGGGCCTGAATTCTCACTGAAACCAAAGGCAGGGATCGTACTGACCTGAAGAAAGAGGCTTTAATCTCTCCTGGCTTGTTTACTCCTGAAGAAGCGTGAAAGAGACACGTGTCCTTGTATGTGAAGAGGAGGTGAAGGAACAGTTAGTGCAAGGAACACACAAATCCGTTGTGCCAGACTAATAGGTGGTTGGCTCTGAGCTGGGCGACTGCAACAGAATCACAGAATTATCTAGGTTGGAAGAGACCTCCAAGATCACTCAGTTCAACCTCTGACCTAACACTAACAGGTCCTCCACTAAACCATCCTGGTCCCCAGTCCTGGTCCCTCCTTGGAAATGGCATCCTGAACAAGCTGCTCCAATACCTTTCCAGGGACAGAGGTGAGACTGGCTGGCCTGTAGTTTCCCATATCCTCCTTCCTGCCCTTCTTGAAGACTGGAATTACACTGGCTTTCCTCCAGTCTTCAGGCACCTCACCCGTTCTCAAGGACCTTTCAAAGATGATAGAGAGCAGTTCAGCGATCACATCTGCCAGTTCCCTTAGCACACGCGGATGCATCCCATCGGGACCCATGTATTTGTGTGCGCTGAGCCCACTCAGACGCTCCCGAACCATTCTCACGTCCACCAGGGGGGAGCCCTCCATTTCCTAGACCCTTTTTCCTATTGCCAGGGGCGAGGAGTCCCAGGGCAGTGTCCTTGAAGCAAAGACTGAAGCAAATAAAGCATTCAGTATCTCTGCCTGTAGTAGGTCTTAATTCTTACCCACAAGCTCTCCACCTGTCCTTCACCCTCCCCCAGCTGGAGCTGGGTACACTCTAACTGCTCCCTCACATAAAGGACAACCCCACCCCCTCACTTCCCCAGCCTGTCTTTGCTAAAGACGACATAGCCCTCCATGACAGCGTTCCAGTCATGCGAGCTGTCCCACCATGTCTCAGTGATCACAACAAGATTGTTGCCCTGCGACCGAACACAGATCTTGAGCTCATCCTGTTTATTTCCCATGCTCCGTGCATTGGTGTACAGGCACTAGTCCTGGTCCCCAGTCCTGGTCCCCAGATTTTTGCTCCAGGAACATGATTCCACAGAGCCTTCAAGCCTTTCTTTACCTTTAAAGATGCTGAAATAGTCCCTGGCTTAAAAAGCCACCTGGCACATAAAATCGTTGCTTAGGGCTAAAAGCTGAGGCTCTTTTTGGTTACGTGAACAGCCAGAGAGACTCAGCCTCCCTTCTCTGTTGAGTTCGGTGCTGCCTAGCCTTAACATTTTCATTACTCAGTAGTGTAACCCAGACTCTTGTATTTTGAGTGGGATTGCACTCCCCTTACTTCATATGGGAATCCTATTTTTCTGTCTCAAGGGTGAATGGTGTAAGGCACTCATAAATCATTGCAGATTGTCATTGTTGTCCATTGCCATGTAAATTAAGGCCATGCAAGTACCTTCTACTGTTTCTTCTTCCCTTTCAGTAGTATTCAGGAGTATTGTAAGTAATGTTCCACCAATTTGTGTCAACAGAGGGCTTGAAGGGTAAACCTTGAGTCCCTGGTATCTGGGGATAAGAGAAAAAAGGGGTCTCAGAATAACTGCTAACTATTGTGACTATTGCATGGGACACCAGGCAAGTCTCTGATATCTGGCCAAGACAGACAAAGGAGAAGGACAAGGATAAAGCCTGGGAGGTACGAGCCTTCAGCACGAGAGACCCCCAGAGGGACCACCAGGGACTGATACGCATGTGCCAGTGGGAGGGTTTGTAATCCGGGAACTAATTATGATAACCATGCCTTTTCTAGAAGTAGTAATGAACATGTATTAGCCTAGGAGCATAAAAAGCAGCCGCCTGATGTAACGTGTGCGTGTTGGAGGAGCCCAGACTCCCCACGCACCCAGCACTCTTTACTTGCCTTTTATTAACCCCATAAATAAATCTCATAAAGCTAAGTTGACTCAGAATTTATAACAGTATGATGAAAAATGTTGCACTCCAAGTTGGGAAGGGGAGAGGAAAATGTTCATGTGTATGTGAGAATTGTATTCAAACTGCTGATTATACCTTTGTGTACACCTTTTAAGTGAAAACTTTAAACCTGAGAAGCAACAGGTAGTTTTCTACGTTTCCTGGTATGATATCATGGTATACAATATAGGTATGATACCTTGGTATGTCTCCTGAATTCACTTGAGGTTTAATCTGGTCCCCAGGCCCCCGCAATTGCCACTTCAACCAGCTACGTGCAGTGCTCCTCAAACCAAGCTTGATTCCAAAGCAGCTTGTGTGAGTTCCTACTGGTGACCTGATGATAATCATACTTTTTAGAAGGCATTTGACATCCTTAATTACACCTATTGCATTTCCAATGAAATCACTGCATTTTTGTCTCTTACATTGAGATCGTCTGGTGGTCCACTTTCTGGTATTAATGGCTAAAGTCTGTCCATTTTTCCTTAAAATGACAAGTGAAGTCTGCACACTTTTCTGTTCTGTCTCATTTGAACAACACTTTGCTACCTCCTTCTTACAGCCAAAACATCAGAGATACTCTCTTAATATAACAGTAAAACTTCCACTAACATAGTGTTTCAGAGGCCATCATTTGATAACATACCAGTAGATACCAATGGAGTGATAGGATATGCTTGGTGCTGGAAACACTTGAGCATATCTTCTGTAAATATTAAATAGTAAAATGGTAAATAGTAAAAATAAGCACAATTAGCATTTTCTTGTAAGAACAGTTTAATTATTGCTTAAGAAAGCTTGATATTACAGCCTCTTGCAACCACTTGAGCTTCAACAGCTTTCCTACTCAAGGTTGTTTTGGGGAGCACGTATCAGAGATAGTCCAGGAAAAGGATGTAGATTTCATGTTATACTTTTTATATTGAACTCTTTCAAATTTTCATTTAGAAAATAGTGACTTTTAATTTTTCCCAAAGTTTAAAAAAAAATGAATAACCTGCAAAGTGATGTGATCTTTGGAAAAAAACCACTAACCCACCTATAATTCCACATTATGTCTTCACTCCCCAGACTACTCTTAAGTTTTATGGTTTAGATACCTTAGCCCTGAATTTAAGTTTTACTTTGAGGATCTGAATAGATAATTTTTTTATAGCACAAGCAGGGATGACAGCCAGACATCTGCTGTCAGTTGTATATTTTATATCCAACCTTCAGGTATCCCACTGTGAAAAGGGGCACACTCCCTCTAACACTTCCTGGCCTGTCTTTTGGGCACTATATTCAGTTATGTAAAACTGAGTTCATATTTGTGCTGCAAATACGGACAGAAAAAAAAGAAAAGAAAAGAAAAGAAAAAAAAAAAAAAAGCCAAACTATGGATTCAGAAAACCAGAGGTTTTTGCTTTGTTTGTTTGCATTTTCCCATAGATTCAGGAAAATATTTTAATGACAAGATATAGATCTTTCCCAATTTCTAAAAATCCTCTTCTCTTATCTGTACTTCAGACACAGATGTGGGAGGAACTCTTGGGGAGAAGTTCCCTTTTGAGAATCCTCTGGAGCTTGGCCACAAAGAACTATGATTAAATAAATGCCAACTGCTCTTAAACATCTGGTGTATTGTAGCTTTTGCAGGGGTTTCTACTGACCACTGTAGACAGAAATCTTCCCCAAAGGCATCTGAGACCTCATCCTTACAATTCCTGTCATGTAATTTCTTCATACCTCACTGTGTTCTTGTGCAAAGAACTGTTAATCCTAACCCTAAAAGACAGGCAAAGACAAAGGAAGAGAGTGTATGGAATGGGTAAGATAGCTGTGAAGTTTTGAACAGGTGTCAGCAATGAAGGACTTTGTCTAGATTTTTCACCAAAATTCCCACAGTGAATATCAGTTGTGATGCTTTTACCCACGGGCCAGAGTGGTATTGCTGAAATGAATTATTGGTATTGGCATTTGGCCAATATTATTGGACATTGGTATTTTAATTGTTGCGTTTTCTCACTCACAACAATTGTTTAAGACTGCAGACATCTGATGGCAAAAAAAAAATGTAAATCTGGAGTTTTAAAATACAATATTCATGCAGGCACATTAGGTTCTTACTTGTACGATGTTCATTATTTTTTTCTGGGAACAGCTCCTAGTTTTATGAAGTGAGATGAAAAGGACAGAAACAGATATGGAAATATTTTAACTTCAGAGTTACGCTGCCCTTACGGATGGTGAATGGGTACATATCCATCAACTAGCTTTCCTAATTCTGATTGACTTTGTTCAAACTAAAGGACAAAATTTCCAAGATTTGTTTGTAAAATAATGGTCACATAGGAATTACAAAGCAGATGGTTCTATTAATTTAATAGTTTAAATTGCTTCCTATGTCTCCTGGTTTCTGCACTGAGTAAATGCATTTTCAACCAAAATTTTATAGAAGCATATCAGGTCTTTTAATGGGGTTAGCTAATCCTTGAATGTGCCAGCAGTTACATTAACAATTTTGAGGAAAACAAACCTATTTGATTCAGAATACCAATTTATCACATTTTACGTCATTTTCAGCCAAGAGATCACTAGGACTGCCTTTAAATTGAAGCAAACTAACAGGAGGAAAGGAAGGAATTAACGGAAGACATTTAGCAATTATCATCCTGTCAGCAGTCCTAGTGAATTGAGACCGTAAGTAGTTCTGTACATTGCAAAAATACTACATTGATGTCTGTTGTGCAGTTTTTCATTAGAGAGAGAGAGAAAAAAGAAAAAAAAAAAAAAGAAAAAAAAAAACTCAAAATACTCCAGACCCAATTCTTTAAAATGGTAATTTTATTTCCAAGAATACATTGCAATACACCTCTGACATTAGCATCACAGATGGTCAGCAACTTCAATGGAAGACCTGCTGAGAAGGTGTGGACCCCACTTCAGGAAGATTTATTTAAACATTGCATAGCCCACCTACTGCAAGCTTCTCTGGCAATTTTTCAGCATTAATCAACAGTATTTGTACCAGAATGGAAAATTCAAAAGTAAAATGCATTATTAAATGCAGAATCTCAAACCAAAAATAATTCAAAGAAATTAAGATCTTCAAATATGGGAAAAAAATAAATAAAAATAAAACAAAAAAATAAATTAAAATTAAAATTAAGGGATTTTCATTTTCTTTCCCTTGAAAGGGTACAGTAAATGTCTACTAAATTACACATATCAGTCCATAATTATAAGAAAAACAATATTCCACTTAAAACACAACAAATTTTTACTGTTCTAAACATAGTTTTATAAAAACAACATATACATATATAATATGTAATACATATTATATATAACAACGATAGTAATATATGGTAGCCTGAAGAGAAGGAATGGACTGTACTTTTATAATTTTCTACATTGTATGAAAGTGCTCAGCTTGCAATAGTCCTACAGAATCTCTCACTGAAATGTTTCTTTCTAGCAATAATATATTACATACTTGTATACTGTTTTGAAAGTTTTTTAAATTTGCATATTGCTGTGGAGAGAGAAATGCCCACTCCCACACCCATGGGGCAAAGTGATGGAAAAAAAAAACAATTGGGGGCACAGCCTCCGGTTGCCAGCTCAAGAAGATATAGAGGCTGCTATGTGACTTCTATGACTGTGCAAGAACTTGCCTAATTTTTCTGGCAGCACCTCTCTAACTCATGTTTCTGTGTTTGATTAGATTCAAAATCAATTCTGAAACAGTTTCTTTTAGTTGGTCTAGGATTATCTCTGCCCATCACGAATCAAAATTCTTGTTTGAGCAGGGTCATCAGCTGAGTTCCAAAGAAGAAACTTATATTGAAAAATAAAATAAATCCTTTCATTTTGTCAGTTCAATTTGTAATAAGATGTCTGTTAAACAGTTACTTGAAGCTTGGATACTTACCATGTTGATTTTTTGATTAGATGAATATCTATTAATTTTAAACATAAATAAATTATTTAAAAGCTCTTATCGCTAAATATCAGGCTAGAAAATCTGTATAATGATTTATTTTTTTTTTATTACTGAGATTAGGCTTGATGTAGCTGTTTTCAGTGGCTGAAATATGAATTCTACCACATGGGGAAACAGTTCCAACTATCATGATGAGCACAGCAATGTCAGCCTGCATATGCTATTCACTTCATAGTTTCATAACATTTCAGGACAGAAGAAACATTAATTCATCTTATTTGACATGTAGATCATAGGTCATTGTACTTCACTTAAATAGAATTTAATAATTTCATTTAAACTATCATTTTTCAATCCTCCAAACATTTTGAATGACAGGTGGAGTGTAAAAGAACACAGTACTTCATAAGCATAGTCTGACTCAGAAGTACATCAGGCCAGCTCAGGGAACAGCTTACTCACCACTGACAACCCATTTCTACTTTAGATAAAGCCCTAGACCTTGAGAGAAATGTGAAAAACTTTTGGCAATTGCATGTCATCCTGTGTGATCTAGGCCAGCAACCTTCTGTCTGCAGCACAAGACTTCCACAGCAATGCAGACACCACCAATTTGTGGAAGCATCTTTTGTAAAAGCTTCTAAAGCCTCAGTGGTATACTTACAGTTAAAGAAAGAAAGAAAAAAAAACAAAAAAAAAAAGGGTGGGGGAGGAGGAGAAGTTCCTAGTGGCAATGAAAATTGCCAATCAAAAATATGGCATAAGATACAAAATGAATGAATACTACATAGAATCATAGAACCATAAAACGGTTTGCGTTGGAAGGGACCTTATAGATTAGGTGAAATTCCAAACCCCTGCCATGGGCAGGGACACCTCCCACCAGAACAGGTTGCCCAAAGCCCCATCCAGCCTGGCCTTGAGCACCTCCAGGGATGGGGCATCCACAGCTTCTCTGGGCAACCTGTGTCAGTGCCTCACCACCCTCGCTGTAAAGAATTTCTTCCTAATATCTAATTTAAATCTACCCTCTTTTAGTTTTAAGTCATTACTCCTTATCCTATCCTACAGTCCCTGACAAAGAGTACCTCCCCAGCTTCCCTGTAGTCCCCCTTTAGGTACTGGAAGGCCGCTATGAGGTCTCCATGGAGCCTTTTCTTCTCCAGGCTGAACAATCCAATTCCCTCAGCCTGTCTTCATGGCAGAGGTGCTCCAGCCCTCTGATCATCCTCATGGTCCTCCCCTGGACTCACTCCAACAGGTCTGTGTCCTTCTTATGTCAGGTGACCCAGAGATGAAAAACAATGTTCTAAGTGAGGTCTCACGAGCATAGAAGAGGGGGAGAATCACCACCCTTGTCCTGCCGGTCACGCTTCTTTAGATGCAGCCCAGGATACAGTTGGCTTTCTGGGATGTGGACAGTGCTGGCTGACAATGAGTTTGACGTGTCCTTGATATACCTTACTGCCACATATGTTTTGCTCTCTTTGCTCAACAGAAGAATACAAGAAGAATTAAACTCCATATTTCCATGCAGAACATACATTCATGATATTTTTCTCATTATCAATGCAATTTCACACTTACAACCAGGTCTCATGCTGCAGAGAAACAAAAACTGGTGTTTTCCTGACAGCTAGTTACAATTTCCTTCTTGATGCAGATTGGAGAAGTTTGAGTGTTACCATTATGCCACAGCCAATGTCAGAGAAGATTCCTGGTTCCCAGAGTTTAAAGCTCCTTAAAGGACAGGAAGAAAGAGAAGCAAAAATTAGGACCAGCAAGGAAGGCTCCTTATAGCTGTTGCTGTACACTGAATAAAAAAAAAAAAAAAAAAAGAAGAAAAAAAAAAAAAAAGAAAACAGGCCTTGATGTCATTGCTCTGCTCTCTTATTGCGTACTCTAAATTCTAAATGTATTCTTTCCTGTTTGTAATGTCATACTCTTGTTTTGCTCCACTCCCAAAGTACTTGTCTCTATTTTTTCTCTGTATTGCATATACATACATATAGTTGAAAATACAGCAGCACTTTCAGCTCTCTTTTCTTTCTGTCAGAAAGAATTTATAGCTATTTACAACTTTCAATTCCTTATAATGCAGTTTTCTTTTTAAAAAGGCACCGATATTCATGGAAGAGCACCCCATTAACACTAATTGTTTTTAAATGACTAGTCTGTTTTAAAGCTCATGCAGTTATTAAAACATCAGTTCATTCTCTTGGATTATAGAGGGAAGACATTTTAACCACGCATACAAAATTCAGTACAATAAGCCACTGCTGTTTGATTCAATAATTTACGAAACATACGGAGTGCAAAGAAGTGTTGCCAGGCTGACCACAAATTTGGATCTGCATTTTGTGTTATACTATACAATCTGCAGTCTATCCAACTTCTCATTAGGATAATTTGCTATCATTCCCTATACCCATGTACAGAGCTTTTATAGAACGAAAATTTACTTGTTTACTTAGAAGTATTACTGCCAAATTTAACTTCCTCTATCAGAGTGAGTTTCCTAGGTTTACAGATCATTTCCTTTTTTTTCCTTTTTTTTCTTTTTTTTTTTTTTTTTCCTGGAACAGGGTGCTTGCTTTTTAAAACATTTTGCCTCAGATAAGCAATTTGTCCACAGTTAGCTTAAAACATGGGCCTTACCACTGCAATGATTTTACTGTTGCCATTACATGGCATTTCAATAAGGGGTATAAAAACAAATTTTTGTTCAACAGTGCTGAAAAATGTATTGGCCTTTCCTTGTTAATCAGCATGAAACATATAGGTGCTGGGAAATGTTGCAAGTCTTTGCAAAATCTTTCCAGGCTCATAGATTTTCGTAAGTCATTTTATCATCAGAGGAATGCTTAAGCAACTCTGGCAATATAGTGCTTGTTTACTTGCATAAGAAAATAGCTAAATAAAATCTAAATAAAATGTGATCTTTTCTAAAAATGCAGTTTAGCTGCCTTAATAGCTGTCAAACAAAAACATGAGCCATTTTCTATTGCCTGTTGTAGCCTGTTTTGCCTGGAGCTGTACTGTTGGTGATGCATGCACAAGATAGATTGTGTGCCTCATTAGCAGCAGCAACTTTACATCTCAGATTCAGACACTGATCTTGCCATATCAACCGCAGTTCCTTTCTTCTAAGAATGAGCTGCCTATGCTATTTCTCAAATAGTTCTTAACAGTGTTCGCTTGGTTGAGCAAATATCAAGCAATATAATCTGTCTCTTGAGAGTTAAATAAAACTGTGTTTAGGTATTGTCTGAAATAAGAAAGAGAACTTTTATCTCATGAGTAAATACTTCAAAAACACTTCAATTAAGCATTGTGCCTCCAAACCAAGAGGGTGTCTATCAAATTCTAGTGATCCCCATGTTCTTTGGCATTCCTCATGAATACCTCATGTAGGACTATGGCCACATATGCTCCATTCAGCTCCAGCTCCATTCACAGATTAGAGCAGCAGTTTTGCAACTGGGCCTTGATGCCTGGCAGAAGCTGTAAGAGAGTTCATTCATTACTTTGATAGTACTCTGTCGACAAGCTCTCTCTGCCTTAAGTATATGCTATACAAAAGCTGCTTTTGGTTAGCTGGAGAAATGTTTAACTCACTTGCTTTAAAAACACTCCTGATAAGACAATTTTCACCTGCTGCACTCACGTGGAAAAAGTTCTGTTTCATGCCCATGAGGGAAAGTTTACAAGGACCTAACATCCATAAGAACAGAAGTTTTCCTAGCCCTTTGGCCTTGGCAGGACATGGACGGCAGTTCCAGAGTCCTCTAAATATGTCTCAGAGCCCAGAGTTATCCAAACACAAACTTTTACTTGTCTTCAAACCCCTGAGGGGTAGTACATACCTCTAGTAGATCCATTTTCATTTGGATTGTTCTGAAAGCTGACAGGCTTAACTGTGCCTCTCTCTACCAAAGCAAGGGGTTCCTGATGACATAGTTACAAAACAGAAAAAAAATATGATAATCAAATGAAATTCTAGATTATACTTTAGAAGATATAACAATTTGATTTGATTTTCTGTGTTTCTTAGTCATCCATCTGCAGCTTCGATGGCTGACAAATCTGACATCTCCTTTTTCCCTTTAAGGCTCTCTCCACTTCTCCTCTATTCCCTCCCTCCCCGCCACTCCCACCCCCCCAATTTACATTGAACTTCTCTTTCTTTGCCATGTTGTGACATCTTTAAGGCTGCTACCATATTTTCCATGTCATATATCAAAAGAAGCATTTGCTATTTACACACCTTTGGAAAGTCACAGCCTATTAGCACACTTTTAGTTCCCATCCAGGGAGGCCATGTGTGACAGCTGAACTGCACAGATGGAGATCTGTCATAGTGCTTTGTTTAAATCACCTCTCCTCCTTTTGACCCGGTTGCATCACATGCTTTCCCACTAAACTGTGTTTTTTTGACAGTCAAGATACTGCAAAATGCTAACACAAGGCTGTGGGAAAAATGGGACAAAGTAGAGCCCAGAGCTCTACTCTTTTGTAGCCTAGAGGTACAACAAAATTGTGAGGAAAATAAGTCTCTCTCTTACAGAAGGGAATGATATCATCAGTGAGACATCAGACTGAACGAGAAAAACTGTCTAAGGAAAATGCAGAAAGCACCTAACCTGGTTGGCTGCATCCAGAACATACAACCTAAATTTCCTCTGGGGTTAAAATTTCAGTTTACTTCTTACTTGGGCAGTGTACCTATACAGCTGTGCATCTGCTGTTTCTGAACAGAAGGAAAGGAGAAATGACACCATAAGACAGTTCGCTTTTAATAAAACACTTCTGTTGTCATAACAAGAAAGTCTGTTCCAATGATATTTCGAAGTGTATTACAAAGCCACAGGGTTCACAGCAAATATCAGGAAAGAAAAAATCAAGCATGACAATTGATTATTTTAAAATCAGATCGGGTATAAAAGAATAAATGCTACCTTTCATTTTTGAAGTTGTTTAAATTTAGCCCTGTACTGTATATTACAGAATACCAATACCACTAAAAATTTGAAGAAAAAAAAATCAGTAATTTTGCATGAGTTTATGGTAAGAAATTCTGACTTTGTCCTACTTATAAAGCCACTTCAGATACGGGTAGCCTACTTTAAAAGAAAAAGGGCCAAATAGGAAGGAAATGGAATCTCTTTCCTGGAAAATTAGTCCATATGCAGGTGGAAGAAACAAAAAGGCACAAAAGAACAAGAGCCTAAAGTACCTCAGGAAGAATACCTGGATTCTAGAATTTCTTCTCTAACTCCAGCGGTCTTACCTGCACCAGGGCTAGGGAAATAAATACAAGAAATTCCAGAGAAAATGTTGATAGATGCAGAAACTTCGGAAATGATAACTACACATGGGGAGTCCACAAAAGCTCACATTCTAAAATTACATCAACCTGCACTGAACACCTACTATAAATATGATTTATCTCCTCATGCTAGGTTTTCTTCAAGAAGGCCATAAGAATAGCCAAAGTTTTCTTCTTCAAAGCACTGAGTCCTAATTCCTGAAAGAACATCTAGGAAATAAACACACATGCTGTAAATCTCTTTACCCTGCTAACACTAAGATCACTTACGAGCAGCATTATCAGAAAGAGAAAAAAGATTTATTCTGATTTTTTTTAAATAATTTCTTTCGTAGATAAGTGTATTTTCACTGTAATCTGCTAATTTGTCTGTCCCAACACAGTGTGAGATGCAAAAATCAATTTAATATGGCTGGTGGATGCAACAAGAATGTGGATTGTACAGAACAAGGAGGCATGGACTCTAGGGCAAATAGTTTAGTATGAGTACATTCATCTAATTCTTTCTGTGCTTCAGGTAGTTCACAGATAACATCCACTGAAAATTCAAGGCATTTGCCTTCTTTATTCAAGATCACAGCTAAGCCAGATGTTTTCATATACGACTATTAAGATTATGGAATGTTTATGTTTTGACCCAAACTGGACTAAATTGATTAATTGACACTTTTGAATAAGTAAACCAGACCCTCTTAAAAGTTCAGCCACAGACAATAAACATTTTAAATGTTCACTAACTTTTTTTTTTCCCCACTGTTAACTAAAAATGAGATTTACCTTAAAGAAAGCAGTTTCTTAAAAAAATAGGAAATTATATTTAAATCAAATAGTTAATATTTTCTATAATTCCTGTGATAAATAGCCTAGGAAGTAATAAATTTCTAATCAAACATGTTTGGCTGAACTGCGTAAATTAATTTAAAACTTGCTTCCTCTAAATAATTTCAGAAACCCCGAACTTCTGCTAAACATTTCTATCATAGTCGAATAAGGAAAAAAAATGTTTTTCTTATGCAGAGATGTTTTTCAGAGAGAAAAGCAGAGTAAAAAATCTCTCTGTCTCATATAAATTTAATTTCTTTGGGGACATTTAATCCATACGTGTAGGAAACAAAGTTTGATACATTCATTTCCTTCCCATATTTTTCATCACAGACTCAATTTTAATGCCAAAAAAAAATACGATACAGCAACAATTCCATATAGGTATCCAGGAAAGACCATTTTTCCCTCCAGCACCTGATACAAACATTAGACTTGCATAAGAAGAATGCATATCTGATTGAAGCATCCATGTTCACTGCCAGGGGGTGCTATTAGTCACCACAGTAAAAACAACCAGAGAAATTAAGGTCTGTATTAACACAGATAAACTGTAAATCTTCTCCAAAAGTCACTCATCCAAACTCTCTAGATCATATTTTAGAGGGGCCTGTGGTTGTTGGATTTCTGTGTTTTGTTTGTTTGTTTGTTTTTAACCCCCCCAAAATCCTTAAATGGCATGGGTCTGAAAGTACCCTGTAACTTTTAGTGCTCCTCAATGCACTTTTGCAGAACCTCAGGCTATCTACAACCCTGAGTAGGTACCTGCTTTACCACCACTATGCATAGAAAGGATGAAGTCCCATAAAATATCATTGCCCATGTAAAGCTAACCAACTTTCACAAGAGCCAGCTAAGCTACACAGACTGCTGATTGGAGACATGGTTTAAGTCCCATTTCTCCCAGGATTTAAGCATTGGTTCTGAAACAGAATGTGAAACAACTGATCTTTTCAAAGCATTGGACAACTAGATTTGCCTTCCATGTGGATATGTAGGGTGAGGACCTTCACTTCAGCTCCCATCTCACTCAGGTGCTATTGCCCTGGGGCTCCTTGCAGAAGGTGACCTGGGACAACCACTGTGCCTACTGCTGCCGAGGGCAGCATTGAAAGATGGCATCAGTTTACTGCAAATAAACTGCTGGCCCACTCCAACCAACACTGCTCCCCTGGCAGAGAGGCTGGGTACCAGCAGTTATCTGGGCACCATGGGCTGTGAGAGGCAGCCCCTTTGCTGTGAGAAGGATGGTTACTAATGGTCTCCCCACATTTGACACCACTCACACGTTTTGCCTCTTTTTCTCTCACCAAATGTGTCTGAATTAGAGTCAAATTCTGTCCTTTGGTATACTAAGCTAAAACAAAGGAACTCCAGAGATTATGAGAAGTTACTCCAGGTGGTATTTGAGGGCTAATAGAGTAAAATTTGCTTCTGTGCCTGCAGCTACTGCTACTCATCTGCTTAAGTAATAGAGCCTTAAACATTTAAGTGATGGATGTTAGTGCATGCCAGCTGCAAACCAACATAGCAAGCTGTAAACACATTTTACTTGTTTCTCTCTCTCTCTCTTTCTTTTTCTTTTTCTTTTAATGTGTTTTTTTCTCAGCTGAGATCCTTGCCCCTCCCCAGCATTGTATCACGCTGACGTGAACAGGCCCAGCCAGGCAGGGTACAGAGGTACAGCCTAATATGACTCACAGTGTTCAGCAAGTTTTAGTTATCAAGCTTATGGTGCAGCCACGGTGAGCACCCAGACAGCAGCATTTCACCCATTGCAAATTTCCTCAGTTATTCCTTCAGCTGGAAAAAGCCCCTATTGTGTATCTGCAGGATTTTTTCATTAAGCCTGCTCATGTGCAAACACTTGTAAATTTACATATCTTTCAGTAACAACAGCAAGATAAATGTGTTTCCAAAACAGTTAGATGTGAAAACTTGAAGCTGCCACGTTTGTGGAAGTGATTTGTTTTGGAGATTCAGGAATCTGCTTCCTCACGGGGCAGGACTTGAGCCATCACAGCTGTCCTGGCAAAGATCAATTTTCTGCCCTGTATTTGATGGGGTTGTATTCCAGAGATCTGACTGATTTCTGTTTACACAAATTGCTTCATCACTAAAAAAAAACACATTAGGTATGGTTAAACCAAGAGCATGGGGAAACTTTGCTGTTTTGGATTCCAACTCTGCACTTAAATGACATCTCCAACATGCAATCACCAAGGCCCAGACTTGAGTCTACTTGTTCTCCCCCAGATGTAGTTGTTTAATGGATAAAATAAAGGCCCTGAGCTCTGCAAGAGCCTGATTGCCCTGAACAGCCTCACCTGTGGCTCCTACCCATGCACCCTCTGCCATAGGCCTTGGGCACTATTTAAGCTCAGGCCTGGGCCCTCATCCCTCCCTAAACTATGGGCTGGTGGTGTTGCCCTCTAGTTCTGCCTCTTTTCTATTTTTTTTTTTTTTTGTTGTTCCTGGTGGGACCCTGGGCATGGTCGAATCCCTCCGCTCCTCTGAAGAGGCTGATAGGTGATGTTATGACTCCTAGTGCTGTATGCCACTTGTAGGTGTGGGGGACAGTGATATGGGTGAAGGTTCTCAGCTTCCTGGTGTCTTAGGAAGCAGCTGGCACTTACTGCACCCTGGAAAAGACAAAGCTGGCAAAGGACCCTGGGGACAGGCTGTGAAGGGTTGCAGGTAGGTTTGCTTTGTAATTGTAGCACTGCCTGTGCTTGCCCATCCTTCAGAATAAGCTGTGTGAACCTTGAAGGCAAGACTTTTCTGGGTAGCCATACAATTCAACAAGTGGTATGCAAAAGTGCTGAAGGTCTGTGTTCAGATAAAATGATGACAGCAAAATTCAAGCAAAATAGCTCAATTTTGTTAAGCTAGCCCAACTAAACATCCATTAAAAGCAGATTTTTTCATCTTAACAGAATCTTCCACAGATGCCCTTTACTGCTTTTATATACATTTTTCTTCATATATATCTTTCAACTTCTTCATACGTATCTTTCAACTGCTGACTTCCAAAATTAAAACATGAAATCAATTTGTTGACAGGCTTAACTCCTGTGCAATTCCAGTGGTTCTGGTCCACCTTGCTCCCTGCTTAAACTCTGAATTGCTTGTGGTATGATAGGCTAGTTAAGTGCTGAGGTGTCTGCTTACCCACTCTCTCACTGGGATACCAAAGTATAACAAAATTAACTCCAGTGCATCATCAGTGGCATTTATGTTTTCCCCTTCCTACATCTGCTCTTGAAGCTTTTCAGAGCTCTCTGCCCTGAAAGCTTCTGACTATCTGTAAATAAAGCTGGTAGCCTAGCAACATTGAGTGAAAGTATTTCCCTTGCTGAATAATGCTGGGCATAATCAGATCAGCTTGTTATGCTATCTGCAGCATTAACACTCTAAGTTGGAGACAATTACAAATATTTTATGTACACGGACATTGTTTTGAACTGGAAAATTGCTTCTGATCCATCAAAGACCCATAAAGTGAATTTAAAATGCTCTGTTTAGTAGCAATTAAGACAGCTCCAGAACCAGATAAAATAGTCAAATTGAATTGATTGAATAACCTGATCACTCAAGGAGACAGGAGACCATCTCTGAATGCTTGTACTAACCAGCACAGACAAGAAGATAATTTGATGCTAGATGCTACCTTAGATATCTGGCATACAGAGAACTGCATTATAGCACATAGAAATGACATTATTCTCCTAGGCAGGAAACAAGTCCATGTCATAAAAAATTGAGCCAGCGCCTCCACAAACAGTCCATAGCATGGTCTCTAGTCTATACGATTGCCTTGCTGTGAAGGGAAAACTTGCACTGTCAAATTGCATTTAATGCAACATATTTCATGGGTGGAAGCAATGAATGTCTTCTCCCTACCCTCATCCTTACATGTGAGGAGCACTACTGACTCTGAAGGATATTGTCTCTTGCTCTTTCCATGCCCTGCAGTATTATTCACTCTGTTGTGAAGAAGGATGTCATAGGTGGTCTTTGGTCCCTGCATAATCAAAAAAGAGCATGAAAAGCTTATTTTTATATCAAAATGATGTCAAAACAAATTCTTCAATTTCTAGTGATCTATACAGGCTTGCCATCTTCTTGAAGACTATTTTATTTGAGCAGAACTTTACATTTTCCAGCTGCTACATCTCTTCACTTCAGTACAAGGAAATCTTTCTCCTGCATCTTTAGTTGACCTTTTTAGTCTAAACAAGTTTGATGGGGCAATGAATAAATGGTTCCAGAATAATGTTATCACAAGACAGAGTTTGTGATTCCAAGCACAAAATAGCTCTGGCTTTTTTCCTATTCTACCCTTCTATCACTGATTAGCTCAGCCATTAGTAGATAGACAGCAAGAAATCTGTTTTTATTTAGATTTTATAAGCTTGAGTACATTTTTTTCATTGGCAGGAAAGATACCTAACTCTGAAATAGAAGTAAGCAAGTGGATGAACCAGAGAAACTAAATCCCTTTCAGATAAGGTTCAAATAGAGAATTCATTCTGGTATTTTAAAAGGTTATTTATCCTGATAAATAATTTCATGCAGCTTTGAATATGAAATTTCATTTCATATTGATATAAATACTGCTGAATCAAAATAACCTTTTTTTTCGTATTCAGTTCTAAGTAGCAGATATTGCTGAAACCTTTCACAGAATGTGATTTACAGCCACAGTAAGAGTTTGGTTTGGTCTTTGCCACAAGTTTAAAGCACATATAACTGCTTTCTTAACTTGGTACACAGCCCAGCATGAATGGAACTGAAGATCATAGGTTTGTAAGACAACTGCATTTATTTCCTGATACCTCGCCCCAGGAGCTAACACTGCTGTAAGTAATCGTACTTGCCATCCCTTTTTCTCACAAGGTGGCAAAGCTTTTTCTGCTCAGTAAAATCACTGCTTGCCACCCAGAGACAGACCTAAGAATCAGGGATGTGCATGGTCTGAGGCTGTTGCAACCTGGAAGCTAAAATGTGATCCTGTTACCTTGGATGAAATAGTTATTTGGAAGCAATTTCACAGAAACCCTAGGAGGTCTATCTACCTGTTCCTCCTATTAGCACTGCAACCTGTTTTGCACCACAGTTCCAAGCACCTATGAATGTTTACTTCTCTTGTTGTTGACTACCCCTTACCTAATAACTGGTGAGAGACCTAAGCAGAGTTATCAGGGGAGAGCTGCAGACAGGCAACTCCTAAACAAAGGAAGATGCCTCTGACCTTGTGGGGATTTAAAAAAAAAAAAAAAAAAAAAAAAAAGAGGATGGGGGAGGGCACACAGATGAGATCAAAAGTAATGACTTGATGTAGCTGGAGAATTAGAAATGGTAGGTGATGGTGAGACACTACCAAGCAAAAGGATTTGAGGGGTAAGGGAGGGTGAAATCCAGCAAAATGGAGGATGAAGGACAGAACTGTAATGCAAGGGGAATACGATGTAACAAGACAGAGCAATAATATGGAAAGTGACAGAATAGCAGTATATTAACATCTGAGAGGAAGATAATTGAAGACTGGAGGTGCAAAGAAGTGGAAATGCTGTGAGTGGGAGGAAAAACAAGAGAAAGCTATATTTTTGATACATGTTCTGACTGCAAAGGTAGAATGCCATCACACCTACCACACCATCTCTGATTTACTTCTGAGATTCACAGTGAAGGTTTCTCTTAATCATCTTAAATATCCCCTTAAAAATATTCCATTTTCACTATAGATAAGCTTTTCTTAGTTTCTGTTTCTATGCTGGTTTCTTAAACAGAGAAGAGCTATCACCCCAATGAGATTCTCTCCTTCCCTTCTCTATGGAGAGATGTAGCTGCTCATAAAGAGCTAAAAGACTTGGCTGAAGGAGGGAGAAAAAAGTAATGTGGTACCAGATTCTTTCAGGAAAATATTACTGAGCTAAATAAAGAATGACCTAATTGAGGGTTTTATTGCAGAATAATTGCAGAAAACTGAGGCCTGCTCCCCAGCCCACCTGGATGCAATATTTCAGGTGGGCATAACTAGCTGCCTATTCACTAAAATCTCAAACATACTGTAATACATTTTTTTAAAAATATCCATTTGCTTATTCAAAGAAAGTGTGTGTACTTAAGAGGGAAACACTGAGCACACATCTGCAGCCACACAGCCTTCCTATGTAGAGGTTTGCTGAGACCTTCACAGGGCTGTATAAAGCTGTAACCCTTCCAGCTGAAAGGGGACTGAGCAGCACGGTAATGAATGATCAAGTACTCTGCTGCTTTCTGACCCCCCTAACCCCTGCTTGTATCTGCAAACATTCATTATTTTCTGGAAAGGCCTTCGGAAGTGCATTTCTTCCTCAGTGCTGCAGTGCCCTCCAGTGCTCAGAGAACATGCTGTGGCTGCCATTACCAGGAATCAAGAAGATACGAGACACCATTTTATATCTTATAACAAGAGTGAATTCTTCACGATACTTCAGATTAAACTCGACATCGGTTTCCAAACCATAAAGAAAATGCAGAAGCTCTATCTACCTCTGCCTGGTGTTGCAGTTGCTGTGATCCAGCCATAGTAACTACTCTCAGGAACGCTGTGTTTGGTTTTGTGCCCCTCACTTCCAAGAGGATATTGAAATGCTCCAGTGTGGGTGGAGAAGAGCAACAAAGCTGGTGAAGGGACTAGAAAACACGATGTAAGAAGAGACTGAAGGAACTGAGGTGGTTTCATGTGGAGAGGAGGGCTGATGGGAGGCCATATCAACTTCCTGAGGAGGGTGTCAGTCTTTTTTTCCTCAGTTGGTAGCTGATAGAAAAGGAGGAAATGGTCTCAAATTGCACCAAGTAAGGTTTAGATTGGGTATTAGTGAGAATTTCTTCAGAGAGGGTGGTCTTTTCCAACCTAGCTGGTTCTATGACAACTGCCACCTCATTAGAAACCTGCTCTAGGAGCTACGGGATGCCAGTCCTGACTCCACCTGCAGCCACAAAGTAAGGCTGCCATTCTGTGGCTAGTGGATGTGGTTTGTCTCGATGATCTGGAGCATATGCCTTTCCTGCACCCACCAGCTTGCAATGGATATTCTTTTCCAGGGCATCACTTTGAATGCTTGAAATACTTTCCACCATAAAGAAAGCTGAGGCGACTTATTGTCATGCAAGTGATGCGTTCCAAAAGAGGTTAAAATGCTCTTGTACCAAAAGTACTAACAGTGAAATGCACCCTGTAGTTCAAGGATGATGTTCAGAGTAGTAATTTTTTCCTAAATGTGAGGTTGCAGGTTATTTTAATGAAAAATTAAAGGTTGAGTTAGCAAGGCAGAGCACAGGCTTGTATCCTGTTAGTTATATGCTTATATATTTCTAGTGCAGAGATTTATTAAATGCAGGGTAAGTGTTTTCCTAAAAATAAGTGAGAGAATCTGTACTTCCAGAGCAGTTCAAAACAGACACCTGGATAAGTTAAGTAAGAGCTGATCGAAAAAAAAAAAAAAAAAAAAAAAAAAGCATATTCCAATAAATTAAATTTAACAGGGTGAATCAACTAGGCATTCAGTGCATTTTTCAGTCTAGAAGACATCTTCTGAGAAACTGCCAGGTGGGCTAAATGTTACAAATAATGATATAACAATGTCCTTCCCACTTTTTTTTCATTCCAGATGTGAAGTGTCTGACTAGCACAAAACCAATGAACTTCAGGTCAATACAGCCACATGCAGACCAAATATGCAGCTTTCTGCTGTGTGAGGTGAGTCAAATAAAAAACAGGAAAAGGGGATGGCAGAGAAAGTATGCACAAGGACATAACTAGAAGAAAGGAGGTCAGAGATGAAAATGAGTATGTATACTCACGGGAGTGATAAATGATAAGGGAGGTTATTAAATGCTTTGCATTTTGAAACTACAACCTTCAATTTTCCTCTGCATTTTGTATTTTCAATAGTATTTTGTAATAGTATGATCAAATAATAAGGGTCAAGTAAAAGTCTTGCAGGGAAAGATTTAAAAATTACTGTCCTCTCTGCAATTGTACCAGAAATTGAAAGCAAAAATATGAAGTTGAGTATCGCTATTGGTCATCAGACCAGTACTAATAGGTCTGGGGACTAAGACTGTTTTCCCCAACATTTGAGTGATTCTTATGTGAAGAAGTAACTGTGCTTTCAAGGCACGTTTTTTTCAGCAGACTTAAATACCCTAAAGAGAGCCTAACATAAAGGGGCATGTTGGTGTTCACAGCTGATTAGAAGCAGATGCTTGAGATTTGTAATGAACTATATTTAGCAAGTAATTATGCTAGGCAGGCCCAAAACTTATAAATCAAGAAGAAGAAGAAAAAAAAAAAAGCATCTAACCTCTAATTTTTGGTTAGCACCTGGGTTATCCCCCAGTCTCCAAAACATCTTCTCCTGTTAAATGGCCTCACCTTGGTGCTGGGAGCTTGCATCAGGGCTGAGTTCTTAAGAGACGTTTAGATGTAGAGCTTAGGGATATGGTTTAGTGGGGACTGTTAGTGTTAGGTCAGAGGTTGGACTCGATGATCATGAGGTCTCTTCCAACCTAGAAATTCTGTGATTCTGCATGATTCTTTATATGTAGATGTGTGATTTTGACAGAGTTGATGGGTGTTTACAGGAGAATGACTTCTGGCTACAGTTTTTAAAATACCATTCATGTGGCTTTGCCTGCATCAACTGGTCAACTTAGTCTGCCCTGATCCAGACTTTCAGGGATGGTTTCAGTTACATTGCAGACCAAGCCCTGGCTCAACATGGCTGGTGAGGCACAAATAAAAGCTGAAAAGGTTTCAGTAGGAAAGACTGCTCCCCAAATGCAGATTTTTTTTTCAAATCTTTAATTGAGCTTGAATAGCAATATAAATAAAGGGTATGCTTATTCTGTCAGTAGCACATTGTATAGGTAAATTCCACAGGCACTCTCATTTTCCTGCTGCAAACATCCTTGTCAAGTACTTTATCCCAGGATGCACATAGAAGGATTGGTTCTGAATTGTTACAGTTACGGTAATCACATACACACCTGAGCACCATTGTACTGACAGATTATTGTGCTCACTTCATAATCATTGAATTTAAAATAAGGTTACTTTAGTGACTCTTCTGGCATAGTAATACCAAATTATTAATCATTTTATTGGATACCAAAAATACTTTGCAGAAAAATTCTTAGTCCAAATATTTTAGATTTATACTGTTGTGATGAAGTGTATTGTTACATCTATAGTCTTCAGATTAGTTGCCAATAGCAAAAACTTTTTATACAAAACTTGAGTCTGGAAAGGTTTAAGATTTATAATTCCAATCTTTATAATGGGAATTAAAATTTATGGACATTGTCTGGTCTTCTACTGTAGCAGGAAAGCTGTTACTATCAGGGTAACTGAAAAAATATATTTAATGGACTCTTCTGAAAAGATAGAAAACTGCTTCTAAAAATTAGGCTATTTCTTTTGCCTAACAAAAATATTTAATGTTTTGCTAAGCATCTCCCCTGTATCTTTTTAGCTAGGGACCTGAGTCAAAAATTAATCTAGATGTAAAAGGGGTTCTCTTCCATATAGTGGTCTGTTCTTACTTTCCAGGAATAGATGTTGATACATGTCCAAAAAGGACTTGACAGCTGCCAAATAGTGAACTGGTTATATGGTGGGAAAGGTGTCAGGCATTTTCCATCTCCAAAAGTTTTGGTGTGACTGGATGGCTTGTAGTCAGTCAACAGGCAGAGACAGTACACTGTAGAGCAGAATGTGAGGGATGTACCTCGAGTTTTATGAACAAAACTAATCACAGTAGGTGAACTTAAAATTTAAAAATGTCTTCTGACAAGACAGCCTCATTTCAGTTTAACCAGTAGGCAGTATATTTGGTGTTTGCTATTTGCATGTCCCCCAGATCTTGGGATGCTCCCAAATGACAGATATTTTTCCAATAGCCCTGTTTAAAATAACCAGAAAACAAACAAACAAAAACTGCATTCTAACATCCATTTCCAGTCCACAGTAAATGGTATTTCTTAGTGCACTGAAATAAGCCAAAACTCAATATTAGGGTCCTGCAGTTACCACGTTCAAAGGACCTGCTGTAACAACAAGTAAGCTCCTGAACTTATATAAAGCATCATTCAGTTAATCTTCTTCTGCAGCGTCTGCTGCAGAATAATGTGCATATATTGCACATTGACTTATTGAGGCGCACCTGGGGGACAAAGCAGTCATTGGTCCCAGCCAGCATGGGTTTGTGAAGGGTAGGTCCTGCCTAACTAACCTGATTTCCTTTTATGGTAAGATCACCCGTATGGTGGACCAAGGGAAACCAGCTGATGTGATTTTTTTGGACTTCAGCAAGGCTTTTGACACGGTTTCCCATAGGATCCTACTGGACAAAATGTCCACCATACAGCTAAATAAAAACATCATACGATGGGTGAGCAATTGGCTAACGGGCAGGGCCCAAAGGGTTATGGTAAATGGGGCTGCGTCAGGCTGGCGGGCGGTCACCAGTGGGGTCCCTCAAGGCTCCATTTTAGGGCCGGTACTTTTCAATATTTTTATAAACGATCTGGATGTAGGAATAGAGGGTATTTTGAGCAAGTTTGCTGATGACACCAAACTTGGAGGAGTTGTGGACTCAAATGAGGGCGTAAAGGCGTTACAGAGGGATCTGGACAGGTTGGAGAGCTGGGCGATCACCAACCGCATGAGGTTCAATAAGAGCAAGTGCCGGGTCCTGCACCTGGGACGGGGAAACCCTGGCTGCACGTACAGACTGGGCGATGAGATGCTGGAGAGCAGCCTAGAAGAGAGGGATCTGGGGGTCGTGGTAGACAGCAAGTTGAATATGAGCCAGCAGTGTGCCCTGGCAGCCAGGAGGGCCAATCGTATCCTGGGGTGCATCAAGCACGGCATCGCTAGTAGGTCAAGGGAGGTGATTGTCCCGCTCTACTCTGCGCTGGTGCGGCCTCACCTCGAGTACTGTGTGCAGTTCTGGGCACCACAGTATAAAAAGGACATGAAACTGTTGGAAAGTGTCCAGAGGAGGGCTACGAAGATGGTGAAAGGCCTTGAGGGGAAGACGTACGAGGAACGGCTGAGGTCACTGGGCCTGTTCAGCCTGGAGAAGAGGAGGCTGAGGGGAGACCTCATCACAGTCTACAACTTCCTCGTAAGGGGGTGTCGAGAGGCAGGAGACCTTTTCTCCATTAACACTAGTGACAGGACCCGCAGGAACGGGGTTAAGCTGAGGCAGGGGAAATTTAGGCTGGACGTCAGGAGGGGGTTCTTCACAGAGAGGGTGGTTGCACACTGGAACAGGCTCCCCAGGGAAGTGGTCACTGCACCGAGCCTGTCTGAATTTAAGAAGAGATTGGCCTGTGAACTTAGGCACATGGTCTGAACTTTTGGGTAGACCTGTGCGGTGTCAAGAGTTGGACTTGATGATCCTTAAGGGTCCCTTCCAACTCAGGATATTCTATGATTCTATGATTCTATGATATGTCCTTAGTTTATCTTCTAAACCAATTTGTCAGCTAAAATGGTCATTTTTACAGGTGGGAAGCAAAAATAAAGACACTAGGTGGCAGCAAACATCTTAGAACTGAGTTCTGTTTGTAGTCTGTCCCACATTTGACAAATGTAGGTAGGCATCCATGTGGTAGGTGTCTCTGGGGTCTTCTTCTATGGTTCAGCGGCCTAACCAAAGAAGCCCGTGTTTTCTCAAGCTCATGAAATACAAATTTAAAGTGGGTTATTTGCTGCTACTGCTTTCTGGATGGAAACAAATTCTCTTCCATCCCCACTCTATTTCCACCATATTATATGCCTATTTTTGTGTAAATAATTTTGTGTAAATTATATATAACTGAGTAGGATTGAGTTCAAATGTTATCTCTTGACAGACTAAGCTGTGACTTGTGCTACTTGCCTGGTTGATGCCTGTTTCACATTCAGTAACAGTTCATGCTGTTCGGTATCATCACATTTATGTAGCACCCTATTTTCTCCACTGCAGCAGATTTAGGCACACTGAGTAAACACAGGCATTTTTCCAGAAATGTTTATCCATCACTGCAGGTTTTCTGGTCCAGATGATTTCTAGTGCTTTATCAAAATGCTCCTATTTCAAGGTAACAAAATACTACTTAAGCTACTGAAGAGGGAGTTAACCATAGACTTCCTACAGATTCTGGGAAGCCAGATGTTTCCTAAAGATTTGTTTTTTCTTTATTCGGAAAAAATGGATAATATAGGTTTTGTATGGGGCTTTGTAAATTATTCTTTCATTGAACTGATTCATCAGGCAAACTTCTCAGAGGCTATTTTTATGTGTGTGCAGCTGTAAACTAAGGACATGCAAGGTACAGGAGTGACTGTTTGCAGACCTTGAAATGTTTGAAGACTTTGCTTGCTTCATGGGGATGGAATTTGTGCATTAGTGTACAGGCAGATATTGAAACAACACAAAGATAATCCAAACTCAGTTCCACAGAAAGCTTTTAAATCTGTACGTACTCACTTCAGACTTGGAACGCAGATTACTGCAGCCTACTGCACTACTGTACTGCTCAAGTGTATGCAGAAAAGTGTTCAGGCTCAGCTTTCACCATTGAAGACAGGTGAATCCATGGAATATCAAATCTTGTGTCTGGGTGGTTTTTATTTCATGAGTTTTATGTTAATTGCCTTCTCAATAGGTAAAAATGGAGTCTTTAGTTTACGTAGCCTAAGAAAAAGTGTAGGCCTATGAAATGGGCAGAAAGGGTGGACAGAAATGGGCAGCAGGAGTAAGACCTGAGCCAGGAGGCTAGGTATGAGCCCAGGCTTGTTTTTCTGCTCCACAGGAGCATCATTCATGTTTCTGGCAACTGAGACTTCAGCTTTTCATTGCTCAGTTCAACTCTGTTGGGAGCCTTTTCTCCCCTTCAGTTTTATTTCCCAAACTTATTCTTTAGCTTTCCAATCTCATATTTTTTTCACGGGTCTTTATTCTGCTCCTTAACGCTGTTCCCTTTTGGGTTAATCTTCCCCTTGTTCCAGTTATTTGATCTATTGCTTCTCAAACAATACAAAGCATTTTCCATCATTTTTCTTTCCTCCTCACTGGAATCTTATCCCTTTTCCATGAAGAAAGGAGCACTTCATGAAAAGAGACTAAGGGGTGGTGTTTAAAAAAAGTCTAGTTAAATTATTTTGTTGAAGTTACCAAAGCTCCTAACCTCCAAAGAAACAAGACAATGTTTCATGTTATGTTATGACTTAATCTAGGCCTTGGGAATAGTGCTCAAGGAGCATAATGTCAAACATTCGTTAAACGTTTGAACAGTTGCTTTGGGTCTAAATTCAGAGGCAATATCAATCAATGCAGTATACAACTTTTCAGCCCTTTTCTGCAAGTCCATTATTTCTGGAATTGCTGTTCTGGAAGAAATGCTAGTCAGCTGCAGCAAATCAAAAATACTTTGTCAGACTAAGCAATTAAGTATCGTTTATATTATCCTGTAAATATGTATATAGAGTAACACCCATTAGTAGACTGTATGTTTCCCTATAGCTGCAGTTCTTCAAATGTACCAATGTAGCTTACAGCACTCAAGTCACACTCTTTACATGGTTTGTTTGTTAACAATTATGAATTAACTTTATAGGGTTTGTGAAAGGAAGAATCCATTTCGTATTCAGCATTACCAACCAAAGATGTTTTTCTCCTCTGGTTAAGAGGAAAAAAGTAGCAATAATAAAAGAGACAACCTTGATTTTATCTGAATGTAGTGAAAGGTTGCAAACTGTTTGCCAAGTTAAGACTGTTCCCTTACAAGGAAATGCGGTTTTGGGAACAAATAGCATTCCAATCTTTTCCCCAGTGGGCATTATGCCATTGTACTTACAGACATTGTGTCATGGAAATGTGCAAGAAGGCCTGAAACAGCTAAGAAATGCATTGCCTTATTATGTATTTTGAACTACTTAGAAGCTACTGTCTAATCTTTACAAAAAAAAAAAAAAAAGACAAGCTGAGGCTTATGAATTACTTGTTTTTCTGTTTAATTGACTTGATATGAAAAGCCATCTTATAACTTTCTGAAACAGCTAATAAAAGCAAAATCTGTTCTTGCTGAAATATTTTAATATTGATAGGATTTTTAAGCAGTTACTTCTATAGGTGGCTTCCATGTTGGTCAGAGTTGAACTTCTTAGTATGAACAGGGAAATCCTTCCAAATTAAAAACCAAATCTTTTTTGCTACAATATATAATGAAAATATCTTTTAGATAGAATCTTAAAGAGACTTCTCTTTAACACTCCTTTTAAAATACACTTGAGAAACTAATAGCAGCTGCTCATCATTTCTGACTTTTAAGCTAACTGTCTTATTAGTGAGGTATATCTGTAATTAAAAGGGTTTTACAGTTACTACTACTCTTAAATGAGTCTTTCATAGAAAAATACTTTTATAAATGTATGATTTCTGCTTGGGGACCTTTTTTTTCTGTGATACTACCCAATAGCTACATGTTTTTGAGTCCACGTGAGCTTTTTGGAAGTTCATTGTTTTTCTTGGGCAAGGTAGTTCTTTTAATGAAATACAAAATCCTTTGTAGTCCTCTAATTTTTAGCAAGCAAGAGAGAACATTAGTTCAAGTTTAGATCTTAAATTCTTTTTTCAGAGTACTTCTTAGCAATGAATTGTTTCCTGCCTTTTCAAGACTGCTCCTGTTTGCTTTTCCACTTGGGAAACAAATTTACGTATAAACAGGGTATTCCTAATGTTAGTATCCTTTCTGTCTTGCTGACAGATACATTGGAGATAAGGTCAAGAGTACTGGCTCATAGATAACTCCCATAACACTCATGTGCCACTTTCAGTGGAAGCATCCATGTTTTCCAATGAAAAGTCCACATCAGGAATACATTCTGTACTGAAGTATACTTGAAACTTCTGGTTCTTGGTACCAATGGAGTAGCAATCACTCAGTGATATTTAAGTGAATGAAGAGAGTAGATTTGGTGAATTTTATGACATACAGTTGGTTTCCAAGGCAACTGTAAGAATGCATCAAAAAAGCTTTGAGCAATGTTTGAGAACCCTCGGAAGCATTTATTTTTATTGCTTCAGGAAAGGATGATCTGTGCAAATATGACATTGCTATAATCACATCACATACTGCATTAAAGCTGAACTTACCTATGCATTCTATATGGTAAATCAACAGTGCAATGCATGGTGATCCAAATGTGCGTACACAAATACAAAGCTTTAGCAAGTATTTGACCTTTCTCAAACTAGCCTTCATACTGGCTATTGGGAAAAAATGAAAGCACCAGCAGGAAATCACTGTACCTTCTCCACCACAAAATGTGCACAAACAGTATTTCACTGATAAGATGCACATTATTTTTAATTATGCAATCAAAGTCCCTGCACATTTTTCCTATTAATCCACATTTAAATGTGGACATGAACTAGTCAATTCTTTAAAGTTTTGCCAGGAACAAAACAAGAATAGATGAAAGCTCACAAAATCCCATGGTTAAAGTTTATTTTCAGTGCCCTGCTTTATGTGGCATTCAGAGCCTTTGCATGCTCAAGGGAAGAAGTGATGCTAGTAGACACTTCAATTGTCAGTACTATTTTGGGCTCAACTCTTGTAATGATTTGCAATTATAGCACAGCTTCCTTAGGAGGGATGTGAATGAACATGTTTCCTTTTCCTTAAGCTTAATATTCTCTTCAACATCATGGCATTTTTGTATGTGCTAAGACCAGTATTTTTAACTATTAGAGACATTCAGAAGTTTTCCTCAGTTCAGCCCACACGTTTCAATTCCATGAAGAAATAGCTCTGAAAGTGTCACAGCAGAAACCACTACTTCACTTTATTAATAACTATTATTTGTTAGATGAGTGTTTTTACCCCCAGTTTCCTTTTTATGATAAGATGATTCTCATTCCACCTTAGTAGCTTGGCAAATAAAGAATGCAATTCAGTTTATGCTGCCCTAATTGCATATAGTTTTCAGACTAGGTCCTCTGTGATATTACATAAAGCAGCTATGATGACTTTGCACATGTTATTTAAGAGACAATTACAAAAATGTTGCAATGATCATGAGAAATTTCTCATCCTTTTTAGCAGAACTCATGTTGGCTCTCCAGCCTGGCTTCTGATAGCCAAATTCAGCTGATAATAGATATCAAAATCAAAGATCAAAGATGTTAATTCATTTTTCAGAGAAATATTTTGATTTTTGAGTCTCCACTTCCTGATATTAGTAAAAGAGCTTAAGTAAGAGAACATATGGAATAGTCCTTCTTACTAAGCTCTTCTAATAGAAATAATAGTAATTTAGTCTGATAATTTGTACACTCAATTATCAACCACAAGTTTCAGCATGTTATTTTTAATCTACAATGGCTTGTCTGAAGTTTATATTTTTTTAAAAAAAAATCAACTGAAGTTCTTATCTGTGTTGGCAAGCCATGGGGTTTGAAGATGTTTGAAAAGATGCATTTGATTGAAAATCTCCTTGCTCTCATACAAAAGGAAACTAATGTAAGTTGCTGAATTACCATAGGATACACAAATGAAATTAATCTGAATAGAATAACAACACTATTACAGACCCAGAGCATCTCTTCTGATGGCTGTTCAGTGACTATTTAACAGCTCCTTTACTTCACATGCACTTATGAAGAATAAAGAACAGAAGCATTTATTCAACGGCTATATCAATTGTGAATTATTGCATTAAGTTTGTAAGTTGCCTTTAGTGTGTTAGGGTTTGTGACACTTGTCGTTGTGGCCACTACTGAATACAACGAAGGCTTAAAATGTCACCACCACAGCAGAACACCTTTTTTAAAAGGACATTCTGTGTTTCCATGAGTAAATGAATATTTCCAGATCTGTCTTTTCAGTCATCACTCACAGACAATGAATGTGCTGTCACATGGCAGCAGTCATTCAGTATCTAAACATAGTCTTGGGATCTTGCAAAACGAAGCTTTCTCTTCCTTATGCGTGCCTAAAAGAGCTACATCAGTCCCTAGAGCTCAGATCCAAAAGCTGGGCCCTATATTAAGGGTGGGCCACACCCTGGGAACTAGCTGACAGAAAAATAGTAAGTTGTTGGCAGCCTCCTAAGTGTGAGCCCAGGAGGCAGGGTCACAGGCTCTGCTTCACAGGCCTCATACACTCAATACAAAAGCTACTCTCTTAATTCTTTCATTTTTACCATTTAAGTCAGTAGCAGTACTGGTTAGCTACATGGTCATGGACAGTAAGGCTGAAACCACTACTGAAGAATCAGGAAAGGCTACTTTGAGGTGATGTTTGAGGTGAGGAGAAGATGGTGAAGATGGTTTGAGAAGAGGAGAACATTCAAATAAAATGTTTTCATTCTTCATCTCCTTTCCCTTTATTTCCCTTTTTCCCTTTATTTATTTCCCTTCCTACAATCTTGGTATAGTTTTTCCTACAGCAGGACTCTATCCTGACAGCTTTTCTTTTTTTTTTTTTTTTCTCTAAAGTAATTGCTTTTATGGTTTCCATGGACAAGAAGCTTATCCATCAAAATGCAAGCACTCACAAATCCGGGGCTTTCTGCCTTCATAACTTTCCGCAGCTTCAGGAAAGCAGAACAGTCGGAAGGCTAACACCAACTTATTGCCTTAAGCGGGTGCTTATTTTGTCCATGGAAGTGCCACAGGGAGCTCTGTATCAGTTCTCAGTCAGCATCACAAGTTCACCATTCCTCTCCTAAGGCACTCTCACAGGTGCCTTAGCAGGCTATTAGGCTGCCTCCAAATGTATCTGCAATACAATTATCAGTGCTGTCCTGCCTCCACTAATGGCTTGCATGCAAGTTAGCTGTATTTAAAGCATTACAGGCAGTTTCTCAGGCAGTGTTCTGACCTGGCAAAGTAATACTATGAAAATTTCATAAACACGATGAAAAATGTATCGTCATAGGCAGGTGAGCTCTTAAGATACAATTCATGAGGAAGGGTTGTTTTTTCTTATGAATTTTCAGTACTTGTCAAAGTTAGTTCATACTTATAGGCTCCTAATTCAGTATTTAATAGTTCATGCTCTTGCTTTTTCTTCTCATGTCAATCCATCAGTAGTTCTTTCTAGTAGTTAAAAGATGAATTACGTCTGATAGGGAAGATTGCTTATCAGCAATTCAGCCTCCTGCTGGGCCTGACAGTAGTACATGAAGAAAATTTCTTGCAGCTCTTATGTGCTAGCTGAAGGGGGAAAAAAGCATATTTTAAAGTCTTACCATAAGCATCTAAAAATAACATCGAGACTTTTAAACAAAAGATTATTTGGGGGCTGAAAGTGAAGGGGACAAAGGAGTGGATAAAATGAGTGCAATTTTAAATTATGTTTCTATCTTTTCTTTCACAGGTGTCTATTTCTAGGGTCTGAACTGCTTTCAGAGTATTTTCCTGGTGTCCGATTAAATGAACAGTGATCGTAAAATAGAAAAGCCAGGGCTTCTATCCTGTGTATATGCTTGGACACAATCTGAATACGCTTCGTGCCTCCTCTTAGTCTTTCCAGACACACCAGAATAGGAAACACTGCAGTGGTGTCCAGATTTAGGACAGTAGTTTGTGTACTGTAAGCATTCATTTGCTGCCTGATTGGGTATGTCTCAAAAAAAACTTTGTGCAAAATGTATTTAGTTACAGGTTTCATAACATTATATCCCCAATAATTTTCCAAGCAACGTGGCCTAAAACTGTTGATTGGCCAATATAATACTCTCCTGCAGTTACACCACTTTGATCAAACGTAGACCTGACGTTGGCCACTTGCCTAATTTCTGCCAGCTTCCCTAACATATTCTTAAGGAATCTGACCTCATCAGCTTCCTATGAAGATATCATAAAACTTCCTTCCTATCTACTTTGAAAACATTTCGGAACATAAATGTGAGATTAATGGCTCTTTCACTCTAATAATGTAAACCACATGACTTTTTAAATTAAGGCTACTAGTAATCCGTGTATTCTTATGTTCAAGATCTGGAAACTGTTGTATCTACCATCAAAACGTTAAAAACAAGTTGGACCTCTCAAAGCATTAACTTTTTGCAATGGAATTATTCCTATTGTATAAAGCCATAATGAAGTATACAAATATATTCAGTGTCTTTATTAATTGTCAATATAATCAAGCAGTCCTTGCATTCTGAAACTCTTTGAAAAAAATGAGCAATCTTATTTCATAGCCTGTCATAACTACTCTGACATCTTTTTGTGGTATCATTCGATATGGGCAATTCAAAAATGGGAGGCATTATCAGTATGGACAGGTTGTCATTTTCATTTTCCATTAATTTGTAAACAAATGGGTGTCCAAGAGCTAACATTTGAGAATTCAAACAATGTAATGTTAATCTTCCTATATCCTACGTTTTTGTATGCTTCTGTTGTAGCTTTACAAAAGTCTTCAGAGTAATGGATTATTCCCTCAGTTATACAGTTAGGAAACTGAGACACTTTGGTGAATCTTTGATTTAAGACACCACTGGCCACAAAGGAAAACATTTTTATCTGCCATTTTTTGTTTCTTCATCTGAGAGATAAGCTAGTATATTATTGGCATTACATAAATCTCAGTCTCAACCAAGATGTATCAAGGTTAGTTATAGAATCTTGGGTAACAAAAACACATTCTTCATTGTCATAGCAAGACAAATTACCTGTAGATAGCACTGGTATGCTTTGATTACTTCAGAGGCAACCTTGTCATTTCCTGTACTAGTCACGTTTCTCTAAAAAGAGCACCTTAAAGTTCTAAAATAATTTCCAGTCTCTCTCTCTCGAATGGTATTGACAGGTTACAGTCAACAACTAAAGGACTTCCGCATAAATCACAGAAATATCAGCAGCAACTATTATTCATTCATCAGCAAAAAGTGAGTTCACTCTTCTGGAACACTTCTACCTTTTTGTCAGAGGTTGCACTTGGACCAGTGGATGGCACGTTCAGTGCAGATAGAGCTTATTCTGAGGCACTGTCTTCTGAAAATATTTAGTTCATGATCAGTAAATGATTTTTAAAATCACCTTTAGCTATTACCAAATATGAAATATTGAGATTAAATTCACTGCATACCTTATAGGTAGACTGAAGATATTCAATAAATATATTTCAGTGCTGATTGCTGACATTTCTGAATCATGTTTGAAGATGCATGGTATAATTTGTTTTATGGAATAATTTGTTTTTTAAAGTTCCAGAATTCAAGCAAGCTATAGAGGGTCAAGTATGTAGGACTTGTATTGCAACAGGATAGTTTAGGGAAATGAAACAAAATGCAGTAAACAACACAGATTCACTTGCTCAGATGTTTACCATGCTCACTCCTTACCTGTGCTGTGACTATATTTTTCAGCCTTTGCTCACAGTGCCAGCATTGCACATGGGGGCAATCTCTGCCATCAGTTTTGTTTCTTTATCTTATTCTTTCATCAGGTTTGGTTTCTTTAGGTAGACAGGGAAGACTTAAATATATTAAATTCCTCCTGATTTCTCTTCCAACGTGCTTACCACAGCCTTACCTGACAAAAACACCTGTTTTTGTCAACAGGCTGTAAGGCCTTCCTTCTACAAATCTCTTGCACAATTTTTGTTGCATGAAGTATATGTTACATTAAGATTCTGTGGGACTAGAGGTCTGCACGGCATATAATCTACTGAGCTTAGATAAATGTGTCCAGGTAATACTACTGCCTGGAATTTTCCATACCCCACAAACCTGGAATTGTTCCCGTATCTTGAAGCCTACACTGTAGGCTTCGTTCTCAGAAATGTTGTGACAAAACATACCAGTATACCTACCAGGCCAGAATTACCTGATAACCAATTTGTAATGAACTTTTCCAAAAGTTTCCTTCTTTGTACGTCATTTCCTTTAGAACAGAGGTCAATGTGTCAATGTTTTAGGCAAGTTTGCTTTTTGAAAGTGGATTGAGAATGATAGCAATGCAGCCTGTGGACACTACATGTGGAGCCCCTATAGTGCTTGACATCCTATACCACCTGATATCTTGCAGAAGAGACAGAATTTTCTCACAGATCGGAATACGTCCTCCAGAATGGCTCAAAGCAAAATCAAGAATTGGTTATTTTCTGTTTTCCTCAGCGGCCCTCATCCAAGTTTGCTGAATGCCAATCTCTGTCAGCCTCAGCAGGCTTTCAGGCAGGTCTTCCTTCATAGACCAATGTGCAATAGCACTTAGGATTAGTTTCAGATAATCAATTTAATTTCTTTCTAGCTGATCACACGGGTTTTAGTGCCTTCAAAATTGCAGCTACTCAATGTGTCAGTGCTGCTACAGCAGAATTTCCTGTGTTCTCACATCATTTGCAATGCTGTTAATACACTATAGTAAGACAGAATGGGATTTCAGGAACAGCTAGTGTGTACCCTTAAAAAAACTGATCCTGGCTTAATACTGTCTGCTTCACTTCACTATGCACAGCTAGGTCCTGGGAAGGACAGCAACAAAAAGCTCTGCTGAGATGAAAAGAGCCCATAAGTAACCCAAGAACTGAAATAATTACAGAATTTTTGCATCACTACCCTTAAGTACATAGGGTCAAGATGCTCCCAAAACTGTTCTTTAAGTTGAACACTAGCTAAGCATTGTAATAAGCAAGTTTTCAATCCATGTAATTTGTATAAACTCAAGTATGTATCTTATGTTGATAAACTTATTTTCTGCTTTGTAAACGTGAAAGGTAGAAGCATGATCGCAGCGCATTACCAATGTGAGAAAGACTCCTCTGTTTCAGTTCTGAAGTATTGTCCCATTATCCCTCCCACTTGTTTAAATTTTTTCTACCAAGTTGTCTAGGTCCTTAAAAGTGAAAGTAGCTAAACAGAGGCTTGAAAGCGGCATGCATAAGGCACCACTATGGGTTTTGTCCCCATACAACATGGATCAATGCAGAGGTAGTGACCTTGAATTTTGAAAATTTATATCTTTCACTAAATGAAAAGAGATTATATGACTGTTTTGAGAGATCTGAGAATGCTCTTTTTTTTTTTTTTTTTTTTTTTTTTTGTCTGCAATGATTTATGAACCTTCTTATTTGTAACAGATGTGTCCAGCCACACACAGGAAAACTTTGACTTGTGAAAAGCATTTCTGTTTTGATTATTTTAATGCTCCATATTTTTGCATACAGAGTGTGACCTCTGTATGAAAAGTTGCTAATATTTTTCTTTTAAATGAATTTTTTTGAATGGAGTTGTCCCCACCACAAACTGTTATGCACTTTGGTAGAATACAAGAACAGCAAAGGAATTACAGGATTTAATGAAAAAAAAAAAAAAAAAGAAGAAACAAAACAAAAAACTCTATATGTAGAGGGGACTTGAGGGAAGCTACAAATATTACATTGTTTTCTGCTCTGTCATGTCAGCTATCTGCCCTGCTGACCCAGTTGTAGCGTTCACCCTTTGACATTTACCAAATGGTTGCTATGCTAGCCAAATACCTAGAAGACTTCCAAGATATTTTCAGAAGATCATCGCTGATATAAATGAGATACATTTGGAGAACATAATTCAAAGTTGAACTTATTCACTAATTAGAACTTTAAAAATCTTAGAGCAGGGAACTAATAAAAGGATTCTGTGTTCTGTTTGCTCATACAAAGAGCCTTGTATTTCCTATACTTCAGTTAAGAAATGTGTCATGTTACCTATAGGTTTGTGCATGCAGAAGTCTGATGAATAATTCATGATAGTGTAAGAAATACAATGCATTTATGCATCACAAAGGAGTGATATGGAAGTGGCCTAAGGCAGCCCTCTAGCATATTTATTCAGCAGGACTGTAATGACTCTCTTAAAAAAAAAAAAAAAAAAAAAAAAAAAAAAAAGCTTATTTGCAGTTAGGGCTGCAGGATCACAGAAGTGCATATATTTAATAAGAAGCCATCGTATCAGTATTGTTTAATATACTTGCATAGCTGATTTGTTTCTTTCTAATGTGTGTATATCCCATATCTGATTTAAGATAGCATAATTAGCACTACATATGGCTAACAGTTATTGTTAAAGGCTGTAAATTTCATTTCTGTGTTTTTCTTGGAATCGGTTGTTTGAAAGTAGACATACAAAGAGCCAAAAACAAATGCTGTATTCTAATAAATGTTGAAGCAGATGCAAATCTTGAACTCACAAAAGCCTTATCTTGTGGTGAGGACCATTGGCAACATACAGTATGGATTAGACCATAGTCCAGCTCTGCATAAGAGCTGAGCCCCAGGGCATTTTACACAGTCAGAAATCCTTTCAGCTATCATAGGCTCCCTGAAATGGAGCAAAATGTACTCTAGGAAACACAGTTTGAAGCAAGACTTACTTAGACAACAGTTGGGAAGGCAAAAATATGTATGAGACCTCCAGGCCTTTCCAGCAGAATCAACTGAGGGTTAAAGGCAATGTTCTTTGTGCATGTCATTTTTCAAATTTAAGAATAGCTCTAGTTTTCTATTTTAAACAAGCTGTCTTGCCAAGCCTTTGGCTGTTTGCTACTGAGGCACTGTTTCTGTGCAGGGTAATCACATGAATTTCCAAGTCAAAAGGAGATCTTCAATAACGGTAATAACTACCCAGTGACATTCACCTAATTTTAGGTGAATGTCACTGTGCTCTCCTGCTTTTGTCCTGAGAATGTTTCCAAGTCCATAAGGGATTTTATCAGATGTTTGTGCCTCCAACCTCCACAGAAAAGTATTTTTAATCATCTCTTCTAGGATTGCATTTCCTAATGTGCCAAAAGTTTTCTTTCCAGCCACAGAGCAGCAGTGGCTTTTTCAGTCAAATACTAACTGAAAAGTCTGTTAATGAGGTAAGACGGCAGACGTGCAGTGCCGTTTTATTGCAGTCCAAGTCCCGTTCACAGAGCTATATCTGTTGCTTTGGGACAATTCACTCAAGCCCAGGGGCCCAACTGCATGGTCTTACTGAAGACCCTGAAGCGTTACAAGCAGACTTGCATACTGTGCATATAAATACTATACAGCCTAGGGGGCTATTTTAGACTGTGCATGTAAGTCATAAGGAATTAACTGAAACTGAGCCAGTGTATCATGAACATGAATAGACTGCTGTGTCTGACGTGAAGCATAAACTTTACGGAAGTTCACACACATTAGTTTACTGCATTTACTGCAGCTTGATGTATTGCCCCATGACACAAGAAGGGAATAGAATGCATACTATGACTACATCAGACATTCATTTAAACATCAGTTAACTACCATAAAGAAATTAGTTCTGGAGGAGTGGCACCATGGAGCATGAGCAAATCACTAGTGTAGTTGAGTATCTAAGAATTTTGTCCAGAGAATAGTTCCAGAAATGGATATGCTCAAATAAAGGAAGGCAAAAGTACAAAAAAAAGATTCTACTCAAAATCTTTCATGGCAGAGACTGAAGTAAACAGTTTCTAAGAGAAAGATGCATTGTGGGCTCTGACTAAGGTAGTGGGGCAGGGTGCTAATGCGTAATTAAAGAATTTCATGCTAATTCTAACATTGAAAGTGAACTGAATATTGGCTACCACATTTATTTTAAATGGCATTGTACTGTCCTATACCTCATACCATTTATTCTCTAGAAACAGGGCTCCTGATATCCATATGGAGGCAACAAAAAGTAAGGAAGAAACACGTTGCTTCTCTCTGTCTCTCCATGACACAAGTTTGAAGTTTCTTGCAAGTCTGATAAAAATAGATCAAAGAATTTAGCACCTATTCAGATAAACATTAAACCTGACTTAAAAAAATCAAAAACAATGAGACAATCTGATGGGCAAATTCACAGGAAAAAAGAACACTGAAATGAGATCAGAGTGGACTAATGATATTTGTCTTAGATCTGTATTTTGAAGGTGAACCTTTGATAGAACTTCAAAAACTTTCATTTTCACCCAACACAAGTATGAAAAAAAAAGTATTAATATTAAAGTGCCCGACATATTTAAGGTGTTATTTATCTACGTTGGAATTGCCTGTTCTAGTCTTTTTTGTGGCACTTCCTTTTGCAAATACCAGGGAGAATGGTCCATTCCTTATCTTTACCTTTTCAAAAACAGATGTTTTTAACTTTGATAAGTGGACATGTATCCGCTGACAAATCCTGTGCCATTTTTTCCATCACCTAAATACAGAACCTGTGATGATAAGTGACATATGTACAACTAATTCAACAAAGTAATTTCTGTTTTATATATGTCAGAGACAAGAGTTCAGTATCTTGATTTCAGTGTCTCTTTCCTGAATTGACCTATATTAATTACAGAGACCCAAGCAAAATTAAAGTAATTGGTATGTGTCCTAGATATCACAGAAGTTTAGATCTTCTTTGTCTAGGTGGAAGTGCTTTTACAAACTGTTATGGTATACTAAAGAAAATCAAAGTAGCACATGTAGCAAATGAGATGCCAAAGCAAGGAAATAGGAAAAAAGAAAAAAAAAAAAAAAAAAGAAAAATTTGTTTAGGGAATTATCTGCAGCTGGGTACTGTATTTTTTAAGATGGAGAGAAAGAAAAAATAGAAAGTGTGACTTCAAGCTAACTTCCAAGCTCACTTGAACTCTAAAAATGACTTAATAAATTCAGAATGGATTTAAGAGATATTAGGTAAACCCATACCTTTCCCTTGTCTTCATTTTCTGGTAGTTAGAAGCGATATTCTTAGTGTGTTTTATGCACATAATATTCCTTTCACATACAGCAAATAATACAGTGTTTATATAAATAATATTATTGTGATTTTAGCTCAGTAAAGGGCAATAAAGAGTGACATCCAAGTTCCCTCTGAAAGCATCATTATTTTTTATCTCATGCACTCAATTTTGTATGTTCAGATCAAAACCTAGAAGACAAAGTTTTTCTAAACTTGAAATTGGCACTCCCTAGTCATTCCTGAAAAATGCTATCATTTTGCTTTTCTTCCTGCAGATTAAGTGAAGGTTACCTCAGAATGGTAATAGAAATGGCTAAGCAGTTTTTATAAAGTAAATAAGAGGAGGAAGCATACAGCAAGAGTGGATGTAGATATGAGGCCACTAGTAAGTGTTTGTAAAGTCACTGGCTCCTCACTTGACCTGTTCCAAAAATATTTACTAACATTGAGAGATATTTCCACTTTTATAAAGGGAAAGCTCAGCATAACAAAAATAAATTGTTATTCATAGGAGCACAGCCAGGGAAGCAGCTACTTGATGGGAAAGAAAATCTTTCTTACAGAACAGGCAAGGGGTATTAAATCCCCTAATATGCTGGGTAACCCAGTTAGCTCCATTTCCCCCTATCCCTCCAGTCTTTCATGCGGTAATAAGCATTTTGCTTAAGAAAAGCTTGTTATCCTAAAGTTTGCCCTTTCTACATTTGGATAAAATTCCCAATTCCCTACTCACCAGAAACAAGCAAACAAAAAGATTTCAAAATGTTGACTCTTTCCTATTAATTCAGACTAGTTAGCCTGTTCCAGCAGCCTGTAAACAAGACAGTTTGCAATATGTCTCTAAAGACTATTCTACCTATTAAGAACCATTACAGCACAGTAAGGAGTGAGTACCAATCCACAAGGGAAAGGCTTTATAACAGTCTCAGTCGAATCTGAGACTTCATAATTTAATGAAGCTGAATTTCCAAATGCCTTTTATAATATATATACTAATTGTTTCAATTAAAAAGATTCTTTTACACGGTCTTTATAGAAGTACATTTTTTTTAAAGTGGTTAGAAAATAGAATTATTGTTTGCAGTCAGCTGATAACTTCAGCAAACACCAGTATTTTCCATGAAAGAATCCTGAATTAGAAGGGAAACAGGCATACTGGTCTAACAGGATTTCATTTCTGTGTATCATAGAACACTGCAGGAATCTCTTAGCTGATCTTTGTAAAACCACTGCTAAACACAAATGCTTCTATTGTAATACTACAGCTATTTTAATTATAGCAACTAACAAAGCTTTGTGTCTTCTGTGCAACCACCCAGTTCATATTTTCAGCAGAAGACATTTTAGTTGTGGAAAAGATAGTTTGATGTCAGGATTTTCAAAAATGTTCTGAAGTTATGAAGATTCCCTGTGATTTCTGTACATTTACATATTTTATTTAGATATTCTGTGGCTTTATAGTTGTTAAAGCTAACAGTATTTGAACATTTGCTCTCAAAATTATAAATACCTCTTAAGACAATCTCAAAAGCTTCTTTTTAATAATTAGTACATAATGTTTTCTTCTGGGTGGGTATGAAGTTGTGTCATCTTTTCTCTTTTGTTAGTTTGTAATGGCCAGTTGACTGATATCATAATCTATATTAAGTGTTCTAATTTAAGAAGACATATATTTGAAATGTCAGAAAACATAGAAACTTTTAAATTCAAAGTGATGAATGAAAGACCAGTGGGATCTATAGAGTGCTTAGAGAAAAGGAGAGAGAAGACATGTAACTAGACGTCTGAAAAGAATTTAGGAGACTAATTTAGAGCACTCCTAGGTTTGTATTGTAGACCCCTCTTTTTTAAAGAAAGTTTGCATCCACAACCATAACAAAATACAGTCATATGTTACCTGAACATTCAGGCTTACACGAAGAATATATTTTAAAAAATTCTATTTTAGAAATGTCTTTTCTTCCTAACCTGCATTCAGTGTTGTCAAGTAATACTTATTACTTTTTTAAGCTTGTTGTTGTTGATTGAGTGACTTCTTTCAAACATTTCCACCAGCCACTGCATTTCTAAGGCCTTAGGAAGGTCTTTAATCTTCTTAAAGAACCATCACAGGGTATTGTGAAGACTTACCTACCTAGAAGACTGAACTAGACCAAGGCACTTGTGCATGTAGTATAATAAACCTCAAGCAAATAGATTCCAGCTCTGTTTTACATAATAAATTTTCTCTTAATGGGTAGGAGTTATTTTAGGTATGTGTTATTCTGAACCTAGGGACTTATAAATCCAAATATCTTAACACCGTAATGATAGAAAAAGCACTGAAATATCTTTCCTCTATAAAGAGTAAACACAAAACACATTTCTAACCCTGCAGCTTCCCAAGAGAGATTTTCATCATTAGCACTGATATTACTTTTCCAGCAGCTGTGGTAGGATAGGTAAAATGCACATTTGTCTCCAAAATCTCATTATTGCAGCTCTAGTAAAGCATTCTCTGATGGCCACAATTTTGAACTTCTACTAAATGATCAGTCATGACAAGAAGCCCTTTAATCAGAAGCAAATTACAACGATACTACTTAGCTCTTGTGTGTCCTTTCTGCCCCTTTCACCTCTTCCCCCAGCCACTAATGTTCCCATGGTTTCTTTGGCACATTCCATAGATATTTCATTATTTCCCGTTCTTCATTCCCCTATAGACTTTGGGAAAAGCTCTCATTTACATTGCATGGGTATAAAACAAACCACCATCAGACAGGCAGTTATTGTCCGCAACCACTTGCATTTATAGATTTAAATTTACACTTCTGTCTGAATTGTGCAATGGTTTAAAGTCAAAAAGGTATTCCTTTGGTCATTGCTACTGCCAAGGAAAAGTTTGTATTCTAACGTCTCAGAGCATTTTTCAGTGAATTACAGAAAAGTTCTTCCATTAGATAAACTTGAAGTTTCTACAGTCTTTTTTTTTTTAATTCAAAAGTTTTGTGCAACAAATAAATAAATGAGCATTTAGAAGGAAAAAAAAAAAAAAAAGTGAAAATTTCCTGTTTTTCTCAAGCCTACTCATTCAATATAAACTAGGGATTTCACAACAGAGAGAGAGAAAAAATATCCACCAGCCATGGACCATACAGGCAAACAACATATCCATCTAACGTAATTCCGCAATTTCACTTGCCTGTACCAGATTCCTGGGGACAAGGTATAGGAACTAGTTATACCTAAAATAATCTTGGTATAGACTCCCATTTTCCAACTGCCAACAAGTTACAGACTTTTTGAGCAAGAGGCAGCATCCTGACTACAGTGTTAACCAGGCACCAGTGAGCCCACCCTACATGAGTTCATCTTACCCTTCAGCTACTTGATCTACAAGCTGGGCACAGAAGAGAAGACAGAGGATGGCAAAAGGGAAGATGAATGTAGTACAGAACTGCTTCCCAGAGAGACAGATAAAGCTGACAGGAGCTTGGAGAGACATGGGAGCACTACACTGATGTGAAAATTGGGAGCTACGAAAGGTCTTCTTAGCTTTCAATCTCAGCTCTCTGTCAGCTTGACTTCAAAACTGTTTTATCTCCTGCATGTGCAGGGTGGATGGCAGACAGAGAGGAGGTACCAAAGGCCACTGAATCAAAGATTGTGCTGATACAAACACAAAACCAGCAGGATTTAGGGCTCTCTGCTGAGGTGCACATGAGACAGATGGAAACACACAGGAAATAAAATCCTGAAGGAAGAGGATGCTGGCGCTAGTTAGTCACCAACTCCTCACGTTGTATTTTACCATCATATTCTGACCCATTACTTACCACTTTTAGGACTGTAGCATCTTGTGAGACAGTCTCACTTTCATCCCCCTAAAAGTATAAAAATTTAGACCTTTAGGCTGTCTCAAGCAAGTCCAGTCAGTAGACAGTGGTAGTGCTGTAATCTGAGTCAACTAGTCTAATTATTTCTTATGGCTTAGCAGGGATTTCAGACATTCACAACTGCTTACACAAGACATCACCGTTTTAGCACAAAAAAAACCATAGTGCTAAAATTCCACGTGATTATTTCAGCTCAGGCTGGTATGCTGCTGTTTTAAGACTGGTCACATATTTGCAATTCACCTTACCCTTCTGTGTCCCTGTCCTCCTCATCCTAATCAGTGCTTTTATAACTCATGTTGCTATTTTCCCCAAAACTCAAAACACACCCGACTATATGGTCAGTATGTCTGTCAGCTGGAATTCAGATATAAGCACCTCAGAAAAGATTTGCAACTACCTTTTGTAACAGCCACACTGTCCTTCAAATGCAGTTCAGCCTTGCTGTTCTCTCTGGTTTAGGATTTTTTTTTCACATCTTATTAACATAATTCTTTTCTTACTATCTATGTAGATAAAACCCTTACAAAACTCCTCTTTTCTGCAAATAACTGATGTTTAAAATTCATAATTTTTATAAATATATTGGCCTACTTCTTTTCTACTTGGTAACATTATTTTCTGTTGGTGCTTGTTAGTCTTAGATTTTTGTGCATTTTCCTTTGGCTTCATGGTTGTTTTCATTGCTTCCAATCAGCATTTACATTTTAATTAATTAAAGGTTTTTTGATATTTTAATTTAGATCAACCATTACAAAATCCATTACATTTGAGAATTAACATTAAGTTACTGAATAGGAACATCTGGGAAGAATATAAAGCACATATAAATTATCCCCTCATTTGTCTTTCTGTTTTCCAAAGGGTAAAACTGCAGAAAGGATTCTGAAAACAAGGACTTTTAAGAACAGGATTACACTTTGCTTTCAAAGTATTAGCTCTGGATTTGTTCTTGAGATAATTAGTATTGGAGCAAAAAGTCCCAAAAGATTAAACAATACAATTATCAGTCTTTTCCTCTGCCCTAATAGCAACTAATGAGCAGTTTTCTGGGATAATAGCAACTCTTATTCTAAACCCACAGCATAAAGTGGGAGCGAATGTTCCTGGTGAGCAGTTAAAAGGAGAATTAGATTCAGAAAATAAATAATATTAAAAAAATATCCTTGGGAGAATTTCTCCATTTAAGTATTGGGAGGAAATATGGAGTAGAGTAGAAGAATGGTATAGATTCGTATTTATTTATAGTTTCCCATGGCTGAAAAGGACACTCAGAGATTGGGAACTGACACTGAGATGGAAGCAAATAGATGGAGGAAACATTACAAAGCTAAAATTTGTTACCAACTCAGCATCCAACCATTTGCAATACGAAAATTAATCTCTGCTGAAATAAGCATGTTGTGAATAATTGTCACTGAAAGCACTTATAAGTGTTGACACACTTCTGTTCATTAGAAAACAACACATAACCTGATTACCCCAGCAGAATATGTCATGCCTTTCTGTATGCATAGAGGTGGAAAAGAAAAAGTTAAAACCCAGCATTTGGCCTTACCTGTGTGAGAAAGCTTTCCCAGTATATATTATGATATGACTTTATGTCAATAATTAAGGCAGGAAAACTATGTGGCTTGTGGCATGAACTGCCATATTTTGTTTTGGCTTACCCTGTGTCATTTCAAGAGGAGTTTTAGTATGCACAGCTGTGTACCTTGGCTCCAGTGGTAATTATGCTAGTGTAACTGACAAACTTTTACTTGTGGGCAAAACCTTGGTTTTTCTAGATCTAATTTACTGGGAATATCTATGATTTCATGCTGAAACAGTCATCCCAATAGATCTTGCCTAAACAACATTTTAAACTATCTGCTGGGACACGTTAATGTACAACTTGAATGTACCATTGTGAACATTCCAACCAAATCACAATAAAGTAATTTGGTAAATAGTGTTGGTGTGATGCCCTTCCAGTACTGCAGTCCTACTCTTCCTGTGAGCCTCAGCAGATTTGTGCCTGCTTGGATGAGCAGTGAGATTCCACATGAGGGGGTGATACCTTGGTATTAACAAGTCCCAGTTTCCTCACGAAGAGGAAAAAAAAAAAAACTCTCAACATTTCTCTGGCAATTAAATGCCACTGCATATTTTTCTTATGCATTCGTTATCCATCCTTCAACTTTTCCAGGCTTTCCAATATATTATACGTGTTTCACTAGATCAGCCTCTGCTCTCTTGCTTTTAACTTTTCACATAAAGAAAACGTCAGTTGCCAGCCTTAACCTTCCTGTATTTTTTTCTTCTCTGTGAGCAAGTCATTACAGTATGTCTGATTATTAGGAACAAGGAACAAACATTTCCCCTCTGTGAAGAACAGGAAACAATGTTTGGAGAACAATCAAGTCAGTTCTCCATGGAAAAAAAAATGTAGCAACAGGGGAGAGGCTTGACCTATTTCCAATTAAAAAAAAAAAAATAAGTTTAATATGAAGAAGAGGAAATCAGCTTATATATTCACCCAGCCTGACCTCTTTTTTGAAGATGTATTTAATTATAAAGTATATTTAAATACCAAGTATATCAATGAAAGGAAACTAAAACACTAGGAGTTTTAGACCAAGTATCTTGCTTTCATCTTGTGAAATCCTTGTTTACATCTGTCTGCCATTGTAAATTAAGTTTTCAGCTGAACATGAAAAAATGTACAAGATGCTGAGAGAGGCCATTCCCCTTCACAGAGCACACAGGAGCATGCACTGCCACCTGCTCACAGCTGTAGCTTGCATGGGGGAGTTAGCCTGAGAAATAACATCAGCAAAAGCAAAGTGACTGCTCTGACCGCAGCCCAGCTGTGATCTTGTAAACATCAACAGTTCTCTTCTCTGGTTATTTTTTTTTTTTGTTTTTTTTTGTTTTTTTTTAATATTAAAAATCAGAGGAAAAAAAGGGGAGAGAGGAGACAGGGAAGAGAGGAAACGTGCACATTGCACTGGCACATGTTCTGGCATATTCACTGATTTTCTTAATCTGACACAGTTTGTGGTCACACATGTATGTATGCCTCATGTCTCATCCTGTCGCATGTCATACTCTTGATTTTTGTTGTATCACATAGTTCTTCCATTTAGACACATAACTGATTCTTCAGTGTGGGGCACTATGCAATTTTGTTGTCCCAGCAGCTCGGAAGACAGAAGATTGTTCCCATTTTGGCCCAAAGGGAGGAAGTAATAGATGCCAATTTTTAACTGATGAACAATACTTCCCTGTGTGTCAGCTCAGACATGTGGTTTGTGCATCTGGGAGCTAAGCACAAGGTTTGAATGTTCCCACTCGTACCCCACACACCAGAAATTTGATGGAAATTTTTCTCTGCTCTGTGCTGTACAACAGCTGCACTGACCCGCTCAATACTGCCATTAAAATCCCTGGGTCAGCTCAGCACGCCCTCCCTGGCCCCAGAACAAGTGCCATGAGGACACCATAGTCTCATAACATCACGTTTCAAAAGAAAATGCAAGTTTACCAGTATATGCAGCAATGATTTTGGCAGAGCTAATAGTTTTAGTATCAGTTTTGCCATTTTTTGTTTATTTCCCAACTCATTGAGCAAGAATAGTAACCAGAGGAAGGGATCATTCCCTTCTGTTTTATGTTTTTGAAGCATATTCCTAGGTCTTTTGGCTAGGAAAAGAGGAGATTGAAAAAATGAATCAACCACATTTGTTGGAGCACAGAAACAAGGGCCCATGGGAAAGAAGCTTATGTTTGTCTGTCATGTTTTTGAATTCACCGTTTTTCACCTGAACTCATGATTTCCATGGACAAAGCCATGAGTTTTAGAAAATGGCAAGTGCTTCTTGCAGTCCATCTGCACAATTAAAGCTGACACATTTCCAATGTTGAGGTTCCAGACCCCAGGCTTGCTTGACAGAAGGAACATAGCTGTTCTGACCTTGCCATGTCCAAACCCAAGACACTAAGAAAGGGCAGCAGGGATTATGAAAGACGAGAACTGTTCATTCTAAGGAGAGAATTGTACATGGCAAAGGCATATGCAATGAGTAGTGCCTGTCAGGTACAAATCCCTGCTCAGAACTCACAAAAGACTGAGGAAATGATGTTCTATAAAAGGCTGCACACTTAAAAATTGCCATGAACTGATAACCCATGAAACACATTGCTACAGAGGTTATAACACCTCAAGAAAAAAATTAGATGCATATGGGTGAATTCAAACATTGGCATGCACAAGGACGCAAAGAAGGTGGGTAGAATTTAACCTGGCAAGCAGTAGGGGATGAAGCAGTACCTGCAGTATGCAACAGTTATAGTTTTTCACACAGAAAATAATGCTTCATTGGTGCTTGCCAAAGGCACTCAGCCACCATCTGACATCTGGCTGAGAGCTCATTGATTAATATGTGTAGAATAACCTTTCTGGCACATTTCTTTAAAATTACTGGTTGCATTGTAGCTGTTTCAGATTTTACTCCCTTTAGAACCAGACAGTCTGTCAAATGAGTTCAGCAAATAATATGTTTACTGAATTTCATGATGTATTAGAAAGACATTATTCAAAGGAATATTCTCAATGGTTCATTCAGCTCTGGTCAAGGCTCTGCCATATGGGCTGTTGTTCACTGAATTTGCAAATCCTCCTACACATGCAGCAAAATACCAAGGCATCACAAGAACAAGTTAACTTTATAAATCTCACCACCTTTTCCCTTTCCTTGAAACACTGCTGCTATTGTCTTATTTGCAAAATTCCTCTTGGCATATAGTGATATTTAGTCCCAGCATACCACTGTGGTACCACAGAGATCTTAACTTTTTCAGTTTGTTTGCAAAATTAACATATATATAGCAATTAAGCTTACGAGTTACTTCTCAAAATGTTTTTGTCTCAGAAATCTGGTGTCTGGGGACTAACTTACACAATGCAAGGATCAAGTTCTGTCAGTAGTTGTCTCACTGTTGAACAAAAGACTGAAAAGACTGAAAACCTTATCTTACGGATTTAGCTATACATTTATCATGAACTGTGGGAATAGTCTAGAAAGCTATAATTAGCATTCATTAATCATGGAAATGGCTTAATTTCTCTTTACACATTCCATCCATCTATGCATATTACAGACTGGATTCCATGTACTTTGTGGGTCTTTTCTGCTTTAACTCATTCCATTTGTACAATTGGAGTTAAAAAATAAAAAAATAAAACAACACACAAGTAGGCAATTGTACATTCCTTCATAACTCTGTAGAAGTACTAAAGAAAGTACATATTACCCAAAAGGCTGACTTTCCACTGGCTGTGGAAAAGTATTTCTAAATTAACCTTGGGGCAAAAAGTCGTCATTCTGTTTTATACTGTGAAGATTCACCGTTGGATGTGCAACCCTTTCAGACCAGTAAATACTGAATCCACTGACCAAAGCTATTTTTACAATAATGAGCCTTGTTTGTTCTGTACCTTCGGCCAAGCATCAAATATATCTTGCCTCTTTGTACGGTACAGCATTAGGGCTATCTATTGACCTGTGTAAGAGGTAACCCGTAGTGAAAACAATATCAAAATAATAGTGACACAAATGCTGTCACTGATTCTAGTCTGGCAGTGTTTCCAGTCAGAGCCTGTTGATTTTGGCACTAACACATGATAGAATTTGTCACAGAAATACTCCTTAAAAGGTCCTGATAGGGAAGACAGTGTTTGCATTTGGTGTGTTAGGGAATTACTAGTGAGATCCAGAGAGCGCTGCTATGGCCATAACTTGTGCTAGCAGTGTTATTAGTGCTTGCAACATTACAATTAGCTGGCACACTCCAGAGAAAAGGGTGTATCAGGACTTAGGACCTGACATGAGACTTGTAGAAAACACTTAGCTGTTGGTGGAGAAGAGAAGGCTGTATCCTAAAGATGCTGAATGGAAGAATTTCAAAGGTAAATTTGACAGTGGAGTGGCAAGCTTGAGTGACAAGCTGCCTATTGATATTTTCCACAGTGACAGACAAGTTGTCTCTGAGGATTCGAAAAAAAAAAAAAAAGATAAAGATCTTCATTGAACTTTAACTGCTGGCAAGAAATCCATGAGATGGTATCAGAGAGAGGCCAGTCAAAACAAACTACAGGCTTGGTGTTTCAGGACAGTTTAGAAAATGCAGACAATAAAGAACTGTTTGAAACAATGGTGAACTTTCAGATTCTTTTTTATAGTTTGTCTTGATTTTTTTTCCCAGAAGAGCAGCATGAGATCTTGGTGTGAAAAGTGGCACACAGAAGTGAAAAATTCCTACATTTATGCATGTTCAAAGAACACAAAAGGGAAATGAATTCATATGTATTTGGTGCTAACTTCTAAGCAATCTCTCTGAACCATCTCTAGAAGGAGTTATATTAAACACGTTATGATTTCCTTTAGCCTTCTGTTGGATTCCTTCAGACACGTAGTGTATCTAAATCATTATGCTTTTTATCCTTTACTCACTATCATAACTGAAGATCCTTCTATAGCAAGAACATGACTTCACCTTAGAAGCCTTTTGATTACAGCTGTTTCCAATATTTTTCTTGTTTTCCCTGCCTTTCCCCATCTTAGGTTTGACTTCAGTCCCATATCCTCATTTTGCAGTGCCAGGATATGTGAGGAAAAACATTTTATATAGGGCAGCTGGAGCAGAAGAGGAGATAGAGACAATAAAACTCAGCTGAAAGGCTGGGAGGGAAAATAAGGCTTTATCTCCTAAATTCTTTTGCCTTAAAAAATTGCACCTCGAATTTGCCTTAAAGGAACTGCATCTCCAATTCCACTGGCGAGCATGACTGCCAAACTCAAGATACTGTATCCCCTCTTGCCTCACACCCTTGAGCCTCCTGTCCACTCCACCACAATGAACCCTAGTATCCTCCCATTTCACTGCCTTCTCCCAGCAAAAACAGACTTCCATATTCTCCCTACCTAAACACGCTTCCACTGGAGAAGAATTGACTTGCCTGAGCTACACTGTACATATGCTATATTGTGTCCATGCTGTGCTTGGCCTTGCTCTGGCCTGGTGATTATGTGGACTTGCCTGGTGGTCACTGTGCTGCTGGCTGAACCTGCTATTACTGGACCTGCTATCACTGGACCTGCTATCCCTCCTGGCTATGGATGAGGGACAGCACTCTACTCAGTGGCCACCTTCAGCTCATGGCTTGAGCTGAAGGTGGCCACTTTCACAGATCCCTTACAAATAACTAGGATGGTCTAATCTTCCAGTGTTCCTCCTCATTGCTTTCCTTGTTCTTAGCAAATCAATTATTTTTCTCTAGCAGGTATTGGGGACCTGCCGTTCAACACAATGTATTCAACTGAGTTGTGTCAATACCCTTAATCTTGCTCTTTATGTTTTCTACTTGGTTCTATTTTTATGTTAACTCTATGTAAGCAGCCCAGCCTAAATAAACAACCCCATACATAATCCTTATCCTAAAAAAAGATAATTGTTTCCCAGTTCCTGTGTGGCTGTATGGTTACACAGATGGTGTAAATATCCTTCTGTATGTAGATTTTGGCTCTGGCACTGTTTGTCACAACTGAACACTCCTGTCCCACTATGTCTCCTTCATTTACATGAAATTGTTCACTGGAATTACAAGGTCACAAATTCAGTGTCTCCTTCCTTTTCCAGAAGAGCAAGAGACTCAAGAAGCATTACTGATCACTTCTGCTTAAGTGAGGGTGTTTTCAAGGAGTTGCTTTATGGTGTTCATTTTCCAGTTGCTGACTTGACTCACCATGCTCCATTAAGACAGTCTTGTGTCCTAAGCAAGCCTCAGAAATGGAAAATTGTGTCTTACAGTAATTTAGACTCCCCCCAAAAGAGAAGATTAATTCCTATAGGATATATGCTGGCACAGTTCCAAGCAGCTGGGCTTGCACAAAGCAGCCTTTTTTTCTTTGATAGATTCTGGCCAAGTTTTGTCCTTGTCCATAAAAATTGCATGTATTATCCTGAAAATAAAAGCTCGGGAATTGAGCCTTCCCTGACCTGATCTGGAGGAAACATTAAAAAGTTCATTTTGTTAAGAAACCTAATTAATTTATGCTCTCAAAGGTCATCACAAAAACTTTGTTGAAAAGCATTTGAAAAAGGAAAGGAGGCCTCAAAAGTGCTGTTACTCACTGTCCACTGCATGGCTATTGCCTATTATGATTCTTTAGAAGTACTGTGCAAATCTGCTATGTGCAACAGTTGCACAAGAGTACTCAGATACAGGATTTCCTAATATTCTCCAGCTTCATTCTGGAGAACTACTAAAAAAACTGTTCCTGTGGTTTTCCAGGATACAAAGCTAGGTTTGTAGCATCATCACATTGCCTTTGGAAATGCTGGAACAGAAGCCAGGCTGCCCTGTGTCCTAAACAGAGATGCTCATCCGGCATTAGAAATTTATTCTGCACCATGGCTTATTTTTAAAAACAATCTCCCTTTGTTGAGTAATGAAAAGACTAAGGGTTAAGAGTTTATTTACTGTTCAGTTAAAACTTTCGTCCTCTTTTTTGTTATGTTTTCACTGAGGTCAACTTGAAAATGTTTATAAAGTTAGCCTGGAAAGCTCAAACAGGGATTTCTGCATGGCTGAATTACAGAAAAACAAATGAAACTAACAGAATCTACCATAGTTATCTATCTGTCCTCTTGTTTTTTGTTTGTTTTTAATGGCCTATCTTGAAATTATTGCTCTATTTTGAAGTGCACCTCTCTTTTGAGCAATGGATTTTTAGTGATATCTATCAAACATTTGTTATATAAGATCACAAATTTTAATCTCAAAATTGTATATATTTCAATCCCTCACCAGCTCTATCTTTATTTGATAAAAATATGAACAATTGAGTTTAAGGACTGTAGAAGAAGAGGTTAAGGAAACATTCAATCACAATGTAGAAAGAAGTATAAATATTAGACATATGGTTCCCATTATCATAGTAAGCATCTTGATTTTTGAGCAAAGCAGTTTACAGAAATAGGCAATAGCTTTTAAGAAAATGTTTGATAACATTTAGACAAATTGTAAAAATGGGCAAGAACTCTAATCATAACTGCAGTTGTGCCTCCACTGCAATTTCTAGTGTTATTATTCTTATCATAGCAAGGCAATGAGTAAGCAGGCAAAAGTCACCATTTTACCAGCTGTGAATCAAAGTACATAAGGAAATAAGTAAAGGCATGGTTATCCAAATGATATTCATAAGAATTAGACACTTAACTGATACATATCTGTGCTTTAGAGATCTATTGCATAGGGCATTCAGGGCACCTGAAGTGGAAGAGAGACCCAAATACTTGTACTTGAGATAGACACCCATTGCCACAAACCCATAACATAGTCAGGTCTTTCTGCCAAGATTTTGTATAAACATGCAATTGCCTTGCACCCCGCTTTTGGGCAGTAGGAAAATGCTGTGGAACAATTGTCTAAAAAACAAAGCCAGACCTCAGACAAAATCTACATGTAAACTGAATCCTAATCTGAGCAAAGGACTGTTTCCAAAGCTCTCATAAAAAAACATCTAATTAAATGTAATTTTTAGAGTGCTCTGTTTTTTCGGTCCATCACATTTCGTAAATGTTCTTTCATGTATGTGAAATGTTTTGGGTGTGTGAGAAATTCTGTATATTTGAAGTTTGAAGCTGTATCAAAACCTCAGGAAACGGGCCCATTTAAGAGGAGATACTGCTGTGTAGGTGTAGATAAACCATCTGACAGACAAAATATTGGCAAATCTGGTGTTGGGCCTAAGCATTGATGTTCCTGATTTTTGAAATACACTTTTGTCTGCTTTCAGAGCTACAATAAAATATATTTGCTACAAGAAAGTTTCTGTCCCTAGATATATATAGGAGAAGAAACCCACAAAAAAGTAGATGAAAGGGAAATTGATGTTGACAGGAGCCAGTGGAAGCACACAGGGCTTCGTTAACAGCCTTCTGGTCTTCTAGGGGCCTTGTTTCACAATCTGACACCCTCCCAAGACAATGAGCTGGCAAGCATCACCAGTTCCAGAATCTGGCTCCAAATTAGAGTGGCGTAATTACTGATTAATGCTCTTTGCTGGAAATTAATAACTACTTTGCATCTCTCAGAGAATTGATTGAAATCCTTTCATATTTTACAGGTAAATTAAAGCTGCCTAATTGGATTTCAATTTCAGGAATTGCAGGTATCCACCTGCACACCCTGTAATGATGATTTTAAAGCTGATTTGAGGCCACATTGTCATCATCCCATTGATTCTCTTTCAAAGTTGTTATCAGATCCTGTCAGTCAGGTGTAAATCACAGAAATCTAGGAAATATTTTGCAGTAGTAATATTAGATTTATGAAATATCTTCTGATTAGTGTTTAAAAAACAAAACAAAACAAAACAAAAAACCTATCAACCTCCCAAAGTAAGTTAAAGGGAATCCAACAGTTTCAGTATGTCAAACTTTTACTGAAGTGAATCTAAAATGACAAGGTAAGTAATGCACATTATAAGAACTTGTTTTTTGCATCATTTTCTAACTTACTTTATTTGATGAGATAGCTAAGACTATCTCTTCATTAAAACAGAAATCAAACGAACTATAGGAAAAGAACCCAGAAAGAAGTTTCATGAGGAGGCAGCATCAGATTTGATGCTCAATTCTGCTCTTTGTTTCTTTTTTGCTCTGTTGCACCAGGCAGAAATAATATGCATTTTAGAATTGAAAGAAGTTTTGCTCTCAGGACTCATCACGATGGTCACATACATGTTGTCTGTGTTGATTTCATAATAAGCAGGAAGAAAGCTTTCACTTTCCAGATCCAGTTTGATCACTCTGAAATATTTTAATTGTTCAGTTTCCCAACATCTGTGTGTTGTAAGAAAACTGACCCACAGAAAACTGAGCTTTCTCCAAGAAAAATGACTAATTTCCAAATCTGTTTCATTCATTCATCTTCGTCATAATTACATTTAAATTCAGTTTCCTGCATTATTTTAAACATCTTTTTTTGTTTGTTTCATTTTATGTTTTGCTTTGATTGTCTACCCTGTGAATTTCTTAATGATATTATTCTACATTGGAAATCAGAGGTCTAACACACCATGCTGGGAAGCACAGATTATCCTGACTATGCCTGAGCCTGATTATCCTGATTATGCCTGAGCCAACAGTTACCATATTCCCTAGGATTGCTGCCATGAGGTCTTCAGGGAGTATTCTTCCAGATTTTAAATGAGGAATAACCTTTAGTTAAAACAGAAGCATCCAAACAGATTAGATATCCCGTTTTAGCTGGAAATGTATTCTAGGCCAAAATGATTTGGGGATCTTTGTGTTTTTGTTTTGTTTTGTTTTCTGACAAATATTCTGCTATACTTGTTCCTTATTACTTGGCATCTCAAAACTGCAGCTTTATGTAACAGCTAGCATGTCCAGTTTAGTAGATTTGGAACTGATTATGAAACCTGAATCTCTAGAGAACTTTCCTCCGACAAAAATTCATGATAGTACATATTTGTGTGAAGTCAGAGGTGAATGATTTGTCAGAAATCACTAACGTCCTTCCTCACAAACTATATTAGCAATTTCAAATCTATTATATCCTTCCACACAGGAGGCTGTTAAATTGTTTTTAATGTAAAAACAACTATTAAATTGTATTTGAAAATTTTGTGGAATAATACTTAGATTTCTTTTTAAATGAGAAGTATTGTTGATAGAACATGAACCATGAGTTGAAACTTCATGTGTGGATAAAGGTATGATTTGGTCATTTGTGCTTTTACAAGACCCTTAGAGAACATTCACAAAATGTCTTTGATGGGTAGGTTTTCTATCTGGCATTAAAGGAAAGATGTGTCACACCATGTCCAGTCTAGAAGTTCATCACTATCTACTGTGCTTCTGGAAAGTTATTACTTATTTTAGCAAATATAGAATATATTTAGGGATCATTAAACATGCTGAGGAGCTAAAGTAACTGTGAATAATTTGCTTTTAAAAAAACACCAGTATAAATAAAAATCAAAAACCCATTAGGAATACATAAAAAGCTAATGTAGATAATTCAGAGTTTCCATCTTTTGTGAAGTCATCCCCAGGGGTGTATTTAAGCATTGTTAGTATTTAGGGAGGAGCTGGGTAAACTGAGAGAACCTAGATACAACCTCACATTACCTAATCTTCCATTAGCTATCTTCTTTCCAAGTTAGCCCCTTCTTTCCCCATGATTCATGGTGTGAGAGATGTTCCACAAAACACAGCATGCTGACTGGGCAATCTCCTAATTTAGCCAGAAAGAAATGTTGAAAGCTGGACATCTTCATGTGGACTGGAGGAAATCACCTATTTCCTTTGGGATTTAACAGCTGCAAGCTTCACCAAAGTGGTCCATTTCCAGAGAATCCTAATTACAACACAACTGTGGGCTGAAAAAGCACCTAGAACCTGGACTGAAGTCCTCCTCTGGTAAATAGTATTTAGCACTAGGTATCCTATATATAGCTGTCCGTGACTCAAATAGGAACCACTACAACTGTGGGTTCCTGGTTTTCTGAAATAAATATTGCTGAATTTCTTTTTCTGAACCTGTTCCAACTGGCACTCAGAAAACTACCATTCACTAGAAAACTTTGTAGGTCAGATCACGTCTTTGAAATGCAGAGAAATCAAGTTCTGGTCTCTATTATGTTCGTCATCCGTATAAATACTTGGTTCCACTGGGCTTTAAACACAACTCAATAGCAGACTAAAGGCTTAGGTTTATGGAAATTTCTGTAAACAGAAGTTTTTTCTCCACTGAAAACTATCAAAGTTTCATAATACATGCTTCATTTCAGTCCAAAAGGCTTGAACAGATCTCGGTGGTAGCTCTGCACCAAGCAAGAAATCAGAAGCAAAGCTTGGGAATACAATGAATAACTATAGAAGTTTCCCTGGAACTGGAAGTCAGGTTTGAGCTTTACAGGACTCAACCTTTGTTCCCATTAATGCCAACGAGGACTTTGTTATGGACTGAAATATACTCAAGAACGGGGCAAAACCTAGAAAAATTAACCATAAAGTGTTCTGCAACATAAACATGCTGTGGCTCCAAGACTTGAGGCTGTTAGAGTGGTCCCAAGAGATGGAGGGCCGGGGAGAGGAGTGGGCCATGTGAGAAATGGTGGCCTCACTGGATCCAGCAGTGAAAGTCATCCAAAGTGCAAGACTTTTCCAGACTTTTGTCATCATGTAGTGACAGAAAGGATGACAGCTCATAAAAACTTTTGTTTGAGGAAATTCTCTCGATTTTCTTAAACACTCATCCAGTCCTTTAACAGGACAATAGCACTGATAGCGAGCTCTACAAGTTGTTTTTGCAAATCTGAATGAATGTCAGATCACATTTTCAGATTTACACTTTATGGAGCACACTTTTCTCTGATGATTTGCAGTGCCTTCTAACAAGGCACATTTACATAGCTTTTGGCAGGACTTTCCCCGCTGAAGGGGAAAAGTGATTTATTTTTCCTTGCTAATTACACTTGTAACTATACTTAAAATCAGGGAAAGTGCACGGGCTGAAAAGTTGACCCTAAACTATATGTGGGAGGCAGGGTGCCAAGAAGTATTGAAACACATGTGAGTTGTGTTTTCTTAGAAGGAAAGGCAGCAATTGTGAACACTCGAGGATATCTCCACTGGGTGGTAAAGCTGACAGCAGAAAATCAAAGAAATCTTAGCACTAAGGTAACAGTATAACAAAAAAATATGCGTCAGCTCTCCATGGCCATGCAGATTATTGCTGAGATAAGACTGTGATAGAGGTTAAGAATTCTTTCCCAGTATGGTGTTGATATTGCAAAAGCTTTAATCTGTTGTTCTTTGCCTTTTGGATCTCTTGCTGCAGAATACAAACACTAACAAGTCGACAAAAGCTGTGTTTGCACATGATGGCCACTTGCAAACTAGCATTTTAAGTTCAAGTTTACACATATGAGCACGCAAAGCAAAATGAAGTGGAAAGCTATGATTTTAATGGAGATTTAATCTCTTTTGTTCTTTGACCTTTTGTGGCTCTCAGAACACATCAACACTTCTGTCGCATGAATTGCCTTGTTGGCTTAGTTCGTGCTGATTCAGCCAAGCAGGCATTCAAGTGCATCTAGAAGTGTACATTTTGATGGCATTTTGCACTCTTCCTAGCAGCAAGTACTATAAGCACTGCCTGACGGGGCATAAATCCTGTGAATCAGCACAGGCCCCAGCTGAGATCCCGAGCACGGTGATACCAGCAGCTGGATGGAAAGAGCCTCATACCCCAGTTAGAAACCAGCTTGAGAAAGCAGCCACTCAAATTGCTGGCAGTGCACTGAGTCTGGGGGAGCCACCAAGCCTGAGGAGCATCTTCTCTTCAGAAGGCCAAAAAAAGGCACTTGAGTAGAGCTATAACATCCCATAATAAAGCCTTCCCAAATCTGATTGATAAGAAAATAATATACTGCAGTTGCTCTTTCATAAACTTTTTTCAGTCCTTAACAGACATGCTTTACTTCTTCTTCCCTTTTATGCTACAAAGTCTGCTCAACCAACAGCCCTACAGTGGCTGTCTGCTAGTTAAAAGTGCAACAGAAACTGAGTCACTACAAAAGGACCCCTCCACAGAAAGCATGAGCTGGCTGAGGCCCTCTGCGATGGTGATCAGGCAAGGTGGAGCCAGCAGCAACTTGTGGATTATCTGCGTGATGACAGGTCTCACATTCTCTCACCCCAGACTCTTCAAAACAACCAGGTTTCTGGGATTTCTCATCACAGTCTATCTCCCTTCTGTGACCTCCTCTCAAAAATTCAGCTATGCCTTAATGATACACTAAAATAAATTAGGAAATTCTCTCCAGACATTTGTGTATCCAAGCTGCAATTGCAGGTCTGGATATTAGCAGGGATATGTGGTATAACAAGAATATTATATGGAAGAAAAAGGTCTGGTAAAATAAAAATAAAAATAAAAAATATAAAATAAAATATATTTATAAATTTTATTAAAAAAAAAAAAGCTGAAAGATGATTGGTACAAATGTTTCACAACACTGGAGATCCCCCCCCCCCAAACAAACAAAACAAAACAAAACAAAACAAAAAAAGATGAGTGTTTACCAGCTTTAAAAAAGACAGCTTGTAAGGTTCAGGTGCAAAACAGAAACCATAGGTGTAGTCTTGAGAGTTTATCATTTAAGTGGCTCAGCTCCAGAGGGAGGAAAGGTTAAATGTATTACATGGAAAGAATCAGCATGATTTAGGAATATCCTGGGTACAGAAATTTAGAGAGCTGTCTGAGTTCAGTAGCATTCATGTCACAGGCCAGTGAGAGCTGTGGGGGTAGAATTGTCCGTCTGATGATGAAAAGAGGTAACAGAATGCGTGCATGGTACTGCGGGGGTTGGGGGGGAGCTGTTACCCATGTGGGCCAGAGTATCCTACGTATGATAAAATGCCTTAGATGCTTTCCTCACATGGTGAAATTCTTAAGGCTGGATCTTATATTTAGTAGGACAAATCCTTTTATTCTCCTTCAGCACGATGCTTCTCTAAGGCAGCTCCAGCTTCTGTTTGGGTATCGCCACCTCCCCATGTTTACTGCAACTATGCCACAGCTGCCTTCAGAACTGCTTTGGTCAGTTCTCATTTTAACTTTTTGACTGCCTGTTTCTTTCTGTTTTATATTTTCAGAAGTACTGAGGCAGGAAAAAATTAGGTGACCAGAAAAGAGCCTATCTTAGGTATGTGATATACACACATCTATCTGAAAATTAAGACATATGACCTGCTGTTGTTTCGGAATTCCCAGGGCAGAGCAGCTCACTGGGCTGCCAGCTTTTGCCATCTGTCAGGCATAGTTCTCACACTTCATAAGGCTGACTTTCACACTGGTGCTATTTTCCTTAACAGTTAATAAATTCCGTCCAAATCTCAAAGTGTTTCACATAGTTAGCTGAAGAATACCTCTGATAAGGCATGCTTGTGTAGCTTAACGGACCTCCGAGGAATGAATGTCATGCTGGCTTTTCCATTGAAGGAAATACAGATAATGATCCTGAACGGTGAATGCTGAAACCATGTGATTAAATAAGAGAATGTACTGCAGAAGGCTTAAAAGGAAATAAGTACTGGAACTGAACTAATTTTTAGAGAATGTCAGCCACCTATTTCAAGTTGTATTTCAGTTAAATAATTGGATTCGTATACATAGTGTTAAATACAGATGATACATCACAGTGGAAAAAAAAAAAAGTTGATGCATTTTGCGTGCATTTCATCACTTTCAAGAGAACAAAATTCATGGAACTGCTTTTGGAAAACCATCATTAGGCACTAAAAGATTGCCATCTGTTTTCTTTCTTTTCTTCCAATGAAGACGAAACAGACTCACCACACCCAAGCATTTCAATTCTTGCAAATAAAGATAATTTTGTATATTGTTATACATAAGGAAAAGGCCTGAGTAACCTACAAGATTGCAGGTTCCTCTCTGTTTGAATCACCTTCAAATATAAGAATACATGGGATTTCCTTTTGGGTCACACCCGTGGGCCACTTAGCCCAGTAGTACAACTTAGACTGGGGCAAAGTGAGATGAGCACACGAGCCTGGGGCAACACCTGTGGTCCCTTTGCCAGTGTCCGGAATTGTTGTATTAGGAATGTTAGAGGATGCAGGCTTGCCTACTCCCTATAAAGTCCATGTATAGACTTGCTGTCCTTGAATTTGTCCAATCCCCTTTGACTTCCCTGATACTGTTTCCACAGTCTCTTGTGGCAGCAAGCTCCAGAATCTGAGTACCTGCTGTGTAAAGAACTTTCTTTTATCTGTTTAAAAGGGATACTGGTTTCACTGGGTGCTCCACACCTTTGGTATTGCAGGATTTGGTGAACGACTCTTTCTGCACTCACCCCATTGATCATTTTCATGATTTTGTAAACCTGAATTACCAGCTTCTCCAGCCTTCTCTTTCCCAAACTGAAGAAATTCAACCCTCTCCTTACAAGACAGCCATCTCAGCCCTCTGATCATTTCACTTGCTCTTCCCTCAAATGACTTTAGCTCCTGGAGTTGTCAAGACCAGGCTGCACAAACAACCCAAGAGGTGGTCTCTCCAAGATTTTAAATAGCAGCTAAGTGAAGTCTTTACATTAATCTATACTGAAGCTCATCTCCCAAGTTTGACCCACTCAATTTCATGAGGTTGTTGCAGAGTTCTTCACAATTTCTCATTCTTCATATACCATGGAAAATTAATATCTTTAATAGTGTCATTTATAAATATTGTTCATGTATTTCAGAACAATAGAAGATACTGCTGCACTGCTTATTTTATTTTAATTATTGACCTCAAATGTTTGTATTTGGCTAGGGTAGGGCTTCCCACAGAGTTACAGGTGGAATAGGCTGATAGTCTTGAGGAAAATCTTGTTCATCCTGCTTGGAGCTCACAGATGTTTGTTTAGACAATTTCCATGCCAAGTTCTATACCTTTACTATATCTCAGGCAACTCTTCATCTTATTTGTTTGTCACTCTCCTTAGGTCTCCTTTTGACCTTAGGTTTCAGTGTTCCTGCCTCTGAGAATATGGATTGACCTAACTGACCTATACTGTTTTATCTGGAAATGGGACAACTCAGCAAAATTGTAATGAATTTACACAAATGTATCTGAGATTATTTAGCTTGAAGTATGCAGTAATGTGCACAAATAAATAACATTTTCATAAAACAAATCAAATTACTTTGTACAGGAAAGAATGTTTAAAAATATTTCAACATCTTTGTGTTTCTCATTAGTCTCTCTTGGATCATGAAAAAAATGTAAACTTCAGAGACTAGAAGTTCTGAGGCTACTTTAACTCTGTGTGAGTCTCCATGCCACATAGATTTCAGTGCCCTTCTGCTGCTTCTGTACTTGCTCGATGTCTGTTATAAAGTTTACTAGTCATTGATGTATACTTCTCTTCTGGCATCATAAATGGTCATGGCCTTTTCTGCTCAACATCTGTGTAAGTTGACATTGCCACCATGGCTAAAGAATACAGTAATACTGCTGATGCAGAGATCAGAAGCTCCACAGCCAAAGAGAAACAGCTTAGAGTTACAAGTCTCAAGAGTAAACACTAAATATTTCCACGGGAAGAGCTTCATAATATAATTTGGATTGTTTCTCTGAAGACGCAGTTTCAAGGCCATAGTTCTTTTTTAAAAGTATCTAATAATCCACATAGGACTTTAATATGTATTGCAATTTTGTTATTTCAGCTTAGAGAACTGATCTGAAACTTGATGAAGACACTATTTTATTTTGTATATTCCTGACCATCATATGACAAAAGCAGCAGAGAGTCAAACAATCCATTGCTTGTGATAACGCCTTTACTGTTACTATAAAAGGACAAACAAGTTGATTTTTAAAATGCACGAGTTTCAAATGGAAATTCAGTATGTAATGTAAAAGCCATTAAAACCCCTCAGATTTGCTATCACTCTGTTGTCTGGCAGTTTAATGCAGATACAAACATTGCTCTTTTTTGGTACAATTGTAAGTAGAAAACTTTTTATATTATATAGACGCATTAGCAAGGGAAGAGTTAATGCTTTGAGAACAAACGTTGCATCCATAACAAAGTTTTGTTTAAACTTCAACTTGCATATACCCAAAATTGAATTTATGTTCACAAACAATAAAATTCTACATGTAAACAGCAAATTACATAAACAATTCACTCTGTATGACCCAAACTGAGTGCACTTTGTAGGGAAAAAAAAAAAAAAGCAAAAGTATATTATATACACATATATGTATGCTCATATTTGCATACACACACATGCAGGAAAGCGTTCCCAGAATTGCTACTGGAAGCTTGTCCTTTAATGTACCCTAAATATGTATTTCCATTTTTAAAACCATGGAATTTACTTTTCTTTAATACAGTGCATTATAGAATATAGAATATATATATATATAGAATATATAAATATAGAGAGAGAGAAAAGAGGGAAGTTGCTCTCACAGTGCTCCACAAAAGTTTTCATGTCCTCAGCTTCTGAAACGTTTAGGATTATTAACTTGCTGGCAAGCTCCTGAGGAATTTCAAGGCATCTGTGCCTGTGCTACTTATTTTAAGCTCTGTCTTCCAATGTTATGAAATCAGCAAACCCTCTTGACTTTCTTAGTAATTACATTTTATGTGGTTCTGGCTTTCAGGCAGATTCAAGAATGACATAATCTTCTTTTCCCACCCACAGATTTTAGACTGTTGCTGTTGGTTACACCCTTCCGAGTAATGTGCAACATGAATCTGTCTGATCCCATATGCCCATAAATGGAAGGCAGCCCAGCAAAGATGACTAAAGCCCAGTTTCTTGGCTTTCTGTTGATCACCACCATAGATAGAGCAAGGCCTCTTCATTTTTTTTCCTGTCTGTTAACACACCTCTGACAGAGGTGTGTTAACAGACAGGAAAACAGACAGAGTCACTTCACCAAGCCTGTTGGAGTTTAAGAAGCATTTGGACTGTGTACTTAGTCACATGGTCTGAGTTTTTGGGTAGACCTGTGTGGTGCCATGAGTTGGACTTATCCTTATGGGTCCCTTTCAACTTGGGATATTCTATGATTCTATGATTATTTAGGTTTCTGTGCTGGAATGTCAGTCCAACGTCATGCTGTTTTAGAAGGAAATGGACTAATTTTTCAATACACTTTACTCCCGTTACCGAGGGGTGAACAGGTATCTTGAATACAGTAGCAGTGAATAAAGTAGTGAATAAAGTTCTTCTACTGTACTTTTTACTGGAGCATTTATGTAAATGCACTCAAAAAGCAGAGAATTCTCCACTTGAGTAAAAAATAAATAAAATAAAACAAAATAAAACAAAACAAAACAAAACAAAACAAAATAAAATAAAATAAAATAAAATAAAATAAAATAAAACAAAATAAAATAAAATAAAATAAAATAAAATTAGAACTTGGCTAGAATGTACTTATAAGCACTATAGCAATCATACTTTTATTATTAGCAGTACTGGATTCAAGTACCAAGCTATGTCGCAACAGGATAAACATCATAAATAAAAGGCACTTTCTGAAGTTTGTTATCAACATTATTGAATTCAAAACATTTTATAGTCCAGTCCCAATGCCAGTCGCAGCAAGCCTCTCCTGACTTCCTGAAGACAACAAGAGTGTTTGTAGGAGTAGGAAATACAACTTTTTTATACAGCAGACACAGCAAGGCTTCCAGCTATGCATACTGTAATGCTAAGGCATGATCATAAGGTAAGAGCAGGATGCAGCATGCACAGAATGCCTTGTCCTAGACCCAAAGTCAGAGTTTCAGGGAAAGAAGTACTCCCTGGCCCTTGGAAAGGGCAATGTGTGCAGCACTGACACAGTTCAGCTTGCCCTGGCCATTCATCCTGGGCTCATGGGTGCCTGCAGAAGTTCTGAAAAGACATTATATTCCTCTCTGGTCCATATAGGATAGAGGATGAGACAACTGTCCATCCCCTTGTACTTTCCACAAAATCTAGACATCATTCTGCCCTGCAGATTAGCTCTAATTACAAGTTGGTCTCTATGCCTCTGCCACAAAAAAAAAAAAAAAAAAAAAAAAAAAACTAGTAAAAAACACCATTCCTTTCCAAAGGCAATTCATCTGCAGCATTCATCTCCACAAGATCTCGTCTTTACAACTATCTTTACAACTATGTTTTTTCATAACTTGGTCATACTGTTAAGGACAGCACCATTGTTACTTGGGCCTCTTAAGCTCAAGACTACCAAAGAACTTTGCTCTAAGCGTAGGTTCAAGGCAATTACTCACTCCATGGCAATTACACTATTGTTTTAAGAACTGGCATTTATTGCCAGTCAAATAAAAAAAGTCCATATCATACTCAAGGAACACTAGTCCATGTCTAGAAGAAACAGAGAAGAATATATAACCTGAAAAGATAAAAAACATTTGACATCTTTCTATTCTTGGGTAATGTTCAACTCTGGAAAAAGAAAAAAAGAAAAAAGGTTATTATGAGTCAATGACTTTGCATCAGGATCACAGAATCATAGAATGGTCTGGGTTGGAAGGGACCTTGAGGATCATATAATTCCAACCCCCCTGACATGGGCAGAGACACCTCCCACCAGACCAGGTTGTTCAAAGCCCCATCTAGCCTGGCCTTGAACATCTCCAGGAATGGAGCATCCACAGCTTCTCTGGGCAGCCTGTGCCTGTGCTTGACCACCCTCACAGTAAATAATTTCTTCTTAATATTTAATCTAGGTCTATTCAGTTTAGTCCATCTAGTTTAAAGCCCATGTCCTATCACTACCTGTCAAAACTACTTGTTAAAACCCCTTGCCCTATCACTACACTCCCTGACCAAAAGTCTCTCCCCAGCTTTCCTGTAGGCCCCTGTTATCTACTGGAAGGCCGCTATAAGCTTTCCCTGAAGCCTTCTCTTCTCGAGGTTGAACAACACCAGTTCTCTCCACCTGTCTTCATGGAAGAAGTGCTCTGAATGTGTAGTCTTAGAGGCAGAAGAAGAGAAGCTAGAAGACAAAGTACTCATGGGACATTTTTCATGATCAGGTACACTGCTATATCTTCCCTTGTTCCTCTTCTAAGTTCAGTGCAGGTGAAAGTCATGATTTTCACTCCCAGCAGAGTGTGATAATCCAATTGAACATGTATATAGCAGGAAGAAAACTGTGAGATAGGCTAGAAAATAGGACAAATTGATTGTAACGGTCACCAAAGACTGAAATTCATGATAAATGCAACAGGAATTCCATGTGAAATGGATTGAGAGATTATTTTTTTTGTCTAGGCTCAGGTCAAAATGCAAGCTACAGTAACATCTTTATTTCTGTGATAGAAATTACCTGGCTAATTTGTTACAACATTTTAAGAAAGGGATAATATGAAAGCCCTGTACAATTCTACTTTGGTGCAATCAAAAAGTCCAAGGCACTCTAAAACATGGCCTCTCAAGGTAATTGGTAAGTTCTAGGAAGTTTTTACAAATGTATCTGCCCTTTACTGACAGAAAATAAAAGATTATTTAGATGACCAAGCTCTTAATGAGATCTATTTCTTCTAGTAATGCCAGTCTTGTTAGTAGCTCTTTTGATACTAAGAATGAAAATCTGTTTTAGCTGCAGTGGAATTGTAGTTATTTAAGACATTAAATTCACCCACATTAACATGAATATTAAACATTTTAGTTTCTCATAATGACAAACAATAATATTACACAAGCACTTTCATTTTTTTAAATGTTATACACTCTATGTTTTTTTTACTATACATGAAGACAAGAGCAGCTATGAAACCATTCAACTTCTGCCACCATCTCATGGCAAAAAGATAGTAGATATTCCTTTAGAAAGACAGTAAGAACCTTTTTAAACAGGTAGAAAGTATATGTGAGGACAGACTATATCAGTTGATATTTTACTTTTGGAACAGAGTATTTGCTGGAACAGATTGAGGCTAAGAATCTAAAGTGCTTGTCCAAGCCTCTCTAACAACCTTACCTGTATGAAAACTTGGGGCAAGTCATCAGCTGGAATCATCACCCCACACCGGTCAATCTTAACAGAAAACCTGAGCCTGAATTGCTGGCAAGAGCTGAGCAAGCAGCACAAACAACATTTTCTGTTCTGATTTTAACAATGCTCACGTCATTATTGCATCCGCCTTTCATTAGTATTCTAAAAAATCATGTAAATAACATTGCAAAAACAAAATGTGTATACTTACTTTAGCAAAATATTTTCAAAAAGCTAAAGCTAAATAGCTAAAAAAGAAATGGTAATACTAAAGGATGATTCTGTGAGTAACGCCCAGTTAATCAATAGAAATTTCAGACAATCCATCCACACTTCAAACCAATTCATACTGAAAATAGTACGTTGTAACAAATGACTCATGACGAAGTGTACTCCATACTGTACAGGGAAAAACTGCATTTGTCAAATTAATTATTGTTAAAGCCATGCTCTCCTCGTTGTGAGTCTAAATTTTATTCACATCCAATAGAAATATACCTGCATTTAAAAGAGTTGAATCTAGGCCTTAGATTTCAAAAGATCAAAATAAAATACATTTGGAAATGTTGGAATTTTAGTGTTCTTAATCAAAAAGATAAATTCCTGTACTAAGTATGTTTCACTATGTAGATATGATGGCAGTTTTCAGTGATGTGTTAAGTGCCTAAAATCTCTGTTCCCATTTAAATTTGCAATAAAACTTTTACTGACTTGAATGATGAGAGTAAGAGTAATCCAGACTAATGTACTGAAAATACTGTTGCTAATTCTGAAGCATATTAACAGAAGGAGTGTTCATGGTGCATGCACATTACTATATCATTTATTGTACTATTTGACTTTTTTTCATTTCATTTCACTGGTGACATAGAACCGCACTGTGTTGAGCTGCAGCTGACATTTAAATGATGCTTTTAAACCATCCAAGACTTCTTATTTAAAAATAAACTTGAAAGTTTGGAAAAATAAAAATTAAATAAGCCTATGAAGTAAATCAATTTTACTGTCAGTTTTTGCCTCACACAAAATTTTTTAAAGACTGTCCCTCAGAAGCTCATTCATTCATGGGCAATACTTTGGCTCCATGTGCATTTATATAAGTAAGAAGAATTTTGGACCTCCTTTCTATTACATCAATAAGCTTTTCAATTCCTTTCCTGCCTCCTTGGCTCTCCCAGTATACTTTGTCAAGGAACAAAGACTGAAGCAACTTCTCCCGTAAACGCTGGCTCCTCAGCACTGAAACTGCAGATTCAGGGAATCTGGAAAAGCACAAAGAAAATCATCAGTTTTGCCATCACTCTGAATTGCAATAATCATGTTGTGGTTTAGCAATTGAATTTATGAATATAGCCTGCGACTCAGGAGAGGAAGTCCATGCATGACTAATCATATGCATGTTAATTGTATCTCTTACACAAGTAGAGTTACTCATACATTTTTAGACATCCTGTAATTCACAAAATGCTTCATGGGCTGATGATATTTATTACAGTAACTTAGTGTCCCTTGCTTTTTGATTATAGTATGGTAACTCAGAGCAGTGCAAATTGCTTACAGAAGAGGTTTCCACAGAAACAAGTTTACATTAGTGGAGTTGAGACTTTCCTGTGTTACATCAGTCATGCCTTTATAGGTAAGGCATGAATCTGTTCTGTAAGGCCCTGGCAACTTGCAGATGCTACAGGTAATAAACTGAAAGTGTGTTTAGGGTAAACATAACTAAGCTTCACTGACAAATTAGATCTCCCCATGGACCTGGCAGAAGAAACCTGGAGTTAATGTAACACTGACACCGTAATAGTGTCTCTCACGCAGCTTAGGGAGCGGGACAAATCTCTCCTACTCCCAGGAGTACCCAGGCACCCTCTGTGAGCAGTGCTTTATTCCTACTAAATGCTGAGGAGAGATTTTCCTTCCAGCTGCAAACCCAGGAAGAAATTATCCATATTTTTACAAAATTAATAACTTAAAACTTACTCATTGATTCCTTGCAGTATTTTGAAGTCAAGATTGTCCTCACTTCTGTCAAAGAAACCATTATTGTCTATAAAGGCCAAGTGCCTTCGGTCATGCCTTCTCTGCACTATGTGTGTCAGGTCGACAGCATCCTGATTGCTGCATTTCAGTGTCAGACCTTGCTGCACGCAGGAATCTTCCTTCAGAGGTTTGAATCCGCAGCAGTTTCTGTCTAGCCGGTTATAGATCTAAAACCAAACACAGCAGAGTGCCGACTGAAAACAACTTCAAAGGATTTGAGGCACAGTGCCACTGTCAGACTTTGCTCACTAACCCAGCTGGCAGGAAAGCAAGCTCAGAACAAGCATAGTTAAAGAGCAGTGAAATGGCATTAAAGACCTTGTCTCCAAATTTCATATACTGTTTGAAGCAATTTGCCAGGCTACATATTGTATCCATTTGATGGCCATGATTTGTTATGTCAGTAGACATTCCTTGAAAACAATGGAACAATAGAACTTTGTAAGAAGATGGGGAATACAATTCAATAGAAATAGCACAGCCTGACATACACGAAGGGCCTCTATTTTGTAGACTCTATCAGACTTATACATTTAAAAAAAAAAAAAAAAAAAATTGAAAAGATGAGCAAGGAGCACATTAAGTTAGTCACCAGAAGCTACCAAATGCAGGAAGGAGGAGTGCATTTCTAAGCACAGAGAAGCCTCTGTGAGCTGCCCTGTAGTGCATATTTCAATGACATCATGGCCCAGACTATTGTTTCACACGCGAATGCTCACTTATTCATCATGCAGCACTTAGCTGGGAGGAATACATCTGGTCTAACTTTAGCGGTGTAAATGCTAAGCATCTCTCCTGACCTAGTCATTTCTGTTTCTTACGTAAACAATGACAAGTACTAGGCACCCCCAGTGCAAAGGATGCCATTTTAGGATAACTGTCTTGCACAGGAAGGATAAATCACTCTTTACAGGTACTTCTACCCTCTGGTGTGTAGATGAGAATAAATGCCCAGCATTGCCAGGGCCCTGAGTGCACAGATAGGCCTTAATTAGCCTAATCAGCCTCAAATGGGACCTCCATACCCACATCCACCCTCTCTCTGCCCATTAGCCCAGGAGCCCTTTACAAGTTCAGGCTCAGGCCCTCAGTTCTCCTCTGGACCTCGCTGTGGGAGTACCTGCTCCTCATCCTGTTACCTGGTGCTCCTGGATTGCTGCTTGGTGGCCTTGGAGCTGGATTGCCACCTTGTCTCTGCCTGATGCTCACTGAGCTACCAGAGGGACCCACTGTCATTCCTTCTGGGCTGCCCCTTGTGCCATGGGACCAGCCATGCTGTGTCGATGACCTGTCCTGGCTTCCCCTGGGGAGCAGCCCTGCTCTTGCTCACAGCTATTTACATAGCAGAAGGCAGATAAGGTTTAATGTGTAGCTAATTAACGTCTTTTTTTTTTTTTCCTCTCCTTGTTTCCTGTGTGCTACTAACTCTTAAAACTGCTCTAAGCATAAAAATAATAACACTCATGTAAACATGAAACCTTCTAAAGTTAGTCTTATTTTTTGACACCCCACTGAAATGAAGTGTTGTGACTTCTCATGATTTAGAGCTGTGTTTAAAGTTAGAAAGGCCTCCTAATTGTTTTTTCATCAGATGAAAGTCCGAGAGTTGTTTGTGTTCTCTTATGTAGCACTATTGCCACTGGTCTTGCTGGCAGTGTTTATTTTCAGCTGAGAAAATCCTGAGGAAAGGAATGGATTTCTCTCTCATCCTTGCTGAGCAGCATTCAGCATCTTCAAGCACAAGAGCCCCTGTTGTTTGCAGTGTTGTAGCTCATTTCTCATTCAATTTATTCGAAGTTTTGCCAAAAAGTGAAGTAGAGATTTACAGACTCCTTTGATGCATAGCCATAATTCGTCTTTACCACACCTCATTACCACACATGCATTAAATAGATGAGGAGATCATGTTCTTGCAGACAGCCTCTTCATAATGCGTTCTGTTAAGGCAGAACACTGGGATACTTTGGAGCTGATGTTGCAACTTTAACAGTTTAACACTGATTTCTGTCATATATTTATGTATGTACATGAGTGCTTCAAAACTCCATAATTAAAAAATAATAATTTTTAATTTTAATGTCCTTATTTTACCTGAGTTCTTGAAGAAGACACTTAAAGGTCAAATACAAGCATTTTTCAGCTTGCTTCTATGTTTTATATTATTTGTTATTTGAATTCAGAAGATAGGAATCTCTTTAAGGGCACCAAAGCCATTCTGATGGAAACATTTTTAACAAGGAATGCTTCTCACCAGCACTCTTTCTGAAAAAATCATGAAGCATTTCTTTTTAAATGTTCTGTAGTTTACCAGACTAGACTTTGCACTGTTATTTTTATTGATATTAAGCCCAGTTTCTGCTATGATTAATTTCAGACTATTATAATCAATGTCCTCTGAATATCTTGAATGCTTTCTTGTTATCTTGATGTTTATGCTCCTCAAAGTCTAAGCTGTTAGGTTATCTTTGCACCACAGTCACGGTAAGCACATTGTAACACGTGTATTTTAATGGTTCTTTAAACTCTCTTTAGCTTTTTCTGCATCATTGATTCTGATTCAATCTTAAATTCACAGAAAATTTACCTGCAGTAGTGTATTCATGTGATTTTTCTGGGGGAACTGCAAATCCAGGTAGGTTTCTTGGAGGCTCTTGTTACCTTGCTGATGCAGGCAGCTTTTTAACAGGATATTGCGATTGAGACCTCCTGGAGCAAACATCTAACTAAGCAAACTTGATTTTTTTTTTTTTTGTATGTATGTCTGCACAAAACCATATGTAAGAAAGGTGTTAGGAGGTTTTGGCCTTTTCCAGTCTAGAGGTATGCAGATCAGTATGGAAATAACTAGAGACAGGAAAACCTCTTGGTGCATAAAGCCACATATCCTTTACCACAACTGAAGAGTGCAATCATTGAAAAGCTTGAAGTTTTCCACTACAAACCATCTACCTGGTGGTATAAAGCAGCCCAGGTTAGAAGGGGCCTCAAGAGATCATCAGGTCCAACATTAGTATGTATGATAACAGTATAAACATTTGTACCCACAAGCAGCATTTGCAAGATAATTAGTCTATTAAACAAAGCTGCTTATTTAGTCTATTAAACAAAACAACTAGAATCCTGGCCCCTATTAGGGCTACACGCCATAGCTTGGCATTTTAAACTTGGAAACCCTTCTTAGCATTTTCCATGTTAGAATCCTCTAATGTGCTGATAGACTAAAGTCTGACAGCACAGGTAAAATCTTAACCTTAAAACTGTAAGACCTTCTTTCACTCTCTGGTATGTACCATCTTCTTTGGTAGGCAAATGGAAGTATAAACTGATACCAGATACAAATGAGGGCAATTTATTTTGTGTACAATTCTATCCTGTTGTACCTTATTTCTGCTGACCTCTCCTTCTGGATAATAAGAATTCTATTATGAAGTTTAGAAATGTGTCTTAGAGGACATTAAAATAAATAAATAAATAAAACAGAACTTTTGAATTCTCAACCTGTTCAGAAACAAAACAATGGCATGAAAATAATAAAACTGATGCATTATGTACCATTTATATATGGGTATTACTATGTTTAGTACCAAAAACTCCATGTATGACCTTATACCAGTTTCAGAGGGTTATTTGCTCATAGTGGAACTAAAGATGGAGTCATTAGACAAGTTGACAGTATATTTTTAGAGAAGAATTTCATGCTCTATGTTTAACAAGTCTGCAGAAATGCAATTTTCAGAAAAACATTTGAAGCATCATTCATCCTATAACAGAGCTGAGAAAGGCAGAGATAGACTATGCATAAAGCAAGGCATGATTTCTGTATTTCAAGAAATGCAACTCTAAAAAGCTGAACTATATGCAACTGAAATGCAGTGCACAAAACTAGTGCTTACTGTAGTTTTAAATACAGATAGCATTATATAAACCTGTAAGTGGTGCAGGAGGCTTAGCCACTCTGACCTGTCTGGCAGGCAGGGGTGATTGGAAACAGTGCTGTATCTCAGGAAGGTATAAAATCAGCTGCCATCCATATGCAGGTACATGTAGTCCAGCGTTAATATTCTATTGTATAATTATTGTAACTGTGGTCATGTGGTGTCATAATACCACAAGGCAAAGCCCTAGCATGGTATTATTTAGAGAGCTAATACTTATGTGCAAAATCTAATTGAAGAACAGCAGCTTTGTTGTTCATCAGATACTACTCTACTCCTTCCTCATTAAGTCTAAACACTAAGGCACTGGTAAATTTTTTAAAAGGCAGAAAATTTACCTCTACAACTATTATCTTGATCCATATTTCAGTTGACTAAAACCAAGCAGCTGAACCCCTTCTCATCATGAGAGCAGTGCTTTGCAGTTGTGAGCAGTCAAGGACCATGTTCAGAGAAAGGAGTCAAGGAGAAACAGTATGCCTGCCTCAAAGTTGAAATAAAAATAAGATGTTTCAAGACAAAAGCCTTTGCTTTCTCATGTGAAAAATGATTCAGTCAAGTTCCTGATCTTTCCATGATTACAAGTTGAACTTTGAATGCCTTAATCATAAACAGAAACAACTTCAAATTGTGCAAATTCATCTCTTCCCCAGTCTTAAAACAAGCGAACCAACTAAAATTATTTTTCTGAGAGTCTATGTGCTCATGTGACTTTTGAGGCAGATATTTGTGTTCTATAAATGTTTTACCTGCAGAAGAAAATCAAAGAGTGCCATCTTGGACCATTCATGATGGTGGATTTCAGTACATCCCCACTCAGCTTTGGGAACTTTACCATTCTGCCAGCATTTCTGCTTCAATAGTTGCTGATATCTCCCCCAGGTTAATCTCACTGAAGAATGGGTATTGTTATCTGTTGGACTCAGTGAGGAATCCCAGAGAATAACAGGACAGGCTTGACCGGCTGAAAAAGGAAAAACAAAAAATTGCCAGACTGGAGTACTGACAGACTTGCTTGATCTTTCTTTAGACATTGTCTAAGCATCAATAATTATAGCATTTTACAGATGTGGCAGAAAAAATTGCCACAGACAAATAATTTGACATCCTTTGGTTAATGTGGTCTTACTCCACATCTAAAACCAGCCACCGCAGGAATTGACAAAGAACAGACATTGTAAGTGCCTTCAGTGTACAGGAGACTTTTTCTCTTTGAAGCAGGAGATTAACATAAAAAGTCATATATTAAACCAAACTATTACAAAGTTCATAGGTAGATTTAGAGCCTACGATGCTGTTGTGAACCAATGCTGCAGGTTTCCCTCACTGCAGAGAATTGATGATGATTCACAAGAACTGAAAACTTCTCTCAAAGGGTGTTTTCCTGTGTAATGGGCATAAAAAGATTACAAATCCTATACTCAATGTGGATTTATACTGTTTTCTTTTGGTATTGTATGCCTATAATATATGATTTCACAGCCCTGAAATGATGTATGAGAATACTGTAGAATATCAACTTAGCATGAATAAACACCTTGACAAGTATTTTTTATTATACAACTATAACATGAGATAGTACAACAATGATTATGGCCACTTTCTTTAATTCTTTTTCTGTGTAAAGAATATTCCACTTTTCCCTGAAACTGGTAAGGCAAGTAAGTGTCTTAGCTTTGGTGAATTCAAGTGTTTGCAGTATTTAGTGGGAAGTAGCCTCTGCAAAGAATTTAAAATAAGCTAAAATACATTTCACTAAATATCAAATAACAGGCATATGTATCCTCTTTAAGAAAGTGGAACTTTCTGTTTCACTGCTGATTCAATGCTTCTGTTGCTGCCTTAAGTAGTGAAGGATCCAGGACTGACTGTGGTTTGTATACACTTTAAAACAAAGAAAATATTTATATTTTTGGGTGTAGACAGAAGGCCAGGATACAATGTCTTGGTATGGAAAGGAGGAACCATTTAACTGCAAAGCTGTTAGCTAATAAATAACAGGTGTTGGAACATGTGCAAAATTTCAGAATTTATCTGTATTTGTCTTGAATGTCAATAAACCTAAACACCACACTTCTACAATTCATGGGATAGTTTGTCTCTCTACAGGCTGTGTATAACTGTCTTCTGTGTGCACTTGGACCCAAAGACGCATCTGAAAAGAAGCTCTCAGTCTCACATGAAAGCAATGAACGTCATGGCAACTTCTTCTCCAGAGACAACCTGGACAGATGTCCGTACAGAGAAAATTGGCATCTGTGACAAACAGGAAGGTAAAAAAAAAAAAAAAAAAAAAAAAAAAGCCAATGCAAATGTTTCATCTGTAAGCAGCATGAATTGCTGATGGAGCTCCACTGAGCTGAATCAAAAAGCACTTTCTTCAAAGGATGCTGACTGATCTGAAACAGGTAGGAAATTCTTTGCCCATAATTAGCAGTGAATCATGTGAAGATCTACCTGTTGCCATAAAGCATGATAAGACTCCACATGCAGTCAAGCTCAAATGTGTTCAGTTTCATTAGGAAAAGTAGAGAAAAGCAAAATCTTCTCAAACACCAGAATGTACTTGATGATCTTCTCCCTGACTCAACATGTGCATACAAGGTAGTCCTCGAACTAAACCAAGACGCAGCTCTCCAGCTCTTTAACTCCCCTCCTTGTTGCCTGATGTTTCCTTAGGAACCCAGAAGGTGTCCTTTCCTTAGGAAGATCAGTCTCTTACTATTAGTACTTCCTTTATTATCATTGTGCACCAGCATCTTTTCTCTGATGGGGGAAGGGGTAATATGAGTGTTGAGCACTGCTGAAAAATCAGGCTTCTCTACTGAGATGCCTGAATAAGCATTGAGGAATTTAAAGTCAGAAACCCTGGCCATTTCCCAATCTCTCTCGCTTTAGCTCCATCACTGACATTGTAGATGACTAGCCAAGTCAGGTCAACTATTAGCTAAGCTACTCTTCCAAACCAGTTGGAGAAAGCATACACGAGCAGTAGGAACTGCCACCAAAAAGCAAAGGACAGCGTCCTTCGGGACCGAATCTGATCTTTTATTTTTGTATCTCTGACAGCAGCTTATGTAACTACTCAAAAAATTTTTCCAGAAGCCAAACACGTGAACTGTCTTCTAACAAAACAAACATCCCCTGTCTATCTAAAAGGGACATGATAAACAATAGTAATATAAATACTTGAAAAATATGAATAATATCTTGCCAGTTTCCATTAAGACACAAAAACAAATTTAAAAGACCAAGGCTAAATGCAGGAAATGTTTGCATTTCAGAGGAAATGGGAGCAGAAAAGATGAGCCAAAATAAAATCTTTCAACTCTGTAATATAAATTGAATTACAGGAATATGAAACAGCAGCTTCAGTAAAGAGCAGTGACTCAATTTTTTGACACTGGCAGGAAAAACATGAAGAGGCTGAATTAAAGCAGATAAGGGGGTTGATTAATAGCTGCATGAATTGGTGTGACCCCAGCAAGGTAGGGAGAGTTGTTTTGCTTCAGACCTCCCAGGCATGGGGCTGAAGTTAACTGAGCAATGGAAAGCAAGGCCTGACCAGGAGCTCCCAATCAGACATAGCCAGGACTGAAGGGGTCCAGCACACATCAGAATACATCCAATTGTTCTAGGAGGGCCTCTTTCCTCAGCAGTTTTGTATGGTAACATAGAAGGTCATTGCTGTTCTGCTGCTGCAGCTCCGACACCCACAGATGCCACTGCTGCCTGTTACTGAAAGACCTGGGGTCTTAAATAACTTCTGATAAACCCACCATGAGAGAAGGAAATACTGTGAGGAAGCCAGGAAGCCACTGAAGCTTGGCCAAAGCAGATTGACTTTATTTTCTTTTCATCTGCTGTTTTAGACCCATTTAACTACTCAGCTACCTAAAGATGAAAACATCTGCAAAATTGCACGAAAAGTCTTTTGAAACTTGTATTGGAACCAGCTTCCTAGTAATTCAAATGGATTTTTCAGCACCAAAATAGTTCTAAAAATTTCTTTGGCCCTTAGCATCCACTGTATCAGGGAATCCTGAGCTGAGTAAGCTAACACAAGGGAAACTTCAGGTTGCTGAGGCTAGACTGCCCCAGGGTGCTCAAACTGCTTCATTCACAGCAAGGTAATGTACCCCAGCTTGGCTTCTGTATCAGAATCATCTTAAATATCCAGACACCATATCACTTTAAAAACGGTCTACATGCTTTTAAGCATATTTGCATAGATACTCTTGCAAATGTTATCATACCATATTGTGTACTAACTTATACCCACAGCATTTTTTCAAACTTTGAAATAAATACTTTCAAACATTCCCAAGAGAGCTTCAATAAAGAAAGCAGGTCTTTCATGAGGTGGTTAAAGCCCTTTCTCAAGCTCATCACTGTTTGCAGTGATGCAGTACAGTTTACCACTGCCACACTTGAAAGGAACAGTTTAGTTGCCCATATAGTATCAGAAAGGGATAATTTAGTGTAGAAAGCAGATTTTTATTACTCCCTATTTTGCCCTAACATTAATGAATCATATTACCCTTCCCTGCTTTTGCACAACTCATGGTGGAATGGCCAAGGCAGGCTGATAGTGCAGGGTATAACAGGAAAATCTATGGCTCCATTTATCACATGGAAGCCAATAATGCAAAACGACAAGTGCACCCAGTGGAGCTGTCTATCACGTGTCATGTGTCTGTTTGCACTAAACTAACCATGAAGGGTTGTTACTCAAAGGAAGAGCTTCTTGCACTTTTCAGGAACAAAAAGTCCTGGGCAAAAAAAAAAAAAAGTCAGCTCAATCCTCAGCTAAGAAGCCCCACTGGACTGAGTACACCTGAGCTTGCTCCTCTCCACACAGGATCAAACATACTTAGCCACATTTACCGTATCAGAAAACTGGGGGGAAAAGGGGTGGTAGTTGGCATGTGGTAGCTCAGGCCTTAAGCAAGAGATGCAACAAAACTGTGCAGCAGTTGCTGTGTTGTGTACCAAAAGCTGAGCAAAGACTTCAGCCTCATCACTAAGGTCCAAGGAACCCAAGTCCTCTCCCTTTGGTGTTGAGTGGCAGAAGAGGAGCAAACCCCTCCAGCTTGTGTTACTTCATCAGTGACTCCAGCCCTAGTGAACCCCAGCATTGTCCTACCCTGCTACTGAGCCAGAGGCAAGCTGTGCAGTCATTTTACTTTACTTCTGTGCAAGTTGACTGAGGTTGGTCTGTGCCACCAAGCTGTGCCAAGCAAGGTCACTGATGTCTCCTCTATTCCTTAGGTTAGGACCGTCAAATAATAAAAGATTCTCCATCCTGTGTTATTAATGTAACCATACCAAAACTCATAAATGCAAGAGCCATCCTCTGCTTTCTCCACAACAGATGGAGCTTTATGATATTTTTTTTTTGTTGCTTTACAGGCTAATCCTTCTTGGTTTATAGGTGTTTTGGAGCTCACAGCATGTTCATGCCTTGTAGTTAGCAATAGCAATAATGAATATCTGCTTGTGTGCACCCGGAGTCATTCTCTCTGCCTGTAAGACTGAACTTGCAAGGGTTTTGCTCACCTGTACTCCCCAGGCTATTTACATGTACATTAGATCAATTAACTGCAAAAATATGAGGGAAAGAGTTATCATGCCTGATTTTTCCATCCATGATGGAAAAATAATATAGACCATTAAAACATTCAGTTAATACCAAAGAAGGTTTACAATTAACTAGGAAAAATAAGGGCAGTAGCCAGAGAAATTGCATACAGTATTTTGCTAGGCTTTTAAAGAAAACACATCAGTGAGGGAATTGTGAGAATAAAGGAAACAAACTCTCTACAGGGATTTACTAAGTGGTTCTTTGAAACTGCTCTGACAAATGAATGACAGTTTTGAGAAGCTCATTTTTTAAGATTTTAATGCTACATCAAACATGTCCTGTTACATCACATCACAACTGAGGCAAGCTAAAGGGAGGTGTCGTGGGGAGAGAGATGTCAGCCCAGAAGCTGTGTATATTTGTAGACACACACAATCTCTCCTCCTGCACTGCTCTCTTTCCCATATGAATAACCATGATTATCAGAAGCTGCCCTGCAAAAACCTTTGGTGGGCCCACCTAATCTTATCCTAAGCACATGCAAGTAAGCTCACCAGAAATAAGCTCACCAATTGTTCATATTGCTCTTAAGAATATGCTTTTGTTCATTTCCTCAACACAGAGGTGTTTTCAAGATTATGCTAAATACAAGCATGCAGATAGTAATGGGTGCAAGTAGCTACGAGGCATCTGAGCTCCAGCATATTTTGAGGCTAAAGAAATGGAGAGAGACAAGGTACAGTAACTGTTCCAAATCCTCTGATCACCCTTTAGCTGGAAAAAATGAAGTGGGACCAAAATAATGTTATTTCTCTTCTCATCACCTAGCAACACTCTTCTTGCTATAGGAACATAGCCAGTTATGTGGAAAAGAAAATTAAAATGAGCAGAATCACTCTCTCTGTCCCAGACAATCCAAAACATGCTGCAAGGTGACAGACACCGGGCAACACTAAGCACAATTAGCCTAATGGGTGCTCACAGGGGCTTGCGGTCTGTCAGCTCTGCAGCCATGCTGGGCACAATTCCTCCAACCGAACTACCTTAACTCCTTGTGACAGCTCTAGAGCAATAAATCTCCTGCCTAAAAATAACCTAGGCATAATGTATCTTCCATGCTCTGCAAGTATGAATAATATTCAGAAGCCACCAAACTGTTATTCCTAGAGATTCATTCACACAGTTGCACAGGCTGCCAAAGGGAAGACTTACACAGTAGGAACAAATCAGAGATCTCTAGGTCCTCTTCCTGCTGTCAGATTTTAGAAAGTCATTCCTGAATTACTTGTTCGTTGTTGTCCTTTTTTTTTTTTTTTTTTTTGACAGATGGATCGATATAAAAATATTTCCTATAAGCTAATTTCAGCAGCAAGAAATGAACAGCAAAAACAAATAGCTGGCCACTTCAGCAATGATTCATTAAAATGCAACGTAGTCCTTTAGGGTTGTGATTTGCAACTGTACAAAAATAGCAGTTAGGCTGAAGACATTTAACAAGATGGCTATGTTAGAAGTAAACTTCTAAAATACATTACGTCTGAAATCTATCTTTAATTTCACCATAGAATAGAAAGCCAAAATTTGCACTGAAAACTGTTTAAACCAATCATGTAAGAGGCATATTGCGTTATTTCCTGTATATATTTTTGTCTGCATAATATATAATGTAGGTATGTGTAATGAGCCTCAAAATGTCAAGCTGGATTCACTGAGATGTAGCAATATTTTTTGAATTATCAGGGGAGAGGGAAGATTTTTTTTTTTTTTTGAAAATTGACAGTTTCCAGAGTTAGTAGTAGCATTAAGCTTCTTCAGGAAGTCCCCTACCTCTCCAAGTAGGTTATCTGACAAAATATAAAACACCTTTCCTGTACCATCTGTTCGAGAGATTAATTCTTGTGCTCGCTTTCAATAATATCTTATTGAAGCCAAATCTAAGAGATGAGAAAACAAAACAAGACAAGCAAAAAACCTGAAATATTCACCGAATCACCAGGTAATCTTCTGGAATTTCTTTCACCTCTTTAGTCAGTCTGTACAATGCCATGCGATCTACAGAGGACTCCCTGTCTTTTTTTGCATTCCATAGCATCTCATGGACAGAGAATTGTTAGAGCAACTCAATTATTGCATTTAGTCTAAATTTCAGGGTACAGCATCCTTTAGACCAGACAATTACATGGAAGAAATTGCAGACAGATATCAGCTTTACTGTAATGATTGGATTAGTTCTCAGACTAGCAGGAGTTAAAGCCTGCTGCTGTCCTGTGGTTAATGTGGGAAGGGGAAGGAAACCTCAGCACCCCATTTGGAAGCTGAAAATCATAGGAATATGTTACCTTGGAAGAACTCCGACTTCCTGCTTACAGAAGGTAAGCTCCTGTTTAGCCCCAAGATCCTATCCAAATGAAAGGCAAACACTTCACTCATGTCAAGAGGTCTTTTGATGATGCCACAGTGCCCTCGATTACAAGCAGCTTCTGTGGTGCTGGGACCCCTCTCAAATACTACCAGGACTGCTTTCTGAGAAGGCACTTCTTGGATGCTCTCTATTGGAGAATCTGCCAGCATACGCATGCTTAGGATATCTTCTTTGCTCAGCCAAGAGGGAGAGCTCTCGCTGTAAATCCTGATATTGCTCTCCTCAGCCTGGTGTTGTGCCTTTAGACCTCCAGAAATCCCCCCAGGTCTCTGGTGACCTCGCTCCCCGATTGCCATTTCTTTCTGCCTGTGTTCATCCAGGTGGTGCTTTCCTGCCTCCGGAGCTATTGCTGCTCCCTTTGCACCTGCAGCATGTGTGGCCCTCCCCGGCTGCTGGACAAAGGTCTCTTCCTGGCCAGTGAAAGCAGCTTTTGGAAAGTGCTGCCCATAGGACAAAGGGATTGCATGTTTCTTCCTGCGCTTTGGCTTCACCGTGCCTCTGATGTTGGCAGGCTTGCTGCGCTTGGACCGCAGGGTGATATAAACTACGTTGGGTGGCACCGAGGTCCCATTGCCACCAAGCCGGGGTTCCTGGAAGCTGGGTGGTGACAGGGTGCCATCCAGTGGGATGCCCAGAAAAGGAGTTTGAGCTGCATCTTGGAGACTTCTGGAACTGAGTTTTTGGTGTCCTCCTTTGTGCTGGGGTAAAACGTGACCCACTTGACTGACAAGGAACCCCAGGTAGATCACACAAGCAGTGCCCACCAGCAGATTCCTCCTTGTCCTTGGTCGCCTGCAGGTCCACAGCCTCAGCACCCGTGGGGAGTAGAGGCAGCAAATAAACAAGTTTTTGATTTTACCTGGCTGATCAAAGAAGGTCATTTCTCTAGCGAATCCACATGATGAAAACAGCATAAAGTCTTCCGCACATTCCAGCCAGGATGATGATGCATGATTTCCCTTCCCCGATTTCTATTTCTCCTTTTCCAAATAGCTTCCAGCATGGATGATGGACAGAGGCTACTGATATGCCTGGGAATGTGTTCAGTGCTAAGGATCCAGACACTCCACCTCTACAAGCTGTTAAATTCTTATCAGCCACCACGGGGCAAGTGATTGGCTTCAGAGAATGAATGGAGCCAGCTACGTAAGCAAAGTTTACTGACTTGTAGCCTAAAATATCTGAAGTTCTCCTTTGAAAACTGCAAAAAGAAAAGAGTTGAGCTGACAGTAGCATTTAATTTTATTACTCATTAAATAGTATGTGTGGTTCTCTATTTTAAGAGTCAAGTTATAGGTGAGACAGTATACATAAATCCAGAAACATGCCAGAATACATCTTTCATTTTCTAATTACAATACAAATTAAACACCAAAATCATGAAGTACAGGCTCATTTTGCAGTCTCAGCTAGATGTATTCCAGCATTAAAAGAAAAGCTTTCAAACACAGATCATTATCATCTTTTTCTTACGAGACAAGAGTCTTTACTAAAACTCATGTTATGGACACGCTGTAAATTATACAATATTAACCACCAATAACTATAGCAGTTAGATATGCACATATTCTCTAATACAAAAATAAAGTAGCAGTGCCACATGTCCAGAGTTTAATGGGAATATAGTTCACATAATTCATAAGCCCACATTAAAGAAGAAAGATGGTTAATTCTTTACACTCTCATGAAGCCATAAAATAGGATCCAGATACAACTTTTCAAATAAAATGACAGTGGCTTATATATCCTTTCACAGAAACAAAGATAGATTAAGTGCACACTGTATACTTACTGCTATAAAAATGTAAAACTTAAAATCTCTTACCTATTCAGCTTGACTCATCCTTTGTTCTGGTAAACTCCTTAGGTTAATAAAAATAACTTAGTAAAACTGACGTTCTCCAAGTATGCTAGCACATATTTCATTTGTAAATATGGTCCACATGTAGGTATTTCATACAAGCTAAATACTCTTTGGAGCCTAACTGTACTGAGAGGTTGTTTGCATGTGAACTGCTATAAACTTACATGAACCTCACGTTATAAAAAAAAAAAAAAAAAAAAAAAAAAAAAAAAAAAAAAAGAACTTCTATTTTAAATTCTGTAATGAAAAGTCCTGTGAAGTATGTGCCTTCCAAAAGTGCATTCCATCCATTTCTAACTCCTGAGGGCCCTCTAGTGCACAGCAGGCAGAGGTACTGAAGAAATTCCTGCTTTCCACAGTTTTCCCTTTCTAAAAAGAGGGCCTTCTGAATTTTACATCATTTGAGAATTGCATGTTCTTGTGAGGAGAAATGAAAAATAGACAGTGGCTTTATTGTTAAATATTGTTAACATGCTATTAAACAGGAGCATGTTTTCTATTTGTGCTTTCCAAAATGAGGCACAGCAGTCACCATGCAGATGGAAAAGTCAAGGCAGTAAGATGTTAACAGCTTGTGAGAAGTTAAGCAGTGAGACAATGGCGCAGCTATGACTTCTGACTCCTTGCCTAGTCCAAGTGCAAAATAATAAAATCTCTGTTTACTGTAATTTAAACTAAAAGAGACATTCCCTGCTCCATTATTAATGCTCTAATGGGAACAGATTGTTTAAGAAAATGGTTTCTGTTTCAGATGGGTCTAATTTGGATTTATAAGTTTGTGAGTGGATTTTTTTCACTGACCTCACTTTTTTTACTTTTTGGCTAAATATGTACTACCAAGTTAAGACCAAGCTATCTAGCTATTACTAGAAAAAAAAGTCTTCATATTCTGTTTTTTCCAAGTCTGAGTTCTTAGAGGAATGGAGATCATAAGAAATCTCTCTGACACTTAAGCTCTTCTCTCAATTTTTAGTTCAAATTCAACTGGAGGGATGTGTCCCCCACACCCCTCATCCCCCTCCCCACACACACACACAAACAAAAGAGGTTAATTTTAAAAGCTCTAGACAAGTGTATCAATAATCTCAATATAGAAATGGCTACTGTTGCTTAATATCTTTCACACTTTAAAGAAGTTCCCCAATGCGGACATTGTTAGATCAGCCTTAGATGCTTGAGGGTCCTGCTGAAAGATGGATGGTCACTAGCTAGAGGTTAGCTAGCTTTGCAGCCCCTTTGACCAACCATGACCATAAATCACTTCCAGTGAGAATAGCCTCCTATATTCCATTTAATATCAGTGCAAATATCAGCAAATTTGGCAGATAAAACCAGAGCATGGAGCATATTTACACATACACACAATCTTTTGAAATGCTTAAGACAGGCTCTCCCCTTTAAACATAAACAATGTAAAATAAACCTTTTACATTATGTAAACATATGTAAAAGGTTTGTAAAACAATGTAAACAATGTTAAACCTTAAAATTACACCTTTTGGATTTTATTTCCATTTACTGGTGATTTTGAAAGCAGGCAATTCAGCATGATGCTTATAACCACTGCACATCTTTCAATTAACGCAAAATGTTATATATTTTTTTTAACTTGCATTGCTAATGCCACAGAGTTGCTTGAGTTGGTAATGTAACACACTGCAACAGCTAATTTTGAATGTCTAGTTCTTGCATGTAGACTGTACCATGACCTGTCCGTGGCAATCAAGCAGTTTAGAAATACAGTCAATTCCAGTTACTAACAGCTTTCCTTAGGTATGGCATTTCCTTTAACTTTTGTAACCTATACAATCTTCCTACAGCAATTCTATAAAGGTTATCTAGAGGAAAGTATAAAAGGATTTGGAGTGTTTTTTGTTTGTTTGTTTGTTTTCATTCCTGATTCCCTTTGTAGCCTAGAAATTGAAATGCAGTGTACCCACCAATGTACAGTCTTGACTGCTAAAGTTTTTTTTAGGCTTCGAGTGATTATAGCAATATTATTTCCTTTATTTTTTCATGTTCAGGAAAGAGAAGTCTTTTTCTAATGTCTTCCTGTTAAATTCTTTGGAATGCCTTGTTGCAGGAATTCAACTAAATAGGATTTAATATCCTGTTAATTTAATAGATATTTGCCTCTAAAGTTCTGGATCTTTAAAAGATAACATATTAAGACATTATTTTTTTCAGCTCTCGTGTACAGTTCCAGTGCCCTACTAGATTTCACAAAATAATCAAGACTGGAATTGTTATGGACTTGTTTGGAAAACAAATTTTTTGTTGTGTTTCAGGATCAACAAGGAAGTGTTTGCTGTTCAGGTTGGTAGTATTCTTTTTTCTTGATTTGTTACTAACCCAAAGCTGCAGCAGGGCACTAAAAGGGTGGTTGGTTGGACTTAGCCAATGGCCACAAGTCACAAGCTCCCACATCCTGACTCTGGTGTTGGTAAACCACAAACAGCACCATCCACTTTTTTTAATGCTCAGCTCCATTTTCAAAATGAGAAGACAAGGGTAACCCATTTTTTACGGAGATAACAAAAATTTACTAATTCACCTTGAAGTTCTCTAAACCTCCTGTTCACATGGTTTTACACATAAGTAATGTGTATCCCATACGCAATATCCTATAGCCTTTCACCTTTCTCATCCTTCCTAACTCTAGCAGTAAAATCTCTTCCTTCTTATCAGATGTATTATTCATCTCTTTTTATATGACATCTTTCCTAGGTTTTCTGTCTTACTTCTTTAATCTACACTAAATAAAGCCTTTCACAGCAGTGAATATCATATCTGAAAAAATAAAATAAAATAAAATAAATAAAAATAAGCACAAACTACCGAGGAAAACATTTGTAACAACAAAGCAATGCAATATTAATATTAACACAAAAAGCTTCTAAGTAGCTAGTGTGTTTCCCTCCGAAAGGCCAGATTACATCTTTATTTTTTTCAATTTATCCTTCCTTCTCGCACCATTTGGTCATTTCAGTTTTAAGTGATATGGATTTTAAATATGATTAATTTTTTAGCTTTCTAAGATATCTCAGTTTGGTTCCTTCCACTGTAGTTATGACTGCAAAAGTTGCTGTGAATAGAGAAATAACAAAAGAGTTGGCAAAGAATAAAATATTCCCTATGCTGCTTTGTAGAGCATTTTGCAATGAAAGACAATCTATAAGCGGACACTTTCTATATTCAGAGAAGGCTCTGAAATTTGCCATTTTCGACTTCAGTAAATACTTTGCATTCATGGACTTCCTTCCCCAAACAGTGTTCATCTCCGATAATCTCTGATTTCAATGAAGCCAACCAGTACAAATCAATGAACTGGAGTCTCTGCATAGTTAGTATTAGTTTAATTTGTACCATCAGTGCTCTTTCAACTATTATGTTGATGAGAAAATATTCCAAAACCAGAATGCTTTGAAGAAATAGCACGGAATAGAAACAGCGAGGAACAGGTGACATCAGTTCAAACCAGTCACAGACAGTAATTAGAACTGATTACTGATTATTCTTTTGAGATCTGTTCTTCCAAATGAAACCAGAGGCAGGATTTCTGGTAAATATATTTTGTTCAACACCAAAATATTTTGAGGTCAAAACTCAACACTCTTTCTCCTTGAGCACTTGAAAGGGTGTATGCAGTTCCAGGCTAGTGGATGTGCACTTGCTTTTTATGTGCAGGTAATTAACGGTTATAAAGATTAACATTTTTTCTTAACATTTTCTTTGTTCCTAATAAAATGATGTAATATGTTGTCTTTAGAATAAAAAGCATTTCTTATTTTCTGGGCTATGTTTGCAACTTAGTATGTGATGGCATTCCTCTTGGATGCACCACAGCTAAACTGCATTAGAGACGTGCTGCTGTTCATCTCTCAGTGTCACGCGGACAGGCGTTTTATGCTAAAGTGGCTGATACATTGTGCAGGCCTGGCTTTGCAGAGCCTATAGGAGTGAGAATTTATGCTGCTGAGGAAAAAAAAAATAATAATTGTACATCATTATTATGGATAATGCAGATTTGATTTTCAAAATAGAGGGCACTGCTTTAGAAGACTCGTGCTGTGTTTTTAAGGAGGTCGATCTGAGCTGGCATCTGCAAACTGCAGTCCAGCAGGACAGAGAGAAATGTTTGCTTCATGACTAAACATGCTGACTAATAGTCTGCGCTTTAATTGGTCTGGGTCAAATCCTTACAGGGAAATGGGCAAAAGCCTCTTCTTGACCTTGGTGCAGAAGATTTATCGCATGGGTTTGATTTTTGAACAACCTGGGGGCTTCCAGGAGGACATGGGAGGTGATTTCTGTACTTAGGAACAAACGCACTCCGCGTGCTGCCTGCCCAACCTGGCTGCCCACAATTAGCCGCCCATCCTTTCCAAGCCAAAGTCCGGCTTTTAGGGATTTCAGGCCAGCCCGAGGGCAGCGCCTCTCCTTTCCCCTGGCCGGCCGGGGGAGCTCCCCTCGCCTCGCTGGGATCGCCGGCGCCATGGCGGCTGCTGGCGGCCGGCCGGGGGAGCGCCCCATGGGGCGGGCCGGGGCGGGCCGAGGCGAGGGGTGGTGGCCGTGGAGGGCTGGGCGGCAGCGGCCCGTGAGGTATCATGGAGGGCTGGGGGCCAAGGGGGCACAGCCGGCATCGGGAGCTCGGGGGGGAGCCTCGAGTCCCCGGCTGCGGGCAGCGGGCCACCCCGGCTCCGGCTCCCAGCGGGAGGGGAGGGCGGGCATGGCCGGGCATGGCCGCGGAAGTGAGGCGGGGAAATGGCGGCGGGGGAAGGCGCCTCGCTCGCAGGGGTTTTGGAGGTTGTTTTGCTGAGCTGTCCAGCGCCTGGCCTGAGGGAGGGCCGGGGGGCTGCCCGCAGGGTGCATGCACTCCTCTTGGGGCATGCTGGTGTAAACAAGGGAATCCAAATCTGGGTGGGTAGGAGCTGAGCTGCCCTTCTTTCCATGCTATTTCCATGCTTAGTGAAAATACTGCCTGAGGAACGTTTTTCTAAAGCATTTATCTCCAGGAAAAGGAGAAATATTTCTCTAGCGGCTACTCGGTGGGCTCAGTGGCACCAGAGGACATCACTGCACCACCACGGAACTGACTGGAGTCACCTAAAATGAGGATGAAAATACCCACCCTTAGCAGCAGATAGAGTATAGGAGAAGCATGCAAATAGGCAGTGTGACATGCAGCCTCTAAAAATACTAGCTGAATGAGCAATTTCAGATCTTGACAGCAGTGTGGATCTGCCTTGAGATGAAAGCTCTCAAGGGCAGGTTTCTTGGTTTCATAGCTGTCCGTAAAGACTGCAGCAGCATGTTGCTGTTGTGTTAAGTGAACACAATTACACCATAATTTGTCGTCTCTCTTTGAAACAGAACATGGTGGAGCTTTTTTGAGGAAACAGTGAAAATGCAGAACAAACATCTAGTGAGATAAACCTTTGAAGTTAGTGGGATAAGGCCAATGCATACCAGCAATGTTTTATTAACTGTGCAGCTCAGAAACCCTGAAATGCCAGGAAGGGCTACTTACTGAAGAACCCCCATCAGTAACAACAATTCCACTTGTCTCTGCTTGAAGTTTCAGATACTTCTGACATCCTGGCGACTTCAATAAGTGCCTCTGGTTTGGCATTTGTTAGCTGTAAGCCATTGGTGGCACGTATGCTGTTAGTTCATCTGGCAACTCTACAGTGAAAACAAAAGGCGGCTTTTAGTGAACCCTCTGAAAATCCCAGAACAAGACAGAGTTAGTGCCCAAGTATGTGAAAAAGTGTAGTTGATTTAATGCTGTGAACCAGTTCATTATTTGCATTGGATCATATAACCATAGAATAATTTCAGTTTGGAAGGGACCTCTGGAAGTCATCTAGTTCAACTCCCCGCTTAAAGCAGTGCTATCAGTGAAGTGCATCAGGTTGTTCCAGGCCTCGTCCAGCTGAGCTTTCTCTTGAAGTCATTCAAATTGAGTTGAAAGTTGGCCCTGGTATTTAGCCAAATTTGGAGACCAAGTGCCCAAAACCTTGGAGAGTTGCAGAGTTTTCATCAGCCTGAAAAAGCATACAGTCCCTCAGTTAACTGAAAATTGAGTTTCTTTTCCATTTTTGGTGTCATAATTCTAGTTTTCCAACTGTGCTAATCTTAAATGTGCACAATATGGAGATTTTAGAGATAAAAAGCACACAGAAAGTTCTTTTGCCCTCCAGCATTCAGATTTTCTTAGTAGATAGAAAACTGAAATATTTTTAAAGTAAAGTTTATCTGTGCATTAATAAAAACAGGCTAATAAACCACTTTAAATTTGAAAGGATATTAATATTTGATCTGCATAAAAACTCACTTAAGAGCTTAAGAACCAAGACAGGTATTCAAAGAGCTGTAGTGTAATCTGTTTTATTACTGTCTTTGACAGTGTGTGAGGGTTTTTCTTGTGCAAAAGCTACCTTGTGGCTTACTTGGACAAGTACCTTACTTGTCCACAAAAAGAATTTGATTTATTCACTCAGTGAATCAAGTTTGATGGAATGCAGATAGCTAATGTAAGCCTTTATCTATCTTCATCACTGTTGTGGTATCACAGTATTTCTCAGCCTGTAAAGTTCATCTTTGAAGAAATCCCAGCATTATTATTTGCACTGCACTGTGTTTGTGGGTCTCAGGCAAAACAGGGCTTTCCAGCTTCTGAGGCTGAAAAGTAAGGTCTTTTAATTTGCAGGTTTCTGAATTAGATTGGTATTACTTAATACTCTACATGATTAATTCTGCTCTCTGATTTCAGAATCTGTCAAGACTTGCAGCAAAACAACCCTGCAAAAAATGATCATCGGAAAAGTATACAATAACTTCAACATCAGCAATGGAACAGATCTTGCTATTGGATTTACTTCTTCTGCAGTAGCTGTCCTTCTCTTTGGGACAAACTTTGTGCCTGTTAAAAAATATGACACTGGTGATGGTAAACTTGTTTATATTTTTACTTATTTGTTTTTTGTTGGTGTTTCTATTTTGGTGGTGCTTGGGGTTTTTGTTTTGTTTTGTTTTGCTAGTTGGAATCATATTTTACTAGCACATGTAATTGTTTCTATAAATAGGTTTATAATATCATCACAGATTTCATCCATGGAGCATGTTTCAATTTCCTCTGTCCCTGTTAGGGTATAAAGAAATAATGTATTGGTTCTCAATATGACAAATCTACTTTTACTGTATACTTCAACAATAATGATGATTTCATGAGCATTTCACAATAGAAAGCAAAATGTCCTTTCTTTTACTGTCATAGGGATTCTCTAACACATCCACGGTTATTTATACATATAAAAAAAGTAAAAGTTCTTGGACTTTGTAGATTACTGCTCTTCAAACATGGACCTAGGATAATATGAAAACAATCAAAAATGGAAATGTTGATATTTTTATCTAGTTAACCCAGTAAGAGGAAACATCACGTCTGTTTCCTACTTGGAATTTTATCACTTCGTCATTCTAGATTCATGTTGTATTTGCATGTCTATTTGAAGCATAGTCAATTACCAGATCCCTTGAGGAATAAATCTGCCATTATGTTATCGTAATAGTATCTGCATTACAGACTGCAGAGCCTCTCTCTCTTCTTTGTGCCAAATACAGTCCTAACAAGACACGTCTGCTTTAAAGAGAAAGTGTGAGGTCAGCTGGCATAAAGTTCAATGATCTGCTTGGTTGACCCTTAGAGAATCTATGAAGATAGGAGAGATCTGTCCAAACTTTGTCGTTCTCAAATGGGTTGGTGGAAGAGCCTGAGCTCGGAGCTTTGAAGGAGTTTTGTCTTGTTCAGTCATTTATGCCAGCTGCTACTGGGGTAGTGCAAAAAACTTGCAGTAACTTAATATCCTATTTGCCAGAATTTTCAGGCATTTGAGAATCAGGGCCTGTGTAAACTTTGCCCAGCAAAGTGTCTTTTGTACAAAAAGTGCATAGCAGGAAATAGGTTGACCAAATTTTAACAGCCAACCCTAAAATGCATCCTTTGAATATATTGTAACATGATTCCCTGAAGTTCACAGGTGGCCAAGTTTCACTGTTTTGCTACCATTTAAGCTTAAAGATACTATATTAAAGAGATAAGAGACTCACACTTGCAACGTTCTACTAATTCTCTCTTGTGTGCATTTGATTTTTTCAAAGGCATGTTCTTCCAATGGATTCTCTGTGCTTCCATATGGATAGTTTCTTTGGTGGTCAATTTAATCCAGAATTGCCCTCGTTTTTGGCCTCTGGCTATGGTTGGGGGTTTTGTGTGGGCTACAGGTAAGGATTCTAATTCTTGAAACACAAAGTAATCCTAACTCATTGCAAAAACAGTCATAAAAACTTTTCCATATATAAGGTAGTTATTTGGCTTTTCCAGTCTTGGTATTAAAAAAGCTTTACCCATACAGCAAATATTATTGTGAATAATAATGTTCTCTATGCTGGATGGCCCTACTTAACGTATTTTTATTTATAAGCAGCAAATTCACACCAAAATAACTTTTAAAATGGTGTTGAGGAAAAGTCCATATTTAATTTATCTTTAAAAAACTCTATTGCTTACCAACTTGTAGTTGCCTAAATTTTTTTCCGTTCTGAACAGTCTCAGAATCTAAAGCTAAAAAGGCAGGACCACAGTCTGGCTTTTGACTGATTTTTTTATTTTATTTTTTTTTTTTTTATTTCAGGCAATGTCACAGTTGTCCCTATTGTTAAAACCATTGGCTTAGCTCTTGGTCTTTTGATATGGGCTTCTTTTAATTTGCTGACAGGCTGGGCAAGTTCAAGGTGAGTATGCTTAAGGCATACATTAGTAATCTTTCCATTTCTTTGCTAATAACAAATATTAACCAATAAAAAGGATTAATCATACATAAAAGGTATTTTTTTCCTTCTCATTGGAAAATACTCAGGTTAATTATTTTATCTTTTCATGTTTCCTCTGCCTCAATAGGAACAAAAATGCCCGGTCATGTTCATTAACATATTTGAGTAAATAAATAATGTATTTATTTATGTCAAACTAGTACTAGTATTTTTTCTTCTACAGCATGGGCTGATAAAATAATTTAAATTAACCTTGATTTTTAAACACCCAGATTCAAAAAAAAAATCAATCTCAATTAAATTAAAGACTTTTTTGTTTTTATAATAAATGTAGGTTTTTGTAAGACAACTGATGCACCAATCCATGATATAAAATAATATGTTGCTAATATAAACTTAAGCAGAAATATTTCTGTGAGTAAAGATTTTAAAGACTGTGTTTTGATTTAAGTATTTTGTATGCAGTCAGTGCAGCTAAGTGTAACTAGTTAAATATTCCAGATTTGGTTGGTTTGGAATTGACCCAGAAGAGGTATCAAGACCAGTCTTAAATTATATTGGAGCCGGGCTTTCATTATTAAGGTAAAAACTTATAATTAATTTATCTAACATAATTTATATGTAATAATCAGAGGAACAATTTAACCAAAGTGTAAAAGTATTATAGTATTTTTTTTTGCAAATTGATTTACCCCAAAATTCATGAGTTGTCTATACCTAACTTGTCAGTGCTACATTTCAGAATGGAAGCATGCACATTTTCCAGTACAGTAGATAAATGATTATTCATAAACGCAGAAGTCTGTTTTTATGCCGGTAGGCACGTTCAAGGCAAAGCTGTGATGCACTAATCCTCTCCCTAGCCAGATCGTTCAACTGGTTCACTTCAACCAAAGTTTGAGAGGGTGCTGAAACTAACTAGAAAAACCTTGGTGAGAAAACATCTGTGAAATTTCCATTCTGACTTAACTCGGTTGTCACTACAAACCCTTCCTCTTAACAGAATATTCCCCAGATCCTTTAGGGTTCATAAAAAGCCAGAAACTATGCCTTATTTCTTGTCTCCCTGTCTACATGACCACCATCACCAATTCACAAGTAGTAACCTCATGATCTTCAGAAGGACTTCTACTTTTGTGAGAGGTACTCACAAAACAGTGGGAGTGCTGTTATTCCTGCCTGATGAATTTATGTAGCTCATCAGCTGCTTCCTCCTATTTCTGAGACACCACAAAAAGCGATCAACAAGGAAAACGATCCTGACCAAACATGTTTTCCTGGCAAGCTGCACGGGTTGCTCGGTAGAGATCAGAAGCATGTTTTTTTTATTTTAGCCTCCTATGCGGCACCTGTACATATTTGCCTAGTCCCTCCGGAGGAAGCTGGCACCTTTTTGTATCTACCCTTATTCCTTTAGCAGGAGTTGAATCACTCTTCAGATGGAGGCATTTTGCTTATGGCTATAGAAAGAATTAATAAATCATTAAAATACCTTGCTTAAAAATAAAAAACTGAATCTGTCAGTTCTGATTACACATACTTACCTGATTTCCAGGAGCAGGGTGGAAAAGCTTTCTTCATTTTATTAACTCAGTGCACTGGAGCAATCAATACCCCTTCTCCTACAAATGCATGAGGCCCTGTGGGAGCAGCGTTATCCCACTTGGATACAACAGAAAACTCAATACTATCAGTTTTCCTTGAGCACAAACCCAATTCTGTGCAGCTTTAAGTTGTTCCATATAGAATTTTCATGCAGATGTTCAGCTAATGTGGTTCAGTACAAAGGACACAGTTAACTAACACAGCTGTTGTTAGCACGTGGCTGGAACAACACACCATAAAAAAAGAAGCATTTCAATCCTATTATATAGAAGAGAGAATTATAAAGTGATAACAGGACTAATCTGTTTGTTTACTTTTGCTGAAGTCATTTGTTAAGACTGTTCAGAACAACTGCATTATAAAAATATATTGAAGTAAATCTCTGGACACTAAATGTTATGTCCTCGTGAGCTGACTTATGGTATTCATTGATGTATTCTTTTCTTCTGAGTGCTGTCATATTTCTTTTTATAAAAACTGAAGTCCAGAGTTCTTCAGCTTCATTAGAAAGAACGCCATTACTGAGAGAAATGGTGAGTACTCTGCAGTTGCTGTTCTGCAGCTGTGAGAATACATATACATGTTAAAACAAACAAAAATTGCTTAATGTTAACTGGTTTTCATAGGATATATGGTAAACTACATAAATATGCATTGATTGTATTTAATTTGTGGATCTTGTATATTTAATTAAATGTGAACAACAGAAAAGGCTTTCTTCGTTTATTGTCAGCCTTGTATATGGCTCGTAAGCCCTTATGGCAGAGGCTGTATTAAAGACAATGTGCATTTTCCTTTCTGAAAAGAAGTAGTAGTTTTAGAAGAATTTATTAGAATAGGTTTTAGCTATTAGTAGGAGAATGCTTAGAGGAAATGCAACAGAGTGTACAAGTCTTATCCACCAGATTTTTGCCTTGTTACAGAGCCAAAAGACTGTCAGGAGTCCCTGGTTCTCAGCATTGGCAGTGGCACTGGTGGGAGGCCAAAGACAGGTGCCAGACTGGGCTCCCAAAGAAGTGACAGCCAAAATTTGCAACAATAACTGGAGAAGAGCAGGCTCCCAATACAATTTCCTTTTCCTACCCTTACTCTGGTAGGTCAGTGATGCATCAAAACTCAATTGCTACCTAAACGGAGCTCCTGAGAGTTTTCTAGCTGTGCTTGGTGATCGTGATCTCTAGAGGTCCTGATCTACCAGAGCACATATCAGAAGATAATCTGCAGGACTAGAAGAAAGGAATGTTGTAGTCTCTTTACACTGCAGACAAGGGTATTATTTTCTCAGTTGGCAAATAGTCCTAGTATTCTGACAGTAACACCAGAGCTATCAACAAAAGGCAAAACTGTATCATAAATAAAACCAATACATTAAATCATTCATCATATTTAAGGAAGGGCAAGTTTTGAAAGGCAGACCTGCATGTAGATTAAAAAAAAAAAAGCTAATGAGTGCTGTATTATGTACTAAACCCCAAATACACAGCCAAACACTTAGAAACTTTGAGGTAGATAGATCCAATTATTACTGCTTGTTTTATTTCCAAACTTATTTTTCCTTTTTATTCAGAGCATCCCTGTCAAATCTCGTTTCTCCTTCCATTATCGTTTGCTTAGAGCAAAACCGCTGTATTAATACATTTGAGATGTTGTTTTTTATTTAAAAAAAAAAAAAAGATTGAGTGAAAACTCTTATTTTTCTGCAGTCTGTTAATGCTTCTGAAGAGATCTCTGATGAGTCATGGGTGAGCAGACTTTCTCCAGCAAAAAAACGACTCATGTAAGTCATTAGCAGTTCTTCTACTGATGCAGGTCAAGTAGCCAGAGAAAGTAATATAACAGAGTAAGAACAGAATTTGTCTTCTAGTTTTCCTAGCATAGACATGTGCTAATAAATACGTTTTTAAAATATTAGCGTACTGTGCATATCTTTGCATATCTGATTAGCTGCTCAACTACTTGGATAATTTTCTTCTCACTGTTCACTCTGCTATACCAACATATTTGCAAAGTAAACAACATTTGCAAAGTAAAGAGCAATAGGAATTAAGTACGGAGCTGTTTTGTAGCACCCCACCATAGAAAGAGGCCATGCTTCCAGGTGTGGCTTACACATGAGTACACATGGAAAAGGCATTGCAGCATGGTTAGGAGACAGGAGAAGTGGTCCAGGGTGGAAGCAGCAGCTAGCAAGGAGGCAGTTTGGGGACTGGAGACAGCAAGGACACAATCATCTGGAGGTGGAGAATGGGAGCAAGGAGGAAAATAATGATCCTGGAAATCATTATAAAGAAAGTACAGACTGAAACAGTGGAGCTGAGAGTGGGAGTGTTTTAACTTTATTTTTGTTAGTTTTCCCCCAGCTTCTCTTTTAGGCAGTATTGGTTACTTGATGTCTCTTGTCATGAATGTAGATTGCAGATTATTGGGACAGGAGTTGTCTGTAGTACTTGGACACAAAGTGCAGGAAAACTGAATTACTGTTATGAAAATTTTTTACACTAAAAAAAAAGTGCTAAAATACGTTATTTTTATAGCATTGCTACCAATTTTTGTAAATTTTCAGGTTTTAACTGCAATACTGTATGTCTTGTGTAGTGTCTACTTCCCTAATTTACAGTAGGATTTTTTCTCTTTTTTTGTTCTTTTCAAAGAGGATGTAGCCTAGCTGTAGTGGCTGGAATACTGTATGGTTCCAGTTTTGTACCAGTACTTTACATCAAGGACCATGGAAGAAGAAATGAAACTATATACGCAGGAGCAAGTCAATTTGGTAAAGGCTAATAGGTCACTTTTACTTTACTTCATTAATATGTTGTGGTTTTCTGCTTTCATAAAGGCACGGAGTGAAATTCTTCATACTGCTGGAAATACACAGTGGCAACTTACTAGTTCTGTACTAGTTCAGTACTATGTTACATGTTACTGAGTTGTTATTATAATACTAGCTCTCCCTTTTTCCAAAAGGTGAATTAAACCATTAAAACAATAGCAGTAAACAGCCAAGAAGATGCCATATTTATCTTACTTAACACCTTCTGAAATGTAGCTAACTCTCAAAATACCAAGTTCATATGTCAGGAATATGAAGGGCAAAAGCTTATTGATTGCTAATTTAGTAAAGGAAAAGTAGAAGGTTGAATATAATTGATGAGCAGAAGAGATATACAAAATTTCAAGTAATCATGTCAGTTTTGTATTTGAAGCCTTTTAATATAGTTGTAATAGCTATTTTCAAAACATTTCTCAAGAAACATTTTCCTTAAGATTTAGGACATAATCTATCAAGTAATACCAGTGGCAGCTTAAGGCCCACATTCCACTCAGACAGCACAGTGTTGCCATTAACCAATGCTTATTGTAATGGATACATTTTCTCTTGGATATAGCAATTTACACACTTCCAAGCAAGACAAAACAGCTGTTATCATTACTGTATCTGTCTTTCCTGATGAGGAATTACAGGTCCAAGGAGACAGAGATCACCTTGCTACATGGTTCTTCTCTATCATGTTTAAGATGCTCTATTTAGTGCTTATCAAATCCGTAAGGGATTTGTAATTGTTAATAAGTATATTGGTCAAAATTGTGATGCATTCTTCAAGATAAGGAAAGGACAAAACTGCTATGTTTATCTTGCTTTGTATGTGCAGTTGTCTTGCCTTTAAAAGTACAGCATAACGAAAAGAAGCAAGGCTTTACAGTGAATGTAAATGTAGATAGTTACGAGAGGATGTAATTATGTAATACCCCTCCCCGCAGTTTTGTAGCCTCACACAAGTATTTTCTTATGCTTTTAATAAATGAATTCAGTAGCCTGACTAATAGAATTACAAAAATAACAACTCATAGAAATGCATAAAAGCTTCTGATAAATGCTAGGGTCAATGTAGCATTTAATTCATATTTAATATGATATGTATGATTGACAAAATCCATCCAGAGCCAGACTGTTAGCTAGGCTCATAGCCACAATTGAATTTAAATTGTGGCATCTTACCTGTTTTTGTTTTTGTGAATGCTGTCACTGAAATAAATTTAACTAAAATTATGAACTGGTGTTTTAGACTAATACAGTTTTGCAATTTCTCCTTCAGATTTAGATTATGTTTTTGCACACTTCAGTGGAATATTTCTTACAAGTACCATCTACTTTTTGATCTACTGTGCTGTCAGGAAAAATAAGCCTATAGTTTATCCCCAAGCCATACTGCCAGGTATGTTTGTTAAATTAGGAATTCATTTTGGTTACTTCTTCTGATTCTTTTACAGTGATTAGTTCAAGCTATATAATGGAACTGTAGTTAGCCTCTGAAGTCTCGTCATTTCGATTTTTGTCTGTTCAGAAAGATCAGTCCTACTAGGTTAAGTAAGATCAGGAAGCAATGATATATTTTTGTTCTAATCTGAAATGTGACATTGCAAACAATGCATTTTCAAAAACTCACTCTGTCAGAAAGTAGAGTATGTTGCCCAGGAAATTGCAATCTTTAATTATAATTTCCTACTTCAGTTGGAGTAGCTGATTTTATCCCTTGAGACTTGGTTTAGATTCTCAGAGCCAGCTTGTTAAAGTTATTAAATAATAAACTATTAAATTTCTGTATTATGCTATTAATAAAAATATTTCACAGATTGCTGTCTATACTTTGCTGTACGTGCTTTTGATTTGGATTTATTTTTCTAGGGTTTGTTTCTGGTGTGCTTTGGGCAATAGCCAATTGCTGCTGGTTCATTGCCAATAACTATCTCAGTGCTGTGGTCAGCTTTCCAATAATTACCGCAGTAAGTATATAAAAAAATAAAATCTGTGACTAGAAATGCAGATTTCCCTCCCCCCCTCCCTAGTAGTGAAAATTAAGTTGAAATTTTGACGTGTCCAGATAATTTTTTTTCCAAATGTATACATTGCGTGTTCTTTTACTTGTCTGCACTAGCATTTGTTTTTTGGGCGGAAGTTAAGATAATGTGACAAGCACCATCTTGGCCAGTGCCAAGCATAAAAAATAGGAGCTGAAGGTGTCGGTCTTCAGGTTATATAAAAACCAGTACTCTTTAGCCAGAACTATTGTCAATATTAAATACTGAACTGAGGTGATAAAAAGAAGAAAAGTTACTTGCTTTCATCCCAGCAAGTATCTGTAGTTCTGGACTTTTTCATTTGTGATTTTTATATTTTATCAGTCATTTTTCTTAATTAAGTTAGATATTTTTTATTGTCACACTTTTCAAATACACCAAACATTCTGTATGGCTGAAAATAATTTTCTTACAAAAACACAAGGAAAATAGGTTGGCCAATTTTGCCTGTGTTATTCCTGCTTATAATACTGTACCTTTAAAACACTGTTAATGTTCAGAAGCTGCATGAATTCCATCACTATGTAAAAATAAATTTTGCCTTTATTCTCTTGCCAGTCTGCTAGATGGTGCTGCAAAGCTAGATAACTTCTGGCAAATTAGAGTTCATGAGTATCAAAAACAAAGTTCTGCTGAACAGCTGTATTTTGGAAGCAAACTAATGAAACAACATTAATAGGGATTAAGCTTTGCCTCAAGATGCAGTGAATCAGAATAAACTCTGCAGTATGCAATGAAAAAAAAAATACTTGGGATCATTCTAATTAGGAACTGAAGGATTAATAGAAAGAAGCTTTAGTAACTTTGTTTATCAGTATACCTAAAGGGGAGGGGTGTAAAATAACTAAATGAAAAATTGTAAGGACAGCAATGATGAGAAACTGCTTATCTGTGCTGCAGTTTTAGAACTGTTGCTTTACTTCACCCTAGAGAGAACTTCAAACAACATCCCTTTAACAATTTGCTTCATTTAATAAATGCATTCCTCTAGCAATGTAGGTTATCTAGAAAGCGAAGTAACACCTTAGTTTTTATTTAAATAATATTTAGCAATTTAGGCAATGGCATGCACAAACACATTCAACGTAATACTCTGTTTCCTGCTGGCCTAAATTTATGTCCCATCGGGTGTACTGAAGATGGTGGGAGTAAGATCACTGTCCAGACATCTGTCAAGTGTTTCTGAGAGCAGCTGTAATGGGAAGCATTCACAGAGTTTTCGCTTCATATTCAGATAATATTTTCTCATCGGTCATGAGAATTCAGATCATTGCTCCCACAGGAGAAAAACTGTATTACTGGGGGTGCCTGGAAATTATCACTGTGAACCTCTTGTTTTCTATTAGCTAGGAAATGTGTAAGACACCATCACAGAGAAACAGCAGTTTTCCTGGCCTGTCTTATCTGTCTGGCTTTGTGTTTTGTCCAGATGGCTAAAATACAGGAAATACATTCATGTTCCAGTTTCTTGATACCATACTGAGCAATAAAATCAAACTTTTCAAAAGTGGTTAGTCGTGGTAATAGAGGAAACATTAGCAATATCCTTGGTGGCTGCCAAGAAACCTGAATAGACCTCTGAAACAGGGTAACAAATGAAAGTCTGTAGAGTTTGAACTAAGGTGAGGCATATTATTTAGAGCCTACTAAAAGAACATATAACAGCCAGTGCAGACTCCACAGCTTAATTTAGGAAGAAATTATGCCCTCTCATAAAAAAATAAATTAAAAAAATCTCGTTAGCCCTTCTTGAAGAATTTATTGTGTCTTTGTAGAGACTTCAGTATGTTTATGCTTTTGCCATGAGTACTGTACAGAATGGAGAGGCCTAAATTTGTGATCCAGATGAAATACAACCGCCCTAAAAACAATAATAGGAAGGTGGCACACTTCACATTTGTAATGTACAAGTGAATCTTATTCTTTAGGGTCCTGGCCTTGTTGCTGCAGCATGGGGAGTCCTCGTATTTAAAGAAATCAAGGTAATCTTACTAGGTCTCTTACCTTGTCTCTCTTCTCCTTGTCTCTAGTTCTTAGAACAGCATGATTTGGTATATAGCTGTATCCGTTAGATTTCCTTACAAATACTACATTATGAAGCTGAAAATCATGTCATGCAATGCCACGTTTTCCAAGGTAAACTTTGAACAATTTTTACAGGAATGCCGATTTGAATTCCATGACTATTAGCAGCAGTGGGAGTAAATGAAGACTGCAGCAGGGTCAGGATGCCAAGCATAGCCTGAAAACAGTATTTATTTGAGCTAGCTTTCAATGAGGGCAGGGGAATGAGCAGTTGTCGCAGTAATCACGTAGACCAGTAGTTAAGGAATTTAGGGTCAGATTCTCCAGAGGACCAAAAAATTAGGCTGAGGACAGTACTGATTACAGTACAATGTAGAGATTGTTAAACTGATATAGCAGCGATAACACAGAACGGGGTAATTTACTAGATCTTAACATGGCTGAAATTATTTTTCAAGCGGAATTTGAAGCATAGGAGCGTAGGTCTCAGGTTCCTGTAACTAGTCTGGCCAAGATCCATTCATGTCTAATTTGCCATTACAGATTATATCTGATATTTCTGGTGACTGTAAAATGCGTTAGGCATCCTTGGAGCAGGAACTAGAAGTCCCCTCTCCCTCACTGCAGACAAATGTTGCACCACACTAGAAGACTGTCATGTTTATTATCCAAATCTTTATGACTCACTAAGTCTTTCAACTTTTTCACACATTTTAGAATAGTCTCAGCATAGATGCTTACTATTTAAATATCATCTGAAAACAGACAGAAGTCCCTTAAAAAGACTTAAAAAGAATTGATGAATTAATTTTATGAATGTTTCACTAAGTGCAAGGCATCATAGATTGCTTGTATTGAATCGCTTTGAACAACAAATCTTTCAAATGTTGTATGAAATAAAACGCTATAAAATACATTGTATGAAGTAAAATGCTAACATTTCATATAATAGGTGCATTCATTTTTGTCATAAATTAAATGAAACTTTATTTTACTTTTTTTTTTGTGAAGTGGTACCTATTATGACATAATATTTTTCTTTTTCTCTCCACTTGGCTGTCCAGGGACTGAAAAACTACATGTTACTCTCAGTAGCATTTTGCATCATTTTGGCCGGATCACTCTCCACAGCTTTTTCTAAAGTTTGAAAGGATCTTCTTACCAGCAGATGGTGCTACTGTCTAGGACATTGATGGTGGTTATTTCCAAATATACAATAGGTTATTTCCAAAATGTATGTCCAACATTTACCCTAACTTTCTTTGGGCAGGTAAAAATCATTCCCACATAGTATGAAAGAAAATCTGGAAATGTTTGTTTCTGCATCTTTTGGAAGAGCGATGATATCAAAAGTGTTCTTTTAAATAAAGCTCAATGATTTTATATTTACTGATTTTTCTGGTTTAGGTATGAAGCTCGCATCACTGTAAGTTCCAGTTCCTTTCTATGATAATGTGTTAAAGTGATATTGATTTTTAGTCTGTTAGTACTCTGTATAGCTAATTCATTTTATTCCAAAATTCTGTCTTGCTGACTTGATTATAACATGTCTTGAAATATTCTTTGATGTGAAACAGGTTTTCTTGTTGTTTGTTTGTTTTTTATTTGTTTGTTTGTTTTGTTTTGTTTTGTTTTTAATTTAGAGGCATTGATCTTTAAAGCCACCAGTTTACATAAAAGCTTTATCTTCCAATCACATCAAAATTTTAAAGGAAATACAGGGGAAAAAATATAAAAAAAAAAAAAAAGTAACATAAATTACTAGTGTTTGCTGCAGGTGCAAGAACATTATGTTGAAATCGTGACCATAATACAAATAGTTGGGGATTTTGTTGTTGTTGTTGTTTTTGTTTGTTTTTTAATTGAGTTGTATTGAATTTTGCAAATAAACACATTTTCTGAAACCAGTGATATTGCAATGTGAGCTAAGCATGTAGTTCACAGTTTGTTTCCAGATTATTTGGGGCATTTTCTGAATACTTATTACTTACTTTTCTTTTCCATGTATTACAATCAAAGCTTAAAAATTACATATGTTGAAGTATCATGCTAAAATTACTAAGACTTTTTTCTACCCTAAGCAATGCCATCTATATCTAAATCACTTCTGACAGTTGTTATCAAACTTGTTTATTTAAAAATAGTAAAGTGGTTTTACCATGTTTTTAGGCAAACTACCCAGTTCTAAGTATCCTTCCAGCTAGAAAAGCTCTAATGTCCAAAGGAAATTCAATGTGAGCAATGTTATATCTGCTATTCAATGACCACTGCTGACATGGAGAACCGTTTGTTTTCTTACTCATCACAGCTTTCACACATGCAAAGCATGTTGTCTGAATCCACCCTTAGTCTTCTCTTCCATGTATTAGAAAAGTCCAGTTTCTGCACTTCTCACTTGTTTGGAATAGGTGCCTCATTCTTTTTACTTCTTCCTGAACTCACTAAGTAGACTCAGTCTGCCTAGAAAAAAACAGACACAACACTCAGACTATAGTCTTACAGAAAACCAGAACAGCAGCAATAGGATTATTTTTTTCATCTAATTTACAAGCTGTCCATGGCCATACATGATAGTATGATGCTTTTTGCCAACACAGCTTGGTATTGTAAGCATGTCTAGATAACATTCATGATTTCACCTTCCTTCTTTTCCACACCTCCTTGTCTACTACTTGGCAGATTTTATCTTAGAAGTGTTGCTTCACCCCCTTTTCTCCAAACCATTCCTATCTGAGTGTCAGAATGTGGTGTCTGACAGGCTTTTTTCTCCATCAGGCATTTCTCCACTTTTGCTCCATATGTTAAGTCTGGCCTTCAACAAATTTGCAGCATTTTCCAGCCTGTTGTTATTTACAAATTTAATAAACATGATCTCTTAATTATTCTAAATCATTTATGAAAATGTTGTATGGTATTAGCCTGTACTCTCTGTTTTTTTTGGAATCTAAAGCAATACGTATTTTGACTCTGACAGGAACTGATTGCTCTCATGAGTACAGTTTCTCTTACGGTGATTTTATTTAGATTGCATTCTCCCAGCTTATATGTAACATCTGATATAGCTGCTGCAGTCAAGATGTATGATGTGTACCACCCACAAGCCCTGCTATTGCAGAGAAAGCAGGTCAGTTTGACTCAATTTCTTCTTGACAAGTCATTCTTGGCTGTTACTTACCTAACCGTTACTGTATTGACTCTGACAAGGAAGAGTACTTTGTTCAAATGTTTTTGAAAGAACTTGAATTAAATTGGACATTTATGATTTCCCTGGATGTGCTTCCCTTCAACTCCTGTATTCCTGGAATGACCCCCTATGCCAGAAAATTGCTAATAAACAAAGGATTGGCAGAAACAAAAGACTGTTTTCAGGCTCCTCTGCTTTACAGGCATACTTTAATATGTCAGTTCTTTGCCAGTCAGTATTGAGTTCTTATGTCAACATTTGGAATTGTGTTAGCACTGACTGTGATCTGTTCAAGCAGGACTGAAGGAACAACAAGGGTGCTGGGCACTTCAGTTTATAATGTCATTTTTGTATAGAGACAAATTCTCATTTATTTCCCAACATACTTATGAACACTTAGAATGCACGAAGCTCACTATTTTGCTAGAACAATTACAATGCATTACAATGTTTATAAAAAGAGTGTGATTTTAGCACCAGTCCACCTTGACATGCCAATGGAATTGCTCAGAAAGGCTCATCTGTTTATTTTACTGCCTCTAGGCCACCTTCCACATTCAATTGAAGTCTGCAGGTACAGTCTACACTATTCAATGAAGGATGTTTTTCACTAGTTTGTGTTAAATGAATTAGTAAGGCTGTAGTATGAAAAAATGGTGGAACAATGTTCAACCAAACCTCTCAGGAAGGGGAACTGTGTCTGGGCTTGGAGAGTGAACTAGCATGCTCACACTACTACTTTCTGGGTAGAACTAGCTTCTAAGTGTAAGACCCATATTGTACAATGCGTCTTTCAGACCCCAGAGATCCCTCCAGCAACTTCAAGGAAGAAACAGGAGCAAGCAGGGTAAGGACTAAGGTTAAAAAGCAACATGCAAGATATACATTGTGTGAATAAAAACTAAGCATCAGAAAAACAAAGATAGATTTTTGTAACAGAGCAAAGCTCTGGTGGTAAGGGAAAAGAACAGGGGCATATGAAGCTGTGTGAAGTTGCATCGAGTTCAGGTGCATCACATTGCAGAAGCAGTATGGTGTCTCCCAGTCACCTTCTGCAGCTGGGCAAGTCACAGTACCTGCTGGAGAGCCAGTGCAGAGGGACCATCATGCAACTGCTGGTCAGCCTGCACTAGCTCTGCTCTGCTGCACCAGCTGTGCTCTGCAATCTGTCCTCAGCTGTGCAAGGAATAAGCAAGCAGTGGTGCTTAAGCTGAATCACTGTGGGACCTAGTTTACCCTTAACCATAACCAAACGCATTAGGCTTTGGCTACCTCTGCACTATCCTGTTTTCTTTGGTGCTGTGAATATCCTGAAAGTATGTGTCTTGGGTTCTTCAGATTTTTACTGACTTTCTTGATGGATGCTCAATGTTCAGGTCTGGTATGGGCCCAGGATTTGATTACTGAATATGATTTGATTATGGGAAACAATAGGGAACAGTTAAATCTACCAGGGCAGGAACACCTTTAAATTTTCCCATTTCTACAGAGGGCCAGTTGGCTTTCTGAAACAACTCCCCAAAAAGTTCACTCCTGTCCACAGAAATCACCATGTATGCAATTTGATGCAGTCCACAGTCTGTATTGTAAAGCTATCAGATGTGAAAACTTAATTGCTTATTGCTAACACATTAATTACAATTCTTGTTTTTGAAGGCTCAAGTACTAGCTTTATTAAATGCTTTCTTAACAGATATTCTATTGGATTTGTCTTGCCAATAGAAAAAAAAAAAAAAAAAAGAGGAAAAAAAAAAGAAAAACACCTCTTTGCAGCTCTTTTCTGTGAAAAATCCCTTATGGTAATGCATCAGGATTTATGGTTTAAATATGTATTTATTCCAAAATATTTTCTCCTGATGTTCACTTGGAATATATTGGATAAATATTCCACTCATTTCTGAGATTTTCTTGTTATTGAAGTTTTGAGTTTGAAGTCACATTGGTAGTGCTTTCATGTTAAAATGCTGGATTAACAGAGATCTGTTTATAGAGCTGTTTATACACGGCAGTCTGACAGCAAGTGTTTAATGAGAGAAAATTCTACAGTTGATACAAATGATCATGGCTCTGTTTATAACAGCAAAGCTGTGTGTTTTCATATCGGTAAAACAACTGGCCCAGAATGTTCCCTTGTTGTTGTTGTTTAATTTTTTGTATTTGTAGCTGAAGGAAAAAAAAAAAAAAGTAGGACCAAGATGGAAGAATCATATTTTATCTTTAAGAAAATTACAGTTTCACATACTTGTTTGGGTCTGTTTAATAATTTCTAATCATATACTTCAACTTGCTCTAATAATTTTTCTCTGATCATCCTTAAAAGTGAGCTAATCTTTAAAATACAGGTAGACTGGGAGCTTCCAAGTAAGATTTACTTGTTTATTTTGTGCATGGTGTTGGGAACCAGAAAATTCAGCATTAACTTTTTAGATTTCCCACATCTGTTTATTACCTTCTCTATATTCATCATCAATTCATTTTCCTGAGCTCAATGCCCTTCTTCCACTTTTTTTTTTTTTTTTTAATCCCTTCACATTCTTAGTAAAAATTATTATTATCTGGAAAAACTATAATTTAAATACGTGGACTCCTATGTCTTTAAATGCAGCCAGTGAAAACCAGCATTTTGTTACCTCTATAGATATTTATATTTTTTATCTACATCAAAATTTTATTTTTCAACCAGAATTCAAAGTTGATTTAATACCAGTTCAACGTTCTGACCTGATCCCTGAGTGGTTTTGTATCTGCCATGAAAGTAAAATGACAGCCAGATGATGCATGCTAATAATTATTTTTTTTATTTATTTTTCTTTTTTTTTATTTTGACCCCCTGCTTTCAAATAGAAGGCTGAAGTTGAATGCAGTATTCTGTAAATACAGTTTGACAGATGGATTCCACTTTCCTCTAGCTAAATATGTAATGCTGGGAGCAAGTGACTGTGAAGTGTTGTATTTCAGCTGAAAAGATGGCTCTTAAACATTTGAAGTTTACCACAGAATATTTGTTTAGAAACCTAGAAGATAATTTCTCTTTCAGCACTGAAGACCGGTGCTTCTTACTGCACCAAAGGGCCTGTCTCAGAGTGTAACCTGACAGGCAAAATAGGAGAAAAGGAGATGGAACCCACGGCAGCCCTGCCAGTATCAGTGATTCGGGCAATCTGACGCCACCCTGCAGCATTTTCAGATTGTTAAGCAACTCCTCGTGATCTTTGTTTTTGTTATTTGTGTAGCAGCCAATGCACTTATAATGAAATAAATTATACATAGAGATGCATTAGTGCAAGTTATTTGCCTTGTCCTGGTATTTTTCATGCTGTGGGTCTTCTAAAAACATTTTGGGTAGAACTGGGAGACAAACTGTGCTGTTCCCAGGGCCAAAGCAGAAAAGGGGAGCGAGAGGGTGTTCACTAGTTAACAAAACAGGAGAACTGTTTGCAAAGCGATAGCTGGTGCCCAGCTGTACTTACACACCTGAGCTTTGATCTGAGCCAAGGGGGAGCCTCAGGAATGCGAACGCCACAAGCTCCAGGACGACACCTGGGAGGAAGACCTGTCTGATACATCACTGGATAGTAATGTTTCACATTAAGTGGTGCCTTGGCTCTGTGGTTTCCTATCGACTTTGTGCTCAGTTGAAAGGTTAGAATTTGTTGTATAAAACCATGTCATGGCATGTATTCCTTGAAGCATGCTGTGCCCATCAAGCTCAAAGGAAACAGTTTAGGCTGTTAGCTTGCTGTGAATTCCCCAGGGATATACTTGCAGAGAGCATGCATAACCCTGTCTTCAACTTCTGTTTCAGATGTTTGTGTCTAGCATTTTTAAGTGAAGTAGTTGAAATTTAGTTCATAAACCCATACAAAGGCTACTATTTTTAGATAAGTAAAGCTGTATGTAAAAAAAGATACGTCTGAGTATTTTTAGAAGTTAGCAGTATTTCATATTATTTGATGTTTATAACATGAACAATAACGTATTTTAAAATACTAAATTAAGCACTTGAAACTTGTGGTTCTATTCAACATACACTGCATTTTTTTGCCTTTTGAGAGGCTAGTCACTGCAAACATTTACTGCACTTTTCTGACTTTGTAGACACAGAAGTGATGTGCTTACCTTCTGTTTTTTCTTCTCCACAGGTTACATTTATTGTAGTTTAGTGCCTGATGCATTCATTTTAACCTAGTAAGCAACAGTCCATTTGATGAAGTAGTAGTGAATTTCACAAAGAGGAGGATATGTACATGTATCTATTTATGCATGTAAAATCTTGTGGTTTTTCTGGTATCAATCCATGCTATTCTTTAGCATGTCTTGCCTTTTGTTTTAAATTACTTTCATTGAGCAACTGCCAGTTTTTCCACATCCACTGCATCTACTTGAAGAAAGTAAGTTTTGGCATCTAGACAGACCTGATCCATTTCATTAATAAATTTCGCCATTTAACTGAGATTTCACTCATGTTTCTCATAATGTGGGTCATGTCAATTTAAGATGCTGCCACAACTCAGCTGTTTGCTACTAACAGACACCTCATACCAACACCAGTGGATAACATTGTGAGGTTTTTGTGTTCTTATGGGCAAAAAATCAGCTATGTTAACTTAATTCTCTGTGAAAAAGTCATGTGAGGAAATGCTGAAAACAGTTTACGGTGCCTCAGTGTAGCAAATCAAGAAGACTGTGTCCTTGCTACTTTGCATCTGATTGTTGTGACAGAACTGCTGTTTCTTAAAAATTGTTTGTTTTTCTTTTTGCTTTCCTTTGGTGGGAAGATTTAGCTTTAATTTTTACCTGAAGATAAACATTTTGTAAACATCTATAAATATATAGTGCCCTACTAAGCTTGCAAATTTATTTGCTGTTTTTCATATTTAGTCTAATTTCCTTGTCTTTATAGGTAAAAATTAGAGTTTACTAGAAATTCAAACTCTTGGCAGCTTTAAGCACAGTTTTGCATATTATTTTCTCTTTATAAGCTATGCCTTAAATACTGCATGTTAGACATTGTCTGCTGCACAGACTTTGTGTTCCTTCATGGTTAGGACTGTTTAAGTAAGGGATGCGTAAAGTTTAATGGTCTCTTTCAGTTCTGAGTCTTCATAAAATGTCTGTGTGATAATTGGAGCTGAAAACACAAGAAAATATCTGTTTCCTGAGCTTCCGTGAGATATGCCCAGATGAGGATTTGGAGACCTCTTACATCTTTTTCATGAGGAAGAACAGAAACAGCATGGTTGGACACAAGCAGGTGAGCTTCTCTGTAGTTAGAATGCATGAAGAGCTGCTGCACCATGAAATCACTTCTGAAAACTTTAAAGGAAGAAAGCATTTCAGCAAAACTATTCCCCTCTGTCATATATTCATATCTTGTGTCTTTGTATCTGTTGCCAGAAGTATTAGTTTATAGTTTACTGACAACTTGCTCATGGAAGATTATTCAGAATATCAAATCTTAGGGCTGCTGTCAAAGCACTGCAACAAATATCAGCAATCCAAGTGACTCAATAGTGTGTGTTTGTGACATGTAGTGACCCTAGCTTTCTAAATATTGATATGTATGTGTATAGACACATAGGGATACACTTTAAATTAGATACTTACAGTTAAGAAAGGTCTGGGAGTCATTGCAAGTAGCTGTCTGAAAATGACAACTCTGTGATTAGCAGCAATTGAAAAAATACGAGCATGTTAGAAATTATTAAACAGGAAGTGGAGCAACACCGCTATGCCAGTGTACAATTTCAGCTCACTGATCTCAAAAATAAACGTACAATAACATTTTCAAAAGTCATAAAGAAACACTATAATTTTCCCTTGTACTGTATAATTCGTTATTTAAGTAGGAGTCTTCATTCTGAATTAGAAAACCAAAATGGAAAAATAATATGCCAATAAATTAATTATTGATATGAAGCACATGAATAAGGAATGACTAATTGTTGTGTTATAATTCAGGAACAATTGAGCACGCAAGAAAGTTAGAAAAGGTTTAAATATGAAATAACTTGACTTTTCAAAGAAAGAATAGTTATAATTTGAGACTTCTTAGATGTTGAATAGCTTAATGTTACAAATAGATTGTGAAGCAATTCATGAAAGGCAAGAACACTTCTGACTATCAGTCACTACAAGTGGTATGAAAGGAGCCTCTGACTCAAGCCTTTAGAGCCACCTGACTTCTAGAAGGAGGTATTTTGTGACAGATTTTTTTTAGTCCCAGCCATAACCACTCAAAGACTAATAATTTGCAGACTTCAACTATACTCGTGCATGTACAATACATTTCATGTTCATTTCATTAAGATGATCGTGTAAATTTCTTGTATGGATTAAGTACATAAGCACCTTTTCAGTGGATGTTTTTAACAACCTGGAGTGTTCCCAAACACTGCAAATGTCAGCTAGAACTGACTTGCAGTGCTTAAACTAGGTTGCTACACTATCATTTAAAATCTGTTCACATTGTTAAAGACTGTTAAAATAAAAGTTGATCATAATTTTACTAGACACTCAGAAACAGCTTCTGGTTATAGCAGGTTCTGTGTTAGAATAAGTATTTCAAACAGGTGTGTGCAATTCAAATTCAAATCTGTTGTGGCCTCTCCTTTTGGTTAGTGAACACTGGAAACTTCATGCAAGGAAGATCTCACATGGACATTTCTCAATGCAGGTGGGGAGCACTTTTTAGGAGGGATAGTGGATTTTTTCTGTAACTCTGGACTGCACGTAACTTTGGACTGCATGTAACCTTGCATGTAAGCTTGTGTTGACTAGTGATGGTAAGCACAAATAAGAGCTTAAGTCACAGGACAAAACTCCAGAAAGCATGAAAAAAGATAATTGAGAAAAGCAGAAGGAACAAGCTTTTAATTAAGATATGGGATACAGGCAGGAATTCAATAAGTACGGATGGCAAATCAAGCCAAGAGGAAGCGGTAATAAAATTAAAAAGCAATGAAGCTAGAGTGAGAGTTTCTCATTACCTGGGTTGAGGGGACTTTCAGCAAATTAGCCTGAATCTGGCATATTGAACTGATTAGGCTTCTAATGTAGGGACTGTGTCACGTTGTAGCATAACTGGACTTGGATAAGCTGAGGACCTGTCTCTTCCAGCCTTACACAGCCAGGTGCGGCACACTGAAGGAAGCGTGGTCTGTTCACTGCTGCTGTCTGAGGAGGCCTGTGGTATTCACCCCCACCGCTGCCGTTAAGTCATCACCAGAATTTATCTTCTGAGTTACACAAATAATAATACCATTATTTCTCCTGGCGTCTGTTCTCAAAAACAGAACTTGGCATGAATTCCCATTGCCTTTTAGATCCTTCCTTTAGAAATCTGTAAGCACTAAGGCTGACTAATAATGTTTGAACCTATTAGAGGAAGGACGCAGCATAAAAGCAAAAGTGTTTTGGTCCTCTTATGACTACTTGAATGACAATCTGAAGCAAATCTAATTTGTTTAGAATTTATTTATTTTTTCTATGCAACTGAAAACTATTCATATTTTAGTAATATTTCTGTCAGCTTTGTAACAGAATTAAATGCTTTGCTTACTTTACCAGGAAAAGAATCTTTCAATTTAAATTGACATGCCTTAACAAAGATTACTAAACTATTCCATATACCATTAGTTCATTCATTAAGCGGTATTTCACATAATGTCCCTAACGTTATCAGAAAAAAATGGTGAGGAGGGAGAAAATAATTCTACTATCAATGCTATGATCTGCTGCTTTTTAAAAATACACAAGGCTGTGCATGATGAACACTAACCATTCATTTGCCAATCTGCCATTTCTTTTAATTCAGACTCTACATCTTCTGTACTTCTGAAGTTGTTTGGCAGATTTTTAAATACGTAAGTCCAGCCCACTGTCAGTTCCTGTAAACAGCAAATATGTGTCTCTATACATACTGATGCCAGTATGGAGGGATTATTGTGTTTTCCAGAATCTTTTCTTCCATTTTAAAATAGGATTAGAAGCATGTCCCTTAGCTGGAGGAATTCCACAAGAGGAGCACTGATCTGGATGAGCCATGTGAGAAGCCTGAACAGCTCCTAGGGTCACCGTCTGTTTCTAAGAAAAATCTTAAAGAGGCTCTTTTATCATTCTGGTTTAACCTGATACCTGCTCCAGTATCTCCATCTGAAACATGGAGAGGGAACAAATGAAGTGGTGCCCTGGGAACAATCGTTGTTTTTCGCAACATATAGGAACCTGTAAAACTCAATGAGGAAGTTACTATGGTAGAAGTTGTACCTTAAAAACAAACTCTCAATGTTTGTCAATAATCAGGCTAGAGAGGAATAAAAGCTTCTGAGTGGTGCGGTATATGTTTAAGTAATGTATGCTTGTAAAGCACCTTAATGCCGTCTCTGTATTCTTTATAATGCCCCTATTACTTGCAGCGCACTACAAACTCCTGCATGCTGTGCTGATCTCACTGCTCTTCTCTCATTCTGTTACCTCCAGAATAGTTCAGCAGTAAGGATCTTCAGCAAGGGAAAGGTACCCCTTGGGCTGTGTGAGAAGAGCAACCCTATTCCCTTCCCAGGACAGCTTGCCTTCCTGTGCTTTAATCAAGTAAAATCTCAGTGAAATTAGGTTAAGAAGCAAACAATTACTAGTGACTCTGATGTGTTAACAGATATATCCGGAGGTTAAATTCTGTTGAACAAAATTGCTGAATAACATTAGTTACAAAAACAACCTGGCTGTACCCTAAGTATTTATTTATTACAGCCAGAGGCGTGGTCATCCAGATTAAGCAGCTTCACAAATTTCAGTCTTTGTTATTTTTAGGGCACTAATAAGAATAAATCTGTCTGCAGTAAGAAGACGAGACAGTCTATTAAAATCACAATTTAAGTGAACTGTTAATGGTACAGTTTACAGTCAAGATTACTTCTCAATTAGACGTTTATACACCCTTTAATTTTTCTATTCCACTGCATTAAGCAAAAGGGAATAAATGATATCTGCTGCAAGACTTATTCTATATTTCAGTGTAAAGATTCTTCTGTCGATTGCAAATAATTATGATTGAGAGTTTATCTCATCATACCTTAATCCATGCTGAGTATGCAAATGGCTAATAATACAAATGATGCAAGCCAGAAACATGAGTTTTCACATTTTTTAATATTTTGTATGTTTCCCAGTTGTATTTATCTTCCTTTTGAAATCTATGGAGGAAGAACTGAGAAAAAGTACAAGCCTGCTTCATGGGTGACTTTCCTGAAGGGAATATGGCCAACCATTTGTGTTTACATGCAGAGTAATTGTATAAAGTGACAACTTGGACCTAGAAGTCACATTCAACCCAAGAGCTGATACAGCACCATTGCCAAAAAGGAAACACTGTGTAAAGATCTGAAATATTCTCATTTCACTGGGATTCCCAGGTGCTGTTAGTTGGGTGAGTGCCTGAAGGGCAATGCACATAGACCCTTGCTGTTATGTGATACTATGTTTTCCTTCAAAGTTTTTTTTTTTTTTTTTTTCCTCTGGATAATGGTACTTTGCGCAGTGGAAGTGCAATGTTCACTAGCTGATTCACTAGCATTGTCTCTAACGGAGAAAAATGCTGAATGTGAAAACATTGATTTAGACCTATTAAGATAATTGCCATGAATATTAAAAATAATAGTAACAATAATAATAAATAATAATATGTTAACCTAGAGAGAAGGGGGAATGTAGATTTTCATCCTGAGATAAAAGTTAGCTAGGCTCAAGGAGGCCAGAAAATGATCTCTCATTTCCTTAAATTGCCACAAAAATAGGGTTAGATTTTTCTCAGCAGTGCCAAATAGCAGAAAAACACTCAGGAATAGCTCTGCGAGTGCAAAGATTGAACCATATAACATGATCTACTTTAGGTAAATCTTGAAAAGGCAGAGGAAGGGGAAGGAGCAGCTTGTTGCCATCTAGAAAAGTTTATTTCCTTAGAGTCTAAAGCATTCAATTCACACTGTGAACTCAATAAGATGCTTATCCATACTGCTTGAACAGAATTAAGAGTGTATCTAAAAAGTTTGACTGTTTTTCCTGCTAGGAAACAAGGAAAAGGAGGAAAAAAAGAAAAAAGAAAAAAAGAAAAAGAAAAGAAAAAGGAAGAAAAAAAAAACGCAACTAGTTTTTAGAGAAGACTTATTAGAAACAACAGTGAAATAATTGCTGATGGTTAGCTAAGAAATTGAAGCAGCTGAAAGCTAATACATGAGCACTGTTCACACTTTAGAAAAGAGTTCTACCTGCAAACTGATCTTGTCTGATGAATGTGATTAGTACATCATTAATTAACTGTAATAAAGGTGTGGGTAGGATAAACTGGGAAACTCACAAGCGATATGACATTTGAATTTCTGAAGTGTTTGATATTCTGTAATGATCCTAAAAAAAAAAAGCATATTAAAAATAGTGTTTCATTCCATCTGTATTTGGCCAGAATTTTCTGAATTGTATGGGTAGATACATCTGAGGTAAAAACAAAGGATTTAAGCAATTAACTTCCCTGCTTCTAACTGTTAGAAGCAGGTGATACTAGGTGCTGAAACCAATAGAAGAGTCTAACATGCTTTGATACCTCAGAAAATCTTAAGACTTAAGATTAGACAGAGATAAGTGCTTAAATACCTCTAAAAACCATCTCTTTTATCTCTTTCAGATCCTAAATCTGTTTTGTAAGTGTGATTTATTATGAAAATTTGTTTAAATATACGTCAAAATTTTCTGCTTTAAAATTGTGTTTTAGAAGACCGAGAGAATAACAAAATGTCTGATGATAAAATGCTCAATTAAAAAGCTGCTTTTCATTTTTATCTAATCAGTAACTTGATGCCAAATCATTACTGTTTTCAGGACACAAAAACCTTAAAATAATAGAATTAATTATAGCCTGTCATCGCAATATGAAGAGCAGTACAATGCAGTGCCATAGCCATGTTATTAGTACATACTGCCTACTCAAAGCAAAAAATAGCAAAATAACTAAAAGCTCTTTCAAACTAAAACTTAAATTTCCCTTGGCATTTGGATATTAAATTCCTGGTATTAGTAAAATTATGTTGTTAAAGAAACATGAATGTCCCAGAGCAAGTTTTCTAGTTTCCAGCTGTTTTGTTTTCTTTCTTGTACTCAGCGTGGCCTGTAAAACCTGAAGCGAAATAACCTTCAATGTTGATTTTTTTTTTTTTTTTTTTTTTGGAGTAATAGATTTTCTTTACTCTTAAATTCAAAGAAATAACAGGAAATGATCATATGGAGAAAAAAAAAAAAAAAAGAATAGTCACAAATGCTAGTTAGCATGTCTATATTATTATTGGTACTTCACAAGGAAAGCTTTGAGAGTTGTCTGCCTCTTCTGAGGAGTAACTGATAAATATTGGCAGCCAGATCAATTCTACTTGAATTTGCCTGCTCAGATAAATCTATAATGGAAAGAAACAACAGCTGCAAGGACTCCTGTGATTAATTATGCTTTTATTATTTTTACTTTAAAGAAAAATACATCACTTTTCTGAAGCATATTGATACTGAACATGCTTTACATTAGAAAAAACAACTCCGCTAGCCACTAATGGAAAACTGAAGTACAGGGTTTTTCTTTGCTGAGATTATTGTCTTGCCCTGAAGCTAGCTAAAAAAGAGTGGTGGAAAGACATTTATATTGTAAAAGACATTAATATATGGACAGTATTCAGAAGGCATCCATAAAACTCAATATTACGAGTACTATTAGCTCATGTTCAATCTTCTCATTTTGCTAGATGGAGAAGAGAAAGGTGGGTGAAAGTACCATCAAGGCAGAACATTTTTCTTGAAATACAAAAATAAGTGAAGTCATCAGGTTTTACCATCAAGGCAGAACATTTTTCTTGAAATACAAAAATAAGTGAAGTCATCAGGTTTTGGAATGGGTCATAATTTATACGTTATATTGCTGGCATTAGTCAGTCGTACTCTCAGGAGAATTGTTATAAGCATTCTCCGTGAAATACCTTTACCTGCGAAATGTACACCCATCTTCTGCCGGAGCTGCGAAACTTCTTTTGTTTCCTAGCCCTGTCTCCCATTGCAATATTTCTTTAGAGAATTGAAATATTGCAAGACCAATAGGTTTTCAATTGTCACATTAATTCTATTTTTAATTCTCGTGATAATTATTATTATTTGAATTCACACACAAATGTATAGGCAGTATCAGATATTGCTGTCATCATAACAAATCTATAATTCTTCATGAAATGTCAGTATTTTCTACCCTCCAATGTTCATGAAGTTTTATTCTAATTTTTTGCAGTTACCCTATAAAGCAGATTGAGGCAGTATAGGATGACTCCTTTTAGAGGCTGACCTGTGACTGGTGGATATCAGGCCCTGTTGAATGAAAACATAATGAAATAAATAGGTATGAGGCTGTGTTTTGTGGTGTGGGCAGTGTACTGTCTATGAAGAATATCAAGAAAGCAGGAAGTGTACTGTCTTATAAATGGTCACATTCTGTAAAGGAGTACAGAGGCTATGTACTCTATTTATAGCCCAGTGGCTTGAATTAGTTAAATAACTAATATATATAATAACTAAATAACTTTAATAGTTAAATAACTAGGGAAGATGGGGAAAAGTATTGGGAAAAAAAAAAAAAAAAGAACTTCTAGATAGATATTCTCTGAAATTGCTTGCTATCTAGATTGCCAGAGACTGTAGGAGCCCAGTTCTACACAGAACAGGATTACATGGAAATTTCACAGGGGTATGGAAAGGGGGAAAAAAAAAAAAATATATATATATATATATATATTTATATATATATATTTATATTTATATTTATATTTTGCTAGCATATACAGAAATTCATGCTGGCACCAACAATTCACTCTCCCACCCTGTAGACCCGCTCACACTCTCACTCACTGAATGTTAAAATTGGGTTTGGATTTATGCAGTACCTGTGCAAGCCAGTGCTTTGTTTCTAAGGAAACTCTGGTAGGTAACAGAAGGGTAGCTGTGATGGGGGAATTGGGACTGCATTTTGGGCCATGCTAATGTTCAAATCCAACTGTTATCTTAAGCTGTTGACAACTTCAATACTTCTGTCATTAAAATGATCATTCACAGATGCTAAGTCAGTAAACACAAACTGAGAAGTCTGAAATTTCAGATGTAAAGTTCCCTGTCGATCTAAGTGTTCTGTTTCCATTAACTGACTTGTAGGCGTTCCTTGAGAAACAAATGATTGAAACAAAATGCATTCCTGGGTAAAATAAAAGCAAAAATCAAACTGTCTTCAGTAAAAAGATGTCTAACTACTAATTTTTAACACGTCCTTTCTCATTCGAAAGCATCATCTCAAGAAGAGAATTCATTAAGCTGCTTCTAAATTTTTGCAAGTCATAGATTCCCAGATGTATTCCTCTACAGGATTTTCCAATTCAATAACTTTAAAATGATCTAACTCTGCACAAAGCATGAATTTCCAAGGACATACAAATTACAAGAGCTCTTATAGTGGAAAATATTCACTTCAGGAGATTTTCATAAATAGAACATGAGCACTTAGCAAAAATCAACGGCATTCACATCTGCTTGAAAAATCTATGTTTCTGGTTTTCACCTCCAGTGATCTTCGCCCTCATTTCAGTCGTATCATGAGTTAATATTTTGTTTGGTTTTGTAGATATGGAATTCAATTGTAAGTTCATTTAAATAGATGTAGGAGAGTTTAGGACATCAAAAAATGCACTGGAAAAGTGTTGGGATTTTATGTAACTTAAATAGATGCAAATCAGGCCTATGAAGTCGTGTTGCTTGTTGAGCTTCTGACTGAAGGAAACATAGCATTTTAAAGCTGAAATCTCATAATGCAATTCCTGACAAAGAGGAAAGTGTGTGAAATATGCCTTCCAATCTGATTCAGGGGAATTTCCTGGGGAAAAGTAAACTGGTACAGGGTAAGAGGCCAAGGCAAAATTTAAATTGATATAGTAAACTTTGAGGAGAGATGACTTTCCTCTACTTTCATGGTTTAAATCAGTTAGTGGAAGGGATATAAAATCAAGTAGCATACGGTATGTTTCAGAAACATACCTTGTTTCCTATCTTCCCTTCCTGTCTTTCAAAGATGCATAACTTCAAAAAGATCCCTTTTAGGTGACTCTTGTAGGATTTTTTATTTATTTATTTATTTTTAACTTGATTTAATACCTTGATTTCTGATCGCTACAGTACCTGGACTTTGATTTTTATTTTATTTTTTGAGTATCATAGAAGACTTTCTTGTCTAGACATTCCAAATTAAAAAACTGTTTATTGCTGTGTACTTTTCAGATTTTCATATTAAAAATGCTTTTATTGTAAAATATGCAAATACATGTGCATTTATGATAAAGGAATATAGATCATTATCCCTAATAATATTTTATTTGAATAATATATATAACTATTATTACAAAGGGAACTACACTGCGTCTCATTTCTTTTTAGTACTTTGAAGGAATGCTTGAATTATTCACTGCAATATAGAGTAGCTCTGCTATTATATTTTTAAAAGGTGTATTAAATTGCTTAGATGGATTCAAACTTCTGACTTCATGCAAATCTGAGACAAAACCAACCTCTCCATTTCGAATTAAACTCCTTAGCTGATCCCTCCTCCATGTAATTAATAAAAAGATTAAGTCTAGACTGCCTCCTAAGTCAGTTCGCTTGAAAAATATAACAGGGACCTATCTATAGTTCTCCGTGACAGCACAAGATACTGTTCCACAAGTATTTCACCCAGAATTGGTGCACATTTGTTCTAATGGTTCACATGGTATTGACTGAACTCGGTGTTAGCAATAGGGAACCATTTACTCATGAATGACAGAAAACATTAAGGAAAAAAAGGTTGTTACTCCAGTATTTCACAAATACTCACAAATGCTCACAAAATAGCACAACTAAGTCATTTTATTTCCTTTTTATTCAAAAGCATTAGCAAATAATGGTAAAATTGGTAAAATCCCAAACAAAAGAAAAAGGAAAACAATTTAATGAAGTTGAATAGACTGTTTTAAATAACTTCACAACAAAATTCAGAATGCTGTGAATACAAAAGTTAACACTAATTGTTCATAAGAACCAGTTACTTTTCTTGAAAGTTCAGAAATCCTGTTTTTCAAAAAATGTAAGTTGCTGCTGAAAACATTCAGTAACTTTGAAAAAAATAAGACACAACTTTAAGCCTTGTTTCTTTTTTTCACACTAGTTTATAAAAATTTAATCCTGTTTCTGCTGATGCCCAAGCATCATGGTCTTTAACAGAACAAGAGCACACTTGAGCATATTCACTGATTTATTCATTTATCTATTTGGTTGCCAGTGCAATAAAAATGAAATAAGAGCTCATCTGTAATAAATTTAAAGCATGTTCTTTGTGCACTTCTCATTCTCATTTATGATCTAATATGTTCTCCTTTGGAAATTTACACTGCCTACCCCTACCAAATATTAAATTGTTACATCTCCTTTGAGGTCGATAGTACTTTACAGTAATGCAAATCTACCTCAAAGATGCTAGATATGTACAGGGTAATCATTATTACCACTTTAAAGTTTTAAGATTAATAAATCTTAAATACAGCATTTGAGAAACAAAGTTAAACAAGTTTTTTTCTATAAATATTTAATTTATATTTTTATTACACTGAAATAATGATATTGAAGTGCAGTGATACATGGTCACCAAAAATAAAGTTTACCAAAATATAAAGATTTGGGTTTTGTTTTAGTTTTTGTTTGTTTGTTTTGTTTTGTTTTGTTTTAAGGTTGGTAAGTTCTTTACCACAGTGCAGTCTCTATCAGATAAAATAAAAATAGTTACATTCAAATGGGAAGAAGCCGTTTCTCTAAGTAATTACTTAAGACTCATAATGCTGAATTTTATGTAACTGGTGATAACTACTCAGTCTTTTATATACTCAGATTTAAGGCAGGGAGAATCAGATGTTAATTTATGAACTGCTGAGTTTACTGGTTCATCAATGGAACTGCATGGGGTAACGTTTGCATCCATCCATTGCAGGACTGGCAAAGTTCTGTGGTGAGGGGGAAAAAAAAAAAAAGAAAAGAAAAAGTGTTGAATGTTTTCCATTCATTGTAAAACACTTAAAACCAGGTAAATAACACAGGAGTTGCTGCATCTGGTCCAAGAAAGGTGACATTCAGTACCATTCAGAGCTGTTGTCCTATTTCAATATGTGTATCTACCATCTAAATACCCAGCCAGATCCCTCCCTTCTGGTCTAGCAACACAGAAGTGACACAGAAAGCCAAGAATTTTATTGCCTTTATGCAATTTTGCACTTTAAAAATGTTTATTTTGAAGGGATGAGTAACTGCGATACTTTGAACAGTTTTTTCATTAAGGTGAATGTCAGGGGGGAGTATTACTCAAACCAAGCACAAAGAAATTCCTGGCACACTAAGTTCTTTTCAAACATGACATAAAACAGTGTTTGATTACTGTGGCTTAAATTGTATAGAAGGCTTACTTCGCCAAAGTTATTTATAGAGCTAGATATTATTATTGTCTTTGGCTTTGTAGTCAAAAATTAAGTCACTGACATCATCACCCCATAGTCCTTTGATGAATATACTCTAAGGTCTTCCAGCTGCATAATGTTTAAGCATTTTACCTTTGCATATGTCACAATGAGTCAGTCTCTCTAAGCTGAACTTTGTTTAGACACTTATTTCAAAAATGTTTTCCAGGAATTTCTAAGACTAATTAGGAATTTCTAATTTAAAGTGAGTTTTCAGACTAATCCTTTCTTTCAGCCTCCTGTTTCAGACAAGTATGCAGACAAGTTTCTACCAGTAAAACAAGTATCTACCAGTAAAATCTACAGTCAGTGTTAAGTATTTTTTCTAACTTAGGGGAGTTTTTTTCTATACAAATTATAAATTTGGAAACACAACACCAACCTGAGGAACATCAAACAAGCAGAAACTACTCAGGTCCTACCTTCACCTTAGGGCTCTTGAAAATATACAATTATTCACAGCTTTTTGCCAAGGAAAAATTCACACTGATAAGTTGGGTGGCTTTGAATAGTGAATTAAAAGTAAGGGAAACAAAAGACTTAAAGATAGAAAACACAGTGATAGTACTTCCCTCCAACACAAAACTATCCATCTTCAGTAGATTTCCAATTCTTTTTTTTTTTTTTTTTTTTTTTTGGTTGGTTGGTTGCTTTGCTTTGCTTTGCTTTGGTTCCCCCCTCCACCCCCAATCGAGTATTTCTATGATGTTGAAGAAATTGTTCTCTAAACAGGACAAAATTAGGTGTTAGAAATCAGAAGCTTGATTCCACTCTGGCCATTTTTTAACATGATTAAATTTTTTAGAGATTATTCCTTTATAATTTCAGCATGCATCACAGTCCTATTATTTTTACATAGGATCTGGAGCAGCTTTTGTCAATAATTTTTCTTGTGTGTGTAACTTTTTTTTTTTTTTAAAAACAGTGTAGTTAGAATGTTTTGAGACTGTGGTCTTTATAGCTAAGAGTGAAAGAGGAAATTTTGTCTAGGAAATTTAATTCAGACAATAATTGCTATTCATAATCAATATGAAGCTTTTTCTCAAAAAAAAAAAAAAGTATTCTAGCTTGCCACAGCATCAAATGAATGCAAAGAGAATTTGCAGACTTGTCAGGTGTTCGCTGTTCTTGCAGTAAGAGTGAAAGGTGAAGGGAGGGACACAGATCTGCAAAGCAAGTTAAAAATTGTAGCTTAAGTCTTTTATTCCTCTCCACAGAGGGACTTGTAGAATATAATTACCAACTTGCCTTTACCGGCCTCTTAAATTTTGAATATCAATTACAGTACTAAGTTTCTTTGTCCTGATGTTATGTATAGTGTCAGTCACATTCTTTGACAGGAAATCTGACTGCATTTTGCTGACAAAAATATGTATTCTACTATAAGTACACTATATGCCAGAACTGGAATAACTTTACAAGCACAAAATATGGTATGATCAGAAAAGTAATAATGTTATCTGTTATAAAAAGAATAACCCTGCTGAACTCTAGCACAATTCCTTCTCTATTCAGTAAATTGTATTATTACATAAGGTAGATTTATAGAAATATGTGACTTCTTCATCACGCAAGCAAAATTCTGATAATTTTTTGAGTTTAAACCATGCAGCTTCAGCCCTGCTGTTTGTAGTGTTCTGAGTTGGGTTTTGTTAAATATTGTTTCATCACTAACTTGGGTTTTGTTAAATATTGTGCTTGGGCAAATTATGATCTGAACAGTGTTCATTTGTGCAAATCTGCAGAGTAATTTGCTACTTGCTAAAAAATCATAGTTACTGCTGGGAAGGCATCGTGTTGTTAAAGTGAGACTTGCAGTAGGTACAGCTGCTGAGATAGTCATAATTTATAACTCAAAGCATATGGATAACCTCAGTACAAACATGGATAGCTGAGGTTTTGAGGCATTTATTTTAATCCATACATAAGAAATAGAAATGTTCACATGTTCATGCAATTGATATATATATATAATACATAATATAAAAAAAATGAACAAGAAGAAGAAGAAATCTTGACTGTGTTAATATAATCAGGTAGGCAATTGGCAAAATAAGTATGTCCCCATTATGCAAGGTAAGATGCTATGCTAAGCATCTTCTGTTTCTCCTGGCTTAATTATACATTTCTGTCAAAGTGTGGTCGTACTTGCTTCAGATATTGTGTATCTGGATGTGCCTTAGGTCAACAATAGAGTTCCTAAGCAGATATGACAAAGAATAGAGTAAAAATTGCTCTCAGGAATAAAAAATGATCTGTTCGACTTTTAAAGTATTTGCATCTGAAGAGGAAATTCAAATTTTGGCCACTCAGCAGTGGTAATTTGTAATGGAGGCATGGCGTGGCCTGGGGAGCAAGAAGGGCTGGCAGCAGGAGGGTAACACTGGCGAGGTTGATGTGAATAAAATGGCTCTCTGTGAGGGCTGCTGTCTGGTAACATAAGAAACACCACAGCTTTGGGTTGTAAATATCATGCTCAGGATGTTTCTGGTGAACTGAGCTGGTGCTAGGGAGTGAACCAAGCACCAGGATAAGGCACCTGATGCCAATGGTCCCAGGGTTGGTGCTGGCACCGGGACAGAAAAGGAATGGATTGTGGTGCAGCTTTGCAGGCCCCTTGTAGATCCACTTGTGGATGCAGGACTCTGCCCGATGTTCATTAATTGTTCATTAATTCTTTTCATATTTAAGCACAAACGTGTGTTTAGTTTACATCAGGGAGTACAACAGAAACTCCCAGTTGGTTTGGTGTCAGGAGTGGGGCTGCTGCTCGCTGGCAGGAGCCACCAGACTGGGGCCAGAGGGGAGGGCCAGGCGGCACCGCCATCAGAGGTGAGCGATCCTTGTTGCCTGGTCTCACCAGCAAGTGATCTTCACCCCAACCTTATCTCCTGGCTGGCCATCATGTCAGTGGTAAGCAAACTGCCTGTTATTTTAGTTTGTGCTTATGATATAAAGGTCAGAGGAAGATGAAGGGGATGGTTGAAACTGAATTAAAAGGATGTTGTTTAGCTGAATGAGAATGGGCTAGGTTTGAGGAAACTGAAAGATCCAGTCAAGCTCCAAAGTCATCTCCATAGGTGACAACAAGTTGTGTCGTGTGTGGGGTCAAGTTTTGAAGGGATGAAGTCAAATCTTTATCTTCTCAGTGAGAGCCAAACCTCTCCTTGTGTCCCTTTGCTGTGTACGGACCTTGGCTTCATGATGTCTCCATTTTGTGTGGGCACAGAAGCTACATGGTGTAAGCCCTGAAAGCTTTTGGCCTCAGGGGGATCAGGGAAAAGCTCTTTCTTTTGGGGGACACCCAAACCCTTCCTATCCCATTGTCGTGAATAGACGTCACGTTTGTGCTTCTTCACAGAGAAAAGTCAAAAACAAGTTGGGAAAATGGGTCGAGCTTCCTCCTGTCCAGACCCTAAAAGCCTTTTAGGCCCCATGTGCCACAATTAGGGTTCATGACTGGGGAGGAAAAATGGGGGCAGGCAGTGGGCCCCACTTGCCCACCAGCAGAACGGCTCTGCTGGTGTCCAACCATTACGGCAGCTTCCAGACGGGGGAGCCTTTGACCTGGATAAATTAACTTGCCTGGAACATAAATAAGCTGAAACAAATGGATGCTCAATTTTCATGTGACAAGGAGGCAAACAAAACCAGCTAGCTTATTATAGTTAGCTTACAGGGAAATAAAGCAGCAATGAAAGAACAAATTGAAAATATTAAATCTGGTGAAAAATGAAAGTAAGGATCCTTCAGTTGCAGCACATAAGTCTCTCTACCAAAGCTTGGTATCTTGATCCTCTGGTGATGCCAGACACCCCAACTTATTACAAGGCTAAGACACAGTACTCTACAAATTGAATTTCTAAATTTGTGAAGAATCAGGTAGAAAAGGGAATAACTAGAAATGAGGCCAAACATTTGTTTGCAAAAAGAAATGAGAAGAAGCACAAGGAGGCATTTTAAAGACTTGTAACAATGAATGTTTGTGAAGGGAAGAAGGGGAGAATGAAGGGGAACTTCAAATTGTAACTGCTCAGCAGCGACAATTCATGACCAAGGAATAGCTTGTGACACCCCTTTACAGACTCTTTGTAGAACCACTTTTGGCAGCAGCCCCCAGTGGGCTGTTCGTTAGTTCTTTTTGTATTAAAGCACAAACGTGTGTCTAATTTGCCTCAAATGGTACAATAAAAAAATCCCCAACACATCATATATACAGTGGGATTTTCTCAATTGCTTTTGAGAGTTTTAGAAATGTCCCTTGTGATGAGATGGGATTTCTTAGATTTTAGCCTTCTATTATGAGATATTCTAACAAAATTAAGTCAGATGCTAAGCTAAAGTTATATTAGGAAGTTCATAAATTTTGAGATGTAGAAGTGTTTTTGCAGGTCTGTTTTTGCTCTAACCATTTCTAATGAAATAGTGGGGCAGCTTCTCCCACATAGCAAATGAAAGCAAATTCCTTACAAAAATAATGTGGAAAACAATTCAAGCATATAATTTTAATTGTTTACCTAAATTCTGATTCCTATCTGTTTAAATTCCATACAGTATCATACAAAACAATTTGCAGTCAATGTTATTTATGATGCTGTGATAGGAGTATGCAAATAATGGTGTGATGTGCTATAAACTCTTTCATCTCCCGAGCAGAGGGTTTATAAGTGGGACCTGTGGTGTACCAATCCAGCAAAGAACAAAACTTCCCAAGCAGCTCATGTGGCCCTTTGTGGAGGAGCTTCTTTCTCAGTTTACTGACTCAATCATTTCTAGTGGCAAAATCTGTGCTTCCAAATGTTGTTTCAATCAGTGAATATCATCAGTCCTAGAAGTTGCTCTCTGTAGAATCACCTAGAATTTTCCATTTAGGAAGAAACAGTGAATCTTTCCAAAGTAATTCCTCATTTGCCCTGCTTATCTTTCTATAAAACGTGTCATACTAGAACGACGCAGAATTGAGCCTTAAATGGCATGTTGATTCCTAAATCCTTGTCCTTGGAATTGTTCTCCTCTACAGATATGTGGGGCATGACTGTTTTCAAGAGACTAGCTAGATGCTTTTTACCTAGAATGTGGGAAACTAGAAACAAAAGATATCTCCCACCATTGCTACAATTTATGTTTGATTAGGAAATTTGTTCATCTTAGCTTTCAAATATTGCTAGTAGAATGACCATTTAATCAACTACTTTCACTACTTACTCGACTAAAGAACATGGTGTTCAATTTTACTCTGTGTGTGTGACAAGAAAAATAATTTATGTAATCATTGCACTGGGAAGGATACTGGGAAGGAAAATTTGCCAAAGGAATATTACAGTCTTTTTTGTGTTTGGGCCCAAACACATTGAGCCTACAGATACAGACTGTAGATTTTCAGAGAAAAGAAAACTTCATGCAAGTTCTCTATATCAAATATGGCAGTCTTTTCACTAACAGATTACTCACTCATTTCTATAACATAATGCACTATGGAAAAACAGAACGTTATCGAAAGCTATTTTTCTACCAAATGTTATCTGACAGGTACATCGAGAACACACAAGGGGAGAGGAACAAAATCCAAAAAAAGAGAAGTTCTGTAGAGAGCTTAAATATGGACATAAAGTGTTAAAGATGCCCAATTTCATGCTGAATTTAAACATACCAGAGGGCTGACAAGAAGGTCCAAAACAAATTGGTGATTTTAGATAAATTTATACTCCAACATTTTGCAAACAGATTTTCAAATCTTGAAAGATCTTGAAAACTAAGGCCTTCTCAGAGACAAAGATGAATATGACCATTAATATCTGTGTAACAGAGAATTACATTATTTGTGATATATTCAGTTGATAAAAACTATAATAAATAAAAAGGTACATTTCAATTAAATTAATAAAAGGGAAATTAAATTAGTGAATTAGTAGATCTGTGTTTTGCCAGATGTAAGGAAAAGCTGCGTGTTTATAGATAACTTTTTCTCCTTAAAGCAAAAAAAAAAAAAGGGCCTGTTTTGGCAACTTGACCATCCTTGTTTCTAGTTCCTGTCTTGTCTTCAGAAATCCTACATCCTTCTTGAACCATCCTCCTGCCTTTCCTCTTCTAATCTAAATTCATTATGCAATTTTATTTTGTGACCTTGACTTTTTAACCTTCTAACTCCAACCTAGGGCACGCTAAATCCTCTTCAGTAATGAGCTTCTAACTTTCTGCTGAGTCACCAGGAAACTGAGAATATAAAGGTATAGTGAAAGCAGAATTTATTTGTTTCATAAGGCAAATCTCATGAGACAAATTCCCAGAGTAGTATGAGAAATCATGTTGGAACACTTCTCCATCCCTTAAAAAAAATGTTCTTTATTAATATTTTTGGTTATTTCACACACCTTTCCAAACAGAAAAATATTCCACAGCAAGCTAAGCTGTCTGTTACTTTGTAAGCTGACTCTCCAGGTTCCTCTGTGCACTGAGAGAGACTTTTACTAAGTGTAAAATGGACTTGGATTCTTTGTGCTAACGGATAATTGCAAGAATGACTCTGACACATACCATCCATTTGCTTATGCATTCCTATACAATAGTTATCTTTCTGAATAAAATTAAACTCCTCAACTGTTGGTTCCTCAACTCAGCTTTCTGAATTTTTCCTTGCTAAATTTTTATAGCAAGAATATGTTGAAGTTATGAATTTACATAGCCTGTGTGTTATGTTGTAATTATAAGAATATGATCTGGAATTATGCTATGCGGAAGTCTCAACCAACTTAAGCAATATAATTCAGCTAATGTAAAATGCAATAAATATAAATAAATATAAATTTAAATAAATATAAAATGTAATAATGTAAAATAAAAAGGCATATGAAATACATTTAATATATTTGTACAGGAAAACTGTGAGCAAAAATAGATCAGGGAGAAGTGAGACTTTCTCTCAGAAATTGAGAACATCTAAAAATTTTCAAATGTACATATTTGCTAGTTAATATTAGCAATAGATACCCGTAGTTTTTTTATTTGTTTGTTTTGTTTTCTTTGGCTAAAATTCACAAAATCATCAATATTTTTTTCAGGAAAAAACAATCTGCTAATATCCACTTCTGCAATTGACTTCAGTTGGACAATTAAAACTCAGTTAACCTACCAAAGACCAGTATTATTAGAACTCTTTAGGACTTATATTTTCTCTTCTAAAGCTAGATTAAAAATTAAGAGATCTGTGGTGAGCAGGGTGGGCAAGGGGAAAGAGATGTATGAGGGCCTCTTTACTGACAATGTGAGCTCATGAGTACCTGTCATCAGCACCTTTGACTGAAGAGCAGTGCATATGGGCCAAAAAAATTCTGAGGAGGCATTGTAATGCTGAGAGTAAATTGGTGTCTTCACGAGGTGATTTGATTATTTGGTGGAGAGTACAGAAAGAGTACGAAGAGGCAGATGGAACAATTTGTGAGAAGCAGGAAAAGAAGGACACCGAACAAAAGAGAGAAAAGAAAGAGCGCTGAAGAGAAAGAGGAACAGTAGTTAGCCATGGGAAAGAAGAGACTTGAGAATAGGAGAGGAAGTAAAAATAGAAAGAATAAAAACAATGGATGCAAGTGTAAGGGTAGAAAATGGGACAAAATAACCAGAACCAACCAAGAGGTGTTAAGTGATATAAAGAACAAAGCTAGGAATGAAGAGGAAGCAAAGAGTGTCAGGGTATAGAGGGGAAGAATGTCACAAAAAAGAAAAAAGAGGGAGAAGAGCAGAAAGGGGAAGGTGAGGGAAGATAACAGGTGGAAAGTGTGAGGGAGTTGTGCTAAGTATCAGGCAAGAGAATTTAGAAACACTAGCAGGGTTGCTCAGTTTTGGCATACTGCAACACAGCAGTGCATGCGTGCATGGGTGTTTGACAACCTGGGTAAAACAATTGGCACAAACCTGCTTGTCTAGAGTCTAGAGACTTTCAGAATGGGAGGAAGAGGCCAGAGTGGATGGGAAATGATAGCCAGAGTTCTGGACACAAGTGTTAGGAGACCCAGGTCTGCCCTGGCCATTCCTCATACCACCTTGGGCTGCTAGAGCCTGCCAGCACGTGAGATTGTTCTCCTGCCAGTCACTTTATGCTCACTGACTGAAGCAATCTGGTGAGGAAAGGAGAAAAAACTACATGGAAAAATGAGAAAGAAATATCAAAAGCCTATCATTGCCATTTTCATATTGCCTAATTAGAACAGTATTTCTGGGGATGGGAACAGAAATGGAGGCTGGACTGGGAATGGGCAGCTGTGAACATTTCTCAGAGCATCCGTTTAGAAAAGGTCAGGCCTCAGAGGGCCCCGTGTCTCCTGATGGTTTCAGTGTTTCTCCAGTCTGGTTGTTACCACAGTGACATAACTATTTTGTTGTGGTTTGCTAAGGAAATAAATTATTTGCTCTCAGTAAATCCCAGTTACCACCTCTTATTCTTTTCTGTGTCAACATGATCTCTTTCCTTCAGTTATTTAAAAATTGTTTGAAATTAAATTGAAGAAATAAATATTTCATGAACAATTTAATACTCCTTCAGTGGTGCAAAGGAATACAGAAAATGTGAGCCCCCGAAATACATCTTAGACTGCATCTTCAGGTTACTTTTCAAGAACACAAGGGAAATTCATGACTCAGAATTATTATGGGTTCCTTTGCAGCAGTTAGTTTTCAGATTTTTATTATGCAAAGTAGAAGAATTATGTCCTGTTTATGTTAGCAATGCATCTCAAAGATGAACAGAACTTTCCTTCTGTTCTACCCCTGCATATTTCCCTCCTTTCTTTTTTACTCGTTTTTCCAGGTTGTCAGCTCAGACAAGCTTGAATGAATCCCATGCAAGTCCCACTGACCTGACTTCCCTATGGCAGTATATAGACATAACACCAAAACAAGCTGATTTTAGTTGCAATCATCAGAAAATAAAGAAGTGGTCATTTCTGTAAGTAGTATACCATCTCTCTTCTGCTTTTTGCATTTAGCGTTGCTTACTGTACAGTGGTTAGATAAACAATTTCTGTTATCAAAAGCAATAGGTATGGAGAGAAAGACTTCTGAATGAAGTCGCATTTCTTTAGTGTAAATCTCTGAAACTAGTGAATTTCATAGCATACCATGACTTTGGGATCATTTCATGACCTTTTTCCCTTCTCTTTGCTTTTTTACTATTTAAAAAGCAAATGCCAGCTTTCTCCAATAGCTGCAACCTGTGTGAGTTCAGCACTTCTCCTTTATTGACAGCAGCCTTAGGCTGAAAATATCTGTGGGGTGCAAAACCTTGTGATCCTTGTTCAACAGAATTATGCCAGCAGAAGTCCTTAAAATTGACACATTACCCAGCAAAACTGCATTTTTCTCAAGTGAGCTCACATAATCCGTTTATCATATTGTTACAATGTGATGTCTTTACTACACACCTTCACTTATGAGAGGAGCATTTTGCTACTGCTGTATCCAACTATGCTGCAGTAGTAAAGCATTATTGAACATACTGAAGAGCACGAACTCATACTATTTCACCATCTTAAAAGCATCTATATGGGCAGAACAATACGCTCCATCATAGGCAAGTTAAACATAAGGTATGTTTCCCAATTTCTTCTATTTTATTTTTTTATGTTATCCTTTCCTTAATTTCCAGAATTTTTATTTGTGGTAGTGTCCCTACTAGCATTATTGTTGTTGTTATAACTATTTATATCATGCTCATATTTTAAAGGAAAACTAGTCTTAATGAGACTTCTGTCAAAGAGATTGTATCAACGAAAGGATTAGCTTCTTTCCCTTCATGCTTTGAAACAAAGTTGGCTTTGAAAAAGTCTTATCATTCTGCTAAAGATAATGTTGCAGACTAAGTCACAATCTGATTAGTCAAAGCAAGTTAATTAATCTTCAAATGCATATTTAATCACACATCCTATGCATCTCGGCACAGTTCAAGCATTAAGTACATTAGTCATTACTTTTCAGTAAAAGGTAAAGTGAACAACATCTAAAATTTGAGAAGTACAAATTTTAATCAAAAGTGCATTAAAAGTATATCATCTGGGGATCTGCACGGATGAACCTCCAGATGACTGGCTTCGTGACAGAGGAACGTGGCTGAAAGTTTTTAATATGTGACTGCAGTTTCGTATCTGATCTGAATGGGCACAGTTCAGATCCAGCTGGTAAGTTTCTGTTTCATAGTTACCACTGAGGGGCACGCATCTGTAGTTTACTTGGGCAATTCAGTCTTCAGGCCAAAGATCAAACTAAGAGTAGAGCAGTGAGACACCCAGGCAGGGCAATCTCTGCTGCCTTTTCCTGTGAGGTGTTTTTTCTTTCAGAGTTAAAACAGAAAACTTTTCAGGGAGCTTTGAAAACTCCTGTGATAGGTCTCTCTCTTCAATTTACATTTGCAAATTACATTACATTTGATGTCCATTATCTAAATATCCATTTACTTCATTCATTTGCCTTAAACAGGGACGTTTCTGCTAATGCTTGCTTTTCTGTTGTTTCTTATAATCTTTTTCCTATTTTAAGGAGATATTATCATTTCATTATTTTTAATGGGACCAATTTTTAAACTTGGCATTTGGATAGAGCGACCCTTAGAAAGCAGGTGTCTGTTTTAAGAAGCCAGTCACAAAGGTGGTGTTTTGTGTTTTTTTTTTTTTTTTTTCCCCTTCACCATCTTTTTTAAGTGTAACAGCTGCCTGTGACACTTTTAACTAAATAACAGGAATTTTTGATTTTCTGCTCGATGGCCTCCTTCCTGAAAAATCAGCTTTCAACTGTTGCATATTTTAGTGAAAACATCACAGCATTTTACATAGCAAGAAGCTGTGATGTCATTACTGCTGAGTTTTGATCACTGCAGGAGACTGCAGATTGAGAAGAGCCTCACAAGCAAAGTAAAACAATAGCTAAGCACATTTTAATTTGTACAAATGTACTGTATTTCATAATTTGTTTCTACATGCAAGTTTTTCTTTAACAAACATGCTACAAATGTGTGACATTGATGGTGGAAGATGTGCTCGTTCTGAGAGCCGTGATGTTGTATAAATCAACTATTTCTTAGCACAGCTGTTCCTTTAATATATGAAAGAAGCTAACTTTCTCTGTCAGCAACTGGAAAGGAGTTAATTGGATTCTAGTCCACCTGTAGAGCTAATTAAGCAATTAGTTATAAATAAGCACCTGACAAATGCAAGACTTCTCCAGATTAAAATGGGTTGTGTAGGTTCAGCTCCTGGATGTTTCACAAGCCTTCAGATGATTGGTGGCTGTTGTTTAAAAGGTACTGTTCTCAATTTAGGTTATGTGGTACTGATTTTTCTGCTTAGTTGGTAGACTGAACTGTTTCAGTCATAATATCACTTTTAAAGTTCTCTTAGGAACCTCTTCTATTTTACTTATGTATTATAAAGAACCTGAAAACTGTTTCATGCAAACCTAAAATACTCAAAAAAGTATTGAGTCCTGTAACTGACTTCTTATCCTTGTCTTAAGGAGAAATCAGATCTAGGAGGATAAAAATGGAGAGTGCTTTTAGTATAGTTATCGTAAATTTGAAAGGGAACCACTATTACATGGGTATGACTTTTCCTTAGAAATGGGGAGGATAAAAATAAAATGCAACAAATGCTTATCTTTGAGCAGAATAGACATCAGCTAATAATTAGTAATTACAAAACTACAGTCCTTCTGCTGATTTTGAAGGGTCTGTCATTAAAAAGCTACAATGGGAGGAAAAAAAATAAATGACTCTAAGAGGACAGTCTTTGGGAAGGATGAGTTAAAGAAACGTCATCAGAAAAGTTCTTAGTGACAGTTTGTGCTGCTTATATAACAGGATATATTTGTCATGCGATGTAATTTTTGCGGAATGGTCTTTCACATCTAAACAGTTCTAAAGAACCAGGGAAGGCTAATCCTGTGTGACAGCTAACAGGCATAGCCAATGTATTCATTGTCACAATACTTTTTTAATATATAGCTTTCATTTTCATTTCCTGTCTGTCTAAGCAGGTATTTTCATAAGTAGTGAAAAATCTGGATTTTAAAAACTGACAGCTTTTTGTGAATGCTGAGATTAAAATTATCATATAATTTGAGCAGATGCGTAAGATCACGTACATAAATTTTGGACTTTACTCAGAAACTCCTTTGGAAGCAGGTTATTTAACTAATTATGGGAAGATTTCTTCCCTTCATTTTGAAATATCTGGTGCTGTCCTCAGAGAAGTAAGTATGAGTTTGACAAGATAATGGTATAATTTAATTAGACACCGATTTGTGTTGATCATGTAGTGGTCACAGTTCCTTCTTTGAAGAACTTCTTCCTGCTTTATAACTACTATTCTCTCTGCTTGAAAAATCTCTTCTTGTAAAAAGTGTGCAGCTTTTCAATGTTGAACTGGGGATGAGTCACAAAGCACTCAAATCTTTCTTCGCTCCTACCAGACTGCTCCACATCAGGTGTAATTGCATTTCTTCCATGTGAACCTTCTTGTGGCACATGCATCAAATATCTGGGATGCAGGGGGAGCGCAGGCAGGAGCTGTGTGGGACAAGCAGTTTGATGTTGACCCTGAGAAGGTGACTTCTGAATTTACAGAAGGAATTTTAATACAGCAGCATTTAAGTCCTCTGTGAGTGTGATCCATTAAGAATGTAAAAACCTTTGGGTTTATGATCTGCTCTCTTTGTACAGAGTGAATGGGATTTTATTAAAAAATCTAAACTGGTTGTTTCTAAAGCCAATAAATATAACTTCAAAAGCCCATGTGATCCACTCTGACAACTCATGGGGTCACATAAGAAATTATTTTTCTAGGAATTGGATGTTAAAATAAATGTTTCTTGTGTGTTTTGCTTCTACACTTAGTAACCTTAGAGTAGGATCCCACAGCCCTCAGCTGGAAGCTGTTTTAGCATTCTGTCTCTATGTACAGGAAACATATATTCAGAGTGAAGCAAATAAATTTTTATGAAGTTTTGATTTAGGTTAACAGAATGATTTTGGCCTACAAAAGACTTGTAGGAGAAGAGATCAACTCTGTATAATGTTTAGACAGTTCTTATGAATCACTGTTGTTACTGTTGTGCCATACAGGGTAACTCGGGGAACAGACAATTGCCATGTTTAGTCTGGGAGACCACCTAGTTTCAGCTAGGCAGTCTTGCCAAATGAAAGTTGGCAAGTAAACCATTACAAGTTCTGCATGAAATTAATAGTGAATAATAATAAAATAATAATTTAAAAAGTATGAAAAATTGAAAGTTGTATTTGAATATTTATAAAAAACATTTGTTCTCACTACAGCATTGGATTTATGGCTATTAAATCACTTAAAACCAACCGAGTCTTAGCAGTTGGGGTAAAACATTTCTCCAGACTGCTAAGTAGTCAGAGCTGAAATACCGGTGCCAATGCAGCCATGTAAACATTGAGGTGCGGGTAACCACGGGCTTCCTCTTCTATTGTTTAGTTCTAGAGTACAGCTCCCATTTTCAAGTTGGTGTTACCCAGCCAGCCAGTTATTCACTTCCTTTGCCAAAGCATTTTCATTCTGTTCCTCCCCCCATTATCAAACGGGTAAACAAGTTTATCATGTTTATGGAGAGCAAAGGTGCATGCTGTTCTGCTGGTTACCAGAACAAACATGGTACAGAAGAATCCTTCAAAGCATCCCCTGTTTGGATGAAAGCCCAGGAGCATGAGAACCGATCCTCAAGAGCCCTGATCTCAGCCTCTCTGGTACTTACAAGCCAAGTTACCATTCCCACCAACAGATATTATTCAAAGACCATGTTCTGAAAAAACACCCCCATGTCCAGGCTGCAAACTGTCTGGAATAAGCATAAAGGTGTTGTTATTTAAGAGCTCTGCATTGCACAGGGCATATTATATGATTTTTCTTTTATCAGTAGCCTTCTAATTAGTCTCAAGTGATTCAGATTGCTCCTTCTAAGTGTATACATGAGAGAGTATTTCAAATTGACAAGGGTATACTCCAGACCATGGGCTTTATACGGTTGTTTGTTGAAAGGCTATCTTTCCCTTTTTCAAGATAAGTGTGGAAAGTAGTCAATTGCTAACCAAATATTACTTTGAGCATACTCCTCCTCTCTGCTAGATGGCCTCCAGATGAAGGGAGTGTGTGCTCAGCTTTCACACAGAAAGAAATCAGAACTGGATCCTTCCCCATGGCCAATGGGTACTCTACAGTAGTCATAGAAGCTTAGAGTTCTTTGCAATAGATCTTGCTTTCCCTGTACCCAGTAGGGAAACTCCTGTGCTTCCAGTAATGGAAGAACTGGGTCATTTTGATTTAGTAACAATGCACCTTGAACTCTATATATTTCAGTGGCCAATCCTAATATGTAACTCCCACTTTCCTAGTAAGTTTTGGCCTTTCATAAAGAACATTAGAAAGATGCAAATGAGAAAATAAATTCTTAATCAGCAGTTTGGTACATAAATGCTTACTAGGCTAAAGGTCCACAGAAATTACTTCAGGTCATGCAGGTATAGAACCAAAGCATTATTTCATACCTTAACAAGCTAAATGAAAGCCTTATTCACAAGTGCAATCTTTAACTGATATCTAAATATTAATGTAAGGCAACAGAAGGATTTCTTGGTTTCAAGAAATGTAATCGAGCTTGCCAGAAAAATATATTAATCAGATCCACCTCTAAGCTAAGTTGTTGGGTTCTGTGTCTTATTGCATGTTGGAACTACATCACTGATGTTTGTACCGCTTTTGGATTACATGTGAGGCTATAAGAGAATAGGTGTTTTTACAAGATCCTTTCCAGGGAAAAGATGTCTTCCTTGTTGCCAAAACAAACAAAGCTACCAACAATGTAGGATAAAAATATGCTAGACAGACTCTGGAAGAGAATTAAATGCTTCAGTCTTCTCTTCCTCCTCTGTATGATACTGACAATGACATCTGTTTCAAGATATGATCATCTTAACATGGGTCCTATTTTTGCTACATGCTTAGATTGCACTGTCTGAAAAAATACTGAAGATGTGAAAACATGAAAGGGGAAAAAAAACAAAATTTGTTTACCTAGCAGAGCTATGTTGACGGTGACTTAACTAACAAATCTATTAGCTTCAGTCTTTCTTCTGTCACATTTTAATTAGTCCCTTCTGCTTCAAGAGAACATAAATACCACTGTTTCTTATCAGAGAAGAGAGAATATTGGCACCATGAAGGCTTAGCTATAAGGCTTATCAAAGCTAGGAAAGTTTAGCTGATACAAAGCAGCTTTTAGCTTCAGGATCTTAATTTTAGAATGTGTTAAATGTTGTAAAAGTTAGTCAATCCTTTTTCTGTATGATCTGTAAAGCTTCAAGTATTAGTTAATAGAGTAACATGGGCAAAATACTATGTGCTTACTAGCACATCTTTTTTCCTAGGGGAAGGAACAACATGTAATATAGTGTTTTTGCTTTGGAGCCCTGGTTTTGGATGTTTGCTTTAGTGTTGGTGCTGGGTTTTTTTGGTCTTTTTGAGGGATGAGGTTTTCCTCTACCATCTTCCTGCCTTCTTTCCTCCCCTTTAATTTTTTTTTTTTTTTTTTGGTACAACACACTGTTACGCAGCAGTTGGACACACACATACTTAGTCCTTGTTGAGTGGCTTTGTGGCATAGAAGTCAAGAAAACATCATCCACTGGTAACGGTGCAGGGCTGTAGAAAGGAGGAATAGCTAAAACCAGTTAGTCCTACTCTACTATTGTGTGAGCGTGTTCAAAGAAGCTGGCTGATGATTTTTGGTGCTACTATGAAAAGATCACTGATCTGTAAGTAGCTTACTTTGTGCAGTGCTCCATCTGAAACCTATAAAACAAGCACTTTAAGCTCTTTTTTTCCCAAGAGGCCTCCCTGAAAGTCTCTTAGGAGGTAGTTCAGGAGGACTTCAAAGAAAGAGTGAGGAATCTGGTCAAGGAGATCTAATCTCCAAGTGCAGAAGTACATTATGATGTCTTATTTTGATGTTAAACATCAAGATATGCTAAGAATGATAGTAACATCCCTAACAAATAGTTCTTAGTTGCAGCTTGCTCAGAGACTCAATGGGACAGCAGCTAGACCTTGCTAGCTGTGTTCTTGTACTGGGTCTGGCTGGAATGTTAACTTTCCCGGCAGCAGCCCATACAGTGCCGTACTCTGTACTTGTAGCTGGAACAGCAGTGTTATCACACCAGTGTTGTGTCTACTGCTGAGCAGCAGTGGCACAGCATTGGGCCTTTCTCTAACCCTCCTAGGGGGTGGGCAAAAAGTGAGGAGAGAAACATCACCAGGGCAGCTGACCTAAACCAACCAAAGGGATATTCCATACTATGTGATGTCACACTCAGCAATAAAAGGTGGAAACAGGAAGAAGAGGGGAGGGGTGGGCTCTCGTTGGGAAAACGTCGGTCCTCCTCTCAAACACCGGCTACGTGTGTTGAGGCCTTGCTTCAAGGACGTGGTCAATCATCGCTCATTTGTGGGAAGTAGAGAGTAATTTCTTTCCTCTGCACTTCCATATAGCCTTCATTTATTTTGTTTGTTTGTTTTCCTCCCTTCTTTTTATTTTCCCTTTTCCCCTCCCTTTTCCCCTTTCCCTTTTTATTTCCCCTTAGTTAAATTGTTTAGTTCATGGTAGTCTTTATTTAATTATTATAATTATTTCCCTTTAATTAAATTATCCTTATCTCAACCCGTGAGTTGTTCTTTGCTTTACTTCTCCCCCTCCTCATCTAAAGGAGGGGGAGTGAGAGAGCGGTTGTGGGGTTTAGCTGCCCAGCACGGTAAAACCACCACAGTTCTACAGTGCAAAGCAGGCATGGAAAACAAGCTGAAGACTTTTGCTCCAAAATCTTCACCAAACCAAGTAGACCTTGAATTCCCAAGCTCCTTTGATGTTGCAACTTGCTAAAATAATGACTTTTCTTTCTGTATCGTGCTTTTGGAGTCTGTTTACAGTAGGATTTCAGTTCCTATCCTAAGCAAAGCAAATCTCCCTGTTGTCCCCTGACAACACAGATCAGTCTTGAAGTGTGCAAACTGTAGGACAGAAGTAATCCAAGTAATGCACGTCAGTCTGTAGGGCCAGTTTCAAGCTGATCTGAAGAAAACTCCACCCCTGAAACACACAGCATGTTTTGGGTCCACTGCACAATCTGTTCTGCGCTACAAGTCTACTCTTACCTTATAACAAGTTGTTAACAAGGTAACATAGGTATAGTCTTAGTCTTGTGAGAAGCTGAGCTCTGGTTGGTTTGGCCAATTGCTTTGGCAATTCCAAGATACTCCATCAGGACAACCCTTTGAAGAATCTCCAGTTCTTGCTGTGCTAAAACCTGTAATCAGAAATATGAGGAAGTAGAGAGTAAAGTAGATTCCTGGTGTCTTTTTTCTCCACTCTTGGAAATGGAGAAACATGGTTGGTTTCTATATTTCTACATTTAAATAGCAATGTCTGTAATTGTAATCACAGCTCTCAATGTGTCGGCAGTAATTAAAGCAGACAATTTTAGCTGTGGATGTAAAATATATGAGGAAATTCTCAAGAACATGTATTTATATCAGATGCACTAAGATAAGCAATAAAATAAGTACATCCATCTAGATCCTCAGTATATATATCAGCATAACTTCATTCTTTGCAACAGTGATGGATCAGTCCAGCTCACCCTGTAATAAGAGATCTAAAATGCAGGTTGACAGTAAATGTTGGGTCAGTGTTTTCCAGAATGTATATTCTAATATGAGAAGAGAGTAAGGCTGCTTTAAGCAGTTGTTGGTGTGTAGCCTTTAATGAAAGGAAAACAATGCTGTCTTGGACTGAGATTTCTGGGAGATATTATGCCTAAGTAACTAAATAGAGGAGGAAAAGTATCTAAGATATTGGAAATTCTGTCTTGTGCAAGGTTACTGGCTGTTAATCTGATGAGAATGGTAAAACATAACATGCTAAACCTTGATTCCTGAGATCTGTGAATGTCAACAAAAAATTATGCAGCATTATTGGTCCCGAGGGTTTGGCTCCAGAGGATAAAGTAATTTTTGCAAACAAAGCAACAATAAAATATCAATCTTCTGAAGGAGGCTTTGCAGTACCTAGAAACTGGCTTAATACTTGTTTTTCTGGAGCTTTGTAGGTTTACCCTTCACAAGTGGATTTTCATTTTTGCTAGATAAATAACTGACCACCAGTCAGATTCACGCAGGAGAGAAATTACAAATTTACTTTTCCTTCCTTTGATCTGAGGGCTGGCACAAGGCTGCTGTGATCCCAGCCCAGTTCAGCTCATTTGATGACTGGCTTCAGCAAGCCCATTGAGAAGCTGAGGGCAGCCACAATCCATAGGCACATTTGCATCAAAGGCTCTCCACATGCTAGAGCTGGAAGACCACAGCATAACACTGACTGTACTGCTTGCCTGCTTCCCCAGGAGTCTTCTTAACTATGGGAAAACCCAACAAACAGAATAAACAATCTTCTGTTTTCCATCTGCTTGTATACAGATAAATAATTAATTGCTAGAGAGAAAAAAGTTAGTTTGTGATCTGTAATGCATGCTGGGGAAAAATGCTTTTCAGTCTCTGGACCATTTCAAAGGCATCTGTGAAAGGCAACTACTTACTAGTAGGCTTAAAATTGCTTAGATTTACACCTTCACTAGTTGGCACTCCACAAATCTGTTGAATGCTTCTGTATAGAGATTTCATGATGCAGGGAAGGGGCAATCTGTGGGAAATGTTTTGGTCCTGGATCAAAAGAGGTATCACTCTGCAGTGTATCCCTTTTGCTGGCACATAGTTTGGGTTGTAGGTACACAAATAGATGCACTATTCTGAAGCATGGAAGAACAGTTTCCGAAAAAATGGCCTAAAAGTTTGAGAATATTGCAAATATTCTCTCTTGAGAAAGCAAACAATTTATTCTCTAGAGGTGTGGAAAGTTAGTCACTTGCAAGAAAATAAAGATGTGAAGAATAGTATAGTAAAAAAGCTAAAGATGTCAAAATGCCTGGGGATACAGCAAAATAGCAAAGTAAACACTGCTGTGTTTTTCAAATTGGTGGATATTGTGTCTTTGTTCAGACAAGTAAGTGTATTAGTTCAAATAATGCATTACCTTTTGCATAAAGGGAACTGACACTGGAGGCAAAGGGGAAAAAAAAAAAAAACACCTCCAAAGTGTTGCAAGGATGTGATCTACAGTCAGCTTTTGAGCAAGAAACTATGGCACAACAGCCAGTAAGGTCAGTCCCTGATGGAAAGCATGCTCCTTGGGATGCCCAGCAATAGGTGAGCACAGGCTAAATACTTTTCAGAGTTGCCAAGCTGTAAGAGTAAGCTCCTGCATGTCGTACAGCTCCATGCAAGACATAATGGTAGAGGATATTCCAGGGTACAGTGGACACACCACTCTGCTCCCTGTCATCTCACTAGGCTAGGAGCAGTAACTGGATTGTTAGAGGTCAAAATCTGTTTTCAAAAATAATAATTTCTCTCCTTGGAAGTTTTGTATGGGTCTTTCCAGAGACATTAAAAGGAGTGATTTTCAAAACTTGCTGGGAAATTCTTAGGGTAGATTTGCACCTGGACATTGCAAGTATATCAGCTGGAGACTTTCAACATGTAATATTTCACCTGTAGTGTGGGGGCAGAGGAGAAATAATGAATCTTTCATGATTTATAATAAACTTCCTGAGAACAAGTCTCAAATGTCTCGTTTCAGTGGATTAATGTAGTTGCTTAAGCTTTCCATAGAGCTGGACAGAGAACATCAGTATGTATTTCACACACTTTGGATGCAGGGCCCAAGAAGGAAACAGGAACTGGATAACAATTCCAGAAAGCTGGCCTTCAATTTTCTGCAATGAAAGATGCTTCATGTTGGAACCTTCTGATTTCCAATATGCACTTGCTGTTGATAAGAAGTCTGGAGATGCTTTTTTTTTTTTTTTTTTTATCTGTTTGCTTTATCTGTTTGCTTTTTTAACTACTTTCTTTCTGCTAGTCTGTTTTGTGCTGATCCCAGTCTTCACGACTCACATGTCCAGAAATATGGTGGTGCACAGAAGTGTAAGTTTGACCTCTGTGTTCTCCTGCTATTTTTTATCACTTTCTAATCTACAGTTAAATGATTGGAAGAGACTGCTTTGCTGGCAAATACAAATTAATGGAAGACCTTCTAAATCATATTCTGATTAGAGTCTGATCTGGTCTGTAAACGATGTTCACGTTACATATTGTAATCTGCTTTCCATTCACTCCATTCTTTCGGACCAGTTTGTGGTCCTGGAATCCAGACCAGTCCTAAAATAATCAGACAGAGAATGTCTTCTTGGCTGTTGGCCACTAAGTGGTGGACAATGAAGCCATTTAAACAGAGGTTTTTTCACATAGTACAATTTGTGATGGAAACCAGATTTATTGCTTAAATGACCTGACCCTTCTCACAGTTGGGCCCAATTTGGTTAATTTTGTGAAGCCCTGTACATCCTAGGGCAGCATGTCCTGTGACAGTAAATGATCTGCCCTATATTTTAGATATATCAGAGCAGTATTTAATTAAAATGCGTACATTCTGCGTAATGTAACAACAGAACTGAGGCCAATCCTGGCTCCCAAGGAAATTATCTACGCTAACCAAAAGTAATTTTCCCTCCACACTGTGTAAGTGTTTCTTTTATTAAACTTATTAAAACCGTTTTCAGCTTTGATGTTCTGCAGCTTTTTGGCTGATGTTTTCATCAGACAATATTCATCCTCCCAAGGAATATGTTCTTCTTTCGGAGCAAATACTGGCACTACTTAGTAATTTATTCCAGTTTTAAATTAACTGCATTGAAAACGTTTTAAATTGACAGACCTGGAAATGAACTTTTATCCACAGAGCAGAAATGGCACAAGCTACAGTACTGCCAGCTCCTCTTCATTATCCTGTGCTAGCACCTGTTGAGAGAGATGGCAGGCCAGTTGTTATGCTCACCAAGTCCTTCTTGCATCCTCCTCAGCCAGATCCGTCACCAGTCTCCTTTCCTGTTCCCACCAGTTTTAATGATGTGTTGCTTTGAATATCCGCATACCTATTCTGGCTGCGAAAGTTCATCGGGGTTGTGGGTTTAGAAGCTAGTCCTAAAGGTTGACTTCTTGCTTTCTCTCCTGAATGAGCATGATGGAGAGGGTTGTAGGGAACTGATTTTAAGACAAGTTAGTAAATTTCCATGTAGTTCTTGGAAATAATCATTCCACAATGAGGACCAAGAGTCTTAGAAGCAATGTGAATAGAGTCCTAAGACTACTTCAGTGACAAGAACTGTGTGCTTGACTATGTGCAATGACTGGTTACGAGCTTATTCAGTGTCTCTTACAATTACAAAAAAGTAATAGTTAAAATGTGCAGCTACATAGTAAAGATGCATTTTTTTTTATTTTTTATTTTTTTAAAAACATCAGACACTTCAGATATTGTGGGGGGATAGGTTTCGTAACAGACTTTTTTTCTCTTTCAAGCACTGTTAGTAATAAAGCAGCTTCTTTAGACTGGCATTTTCCAGTGCCCTATTATTGCATGAAACCATCATACTATCACTTCCATAAACATAACAAGTACATCTTGACTATAATTAGATTTCTCATCTCTGCCATTTTTAACAGATAGAAGGTTCCACAGCCTCTTTCTATCATGGTTAGAAACTTTCTTCTTTTATCTGTCCCAAGCATGCATATGACCACCATATGCTCACTTATTCTTATGCCAGTACTGTTGTATAGCTGTTTCCTCTCTTTAGTTTATAACCCAGTGGATGTTAAACCTACAAAGATGAAGTTTATTCCCCTTTGGGCTCCTTTTTTTTTTTTTCCTAACCCTAATTATCCAAACTTCTTTTCTATGCTATTATGTGAATAAACTCTCTTCTACTAGTTGTCCTTACAGACCTTCCCTGTTTACACTGACAATGCTTTAAAAATTATTGTCCAGAAAGCTGGATGGTTACCACCTTTAAATCTGTGTTTGCAATGGAAGTAAACTCTTCATGGGGTGTGTGAACTGAGAAATGGACAGCAAAGGATTAATAAGCTGCTTACTGTCTTAAACTGGACTCATTAATCTGAAGAAAGTGTTGGATCTGAAAGAAGTTGAGGAGGGGACAGAGCAGCTCTCTGGAAGCTGAGCTGGGAAAAGAAAATAAAAACAAAAAATACTCTAGTAATGCTCTTCTAAAAGCGCAGCCCAACAGAGGCTGTGGAGGTTCTGCTAAAATTGTTCAGTGCAATTAGCTGCCCCAGCTGGAGTCAATCTAAGAAGCTAAATTATATGAACCAAAGTTTGCACATTGAACCAAGGTAGCTTTCTGGTTTGAGGTTTTCCTAGAGCTGAGCTCTCACTCCCATGAGTGTGAGACCTGTGCTGCAATCAAGAAATGCTGCTCCAGTTTCTATTGGGCAGTACCCCAGAGGCAGTAGAAGAGCTGATGTTATTCTTGACCACGATGAAGGGACCTCTACCTCTCATTTGCCAGAATTTGTGCATTTGCAAGAATTAAGTGGCAGACGCTCCAGCCAGGACTAGAGGGGCCCTGCCTCTGGCCAGGTAGAGGAGAGGGATAACCGGATTTATTGGACTGTGTGGATCCGATGGCCTGGAACATCAGAACCACAGGAATACAAAGCTTTAGTGGACACTGGCGCACAATGTACCATAATGCCATCAGGCTACCAAGGGACAGAACTCACCTGTATCTCTGGAGTGACAGGGGGATCCCAACAACTATCTGTACTGGAAGCTGAAGTGAGTCTAACTGGGAATGAGTGGCAAAAGCATCCCATTGTGACTGGCCCAGAGGCTCCGTGCATCCTTGGCATAGACTATCTCAAGAGAGGGTACTTCAAGGATCCAAAAGGATACCGGTGGGCTTTTGGCATAGCTGCTTTGAGCACAGAGAAAATTAGGCAGCTGTCTACCCTGCCTGGCCTTTCAGAAGACCCTTCTGTTGTAGGATTGCTGAAGGTTGAAGAACAACAGGTACCAATTGCTACCACAACGGTGCACCGACGGCAATATCGCACCAACCGAGACGCCCTGATTCCCATCCATGAGTTGGTTCACCGACTGGAGAGTCAGGGAGTAATCAGCAAGACTCGCTCACCCTTTAATAGTCCTATATGGCCAGTACAAAAGTCTAATGGCGAGTGGAGGCTAACAGTGGACTATCGAGGCCTGAATGAAGTCACGCCACCACTGAGTGCTGCAGTGCCAGACATGCTAGAACTTCAGTACGAACTAGAGTCAAAGGCAGCCAAGTGGTATGCCACAATTGATATTGCTAATGCATTTTTCTCCATCCCTTTATCTGCAGCATGCAGGCCGCAGTTTGCTTTCACTTGGAGGGGCATCCAATACACCTGGAATCGGCTGCCCCAGGGGTGGAAACACAGCCCTACCATTTGCCATGGACTGATCCAGTCTGCACTGGAGCAAGGGGGAGCTCCTGAGCATCTTCAGTACATTGACGACATCCTCGTGTGGGGCAACACAGCAGAAGAAGTTTTTGAGAAAGGGAAGAAAATAATCCAAATTCTCCTGAAAGCTGGTTTTGCCATTAAAAAGAGCAAGGTCAAGGGGCCTACACAGGAAATCCAGTTCTTGGGGGTAAAATGGCAGGATGGACGTCGCCATATTCCAATGGATGTGATCAATAAAAAAAACAGGAATTCCCCAGGGAAGAAGCAGCTCTTAGTGTCTGCAGTGAAAGGGTAATTCTGAAAGGATTATTAAGACACAGGAAACATATGCAAAAGTACAACATGGATTTTGATGTTTAATATACTTCTACATTTTTAAGTTCACTTAAAATTATGCATCATGGGGAATCCCTGATAGGAAAGAACTGAAATTGAATGTGTGTAGTTATTTGGTCTTGTTTGGTCACAAATATTTTTCCTTGAGAACAGATTAATAAAACAATTAAAACGTGTTTTAACGGTTCTAGTCTTAGACCGCAGTGTCATGGCCAAATTCTAACTCAGGCAGTTAGCATTCACACTTTCCCTGTAACTTGCACTGGAAGCAACAAACTACCTAATTTGTCTTATATCTTGTGGACCCAGCTGAAATCTGCCATATAATGTGCCAATAATGTGTCACTGAAGAAAGGCTGATGTAACTATTGCATGCTGCTGTGATGGGGGAAGAGCTCTTTGAGAGGCATTTATGTAAACATTACACAAAATGTGAAATGGTATTTTCTCATTCTCAGGGTAAGAAAACACTTTAAGTAGTATTTATACTTTGTCTATTGAGAAATCTACCCTTTAATTGCTGGTATGATAAATTTGATCATGTTCTAGACTTAGGCTGAAGGTTCAATGGATTTTCATATTTCTATTGTCCATTTTTATTTATATCACAAAATCACAGATTTTGTAATAGAAGTACCTTCATTGCCACAGAAGCTTCTTGTAAACTGAATGTTTTGATCGCTTTAAGTAAGATCTACAGTTCATAGAATCACAGAATGGTTTGGGTTGGAAGGGACTTTAAAGCCCATCCAGTTCCAACCCCCTGCCATGGTCTGGGACACCTCCCACCACACCAGGTTGCCCAAAGCCCCATCCAGCCTGGCCCTGCATATCTCCAGGGATGGGGCAGCCTGTGCCAGGGCCTCACCACTCTCTGAATATAGAATTTTTTCCTTGTATCTAATCTAAACCTACCCTCTTTTAGTTTAATGCTATTTCACCTTGTTTTGTCCCCCTGAAAAAGAGTCCCTCCCCAGCTTTCCTGCAGCACTAGAATGCCACTATAAGGTCTCCCTGGAGCCTTCTCTTCTCCAGGCTGAACAACCTCAACTCCCTCAGCCTGTCTTTGTAGGAGAGGTGCTCCAGCCCCAGTTCCAACAGACAGAAAGAAAAAAATATATATATATATTTTTTTTTTCAAGAGTTCGGGATAACCTTTGTAGGAGATAGCTTTCACATAATTCTTCAAATGAAAAGCACTGTATAGATGACAAAAACAGGGTCCAAAGTGGCTGGTTATATTGAGGAAAATACATGATTATTGACTCCCTGTATACTGAAATGATACTGAGTTATGCTTGTTCTCTTATAAGGCAAACTGTCACAGCTGGGTCCTCATCTTGACTTAGTTCTTGTAAGTTCCTCTATGGGAGTTTTGCTCTGTGACCTACAAGGAATTCATGGAGACCAATTCTTAGTCCTCACAAGAGATAATATACAAACAGATACAGGGGCAAATAGCATGGATAAGCAATAAGCTTATCTGTGGCTAATCCTTCCACTCGATCCCCCACTCCCACCAGCAGGTCTTCAGAGTTGAACTTTTTCCTGGTGCAGCTTGGATTTCTGCAGATGCATCCCAGATCAATACGGTATGAAACTGTTGTTCACACTCTGGGACCTTAAGTACCTATTACAACAGCATTAAGGTTTTTATGTGCCTGGAAAAGAAACAGACTGGATGAAAGCAGAGCTCAGAAGCAGTCAGCTGCCTTCAGACCTGCCTGCGAGCTGTGTGGGTATGGGTGTGATGCCAGCTCTTCGCCTCTGGCAGCAGTGGTTACAGAACACATGGTAGGTGTTTGAACAGTCGTATGCCTGACAGTCTCTTGTTTCCCACACTTCCTGCTGCTGCAGCAGTAAGAAGATCTCTATATATGTATACATTCATGAAGTCTGTTTGTGCTGAGTGTCTCTGCAAACTAGGCGGAGGCACCAGGCATGTTTTCTGCTGCTTGCCTCTTCAGATAGTGTTGGCTATCTTCTCCTCTGGCTGTTGCTCCCCACTCACACTGCTGCTTGTGGTCTGAGAGCATTAACAGCCCTCCAACATTTTGACCTTTTCTTCTGAAAAGAAGGTTATTTTCTGAAGAGCTAACAACAAATTCTTCTTCTATCATCTAAATAATTCTTTTCCAAAACACTCTTCCATTTTATTTTTTTCCAAAGAAAATAAACTGTCATCTTGCTTTATTAACCTCTCATCATTCTGATCATTCTCCTGGAGTCTCTCTTTATCTTTTTTAAAAGAATATACTTCAAACTGAATGTCATCTTGCCCACTGAGATCCCACCAGTATCAACTAGAGTAAAAGATGAACCCCTTTCTCATATGCTTATTGATATATCCTGGCACGTCATGTTGTCTTTTCTGCAGCAGTGTTAGCTGGTAGATTAATTGGATTTTTTTTGGTTCACCATGACAACAAAATTATTTTCTACTATACTGCTCCTAGCCAGTTATTCCCTCCCGTGCACACTTCATCTGTGTTTCTGTCTGCTTCTAAAGTGTAGTTTTAGTCTCTGACTTCCACCTTTTATTTTTGGACCAGCTGTCTGACACAGCAGTACCCTGTGATTCTCTTCTTTAGAGCTACTGCAAAACCATTCCAAACGTTTGCCTGCTTGTTCTGTGTGTGCATTCCTTTTGTATTCGGGTACTGAATAATGGGAGATCATGAACATAGCCATGAACCCATAGGACAGCTAACTATGCTTGCTTTACTTCATGATGAGACTTATACAATAACATTACCCAAGTACTACTTGCTTTTAAGAATGACAGAGAATTGTACAAAGTCTTCCTACAGTTAGGGTATAGCTACAGACATGAGTTTGCATTGGTCATGATGAGCAGTCTGAGGTGGAACATGGCTCCTTAGCAGGAATTAGGAAGTATGAGACTTCATTAACACATTAAAAAAAAAAAAAAAAAAAAAAAAAAAAAAAGAAATTGAAATAAATCCAATGGTAATGGTTAACTGGAGGAATTGTGTGTTTTGTCTTAGAAACTTGTTCTTTTAGAGTTACGGCATGTAATAACTCAAGTAATTAAGAATTCATGGAAGAAAATCCAAATATTGTAGATAACTTATTCTTTATTTGTACCTGGTAGCATTTCAATATTAAATATCTCCTGTCATCTTCTAGGTTTGCCAATAAGGCCTGTGAATAATAATGCACAAGGATGTGTTTGCGGCAAAGAGGCTGGAGCAAGCAATGTTTTCCTGTTTTGTTTTTTGTGTGTGTGTGGAAATCACTTTATCAGGAATTTCTCTTGGTCAATTCACTTGTTTTCTGGTTAAAGGTATAAAAAGCAATTCTACAGTGCTTAAATGAAAGCTCTTACCTGAACAGATTCCTACTGCTCTGAGGGTATGAGTAATTGGTGAGACCCAACTTGAGTTTCTGTTGGAGCTGAGACTGATGTAAGGCATAAGAAACTTGAGAGAAAAACTTTCTGCTCTAATCAAAGCCTGTATCAGCCATTTATTCAGCTGGGTTGTGAAGACTAATCCAGTTCTAATACAGCATGCTCTTGTGCAATACGTCTTTGTTCCTGAGGCTTCTGTGAAGTCTACGTGGAAGTGATATCCTTAAGGCATTATCAGCTAAAAGTACTGTATTAGGTGTACATTGAAGGCTGGCAAGTTATGGTTCCCCAGTAATTGACACAAGCAATCTTCAATGCAACAACAAATGGGGTTAGGGTGACCATCTAAAAGTCTCCCATTTATTTTTCTATAGGAATTTGTACCAAGCCAGCTGTAATTTTTGAAATCCTAGTTGAGAGAAAAATGTTATACTTTTACAGGTTCTATCATTCTGGTACAGGTATGACTGAAACTAAACAGTTCAATCTTCTGTCTGACCAATGAGGGCTGTGCTTAATGTTATTGAACTACAAATCTGCAATTATTTAATTAATTCAAAATACTTATTCACAACTGCTCAAAATTCTTCAGATAAAAATGTAAGGTTGTTTTGTTTATTTTTGTTTTTACATAACCCAGCTTTTCTTAATTTAAAATAAATAAACAGCTTTAAACTTCACCTCCATTCCTGCTTTAAGTGAAGGTTTAATGAGATTTCCCCCTTCCTGGAAATTGTACTTCTCCCACATTGAAACTAACAAGCAAGAGTTGAAGCCTTATTAGTTCATCTTGTTTGCTATTTGTTAGTCACCAAGGAGTAATTTTTTTCTCAATTTTACTTCTCTAAGTTTCACACTCAGTGTGCTGAACTTGATACTGAAGTAAGTCCAAGCAATTTAATGTTGTCTTTACCAGTTGTGTCTGGTTGGTGATTTAATAGCTAAAGCAACCCCATCAGAATTCTTGCTTTAAAGTCCCAGCTTGAAAATTTACCATTCTTTAATGGATTAACGAGGACAGTGTGTTTTCTTGTACCATGTCAAACATCTACTCAGACCAACACCACTGAATTTTCAAGAGTCTTAAACCATGAAAGCACTGTCATCTGCTTTGTTTCAAAGCCTTTTTATGGGTTTTAGCACAGAGGATGGTTTCCTGGAAAAATGAATATGTAGTTTTAGCCTGCTCTACCCTATTAAGATCTAGTTTGAACTCCAATAGGGTTAATGGTGACAGTTTTCTATTGCCTTTGACAGGCTGCTAGATCTCATCCCCTCCTATTCCTGCCCCAGAGAGAAGGGTCGTGAGTATGCATAAGGCATTACTGTCCTCCTTCTGTCACTGATGTTCAGGATTTTACTGCACATCTACGTATTACGTAGTCCACTTGTTTATGAGTGAAATTGTAGTTGTATCCATTGCCTATTCTGTGTCATGAAGCATTCCTTCTACTGGAAAATAAGTGGCTCTTTTCCTGTGATTAATTGCTGGCAATAGGGTTGCTACAGAACCTTATGCAATGTCAGATGACAAAATGTTATTGCAGGTATCACCATGGCTGCTCCAAATCAACACACAGCACAATTCCATTTGTATAGTTCTCTCTCTCATGAAATGGAGGAAATACAATGCTATTTTTAGCTCACTTCAGCAACTATGCAAGGATCTGAAAGTTCACTTAAAAAAATATAAAATTAAAAAAAAAATGCAGCTCCAAGTGTGCTTTGCTATTCCTAGCAAATCATGCTTCTTCCAGCATGCCGTTGGGTAAAAACCAAATCAGTATATTACACTAAGATGAAAATCTTCCGAAGCAATTGCTCAGCAAATGGTATGGCTCAAGAAGACAGCTTGATCCCTAGCTGTACTACAGGAGGGAAGAGTTGTTTCCAGTAAAATTGGTAAAAATAGCAAAATACTAGAGACTACAGGGATAGGTAGGTTACAAAATTACAGTTAAGCAAGCATATGGTATTGTTAAAATGCTCAGGAGATTTCTGCAGCAACAAGGTGAGTCAGCTGCTCCAATGCGAGGAAGCTGTGCTGCTCGCCTGGTGCAGCCCCAAAGCTGGCTGCCTAGGGATATGCTGGCTGCCTCACAACCTCTGTATGTGCAGGCTGAGCTAGGTGCTTTGGCCATTTGTCTGAGGTCTCCTTTCTGTTTCAAATGCAGCAACTTCAAATTGATACCCAAGACTAAGACCAGTTCAAGGTAAAGGTGCTGACTTACTGGAGATCTGTCTTAGGTTTCTGTGGGGGCATGATGTTATTTTCACTTGTTGCTACAGATCTTCTAGTTATTGGCATATTGACAGTAATGGAAGTGATACTGTAGAACAGCTAATCTTGGAGATGTTTTTGCTCAAATCTCTCTCAACTTCTCTTCCTTGTACCACAACACACACAACTGGATTTGACATATTTGTCTTCCTTTCCTCTCCCTTCTAATTGTATTTTGGCTGAAGCATATCTAGGCTCCTTTTTTCTCCAGACTTGGGTTTCCACTTCTGCCATACAATCACACAGAGCAGCTCTATATCTTATGAGAAATACATTCTGTGCTTCACATGCCATATTTTCTGCTTTACAAGAAAAGATTATGCTGCTATATGCTGCCTAGAAATGCCCACTATATTCTTCTTGTTAGTATCTATTTTATCTAGTCATACAATAAAGGTAGTAAATAATTTTTACAAAGTTCTCACATTAAGTTGAAGAACACAAATCTGAGTACATTTATGCCAGACTTTTCCATGCTAACCAGTTGCTTCCATGTTGTAAGGGAAGAGTTCCCAAGCAAGTTCTGGAGAGGAAAACAGTCTGAATCTCAAACATCATACAAGATATAGAGATCATCTCAAAATACACCCAAGCTTCTTTGTGCCTATGGGGTTGCACAAGTTGCTCTGTTCTTTGGTACAGGACAGCCTGTTTCTCTGAGTGCCACTGGCTTGCTCTGTGGGTTGCCATAAGGAAAATAAAGCCATGATCTTGCTCCATTCTTATTTTCTTTGGGTCAGGAATCCATTTGGACTACACAGGTGTATCACAAGAACATGAAGTTTTCCCCTCTGTTCACCTCCCATCTGTCCTAAAACAGTGTATAAGCTCAAATCTTTTATGGTCCATAAGCTTAGATATCCTGCAACTGAAATTATTGCCAACTAAGGGACCTCTAGTCCTCTGCTTTTGTTGACTCTCTTGAGTTTTTTATTATGTATCTTGTAAGTGTTGAATTAAAACTGTGAAATGTAATGATGACTTAAGAATACAGAAACTTGAAATGAAACAAGAACCAAAAAGATATATTTTAAAATCACTTTCTTTCTCTTTTTTTTTAATTTATGATTTCTGAATACTAAGGCTCCTAGTAAGAGAAGGAACAAAGGGTATACAAATTGTAAAACAGAACAGGTGTTCAGTCTGCAATGTGCAATGTCTGCCAAATAATTATAAGGCAGAATACTGAAAAGTAAAATAGAGGAGAACCTAGTAAGTTACTGGGGACAAAAAAAAGGGGGGGGGGGGGGGGGGGAAACAGCTGAGAAAGAAAATGTTGTTGGTTTCTTGTCCTAAAATTATAGTTGTCTCTGAATTTCTGTTACAATGACCATTGCCCAAAGGTGGTCATTTTAAAAAGAAACAGACAAATGCCATGTCTATAAAGTGCAAGCTGAACTCTGTCCCTAGGACTCTTTCTTTTAGACATGTATCTTGACCACAGATTTCCTTCTATTCCTGTAAATTACCATGTCACAAAACTATGATCTTGCAATCCTGCTGCCCAAGGATTGCTGCTAGCAGTATCCTGAGCACACCATTTCCCATTGCTACCACCTTATGGGTGCTTAGGGTTTGTAAGTCTTCTGTATGTGGAAATGTCAGGATTGAATTAAATAAGTGCTTCATTGGTAGGCTTTGAGCACAATTTAATCACTTTCTTTAATTCTGAAAGTTATATTAACTTGTGAGTTATATTAACTTTTTTCAGACTTAATCATTCCTTACTCAGAAGGAACAAACCTCAAGGAATACAAAATATCCATGCACGTTTTCCTGCATCATTTCCCTTATCGGCTCTGACCACCTGAGACAGGCCAGCCACCAGGCATCTCCCCCTCCCACCTGGGAGCCCAGTGAAGCACTCTTCTCTTTCTGCAGCTCTGGCTCAGTCCCTTGCTTGGTTTCATGGTCAGAACAGATGCCTGTTGCGAAAGTTAAGCCTCACACTTTCATTCTGTCCCTTAACACTCGAGACTAACACTTTTCCAAGTGTGTAAAAATGAAGGTCTCAAAATCCTGAATTTGTTCTGTTTCCAAGGAAATGCCACGGTTTTCTAAAGGCAGACGAGGCTGGACAGGTTTCCCTAATCCTAGCCATCCTGTAGTTTGCATGCATCCTCCTGACAACTGCCAGCATTTCAGTGACCTTTGTTTTTCCCTGGTCAGAAGAAGATGTGACAACAAAGGGTTGACTCCGTATGCATGAATGAATTATGCATTTGATAATGGAACAGTTTAATAACCTCAACTAGAAGTGATAAACTGCACACAGGTGTTCTTTTTAACTGACAAATCCTCCATGTTAACTACTCAGACTATTTTTTAATAGTATTCTGTTACTGTGAGGAAAAAAAAATCATTGAAGTTTATTCCATGTTTAGCTAGATTTTACAGTGAATTATCTTAGATGAGACAGTGCCTGCAAAAGAAAATGAAAAAAGTCATTAAAATCATGTCTACAGCCTTTTAATGGGTAGATATAAATGTGCTAATCCCTCTAGCTCCAAGAACCATCAAAGCAAACACACATCAAGTAGCAGAGGTTCATAAGGCCTAGATAAATATCCCTTTCAAATATTGTTAGTCTATATATATAAATTTACATTCTTAAATAGTCTTATGTATGCAAAAGGAAAATAGATTCAGCTCTGGCTTATTATCATGAAACAGTGTGGTACATCTATTAGTAGAAAGTAATTTCAATATCTATTTATCTAAAGTCAGTCAGTACCCAAAGAAGACACCTTTAACATAGCATGCTCAACAGTCTTAGCAGCACAGTGGATGTGAAGGGGCTTTTCTTTTTCTTTTCTGTTTTGGGGTACTTTCGCAACAGCAACATATAAGTGAGTACTGGACTTCAGAACAATGAAATAAAACATCCTTTATTTCCATCCATTTATTCAGGAAAGTTTGTTTGAAATACTTTTCTTGGAATTTTGTGGGATAGATTATTTATGATCATGATTACATCTGAATATTCAGGTTATGCATGAAAAACATGTAAAAGAGATCCCTCTGCCACATGCTTATTGACTTTTCAAATTAGCTTTATTCTGGAGTTTTACAAAGGCACTAGTTGACGTGGTTTGATCAGAATTCCTTCATAGACAAGCTGCTGCAATGCTCTGCTAGACCTACAAATGCATCTGCATTGCAGTAATATGAAGAACCTTTCCTTGCAACTGAATGCTAATTCAAAAATGAGACTACATGCACCTGAGATACATGCTGTAGAAAACCTGAGGGTAATAAATTCATCAGTTTAACACAAGTGCCTTGGAACAACTTCGATGCAATAGGAAACTAACAGCTTAATTCTTCTGCTGTTACCCAGACAGGGTATATTGTTCTGCTGTAAATACTCAATTCTTTTTTATTTTTGTAGTTTGAGGCGAATTGGTGTGTCTTGTATTCCAGTCAGAAGAGTATTCTTCTGCTATGCATGGGAAAACTCCCCAACAGTTCACATCTACAGAGTTATTAGCACATACCTATTTCAACAGTATCTATAACAACACAGCTGGTTAGGACAATGAGTCAGAAGGGCAGCCTCCCCTTCGCTTTCAGATTTTGATGAAACTTCATAAGAAGACCCCAGGGATTTTTATTTTTTTTTTTTAATTCATAAATAGGGAATGCCAGAAGCAAATTAACTTCAGTCAGTCTCTGCTCGTGGTCTCAAACCCTTACAAAAGTCAGCAGGAGTATCTGTCCTTAAGGAAAATAAAGAATCTCGCCTTACAGTTTAAAACCACATTTTAAAAAAAGTGCTATTTATATACTGTTTTAAATACAGTACTATTGTATTCCTTCTGACAGTAACAAAAAGTAGCCTATAGTTCTTAATATTTAAAAGTAGCTATTGTCTACTGTTTCTGCATCCCTTTTTATAATTTATATCATAATTAAACTATTTGAATGTTTCCCTCTTTTAACTATTCTATTATATATTGTCATGCTATATGAACAAGCCAAAGGGGACATTGTTGAGCAATAACACCCAAAGACTGCTCTAATCTCCATGTCCCCTCATGTCTCAAATTTTGTCTTGTACAGTGTTTTTTATTATTATTATTAATTTTCTTTTGAAATACTGATAAAATATTAGAGTTCAAAAGAAACCTAGAAGAAAAAAAGATGTGGAAAAAAAATTAAATGTTCCATAAGTATTTATGATCTGCTATTGATTTCTCACATTCAGGATGAAAGATCTGGAAGGAAGCTTTCTGGTGATTTGACCAATATTTCTGATGAAGTAAACAACTGCATCACAAAATCCATTCCATACCAGTCAGTTTTCATCTTATCACTTTCATCAAACCTCTTTGGTTTCCACATTCCTCCTTATTTGTAAGGCTGTTTTAGTCACTACGTGGTGATGGTTTGGTACCTTTCAAAGAATCATACTGTGTTATTTCAATTTACACCTTTTTTGCCCGAGCCATTAATCACATTTTCATGTTGGTGTGGTCTCTTCTTCAGTCTTTTAACGAGGACTTCCACCCCTGCTCAGCCAGCAACTATTTTTAGAATATAACCCCACCTTCATTCTCCCTTTCATTTCTTAGGCTAATAAGTAAGCTTTTCTCACCTTTTTTCCTAAGAACAGGGTTTCCATTCTCCTGATCATCCTAGTAGTTTTTCTGTGTACCTGAATCTGAATAACTTAGACTGGTACTTAGGGTACAAAAAATGCAAATAAACCACCTTTAAGAGTATTAATATTTTTGTGCTGTACTAGAAATAACACCTATGAGGAAAAAAAAAACACACTATCATTTCATTTATTTAGTGAAAGCTGTGTACCTATTTTATTTTTAAATAGTCAAAGCATGCACTAACTAAACTCAACAGCAATGGTATCATTAAGTTCACCTGATTTAATGTATTTTAAAACTTCTCAAAACCCACAGTTACAGGTTGGGAAAAAGAAATACTTTTTTTCTTTTACCAAAATTGTAAATATTCCACATATAAACCTACTGACAAAAGAATTTCATTGGGTTGATTTTGGATGAAATGACCTTAATTTCAGCCAAATTTAACATGAACTCAGTAGCTGATGCTTATGGTATGTCTGAAATTGGCCATGGGTTTATTCTGTGTAGTTGTGAACAGAATAGTCAGAGTAACTACTTCATATGTTCTGAAATGCTGAAATTGTTGATGGAAAAGACAGCAGAGTTGTGAAGCTGATGAGAGTATTTTATTTTATTTTTTGCTGTATTTTTTTTTTTTTTCCTTTTTAGGCTGTGTGACCTTGCTTTCTCCCAGAAAAGCCACTCTCAAAAGCAATGTAGAAGAGGAATTTCCTACAGCAGAGGAAATAGCCTCCAACCAAGTTGTTCACTGTTAAATGTGCGGTTGGTTTTCTCCTAAAATTTTAAGCTGAAGCTGCTTGGGAAACTTGCAGACATTCTTCATTTTATTTATTTTCTTCTTGATCCTTTTCACATGCAGCTTGTACACACCTATAAATTGACTAGTCACCTCACAAATACCTCTGGGGTACAAAGATTCTCTGTTCTCTGTACCAGATATAACACAGTGTAGCAGAACGCATTGTCTCTAAAACAAAATTTAACTAAAACTCATTACTTCCTCAAATGGGCATTATTTTTTTGACTCACAAATTGCTGGCCAAGTGGATGTTCATGAGTAAATCATCAGTGTTTTCTGCAGGTTTGTTTTAACTGGCAATGGCACCTCAGGAATTACTGTCACTTGGCAAGGTGTTGTAGAGGCTGCAACAACTCCTCACTGGAGATCTTCTCAGACCATGGTGGTGAAAACAGGACACAGCATCATTGCTGCTGAAAGCAGGGCCAGGGGGATATCTGGGGCAGAAGATGTAGAGTAGATCTAGTGAGAAGGAAGAGAACCTAACAAAAGTGGAGAATTATTCAAAGCATGGAGTGGTGTTACTACAGGCAAGAAATCTGGGATCTATGGAATTAGATGAATAATAAGAAAAGGAATAAGAGCAGATAGCAAGAGTTAAATATAATAGATATAAGGTGCAGACAAATCATTTAGGGAATTCAAGGTTTAGACAAAATAGATGAAAATGCAATGAGGGACAAATTTAGCAAAAGGTTTCACAAATAGAACAGATACAAGACCAACAAAGGTACTATAAGACTGTCATTTTGAAGGAAAAACTGGTAGAGAAGACTAAGTGTTTTCAGTATAAGTCATAAGCAAAGCAAACAGTTCAAAAGTAACAGAAGATTTTATTTTATACGTTTTTTTTTTTTTATTTTACAAGAAGGACATGGTGAATTACCTTAGTAAGAACAGGTGGGGTGACAAAGACGGAAGCATTACTGAACAAGACAGCAGAGAATAATTATGCATGAGAAGTACTGGGCATTCTGGTGGAAGGAAACAAATATAACATGGGCTTGTACAGGCAGGTAGTGTTAGGAGGAAACAATGTCAAGGTATAGATAAATACAGAGTCAAAATGTGCAGAACAGCAAGGGAAGGAAAGGGATGTGGCACCAGAAGAAGCAGCAGAGGCAGCACTTAGAAACATAACACAGCCCTGGACTCAGAGAAGCTGGCAGGAGAGGGCTTGGGTGGTCTGTTCACAGCATGTACACCAGCTATAGGGGTTCAGCCCCAAAATGTAGGGAAACAGCAAAGGACACTGCACACAGGAGACTTGTGACAGGAGCAGGCACCCCTCAAACCATGCCTCCCCTGGGCACAGGTCCCAGGGGAGAAGCAAACAGCACAGGCAAAATTCTGGAGGAGGGTTACAGGAAGGAGCAAAGTGGATTTAAAAAGGAGGGAGTGGAATAAGGAAAAGAGGGATGACAGGAAAAAAAAAAAAAAAAAAAAAAAAAAAAAAAAAAACAGGTTTAAATGGTAGAGTAGTATTGCTATAAATACTCCAAGAACTGTAAGAGAGCTCGGAAGAACACTCTGTGCTCTGCTGTATGAGAGGGAGAAGGAGCTGAATAAAGGGAAAATTAATCACTCATGAAATAAACAAATGTTTTATTCAAAGCGCAGAATAATAATAAATGGTTTCATTAAATGTTGCTCACTAGATATCTTATGCATGCGAGACGTACACAAGTCCTCCATATCTGTAAACCATTTTGTTAACCAATTGTTAGCTTGTGACTCTGTTAGATGCTGAGAGGTAATATTAAAAGGGAAGAGGAGACAAGACTTATCTGCTGTGCTCGTGCCAATATTCTGTTTAAAGCTAGTTGCTGACATTATAAATTACAGGCTGGTCAAATGGCAGCTATGCCTTATCTTTTTGCTTTCCCCCTCTGCTCTCCCCATCCTTTTAATATTAGTAATCACACAGCAAATAGATGCAGCAGAAAGATTTGATTACTGAGGCCACACTTTTATACTACCTCATTAGTTCCCATTCCTTCTGAGAAGGTTCAGTGAGTGCTGCAGAAGGTCAGTACCTTAAGAGAATTGTTAAATGCTATTAGGTCCCACTGCTAATTGTTCTGTACCTGTAAGCATCTAACAAACAGCAAGAGAGTTTCTTACGAACTGATAAAATATTTTATCTTGAGAACTAGAGTGAATTTTGGAGTGAATATTGGTTTTGGAAGTGTAATTCCAACTTTTAAAACTCAGTATTTGGGAGGAACAAAAAGTATAGATTTTAAATACTTGTGTTTGTATTGCATTGCCATTACCCCATACTTCAAATTGTTGTGCCAAAATGCAGCTGCTGTGGTACACTTATTTTTTTTTGTTTGTTTGTTTTTATGCTAAGTTTCTCCATCTTTTCAATGGGGTCAAAAGAAAAGGAAGAGAAAATTAAATAGTTATCTTCAAAGCACACCTTGCACTGAGCCAATATTTGACCTGAAACCTACCTTGGGGGAGTTGCTGAACAAAAATAACATCAATTGCTTAGTATCTATTTCTTAAAAGTAAAATAAAAATATATACATAAGAAAGTATATGCAAATAAATACAATACTAGCATTTGGTATGTAGACAAATGGAGTAAGATGTATACTCATAGCACTATTTTATGACCTGAAATCACAGAATCCATTATGCACACCCCAGATGAAAAAAAGTGTTCGAGTATATGCCAAACTATAATCATGCAAATAGTTCTATAATATTTGAAAAATTCAAGACACAAGGAACCAAATACATATTAGAATATGCATTATGCAGAAGTATTTTCATATCAGCATTTGTTGCAACTCTCCATCTTTGTTAGCAGAGACATGCTATGAAGTGCAGGCAGGCTGGATTCAAAGCCTGAATAAAGTGAATGCTGAGAGAGAGAAATGTTATGTCTTTTATGTCTGTCCCACCCATAATACAGCAATCAGTGAGGTAGTATTATAACTGTATAAAAAATGATTATACCATTTATCTGGAGTCAGTTAAGTTCATTCAGATGAGTCTTTCATTCCAAGGATGCCTTTAACGTGCATGAACATTTTTGGCTGAGGTTCTTGGTATTCTGTTCACTGTTGCATGAAAGTAGCATAAATCATAACTACCTGCATTAATCAGAAGTCTTCATCACCTACAGCCCCCATCTCTGTTCTAGTTTAAAAAAAAATAATAATGAAACAGATGAAAGTGCTAAAGGACATTCTAATTATTATCAGCACACCTGACAGTGACAGTAGCATGAAGCTCACACCAGGATTTCCTGGTTCACACCACAGACTTGCATAGACAACTGACCATCATTATAATCAACTCCCTAACAAAGGTTCTTTGTCATGTTAGTGCACAGGTAAATCCTTTGTTGGTTAAAAGGTTCAGATGCTTGTGTGATATACCTGAAATTGACACACACACAAAAAAATCTTTTTCTTTCTTTTTTTTTTTTTTCTTCTGGACGTACAAACAAGAAGGGGAAGTAGGGTTTAAAACTGTAAAGATTTTTAAGGCTTAGTGTGGACAGAGAAAGCTCCATGTCTGAAAGACACATACGACTGGTGAGGTAGAGAGACATCAGTGAAAACAAAGATAAATCCTATTCAGCTAACAGGTGGCAAGATGCTAGTGGCTTTGTGTAGGTGACAAAGAAAACAGAAAACAAATCTGTTAACAACAGAGGAAATACTATGGAGAGATAAAGATGGAACAAGGTGCAAAAATAAGAAAAGTGATGAGGTCAGATTCATGCTACCAAGTAGGCTGTTAGTAATTGAGAAAGGGATTTTGTTGTTTTAAGGGAAATGTGCACTAACTGCAAATGTTAATATGCATTGAAAATGCTGCTGTGTCCCCAGAAATGAGAGAAGACAAGACTTATTGCCAAAATGAAAGGAGACTCACGAGTGCCAGAAACTTCTAACAGGTGGCTAGAAATTCAGAAAGAAATGGAAAGGACACGTTTTTTTATCTTGTCTGGTTTCAGTACCTTAACTTAGTCAGAAAGAGCTCAGAGACATTAAACAGAATTTCTTGGAAGAGCAAGTGGAAGGAGCTTTACTGTTCCTGGCCAAACTTCATGTTAATTATAAGAAAAACTTTGGGGACTGAAAATCCGTGAATGGATTAGAGAAAATGGTTATGATGGAAAGAAAAATAACACCCATTCAAGAAGAGTTTTGCAAGCCTGACTGCTCAAATCATTGAACTATTTACATTTGTTCTCTTTGCTTTTAATGATATATTAAAACTTTATAGTGTTGTGGGATCTGTATAATTTTCATATGCTACTTCAGAGAAATGATTTATGGGAATATCTGAAATGAAAATTACTGTGTAAATCAATGACCTTCACCTCCTTTTCTTTTATATAAGTTAAATTATCCAAAAAAAAATAGAATATACTTTGAAATCTGGCAAAACCAAGGATAGGGCTAACTTGTAGAAAAGTAGTTTAAAGTTCAAACCAGAATTCCTCCTATTCATCTGTTATAACAAACTTTGATAGTTTGGTGTCTGCGTGCAACCTGGCTCATGCTTCAGTAAAGAAGCTAACTTGGAATAATTGTGGCCATGTCTTCAATGGTTCAAGATGATACATTCTGGATAAAGTAGTCATCATTGCTACTCTCCTGTGAACTGTGGGGAAAAACAACAGCACCTCAGCTAAATAAAATAACTTAAATGTAGTTTCGATAGCTACAACTGCACCCATCACAAACATCTGTGCCATTGTGTAGGTGTGTGTGAAGTAATATTATTTCAGAAGTATGCTACTTTTATTTTAATCACAAAGTAACTATCCTGCATTATTGGGTTTCTTTCTATATACCAGAATGTTTATCTTCTATACTATGTTGGTCTAGCAAAATGTAAATTTTTAAGTATCTTTAAATGACATCACTTCTTGTTTCAGGATTCTGAAACAGTCTCAACTGCTGTTTCCCTAAGCAGATGGTAGAAAGAGAGCTGGTGGGGCCATCAACCATATGCACAAGACTTTAGGGTTCTTTTTTTTGCTCTTTGATCCCAGTAGCTGTTGTGCAAAATGTATTTTTCTCCTGCTCAACCTCAAGGAGTGAGAGTTTCCCTTAACACCCTGTGAATGAGCTACCTGCAGTAGTGATAGCAACAACCACAATTTTGTTAAGGACCCATATCCGTACTCCCCATTCAGACTCTGTAGCTGCGTAATGTTACAGGAACAAGGACTGCTTGAGAAGGCACTTAGATTACTACCTAAAACATTAGGTGACACCAGTAGCTACCTACCACAGGCAAAATCAATCACTTTTCAAAGCAACAACCTTCCTTAAGACAGCAGTTAAAGAAAATTTAGCAATGGTCATCAAAATCAATGTAATAATTTTGGATTTAACTATTCTAAGATGAAAAATAAAAATAAAAATGCGCAGTTAGCAGATGCTCAGCATTCCTGGATCCAAATCTTTCGTTTTAATTCACCTCTACTACCAGAAGTTATTCTGTTTAAGGTAAATTCTGATATCAGGCACTATGCATGAGATGACTGTTAGAGATCTAAAAGTGGAAGACAGTCACTAAATCAAATATATGAACATTGTCAGTGATTTAAAGCAGCAAATGTCCAAACAATACAACAGGAGATACTCAAACTGTATTACAGGGAATGATGGAGCCATGCTGAAGGAAATACTCATCAGGAAAGTTACCTTCAGTCTTTTTCCTGTCTAAGAATTCCCAAAGTAATTATTCTTCCCAAGTGTCTTTGCTTATGTGTCAATGGAAAAGCACCTTGGTTTAAAAAGGACTTACATTTTAATGCTGTAATTTTGCATTCAAATCTTAAATGTGTTTAGTATTTCACATCCTCTGTTTCATGCTATCCCTGTGGTCTGAGATAACTTCATTACTTACATATCAAGCATATCTTGCTATTATTTAACATACACTTTTAACTAAGCACAAGAATGCTTTATTTATTTTAGATCTCTGTAATACTAAAAATATGTAAATATCTCTCAGTGTAGGTGCCTCTTTCTAGACATGGACCTCACAGTCCAGACTAAAGAAAAGCTGTTAACTTAATGACAGACTATTACTCAAAACTATAATAAAAAGAAAAAAGAGAAGCTCTAATTTGACTTAACCCAACTATTTAAAGAATTTAAAAATGGAAAAAGCATAGGATTATCTGTGAAATTCATGTAAATTTTTTTTGTTGTTGTTGTTTTTAAAGGAAATTTTTACACTAATTTCATAAACTAAATTCTTCTGAATATTTGTAATCAGTATGAGATAGATACTTACATCAGCTTTCACATTATGATTAATTTGCTAACATTTTAAAAGTGATTGGTAGCTAGCATTAGGTGCTGAATTTTTTTTTACACTTACCAGATAATATTTTATTTGAGGCTCAGTATAATTTTTCATAAACATTTCCGGTGTTTTTGTTGCAGTGACATGCTCAGCCATGTGGTATTCTGTATTTATAAATCAACTAAATATTTTGTCATTCTCTATTAAAAATATAGCACAAATACATGGAAAAAAAAATTTAAAAGCAGTCAAATGCTAAAATTCTGAAACAGTCTTAAAACGTCTTTTTTTTTTTAACTCACTTTCTTCAGGGTGAACGTAGTCATGTAGTCCAGTTGAAGCTACTACCACTCTACTCTCCAGCTGGTTAACACACAAGGACTTGAATCACGGCCCTCAAGACAAAATCACAGTGAGTTGATTTTTGATCAGAAAGAATATCTACAGTACACGTGGAGGCAAGAAAAGAGCATATTAATTAAGAAGATTCTGTACAAAACAAAGATGTAAGTAACTGTAAAAGAAAAAAAGAAATACCAGCAATATCTATTTCTTTAGACAGTAATAGAATTATAGAAATGATCTAAGAATAAGGAACATGAGGAACTATTTACAAATATTGTTGCACATCACAATAATGTGTGCTACATTAATACAATGAAAATGTTGTTTCCTGAGTTCAAAAAACTGATCTCCAAAGTTCCTTAAGATAATGATTTTTTATGAAATCTGAAAGTTAAACTGAACAGAAATTCCTTAACCCCTTATAATATTGTAAGGCTACAATTCTAGAAAGTCTTGATTTTGTTTTGCTGTCTTATTTCAAATCTCTGCCAGAACCAGAGTATATTTAGCTATTAAAGCCTTAGTCCATCAAGTCTGGAAAAGTGATGGATGAATCAATAAATACTGATTGCCCGTCTCTGTCAGTGCTGACTGGGCAGCATACCTAAAGAGAGACAACGTAGTGATTTTTCTTGATAGCTTTTCTTCAATTTTAGAATCAATTGACTGAGAAAAATGTCTGCCCAGGAGAGTGCTGGTCTTTTTAAAGAGTTCAAAACAAATCTATTTTCCAGTTCTGCAGTTTTGTAGTATTGCCCATCTATGTGCTAGCTAGAATTTCATGCTGCCAAATCTGATTGCAGGATCAAAGTCATAATTGTTTAACTTTCTTCACAGGAAAAGCACTGCACAAGATGTAATTTTTATCCTACCATCCTTTGTACTTAAAATCTCCAGAATCTCCATAGAATTCACTGCAGCTCTTGAGGCTAAAAATTTCCTTGGGTAAGTCACAGTGGCTTGTAGCCTTTTTCACCTGTAGACCCCAATATTGTCTTAAGTAGAACCTAATACTCTTGCCATGGCATGTTCTCATGGGAAGTGATAGCAACTGGTGTGAGAGTCAATCCTCCCTTCCCCCTGCCCTTTCTAACTCCTAGTGTATGCTGGGGGATACAACAAAGAGCTGAACAGAGAATAAAACACCTGCACCTGATCAAAGTGGCATTTGAACAGGTGATGGTAGAGACCGTGAAAAGTGTCATGCAGGGGGCACGTGTCGCACTGCAGAGGACACCCACAGAGGGACTTCTTTTCAGGAGTCTCTGCTGCTTCTCTTCCCAAGTAGCCACTGGGGAGAGTTTTCCTTTTTCTTTTCTTTTTCCTTTGTGTTTAGATGGTTGTTTAAGAAGAAAAAAAAAATCACCATTAAAGTATGTGTATAATCAGCTATGAACCCTTCCAGTAAACGTTTGTGTACATAAGTCTGTCTAAGAAATAAATTAGAACACGATGCAATCACTCTCTAAAAATCCATCTTGACATCCCCTAGGGCTATTCAGTAAAACTACATGATAATACTTTCAACTGGCAAGTGATAGCTTGATGTTGAACTAAATTTTTATATTCAGGTGTACTCTGAGGGTAGTATTTTTCCTCTGTGAGTTATATGACATACATCTGTTAGTTTAACCATCATTTTTGACTTGTAATGTAGCTACGGTGAGTGACAGCTACAAAAAATATGAGAAGTGCCTACACAACATGAAAATATGATTGCCTACAATCCCATATACCATCTAAAGCTGCAGATGTCAGGGTAACCAAGCATGTGTTTCACTTACTTTTTACTGCCACTTTCTCTCTGAGTCCAAAAATCAAAGTAATATTTGAAATACAAACAATCCAGGGAACAACATTAAATAAAAATCACATGCTTCTTTTATCAAAGTTTAGAGACTTAATTGAACTATATAAACTCAAAATATTATTTATTATGGCTTTTTAATATACTGACTGCAGGCTTTCTCATTGAGGGGATGAAAGTGCACAGATACAATTAGAAAAAGATTCAGTTGGAAGCAGATAAGTTATATGCCCCCTGCATCAAATTATTCTTAACTAGAAAATATAAAGGAAAGCATTGTTATTCTTACATTCTTTTATTACTTGCTGTTAAAATAACTGTGCCCATCTAAATACTCAGTCAAATTTGAATGTTATACTCCTGTATGTATATTTAGAAAAGAACTTTAAAGATAACTTGGTTGATTTTTTTCAAGCAATATACTTGATTTAAAAGTAGTTGTGAACAAGAGCTTGTATCATTTCCAACACAAGGAGACTGTAGTGTACCATACTTGCTAGCAGGAGTTCTTTGTACAGGAACATACAGCTGATGTGTGAGAAAGGAGACCATAGGTAGAGAGAAGCAAAAAGGAAGAAACATCGTGACAGGAATGCCAAGGTGCTTGTTTTGATCAAGCCACATTGAAAGCAGTCTGGCAGACTCAATGCAAGATGTTAGCAACGGTATTTGGTGAGTATGAGTAGAAATGTAAACACAGTTCAATTTTACTTTACCCTTCAGCAGTCTCTGGCACTTTATAATGGCTGTTTAGTACTTCTGGGAATACATATATAGAAGCTAACTCTAAGTAACCTCTTACAGCTCCATAAGGGCAGTTGAGGAGTGCAAGAAATTTTGAATAATCTTTGTAAATACCATTGGATACACAGGGACATGAGACCCCTATTACAAACATTAGGTCCCTAAAGCTGGAATATGTGAATTGCCTTTCTTGATTTCACTAATTTGCATTATTTTTTGAAAGCAGCTGTTGAGATGTCCACACAAAGAAACAGTCTTCTCATTGTTAGTTTACTTGCATATAGGGGTGTTAGGAGGTGATAAGACCTCAGGGAATAACATAAAGCTTCATCAGGGGAGGTTCAGGCTGGATACTAGGAAAAGGTTCTTCACCGAAAGGGTAGTTGGGCAGTGGAACAGCCTCCCCAGGGAAGCAGTCATGGCACTGAGCCTGACAGAGTTCAAAAAACGTTTGGACAACACTCAGACCATATGGCAAATGTCTTCTGTATGACTTTGGCATGCTGCATCTTTCAGTGTCTGTGTTCTCATAGTAAGGGATCCTGGGAAACCAGCATCCAATATAATAACACAGGCTTAATGTCTCAGAGTGGCAAAGGAAACAAGAGATGCAGCTGTCCATGCCACACAGGGAGATTTTGAATGATCAGCTACTATGTCACAAGTCATTTTGTTGATTTTGAAATATGGTGAAACACATTGTACTGATATTCCTCAGAGTTTTAAAGTGCCTATTGAGTGTATTATCTATGCTCCTACAGAGAGGGAACTGCTAATCTCTATGGGACATATTGTACCTGGTTAATTTATAGACCACATTGAAGAGGGGCTTATGTCTTTACAAAATAAAATCACAATTTAAATGTAACTCTCTGCTTGTTAGTCTAGAAACATGGAATCACATTTAATTGGCTTGCATTGACTGTTTGGAAGTGCTTATTAGTTTAATACAATGTTTTGACAAAGTAGTAGATTTCTGCTTCCTTTCAAGTAAATGGAAAGGGAGGTTATTACTAACACAGAATTCAACTTTTCCATTTCCCAATATATGGATATACAAAAAGTGCATTTATAAATTCTGAAATTTTCTCCTTTCTTCTCTATAAACAAATTGGAACCTAAAAAAAGAAAATGTGACAAAAAAAAAAAAAAATGCATTACTTGTTTCTTCTTTATAAAGTGCTTGATCTATCTGTGTTCCCAGGAAACTTCAATGATTTTGAACAGACATAACAGTAGTGCACCAAGAGATTGCGGGAATAGGAACCTGCAATATCCCTTATACTCATTAAGCATTTATAAAAGGTTATGTGCAGCACTGTAGGTAAATGAAATAGTTCCTCTATCTGCATAAAAGTTTTTTAAACCTGTTGCTATTAGTGCAGTGTTCAAGTAGGTTGCCTTGCTAACTTAATAAGCAAATAAGTATTCTGCAAATAGCACCTGCCAAAGTGGGGAGGAAAAAAAAAATAAAACAACAACCATGAAACCACTGAACTAAGTACCACTTGATTGCTTGGACTTCCTCAGTGTCATGCTCAAGAACCTCTTCAGTAGAGGAAACAGAAAACTAGTCTGAACATTGCCACTAATTCGTCTTTGGAAAAGTTGCAATACTTAGGACTTTTACTGGAAGAAAAAAAAAAAAGGCCTGGTGCCTGTTTCCAAGGAAAGGAACCACTTCCTTGAAGTCGTGAGCTCTGACTTTGCAAGTACTCTATTGTATAATCCCTTCATCATAGTGTCATATCACAACCTTTTTGCTTAGGTCTTTAGGTACAAGAGTACTTCAGTGGTTAAGAGGGATTGTCAGAGCTCTCACCATAGTAAGTTCTGCAAACTTCCAGTAGCAGTACTGACTTGTGTCATTTGTTCTATTTTTACATCAGCTTTGTCTGCTGGCTCCAAATAAATTACACATTCACACCTGAAAATGCCCCCATCTTTTTCCATCTCTTCTTCACACTTTTAATTGACATCTCTTTTGAACTATTGAGTAACAATATCCACTAAGCTGTTATGCAGACTGTACTAAATTTTCACTTGTTACAGTATGAAACTTTCAGTTTCATGTGTTTCACATACTGGGTTGGACCTTTGCTGGAAAGGACTTTCAATGTTAAAAAATACTGAGTTCTTTGAAGTAGGATCATTGCGTTTTCATTCTTTGAAATAAAGGAAGAGAGGTTTTCCAAATTCTCATTGGCAGTATCTGTGGATGAATGTGATACTGCATTATAGAATATATACAGCTATATAGCAAACTATATAACATGCTTGACAAATGTTAAATGACATTTCAGAATTTTATAAACCTGTTATAATCCAAATTAAATTGCCATCTCTTGGCTGGAAAATGATCAAACTAATTGGCTAATAAGTAATAATTGTGTATTCTCTAGTCTGAGATGTAATCTAGGGCTCCTTCATCATACCATAAAAACATGGTCCTAAAAGAGAACTGTTCTAATGCCATTGTTAATCTTGTGGATAAATGAGAAGACTTTCATAGGATTTCATCCATTTTCTGGTTATTTCATAGTCAATAACTAGAGGGAAGAAGGAATAGTGTAAAATCCTACAAGAATTTCCCCCCATTTGAGCCCAAATTTTAAGTGTGTTGACTAAAGCATAGAGTATATAGTGCTTCCTGTGGTAATTTATCCCCATGATTAATTATTCTCATTATTAAAAAGCCACACATTATTTCCAAGTTGTGCTTGTCTGGCTCTCAGCTCTTCACTGCTGCTTCATATTATGTCTTTCTGTTACATTAAACAGTCCATTAGTACCCAGCAAAAGTAGCTGCATGAAAGTGTTTATATACCATAATCAAGTTACCTTTTGATCTCTATTTTGATAAACAACAGAGAATGAGTCACTAAAGATCTTTAATTACTTTTTAGTGTTTTCTCAGTGTATTTTCCTGGCTTATAATTCCCTTTTCCACAGATTTTAATTTTAACAAATGATCAGGAAAGTAGGTCAAGTATTCATGGACTAGCCTGTCTGCAAAGATAACCGTTAACCTCTCTAATTAACTTAGCCAAGTTCAAGGCACTTTAAAGTGAAGATTATTGGGCCAGGACAGCAGGAAGATATCTGATTTATTTATATATATTCCAAACTGTTATTTACCTTCTTGACTGGAGATTTTGCCATTTTTGTTTTCTCTTGTGTTTAGCACCTGATCACCTTTAACTTCTGAGTGAAAACAGAAAAAGAGCATTAAGCACTTTAAAAGCAATTACATACCAGACAGACTTCACAATGCATTTAACACTAAGCACAGTCCCAACCCTATCCTTTGTTTTTCAACTGTTTGTCCAACAATTTTTTTTTTCCCATCAATGTCCCTTCTCTGTTGCACCTTGTTTAGTTCCTTTCCTTATTCCAGTTTTGGGCCTCATGCCTTATATATATCTTTGTATCTTCTGCAATCTGATTTCATTTCCATTTCCAGTGCAGTCTCTTTTTGTATTAGAGGGCAACAAAAAATACTGATTAAACCTAGCTGATTTTTATTACTCTGCTTTTCTTCTCCCCACAATAGCATAGTTTACACTTTTATTCTAAATACTTCATCTCTAAGTAAGGAGTTGCCAGATTTCTTCAGCTTCTTTTTTGTCTTTTTTTTTTTTTCTTTTTAAACAGTATTCCAGAAGAGAGTTCACCTACACAACCCCTGATTTATGATGTCTGCTTTTTTGAAGCCTGCTATTTTTATTTTGTACTGCACCAGCTTTTCAAGCCAGAGCTTCCCTGCAGCTGTATTTTCTCCAAACATGTCAAAAGTTTCAGACCATTTTTGTTATGGTTAGATTACATACAGATGCTATAAGGAAGCAATAACAATCTGGCACATGCAATAAACATGCAGGGAACAATGACTGTCTAAAGGTGGTAGCTTCTTTGTCAAAGTATTTTGTGTTATTTTTTTGTTTCATTTCATGGGGAATAAACAGAAGAGAAAAACTTGCCCCAAAGGAAAAGCTGCATGTCATTGCAGCAGAGTTGCAATGCACAAAATGTGCATGCAGTCACATAGCTAAAATTATATGAATTGAACTAAATGGGAATCTTATGCCAAAAGAAACACAAAATTAATTCAAAGTAAAACAAAAATTCATTTAAAAATTTTGAAGAGTAGCCCATCCCATCTAATGACTTTTCATGATTCATGCCTGAAGAAAACTTCTTTAAAAAAAAAAAAAAAAAACTTCTCTATTAAGTTATTTTACTAAAAATTACTCAACTTCTATCTTATTTGATGATGAGATGTCTTAGAACAAATTTCATCTGTAGCACTTGACAATGAAAAGGGTTCCAAAGAAATAGAATGAGCAGATGTCTTATGCAGTATCTTTCACCTGTCATTCATTTAAGCAGATCTTGAAAACTTGAGAATAACTGCTAGAAATCTACTGAATTTCTCTTCCCTGATCACTGCCTTGTACAAACACACAAACAACCCCAATGATTTCCTAGACTTTGCAACAGTTACAAAGAAGAATTCCCAAAATTATAGTATCATAGAATGATTTGGGCTTGAAGGGATCTTAAATACTGTCTCATTCCAACCCTCTGCCATGGGCAGGAACACCTCCAGGGAGGGGGCATCCACAGCTTCTTGAGGCAGCCAATGCCAGGGCCTCACTATCTTCTGAATACAGATTTCTTTCCAAATATCTCATCTAAACATACTCTTTTAGTTTAATGCCATTATCCCTTGTCCACTCCATGACCAAGAATCCCTCCCCAGCTTTCTTGTAGCCCCCTTTAGGCACTGGAAGGCCCCTGTAAGATCTCCCCAGAGCCTTCGAGCCTTCTCTTCTCCAGGCTGAACAACCTCAACTTCCTCAGCCTGTCTTCATTGGAGAGGTGCTCCAGCTCTCTGATCATCCTCACGGCCATCCAATGGACCATACTTCTTTTGTTGGGGACCCCAGAGCTGACGACAGTACTCCAGGGGGTGTCTCCAGAGTAGAGTAGAGGGGTACCTCTCTCACCCTGCTTGCTGGCCACTCTCCTTTTGGCGCAGCCCAGGACACGGTTGGCTTTCTGGGCTGCAAGCACACACTGCTGGCTTATGTTGAGCTTTTCATCAACCAATGTCCCCAGGTCCTTTTCCTCCTTCTCCTATTCCATGTTTGACAATCCAGTATTTCAGTCATATGTAATAATTTTGTTGCTGTAATACTTTACCTTTTCCTGAGGGCAACTTCAGTGAAAATACTCTAATTTTCCAATCCATATTTATATTTTCCTTTCAGTTGCTTCAGTAACCGGAAATTATTTGTAAAGGCATATAATTAGGGGACAAGGAACTGTTTCCAAAATTAAAGATGAAAAGAAATGACCCATGTGAACTAGACAGTAACATGGGACTGAATGGTACCCAACACCACTGCATCTCTACCACAAAATTCTGTGGGTTTAGTCATTTTCTTTCAAAGTAATAAACTTCATGTGAGTGCAGGATGAATTAGTTTAAGTCAAGTCACATCCCCAGCTTCAAGACAGAGGTGTTATTATTAACAGCACAGAAAAAACTGCAACAATTTGTAGTTTATAGAGGGCTATTTCCAAATGCTGTCTGCATTCCTAGAATCAGATAAAGAATTAGATTATCAGTGCAACACTTGCAGACATCTGTGAAAAGAATTGTTCCATCTGTGCTGGAAAACAGAATCATTAATTCCTGCTGGTCAGCTGCTCAAGATGGGGAGAAGGAATTCATTGATGAGTCATCCAAATTTTTACTACTTTCAGATATTTTGTGTTGCCTGGTCCATGAAAGAGGTTTTTTGAGTCATTTATTGAGACCACTGGAAAAGGAGACCAAAGAATTAAAATCGTAATGTAGGTTAAAATACAGGGGAAAAAAATAGTGAGCTTTTGTTCAGGACATAAAAAAACAATTATGTATTTCATATTCTGAAAATTAATTTCACCATTTCATCATTTATTTCTAGTTTTCTATCCTCTTATGTTCTAAAGAGGTAGAACAGTAGAAGGATTTTATACTAAAGGTCAGCTACGAATAAATTGATCATCACACAAGAAAAAACACTTAAAACTCTTCCCTCACAAATCTGTCTTTTGACAGGTGAAAAGGTGTTATTCTCTCCTTTTGGTTTTCTATGCTGTACTGAATTATGCCTGTTGTATTTGTAACTGCAGGACAATATGAAGTGTATTCTGCAGCCTTCTTACCCAAGGAAGAGAAGAATGGTGATAATCCAGAGCTGTGCTCATGTTTCCTACCTCCTGACTGGACCCCTGCCTGAGGTGGAGCTAATTGACCAGGACACACGAAACTGCTGGACACAACATGAGAAACTGCTGGCTGTGAGAGGTGACATTGTAAGCAGCTACTGAATGTCACAGATGTGACGTCACCTGAGGGTTGGCTGGACTTTGTGGGAGGGGACAATCAGGCATCCCAACCTCACCATGCCAGAGTCTGTGCCAGGCACCTTCCCAACTACTTCCTAGGGTAAAGAACTTTCTTTTACCTGCTTCAGAGATGCTGGTCTCAACAGGTGCCCAACAACTCCAGTACTGCAGGATTCACAAGGCAACGAGATTTGAGTTTAACTCAATCATACCTTGGGGTAATACACTACTCTAACTAGCAAGTGGCTGGAGAAAGGGATAAAAACATATGTGCTTTTCCTTGAGTAGTTTCATGAAGAAACATATCATTTCAAGTGAGATTTGGGGTAGTAAGTGTTGCTCATGACAGCGCTCAGGCAGAAGAGTCTACAGGGCACTACCTTCTCCTCAGCATGTCCCCATCAGGACATCCCTGCCACGGGTTGCCATTTTTACGTCTTCATCTCCCCATATATTTCACAAGGCTGTGAATGCCAAAAGATTGCAGTGGTGAAACAATTGGGCCCTGTAATTCTTCAGTTGTTGAAGGGATGTGACATTAGCTGTCACAAAATATTTTCATGAGATTGGTACAATGCAGGCAGTAATCTATGTGGCAGCCAAAGGTGCTGCTGTAAATTGTATGGACTCACATAAGCTCCATAAGTCAGCATAAGTATTGTTAGTGCTGAGGCTTTGAGAAGACACACCAAATCAGTGACTCCAAACAAAAGGTAGATGTTATATATTGCAGCTATTAAAACCTGGCTATCTGATTTTAAAATCATGTCTATGTTTTTAAAATTGGGTCTATGGCTTCCCACCACATTTGTAGATCACAGATTACAAATGCTTGTTTTAAAAGTGCAAATTTGCTTTGTGTTCTATAAGAGTGTCAGCAGCTGTGCTAAATGTAGATGGTTCTTACACTGAATGCCTTCTCCTCAGGGATTTGGATTTATACTCAACATTATTAGAATTCAATTATTTACACTAAAACTATTTCGGCACACACATTATTGATTCATCTTTTTTAAATAAAATAAAATAAGACTTTATATATTGATAGAGAAATACAGCTCTGGAGGAAGCCAACACTATGACCAAAGCATTGAAGTGGTGCCTGAATCAGGCATACATAGATCAGAAATGCAGTAATTGTTTCTTAGATCTCTGTCCACAAGTTCCTGCTTATTTGTTTTAACATGTGGGGCAATTACAAAGTCAAAAAAGAATAATAACTGTTAATCTGTATTTCCTCAGAGGTCTGAAGATAAAAGCAAATGGGTAGAACTGTAGGTAATCAAAAAATGTACATTCAGTTCTCTGAGATCAAAACCTATAGAGAAATACCACATCTTTTAAACACTCAATAAGGGCTAAAGCTAAAAAGGGTGTTAAATTATCAAAATCACATAGTTTCTATACAAGTAAAAATCATTGCTACATTGCTGCTTCCTGGTTACGGGAGACACAGTTTGTTATCTTTAAGTTAAAGCACCTGAAAGTTTTATTTCACTTTACTTCAAGAGAATCCAGAAACTAGGCATTCATCTGCTTGAGCCTTCTGAAGACTTAATTTCAGAGCATACCTATGCACCAAAATAGAGTCAGCCTCCATACAAAGCATAATGATTGCCCCTGCTGTTTCCTTTAACATAAGTGTGGGTCAGCACCAACCAGTTTTGATCATGTTACCTCTTTTCATGTTGTAGCCCAGCGCTTAAAGCTTTTGAGCAGGATGCAGAAGATTTGGTTCGATTCTCTTATGTCATAGAGGAGCATACAAGGGATCAAGGGGAAGAGAATGAACTATTTCTCTTACTGAAGCTACATTTCTGAACCAAAAATAATCCCAGACTGAGACAGAAAGAGAGCACAAGATGCAGCATGCCACTGCAAGGCTAGTGGTTCAAGCACTTGTCTAGTTTTTTTTTTCTTCTTATCCCTACCACAAAGATTTTTTCTAGAATTAACATAGAAATCAGCCTTGGATAAAATGGAATAAATAAAAAAATTAAAAAAAAAAAAAAAAAAAAAAAAAGCCTTAAATGAAGTCTTTAAAGATACCATACTATTTATTAGGATTATAATTTATATTCTTAGTAGTATTAGAAAATACAGTTAGAATAAAATATCACCAATGGGAAAAAAATATATATAGCATTAGTCATCCAGACAGTTGGGGAAGATATCAAATATTTTTACTTGAATTGTTGATTTTGTAAAGCCATCACTCAGTCTTGCAAACCTAGCAATTTCCACTCTATTTAAAAATAAAATCTGAAAATAAATAAGAAAAAAGTCCGAGGTCATAACTTCCTATGGTGTAACCATGCATTCTGCGTGGTTACTTTGAAAATGCTTTCTCCACTTGTATCGTGCACAGTGCTTTTGAACTGTATGATTAAATTGAAATCAATTCCTCATGTTGGCTCAAGCTGCTCATAGAAATATTGATTTTTTCATGCACCATTTAGTTGGAGGAAAGGAAGAAAAGCTCACCTAAAATAAATAAATAAATAAATAAATAAATAAATCTTAATGTAAACTCCTTCACCACAGGCTATCAGCATGACAGCTGTTCCAAAAGCCTACATCTTTCCTAGCCCTGTCGAGCAATTTTCATTTTATGCTTCTCAAAAACTGCAGTATTAGATATAGATAAATGCTGTATTTTCTTAGTTGATTGAATCAAATGTGTACATGTTAAAGAACAAATTGAAATACCACCCCAAACAAGAAATTCAAAGCCCCAGTGATTTTAGGTCCTGAGTATTTACTAACAGTAAGAGAATTTTATTTTACTGGTCACCTGTAATTATATGGTGATATCCTTGGGATTTCTGAATTTCACAGCTCCCCTCTGCTCTTTCTCTTCTGTTTTTTTGTAGGCTGTTGCAAAAAAATCAAAATTAGAATTGTAAATTAAGCTATTACATAAAAGCCACTGGATTAGAAGTCATACCTGCTTTATAACAGGCTGGTTCATTTTACAGAGTTTTATTTTCTTCACAATAGTGCAGTGGCAAACTGCGGTATGGATAATCCTACAGATAATTCATCATTTCAGCAGCTCCTACTTTAACATGAGCTCCACATACATCCATGGGTGAAATAACCTTGACTCTCCTGTGATCTATGTTTGCATAGGGTTATATATACAAAGATGGCATTTTGAAAGATAAAACAAATTATAGAAACTTTCCTTTTTTGGTACTCCCTGTTGCTTGAGAGAAATAATATGCATAATCATAAATTGAGTAGTAGATAGATATTAACTTAAGCTGAATCTAGACAGATATATAAACTAGTGACAATATTTCAGTCAGTTGGTGGAAGTTGGACAGGGTTTTTCCCAGTGGCCCTTCAAAGGCAATGCCATGTATTTACATGTGAACCCACAACTTTCCCTACATGATGTCTACCTTGCTGGGATTGACCATTCTGCTACCATGATGATATTTCTCTCCAACTTTGAAGCTGGCTTTGATGATTCTCTAGCACAAAGTTTCTCATAGTTGAGTTATTGACGTGTTTGCTTTTCCTCCTCAAAGCTTTACAAGCTGCATGTTCTTAGAGCTCATTCTGTCAAAGTATGACTTAACTGTCCACAATTTTATTTTTGATACTATCTCATGTTAAAATATGTAATTACATTACTAGTGAACACTTTATGAATTTCACATCTTCCAAAATTGTAGATTCAGCTGTTTTTATTTGGGAAGTTTGGCTTTTCAACTAGAAGCCTTGGTGTTTAAAAAATAAAAAATAGAAAAAGTGTAATCCCCCAAATATGACAGAGATAACTGGAAAAAGAGTCACCCTGAAAAGCTGGACATTGTATACAATTCCTATGAGAGTCCCAAATGGTATAGTAATTTACCAAAGACATTGACATCATGACTATAAAAACACACAATCATAGAACTGCAAATAAAATCTTTAATTAATCAAAAGACTAGAAATGCTAATTTGTCAAAAATATCATTGGCAAAGCTTGTATGTTTGGTTATTTTGAAAGAAATGTATTCTACATTCCATCAACAGCTTTGAGGCAAGCATGCTGGTGAGCTATCGTTTTGTTCAGTCAAAACAGCCAACTGGAGCTGATATCTGGAGAAAAACAGGGGAAATGAGGGAGGCAGCAAGGAAGTTTGCTCAGACTGAGCACCTTCCTCCACCCCAGCTAAGGAAGATAGCTGGACGTGGTCGCCAAACCATCTGGCAGTAGAGAGTGCCTTGTGCAAAAGAAAGGAAAGCATTTCAGTAAGCTCAGAGCTAGCTAGATATGCTGCTTGTACACCTCCATCTACAGCCAAGCTAGTGACCCATTTTCAAACAGAAAAGCAACTGTAAAGGAAAGTAATAATCCCTGAGTCCTTTCTCCCCTTTTCTTTTTCCTACAGAAACTGAAACTCTTAATCCATGCATTGGACTCTGTATTTACAGTGCTGGACCTAGTGAAGGAGTTAGGATCGGATCACAGCTGGGAGGTGGCCTCCCTCATAGGGCCTTGGGAAAGCAAGAGGTGCAAGAATGGTCCTGTTTGTTGGGAGAACAGATTAACTGACTGAGTACTGACTTTGTCTCTAAATTTCTTCCTCTTTGTTATCTCAGACTAGTCTTGCTCCTCCCTGTTTTTCTTCTGCAGTGTTAGAGACAAATTTTGTACAATTGCTTTAGCTTCAAATTATGTTGGCAGAACTGGTATCTGCCTCTTTCTGTTTTGAGACCCTTGATGGATATACGTATATATAAAAAATAAAACTAAATAAATAAAATCTTTACTATATCCCCTTCAGGAGAGAGCCAGCAGAGGAAGGTCTCTGCCTCCAGAAGCAAATGCCAGTAATCCTAGCTCAGCTGTGACTGTGCTGATAAGAAGGTCTGGAAAAGGAAGTGAGAAGTTACGAGATGCTACTGCAAAGGTCTCTGTGTAGTTAGTCTGGCCCATTAGGTCAGCTGTCCCATGCTCTTCAGGTTTTGCGAGGTAAATCCTATTAAATCTCTGCTATTGTGCAATAGGAAACAGTATTTTTATGAAAAAATAACTCGTTCCCACAATACTGATTGAGTCACAAGTGTATGAGATAGATAAATGTACTGAGTACAGCTTACTACTTGGGAAGAGTTGCTGTAGATGAGGTATTTTCTTATCCTCTGTGCTTACACTACTTAAATGTTCTGGTATTTTTCCTAAGAATTGCTTTGCTCTGAGGTTAAGGAATTTGGAAGTATTAAATAAGGAATATATTCTCCACAGGTAACAGTTACCATATAAAATATAAATGTCTTATTCTCACTTACGCTGTCTGTAAAGCTTACTGATGGAGCTTTGAAAGCAATGCAAATTAATTATAATTAAGCCAATTAAGTTCATTTGCACAGTTAAATCTTTGGGATTGTAGGATTGACATACATAATGAAGAATTTACATTTTAAGTGCTATGTTCTGAAGCCTTATCTGTATATTAATTACTCGCTTTGCTATAATACAAAACCTAAAGTTTGCCCATCAAATAGCTGAGAAAGCAAAAGGTTCGCTTCCTGGGGCATCATTTCTGTATTTCTATATATGTGAACTGTATTTTCGTGATAGTGGATGGCAACGTGGGCCCAACTTTGCTTTCAGTGATCATTCTGCACTTTGAGTGTTTCATTCAGGCAGCAAAACAGCTGGCAACAGCTGACATTATTTTCATCTGAAGATTTCCTTTGCTTAATGAGCAACTCTTAGGGTTATAAAATCACCATTCACGTAGCCATCATGGGTCCTTATTCAGACACAAAACATAATGCATCCTTGAAACTACTTTTAATTAAACCAAGGAAAATTCCCACATTAGGAAAGAGAAAAAATAACTCTAAGTAGGGCTGTATTACTTAGATCAGCATTGTAACAGGTAGAGTTTATGCACATCTGCTTCCTGCCCCATAGACTAAAACTTAGAGGTACCATTCCTCCCTTCTGTACTGGTGAATCTGCTTGAATCAGCTGTAACGTTCAACATGTTGCAGTCCGAATTTGAGGAAAAATTATTAATTAACCTCTTGAAAGGCTGTAAAGGAATTCTGATTTATTTCCACAGGGGCAATGATATGCAGGGGTTTTTTTGTTTGTTTGTTTTTTGTTGTTGTTGTTTGTTTGTTTTTTAATGGTGATCCTTACAATAGTGATGCTTACAAATATGATTTGTTTACTTGCATGAAATTCCTTCTATGTAGTAGCTAATGTGAACTGTAGAAAAAAAGACTATGAAGTACTAGAACTACACCAACAATGCTTATCTAATAGCGCCTCATAATTACAAACATTTTATTCTAAACCCTGTATACTTAATTCGATTTCTAATGCTTTTTAATAGAAATATGAGGTGACTCTTCTCAGTAAAATAAAAGCCATAATTATTTGGATTTAGTGAAACAGTTCATTAATGACTTCTGATAGTTTGTGGCACTGGTGACACAATGTTAGTTGAATGTTTGGGTTTTTTCCCCACACAAATTGGTTTCTCCAGTTTTAAAACTGCAGTTTTAGACCAATGCCAGGTAGCTGTGAAGACAGAAAATAAAACAGCTAGCATTTGTATACGCTCAATTAGCTAATATAAATAATATAAATATTATTATAAATATGATTAATATTCTAATGTGATTTTTTTTTTTTTTGCTATAGGGCTAAGGCTATTATTTTCTTGAAAACAAAATTCTAAAGCACTAATGTTTTATAGCTTTTTACATTTTAGGCAGGAGAAAAGTCCTTATTGCCCTTCAAATGCACACACACACACACACAAGAAATTCAAATAAGTTAAGTCTAAACTATTTTTCAAAAACTAATAATGCCTAATTCATGTTTTGTTCTAATGATGAGCTTCCATCTCCTGCTTTTTCTGCTCTGTATTCCAAGAGTACTTGTTTTTCTCTCTAACTGTAACTCTCTAACTTGGTTTAAATATAATTGCACTGAGAGAATGGGCATCTCTTTTTTTTTTATGGTTCTCTCCTAAAGGCTGTGAACTGTTGCTGCTTTATGTATTCTTATTATGAATGTATAAGAAATGTAGAAGATGGAAGATCCCAGTAGATTTTCCATACAGTAAGTGTTTGCAACAAAATTAACTTTAATGAGTATCCTTACTAAAGGTCCTTGAAAAAGAGGAAGGCATTAGCTGGAAGTGACAATTCCCATTGGAGGCAGAGCATCAGAAAATATATGTGGGTGGTATGTGTTGCATTTTGGTGCTTTCCTGCTTACTCTGAGGTAGAAAATCTTGATTTTTTTTTTTTTTTAGCAGTGTGTCAGACTTTTTTTTAAGAAACAGCTCACTTATTTCATTGTATTATCAGGTTAAAATATTCCAAAACCACAGAAATTCCAATCTTAAATGGCGATGACTAAATCAGAAGCAGAAGGCCACAAAGGAAGCTGGAACATTCTCTGGAACTTTCCTCTAGAGCATCAGTTCTGTCTCATCCTGCAGTAACGAGGTAGAACTTTTATTTTATTTTTCCAACTATTTTCATTGAAAGTGTATTTCTGCTGTTCTTCACCTTCCTGGTTCAGTTTCTTCCTCCTACTTTCCCACCTTGGATGTTCTTTTTAGAGCAGCCATTTAGATGTCAACCCTTGAATGGCTGTTTTGCAGCAACCATAGTTCTATTTGACATAGTCCAAAACTAATCTCCACCTTATAAAGGAAATATTTCATAGGTCCCTAATCCTTTTAATCCATTTTTATTCCTACATTGCCTAATACTAGTGTTGGTACAGTGGATGCCAACAGAATTTTGGGGTCTTCCGTAAACAAGAACCTTTTACCCGTTCTACATTCTGTTTCCTTTATATTGGAAACCAAAAGACTGATAGCTCATAATACCTATTTTGCAGACAACTTTGCATAGCAACAATGTGGTCTTTCCTTTTTACTATGATAAAGATTTTTTCCCATTCTCTAAATTTGCTATTTCATATATGTGTCCATGCATGGATGTGCTTCCATAGTTTGAGGTGATTCCTTCCTAAGCACCTGAGGTAGCTGCTGGCATGATACTAGTGCTGCCTGACCCGTGCCATCCTGACAAGCTGTTGAAACTATCAAGACTGTAAAAAAAAAAAAAAAAAAAAAAAAAAAAATCTAATCTTTGATGGCAGATGAAATTTAGCTCCTCCCCTTGAGTTCACCTCAATGCACTGACTCTTTTTACTCTTTTTGAAATATATCTTATTGTGCTGATGAGTGTTAGCCTTCCTGTCATTAAAAAAGATTTATAATCCTGTGTGAGTATATATGTGATCAAGTTTAGATAATACTTGCATGATCTACTGGAAACGGCCAGAGAGGAATGTCTCAATGTACTTAAATAAGAAGAATCTGAAAAATCTTAGTCCCACACAGTATATGTTTCTGAACATCCCTCTTTGCTCCCTCAGATTGTTTCCTTTAGCAATAGTTATGAAGACTGGTTAATGTGTAAAAATAGTGACATGCTGTTATTGGAAATAAATTACTTTGTGCATTTTTTGTATTTCAGTGAGGGGCCGGATGGTTTAGAAAGGGACTGTTTATAAATTTCACTTCCCCTTACTTGAGAAACCACCAGCTTTTATCTAAACTGTACAAAATGTTTAGCTTCAAACAGATTTGCCTAAATAAAATCGTACTTTTTGAGCCTCTTGAAGTATTGCAACTTAAAAAAAAAAAAAAAAAAAAAAAAAAGACTATTGATGACAATTCTCTGGATCTGGTTGTGTTTCGTGCAGCAGCAGCTTTCCCTGGGGTGGACCTGTGTCCATGCACACAGCCCAGCCCTTGCCTGCCACTGGACAGAGCACACCACGGCATGTAAAGAAGAGCCCGAGGAGCTGGGGTGGCTCCTGAAACTTTCTCCCTGATCTTTGCTGCAGGGTGTGTGTCTGTGTGCCAGGAAGGGGGGAGAGAAGGAGACCTAGTGCAAAGGAGAGCAAGCAAGGAAGCCAGGAGAGAGAAGGGAGCTTGCTTCATGCACTGCTGAAGACTGTCAGAGGCAGAACGCACCAGCAGCTCACTGGCTGGGGTGCAATTTAAGGGACGCCGTGTATTGACTTTATTCATTAAATTGCTGAAGGACAGATATGACATCTGACTACTGCTTCTATATATTCTTGCTTATTGGAACAAAGGGTAAGTACACCTGGCTTTTTTTCTTTGAACATTGCACAGCATATAGCTAATAAACTTAAGTAGTAGCTTTTTTAAACTATAATATCCCCGTGTTATTTTACAGTTGCTCATAGCGATTATTCTTTGAAAAATCTAAGTGTAATGCAGTCTCTCAAGGTTACTAGCTGCATGTAAGGATCAAATCTTTTTGTATTTGTTGCTTTGAGAATTGCTATTAATAGTTATGAGCTGAAATTCAAAAATAAGAACAGTTTAAACTGCATAAATACATGGTGTAAATATTTAATGAAGGTACCTATGGAACCAACTCATTTCAGATGCCTTGAAATCCATGTTTCAGACTTCATCCAGCAGTTTGTAGTGATACTGTGCAATGCTAGTACAATTGGTAGTTCTTGCAAAGTAGGCTGTGTTCAGGTAGCAGGATTTTTTACCGTCTGATTCAGTGTGATAAGCTTTGTAGTATGCAGGATGTAGACCAAATAAAATTTAAGTTTTCCTTCAGATGCAGATCACTTTGGTATGGTAGGAGTTTCACCTGACCTTCTGCTTGCTTTAGTAGTGTTTTCCTCATTCCAGCTGAGTACCCCCTTTGTAAGTGCTGCTTTCTACTTGGGTAAGGCTGATCCTGTGCAGCTGCTGATACAGATCTACATGTTAGATTTTTGATGGTTATCATTTTCTTCAGTTGTCATTTGTATACTTAAATTTTCTTGTTGTTGCACTACTTAATACTTAAGTAATGGTTTACTAAATTTGTAGCTGAAATACTTTAACAAATTTGCTGATTTTTCCAAGGAGTAGCTAACAATGTAAGGTTGAATTCTGCCACTTTTTTTTGTATTGAACAATGACTGACTCTCTGTTGCTTTTAAATTAAACCCGTTTCTGTTTACCTGTACATACTATGCCATGTAACATAAGATTTACAAGGGACATTGCCCTCATTATGACTGGGAAATAGAGCCCCGCTTACAGTTTTATTGATGGTTGCAAAGCTCAGTTAAATTTGCAGGAAAACTCTAAGCAGCTCTATTATGTTTTGGAGGAATACATAATATGCTAGCTGCAAGCATGGAAAAAAAAAAAAAAAAAGTGATATGAATGTATTTGGAATTAAGCAGGCTATGATAATGAGATCTTAACAAGCCTGTAAGCAAAGCATGGCTTCATATGCAGCTGTGTTATCCATAAGCAGTAATCCAATATTTAAAGGTAGCACTTCAAGGTATGCAGAATAAAAGCTAAAGAATTTCAAACAAATTAAGCCTTTCACATTACAGTTTCTTTATCAAAACAGGAAAATGTTGAGACATTTATACAAGATGTGCAAGTTATTGTAGACATAATTTCTGCTGCGTTAAATTCATCTCAGCTGTAGAATTTAAAAAAAAATACAATCAAAATCAAAATACATTAAAGCATATTGCAAAATAGGACTGCAGGTGAGGACTGTGAATGACTACAGGCCTTCTAGTACTGTAGTTATTATGTCCATTATGTTTTTAGGTGTTTATTCTCTCTTCATTTATAGAGTATTTTAATTACAGAAGAAAACTGTATGGCTCATCTAGGTTTGTTGGAAAGAGAGAAGCAGTGCAGTCACAAATTAAAGAGTGTGCATGCCTGGAGACCTTGCTGCCTGATAGTGCTCTGTTTTGCACCAAAATTACTTCCTGCTTAGTGCCACTTCTCCTGAACTCACTCAAAGCACAGCTCACAGCTTCACCACCTTCCGGAGTTTTGGCCAGCAATCCGAACTGTAACCACATTTACAAGTCAGCTGATTTCATCTGCACAATGGATTTAAACTTTGCTCAAGTCTTTAACTGATATTAAAACAAACACTCCTGAAGCAAGTATAGTTGTGCTTAGAATTTGAATTTGTAGTTTATGGGCTGCCAGAAGCTCAGTTGCAGAGATTTATTTATTTATTTATTATTATTATTATTTTTTATTTCCACAATTCAGAGATGCTTCTAAATAAGTCAAATGAGAAAGAACTGTCCTACAAAAGTTTCTGATGCCTGACCTCCCCATAGCCATTAACATCTGCTTAGCTTCCCATTCAGCAGTTACAGTTGTACCCAAATAATTTCAATAACTGTTTTATCTTATCCTACAACTTTAAGTTCCTTATTAAATCTTTATAGATGATTTTTTTTTCTCATTAAAAATAATAAGAGAGAAAAAATAATTTAAAAAGACAATCAACTAGTGGAAATGTAGCTTTTTATATACCAGCAACTCTTGGTAAGTGCCTGCATGCAGTCCCATGCAGACTGTACTGTATCAAATCAAGGATTTTCTTTGGGAAAAAAAGTACCACACTCTTCAACAGTGCAACACTATCAATTTTATCACAGCAAAAAGCAAATTGAAGGGTCAGGTTCTGGCAGCATTGCATGGGTAGTTAGGACAAATGCCTGCCAGGGTGTTCACCCCACTTGCAAAGCTAGTAGGCTGCTTAGGCACGTGGCTGGCCTTGCATGGGGTGCTGCCACGTGTTCCCTGTTAGTAAAATAACCAGCTGTAATCACCTCAACCAGTGCAGGTGCCTGTCTTTAGAGTCACTTTGATTTACTTTCTGGAGACAAAAGCTATCTTGTTCTCCTGGACTTCGGCTGCTAACTGACAGACCTTCAAACAATTCATTAAGAAAAATTGAAAAATAGTATTTAGAATTGAACATAAGTATTTAAGCTGAGAATTACAATTAAAATTGAACATTAGTATTTGAAATTAAACTATTCAAAGTGAATTGCAGAAGGGATCATTACTATTCTAAACCTATCCGTGTGCTCCGTGCTCCTACCTGAAGTTTTCCAATCCTATTTCTGCTTGTGCGTACAACTCTCCTTCCATCTTCTTTTTCTGTTCTTCCTTTTTTTATATTCATCTTTTCTTTCCTTACCCTCATTTCAAAATGACAAGGAAAACTTTATTAAAACCATCTGAAAGTTGTTAGCCGTTTTTGTGCTTCATGCACATGACAGCTGTTTTCAAGGCCAGGGCCTCTTATACCAAACGCTTTCTGTCAAACACGGCACAGAGACCATCCCAAGTCTTCTGGAGGAGTGCATGTTTATGATCATGCTCTCGTTTACATCTTTTGTAACAAATTTTATGACCACTTCTAGATTTGTAAATAGGAAAGTGAAGTTACTTTAGCCATTGCACAAGCTCTAATAATCATTGTGTAATAATGATTTTTGGTTAATTTCTCTTTGCTTTCACTTGGGCATTAATCCAACTGGCTTCCCTGTGATTAGAAGAAAAATGTGCTTCTCATATATTGATATGTATAACACAAAATAATGTCTTTACAGAAAATTAGGGATGAAAACAAGATTTCCTGAGCAAGAGTTCCCCTAGCTTCAATTAGTCTATGCAGTGATGAAGTGAAGCTCTGGAAGTTACAGCATTGTCATCGGCACAGGCTGGTCTGCCTGCAACTGCTGTGTGGGCAAGGCTACTTGCACCTCTCCGTTTATAGCACTCAGGGCTACCCACCTTGCCAACCTGTCTTAACTCCTTATAGCAACTCTACTAGTATTTAACCATTTGCTCTGAAATTTAACGTACAGTGTGGACTTCTTTTTCCACCTTGAGAAAAAAAGACACTTGTATAAAACTTTACTAAAATCACTTGAATTTTTCAAGAGGAATTGGTACTTCACCTGTGTTGAGTGCTTCCAGAAATCCTGTGTTAAGCAAATATCATATCATTTTGCTTCGAATCAGATGCTTGAAACTTGTTGGGGAAGGGAATAATCTTGCACCGAAGTGTACCTTTAACTTTCTGTACAGAACTTAGAGAAATGGCATGCCTACTATAAAGATTTCTGTACCTCTATTATTAGAAATTCAAGTGTTCTGTGCTTGCTAAGCAAAGCCCAAATATGAATATAGCAATTTTCTGTGCAAAGCAAATTTCCAGTGCACCATCTGCACAGTATGAGCAACGATACCAAATCTTTTTATGTCCACAGGTACCTTCTCTGTTGCTTTGTAACCACTCAGAACTTTTTTTCTGAAAATATTCCCTTTCTTTAGTGATTACAGTACAAAATCACTTTTCTTAAAATAATAAGGGCTCCTGCAGTATTCCCCCACAAAATCACTGAGAGATAGTGCTCTTACAGGCCATCCTCACTAGAGGGGATGAGCCCATTCAAGCCTACTTGCCATCGTGTAAAAATGAAGCTTCTCCAATAATTTGCCTTAATGCTAGAGACCAGCTTGAAGCTCATCAGAGGAACTGCCACCAGTGATCGGAGGGAAGGTGTCCTGGCAGTGCTGCATACCCTATTCTTTGAAGACATCAAATCAGACTTTGAAATTACTTGTTCAAGGTGGTGGGGTTGTACAAAGCTGAGAGGATCAGGAGGTCATTCTGGTTGTGTATGAAAGACAGAAAAGATGTAAATGTATGGGGAAGGACTGAGTGAAGAGACTTAAAGTAGAGGCTAACAGGAGAGGGAGGTGAGACAAGGGAGCAGAGAGCTGAAGGGAAAAGCTAACACTACTTAGAAAGGGAAAATGGAAATCAGAAAGGCTGTAAGTCTGAGATGGTAGAGGCTGAGGGAAAGGGCAGTGTAAAAGGGAGCCAGCAGGGAACAGTGAATTAATTAAAGGAAAAGACAAGGAGCTCAGAGAGGAGACTAGAGTGCCTGAAGAATAAGGTCAGAGGCTGAGTGGAAAAAGGAGCTGTGCTTGGTGGAGGCTTCTCTCTGCTCTGCTACAAAGCCTGGAAGGAAGCTTAGGATTATCACATTGCTTACTGTCTCGTTGCAAAATGTCTCTACCTCCTGCCTAACACCTCTGCTCAGGGGTTGATAATTAATGCTTTCAGGTCTGCAGAGCTAAATGTTCTGAACTAGTGGTGCGTTGTGTTATGAAATGTGGGAGGAAAACTGATTTCCTCTTTAAGAACCCAGGATGATACCTACATCAAATAACATTATTACTTTTACAAACTCAGTGTTGGCATCATTCATCCTGAGTCCTAAACTTAATTTAGCCTATGTGCATGTAGTACATTTTTTTCATGCTGTAGCTCCCCAAGAATTTGTGCTTCATGCACTTGAAGAATGAGTGTGTGGTGAATTATGCTGTGTGACCATCTTAACCTGTGGCAGAAAAGAAAGATAAATTATGAATGAGGCTGGAGGTTATAAAATGATGTCCATGTGATGAAGGCAACTGAACTCTGCTGTGGAAAACTGATTTCTCTTCCTGTTTCTTGCTCCCAACAGGGATGCTCTAAATGCTTCATAAAAGGAAAATAATTATATGTCAGGTTTTCTAGTTGTCAGCTTGATAATCCTGGTGTAGCAGTGATCGTTTCACAGCTGCCACTGAAATCTGTGAAAGCTGTGCTTTAAGTAATCTATGAAGCTGATTCAGAAACCTAAAATTAGCAGAAACATTTGCCATACATATGCCAATGTCTCAGCTCCACATCTGAGTAATAACGCCTTAACCTAAACTGTAATCTAAAGCAATCTGTGGGGACTTGAAAAGGGAAAGGACTACCTCACTGAATCTAAAAGCCATGTGATTGTAGGATAAACATCTTGACTAGTCTGGGAGAATTAATAGCAATACAGTTGGCAAAGATGATTGCATTTTTAGAAGTTTAGTAATGAAGGCTCTTCTACCATGAAAGTACACTTCATCACGTTATTTTCTTGTCTCCAGTTCCATGGTAAGATGTGAATTAAATGTTACGAAGTGTTACCTAAGAACTATAGACACTGATTTGCAGAGACCTTGCTTGTATTCAAATAACCCTACAAGCCTCTAGTCTCTTGGTATTTTCTTCAGATTTCAAACCTTGTTATATAACTACATTAGTTTTAAAGTGTTTCTCAAGTAATTCCTTTCAAATCCCCATGTCTGGTTTGCAAGTATTTTCACTTAGAAATCCTGCTTTATCTTTGGTACAGATTTTCAACATCATGCAGAAAGAACACAGCCTCTTCCTTCTTTCCAGCTACATGGCAGAAATGGGTATTGAACAGATTTGATTTTCTGCACTCTTAAGTCTTACAAGTCATGTGAGGTTTTTCTTTTCCTGATACATTTCAGAAACTTGTATTTTTATTTTTTTTTATTAATAGCCAATGATTTCTCTGGCATGCTTATCTAGGCATTTCTAGGTTTTATCACTGTTTGATTTTTGTTTTAATTCTTTTTCTTTTTAAATCATGTACATGGTTTCACATCACTTTCTAGCCAGGTTGGTTTCTCACATGGAGAAATAGTTCTTGTTTCTGTGGATTTGCAGCTTTGGAAAACATAAAAGATATTTTTAAATAATACACAGTTACAAAGGATTTGACCTTACTACTGAGTCTTGTCAACAACTATTTTAAGTACTGGAATGTGATCTTGTAAGTTACAATTACAAATATCCTGTTACTGATACAACTGCCACATTCAATCTATAAAACATAAATGTGGCTGGATTGAGATCTCTAGTGAAACAAAAAAAATATTTTTAGGAATTAAATCTTCATTGAAATGATGTATCATAATAAAAGTTGTCCATTTAAGCATTTACTCTCCAGACAGGTCCAGCAATATTCTGTATATTGTATACAGGGAAGCATTAGGAATTAAATATTTTAATGTTTTCACTGAATAGGATACAGATAATAGTATAGGGTCAAATGCACTTAAGGTCTTCCAGTTTTGCTTGTTTTCTGTTTGTTTTTGTTTGTTTGTTTGTTTTTAAGTACATGTCACTGTCTTTAACATGATAAACAATAAAAGTAATCCTGTATACAAAGGCATTGATTTTACATTATAAATATCCTTTCATATCCTATTGCCTGTGATTTAAGATGTCTGTCAAAGCTTTTAGCTACACAAAGCCTTTGGCAAATGCTGTGTTGCAATACTCTGCCTTCTCAGTCCCCTTTCTAATGGTGTGATACAGCTATTGTGCTTGTGTGCTAAAATCCCTGCTGAGACCAGGGCTGCCTTTTTGCAGGCACCCTTCTGAATGCCATGCCCCATAAAACCTCCTCTCCAAGCAGGCACATCAGATATGAACAGAGACCTGGCAGAAGGGTGTGTGGGGATTAGGATGATGGAGCAGATCACAGTCAGAGCAAGCCTCTCCTCCTCCCAGCACTGTCTTCTGCCCTCTGTGCCATGCTAGAAGTGGGCCTCGATAGTATTGCTCTAATTTAAACTGTTTCATAGAGCATGCTTTCATGTGTGTTGACAATGAGAAAACATTTGGTGTCAGGAAAGGTCTTCATAATGTGTTGATTTAGCTGGACTGGGGTCGCGAGAATGGAGGTAGAGACAATGTGGAGGTTACATCCATCAGGAGCCTATGCAAATATATTGTTTTGCCAAACTGCATCTACAATGGAGACAGACTTTTCGGTGCATTATCTTTTCTAACTTCATTGTGAACAACTAATATCCATGTAACTTACACCTATGTGCTGCTAATGCTGCTAATATTTACGTTAATGATTTTGTATAATCTAAAGATTCATCTTGAAATCTTAATCTGCATGCACTTTTTTTCTTCCTGCAAAGGAAGAAATAAACCAGATGTCTCTGATCGCTGGTCAGCTAGCTAACACTATTCACTTTAACAAAGTCAGAAACCCTATGAGCTTGAGATAACTTCTGATTTATAGCACTTTAACTGGAGCGTCACAATTAATAGTGGTAAATGATGTTTACTCATAATAAAAAGATAGTAGACATTAGGTGATTTCTTTAAATTGAGCCAAATATTCATCAGCTGGAATCCAAGAATTCATTTACTGAAGCATAGTCTCCCCAAACTTATTCTTCTCAAAGTAGTCACATGAACCCTTAAAAGGCAAATTCCCTAAAATATTTTCAATTTGTTTTACTTCAGAAATAGAACAAAAGAGAATTGCATTTCATAACACTTTAAGAGGATGAAATCACATAGATTTATAGCAACCTCCTAAATCTGAACTTGTAGTTCTATATTAAATTTGAATTCTTAATAGTTATAAATTGTTATTAGTAAGTAAAGTATGTGAATAAATAAAGTATATCAGATAATCCTGTCTCAGGCTTACCAAGAAAGAATATGTTTTTATTGTTACAAAATTAGTCTTAAGTATGCTTCAGAGCTTCATTTTAAGTTATGCTGGCTTAAATCCATTGTAAGAACTATCATAAAAATCCTTTCAGCTTTTCTTAAAGGCACAAAGAATGGAGGAAAAAAAAAAACAAACAAATCAAAAACAAAAACAAACAAACAAACAAAAAAAAAAACAGACTATGTTTCATATTTCAAATACTTTGGGTAAGATTCCCAAAACATTCTTTTTTTTCCTCTCGCTGTTTAGAGTTCTAGTTAGGGAAAGCTTACCTGAATCTTACCGGAATTACTAACTCTATTTTAAAAAGATTTGTTTCAGTTTGTATTACCTGAGAGAAGACAAAAAATGTTGTGATTTCTGAAAGTGTGGGTTATGTGCAGCTTTCGTAGTTCAAGCCACTCTGTAGAAAAATAAGGGACTAAAGAGCTGTAAGAGATGGAGAAAGGGAAAATAAAATCTCCCACCACCCTTCCTCAGGTCCCTTTCTTTAGTCCAAAGTCAGGCTGGCTGTTCTTAAATCTGTTCTTTTTCATCAATATGGCAAGGTATTCATTATGCCAGTATTTTTTTCTTCTTCTTTTTTTTTTTTTTTTTTTTTTTTCTATCAAAAGAACATACCAAATGTGGAAAAGAAGTTACAGCTAAGTCACACAATTTTCAGTTGGAGAGAAAGAAAAAAAAAAAAAAAAAAGACATTTTTTCCCATTTTGACCTAAGATGTTAGGCAAAACATTAAGACCTTTTAGATTGTTTTCTGTTATGAGCAGTTAATGATGGTCACGCAATTCTTTGCTCTAATGCTCATTTTCAAATAATGGATTCTCAGACTATTGTACAGTTAGAGTAACAGCAAGTAAATCCCCTGTTCATTGCATTACTGATTTCATTCACTCTTTTTTTTTTTTTTTTTTTTTTGTTGCAGCTTTCTATTAGGACTTCACTATGAGTACTTTTTCTTCATCTACTAGTTTTCTTCTTTCTTCTGTGCCTGCATGGGTGCATGAATACCCATGTACAAGATTTTCTCTCCTGTACATAACAGTGTTTTATGAAAATCAACTAAAGCTGCCTTTCTTTATGGAAACTTCAGAGCTCTATTACAAACATCTGTTATTTGTTAATTTGAATGGTTTGGTTTCCACTAATCAGTATTTCAGTTTTGCTTACTTTACAATCACTTATGGCTGATCAGGTTAATTTATGCAAAGCAACACATCTGAAGTGAACTTCTCTCCAGTAATCCCTCATCGTTGTCATTAGGTATTTAAATTCAGAGTGCTGGTTATCCAGATGTCAGGAGTGATTGTTGCTTGAGGGACACTAATTTATTGATAACCAAGTGTTCTCGATCCTCTTGGCTAAAGTACATTTTAAATTATGTGATTGCTGATATAAATGAAAAAACTTCATTAGCATACCATTAGGCATGGTAGGAGTTAGGAAAAATGCTGATAAATAAGATTTTTTCCTGGTATTACAAAGTATCAAAAAACACTATTCCTGGTGTGAAGCCTAGAGATTTTATTTATTTATTTATTTTTATGTAAGTGTTTAAACTCATAAATGAGGTATTGCAAAGGAGAAAAAAGTGATTATTTGAAACAGATTTCAGGCCTTGAAGAACCAGCCCAAGCCTGCTCCACAGTGGCTGTGAGACAGAATCAGTCTCTGAGAGGGGACCTGTGTCTGATGGCTAGCTAACGCCTTTCTGGGTCTTACAGGTGGGATGGTACTACCTGCTGCATGTATTGAATACACTTACTTCATTTTTGTATCTTCACTTTTCTAGGCCTAAAGCCACCCAGAGAAAACCCTAGTGTTTCATCTGTCCACCCTTGATTTTGCACTACTGTGAAACAGAAATTAGTGACATCACAGGAGTTATACCAATGCAAACAAACAAAAAACACAGTAGGGCAAATAAAAGCCTACCTTGGAATTGATGTCAAAAACCAGAAAACTGATTGTTTACCAAAATAACAGTCACATCATTTCAGTTCTGTGTATTTGGGGAGAAGAAGAGGGAAAGAGGACTGGCAGAAAGGCTTGTCAATGCTTGTTAATCTGTGTCTCTGTGTCAGACATTGTGCTGAACCTTCATCCTCTAGGAATGCCTTACAAAACTTGAGTTTCCAGTTAAAATTCATTTATACTACATTTTGGGGCTTTTTCAGATAATAGTAGCTTTTTAAGCTCTTTGCTGTGCATTAGAGTCCTTTTGTTCTAAGTTCTCCGTAAGCAGAACAAAAAGACAAATTAATAAAAGGTGTAGAGCCAAATCCTCTGGCAAGGTGCCATGTGACCAGCCTGAATTGCTCTGCTTGCAGTTTCTGGCCCTGAAGCTGATTTATCTGGCGGTTCGACAAAGAGGATCTTCCAGTGCTATAGCTGGATTAATTAGACTGAATTAGCTGTGGCATAATTGATAACTAGCTTCAGTAATGTTGCTATGAGATTGGAGTCTATATTTTGCAAAAGATAGTACAAATTTTGTGCAGCTTTGGAGACTTCTCTTGAAATGAAGGCATTCTGAAATACACAGCAAGATGGAAAGACACAATATGAAATTAAAATCCAAGATAATGACCAGATCAGCATGCAAAATAGTCATTGTACATACATCTTTTCTGCTAAACTCCTTTGCTCTATACTGTGTTTAGTGAAAGCAAATGTTTTCTACAGTTAGTTGTAAACTTATGTGTAATTCAAGTACTGCGCGTTCCTGGAATGATATCTGATATGGTCAAGTAAACGTAAACGGACTGCAATACAACTGAAAATTGTAATTCTGGTAGCAGTAGCCAAAATATAAAAAGCACGAGTAGGGTTTTAGAAATGAAATTGTTGCAACCATTTGAGATTCTGAATAAATTATAGACATCAGGGCTGAACAATTAGCAAAGGGGAAGATGAGCAAATTAAGGAAAAGGCAACATAATGATAACAGTTTGATTAACATGGCAGTGGAGATCCTGTACAGACGTTGAAATTTTTTAAGCCACTGATGTTTGGCCTCCAGGATTAATGTTAAAGTATCTATCATCACTAGAACAAGGCGAGTATTGGTCAATGATTTTTGCCCAAAGAAGTTACTTCAAATGCACATATTAACAGCATTAAAATTCAAGTGTGAAAACTGTTTTTTAGACTTTTTAAAAACAGATTCTATTTTCATATAATTGCTTACTGTTTTTTTATGTTAATAGCTAGAATTTTAATACGATAGGATTCCCATCACACAGTGACAGAAATCATTAGTAACTTTTTCCTGAAAAAGTCTCTCCCAAAGTTGATACTTCTTTAAAATTAGATGCTGAAAAAGATGCATTCCGCTGACAAAGCTGTAGTAAGTTAGGTAAAAGCATAAAAATGTTAATTTCATACTTTATCCTGAAACTGGACTAACCTTATCTTGGTCTTTATCATAAATTGATCCAAACAATTCCTTGCTTAATAGGAAGAAGCTGAGTAATTTGGAGCAAATAATTAATTAGATATGATCTACATGTACTTCTAGCTGTTATTGTGATGAAACTTCAGAGAATAAATTCAGAGAACAGTTCATTAAAAAAAAAAAAATCTATTGTCTTTGTAAGATCTTCTTGTATCTTTTTTCCTGTCATATAGCAATTCAAATGCTTCTGTTTGGTCAACAACTTGTCATTATTATTCTTCATCAATTATCAATTACCCCTTTTTTAAACTAAAGGAACTCAGTTATAAACCTGCTTTATAGCCTTATTCTGATGACGTATCTTTGAAAATAAAGGTTACAGTCCTATGAGTTCTCCTCCTTTATATCATGCTAAAGGTTTTTGAAAGCCAGTTCATGGGCCCTTCAAATAACTTTCAGCAAAAAAGAATTTTTTTAATCTCCTGTCATCTTGAAGTGTTCAGGCTAGAACAGAAATGACAGGTAAAATCAATTTCAACTTTAACATTTTCTTTGTTGACTCTTCTGTTTAAGACAAAGGAAATATTCTGTTTCAAAACAGCCGTTTCAAAATAAAATGTTCAGATTTTTCTTGCTCTAGCCTGTTTGCCAATGCATATAGAAGTACAGTACTAGCAACAGATAAAATGGGGGGGGGGGGGGAGGGGGAGGGAAGCCTCCCCGTTTGATAAATTTACATTAGGCTCTGGAAAACTAGGGCTTTTGTAGCCCTAGTAAAATAACTTTCCATTATACTAAGTACAGGGTGTATTCTTCAACACCACGATCATTTGTCAGTCCTTGTAATCTTTTCAGACTTTTTAAAAATAGTTGGATTTCCTCACCCTCCACACTTTCAAACTGATAACTTATTCCAAGTGAAGACAAACATATTAGCTAACTTGGGTGATGGCATTTGAGAGTCATTTTGGACTCCTGACAGTGGGTCTTCACTTGATTATAATTTTGGAAAATATAGAAATATTTTCCTGCTATCATGATATGTCCTTATTTGAACCTCCAGTAACACAACTGAGACTCATGTGACTAGCAAGTACCAAGCAGTGAGTCACGCTGCTTTCATTAGTTTAACTGTTCTGTCTAATCAGCCCAGTCTTTTTCCATGACCAAGTCCCTTTTTTTTTTTATGGAAGCTACAAGTGACTGCATTATTTTCTTCTTCTTCTAGTGCACATCTCTTTCTTGGCTTTTCAAATACCATTTGTGACCTACTACCTATTTCCTAGAGTTCGTGTAGTTTTGTGTTGTTGTTTTTTTTGTTTGTTTGTTTGTTTTTAAAGAATGCACAGAAATAGTGAGTTGATGGATCAGTTTGAAGGAAAGCTATGTTCTCCTGAGAATATCTCGTTCTTTCCCAAATATGTTCTCTTCTTGGTTTCTTCTTATAAGATCTTGAAGAGAGGTTGTTGTGTTCTTTCCTCAGTGTTTCTGCATCTCTAGAGGAGACAGTTTTGTCATCTTAACTAGATGACAAGCCAGCTTTGGCTTATTCCTTTTAAAAGGGAAAACTTCAGCAGTGTTAAATTAGTCTTGTGTTTTCAAGACTTTCAAGAGTTATCTGCGTTCTTCAAGGTAAAGGAAAGGTCATGGATGAGTGCCTTAGCAATAAGTGCCTCAAAACATCAGGTCTGGACTAGCTTAAAAGGTGCATGACGTATTCTCTTGTTTTCTTTATTAAAGCTTGAGAAGAATTCGGACTGGGGGCAGTGAGGGAGACTGCAAAGTACATGACAGTCAGAAACAGTCAGATTGGGATTTGCAGGATCATGAACATGTACTAGTCTCTGGAACATTACCCTGTAAAGAGACAGAAAGCATCTTGACAGGTTGTTCCTGGTTCTGCCGTTTGTATTGATACCACTTCACCTGTCTTTTCCATTTGTTCTAGGAACACTGCAAATATTTTAATATTTACTCTGATCATTCTGAGAAAAAAATGCTGAAATACGTGAAATTATCTCTATGTCACTGGGAGAGCAAGAGGTGGTTTTACATAGGATATATGTGTTTTGTGGTGTTTGTTTTTGTTTTTTTCTTGGAATATCTGTAAAAGCAATCTTTTTGCTTTTCAGATCAGTCACAGATGTATACTTTTCATCCTCACTATTGAGGCCTAAACAAATCTGTCCTGAGTTCCTCCTTTTAACTAGCTTTTACCTTTGTAGTTAAATTCTTGATACACATTTAAAATTTTTATCTTCCTTTATCTGTCTGTCTGCTGCACAGTTTGCCATTTCTCTGAAGGACATCAGTCCTCCTCTGTCAGCTGTGGAAGATCACAGTATTGGCCCAAATTTGCTCATTATAAAACAGAAATTGTTTATATTTTTAAGCCAAGTTAATTGTTTATATGTTTTGCTGACGGTACTTCTTTTGTGTTATATGGTCTCATGCTTTTAGTGCTAACTTGGCTGTAAGAAGCAAAGCTGAGAGAGCACAAAATAACTTTTTTTTTTTTTTTTTTTTTTTTTTGATTTAACACTGAGATAGCTAGTGACATGATGAAATAATCTTTAATCAATAATTTTAGAGCTGTTCAATCAGGAAGTTTAGCAGCTGAAAAGACAGGTCAATGAAACATGAGCTATCAGAAGAGTGGTTCAATTTCCTTATATTGGAAAATGAGTAACAGGTTGACACCTTTAATATTGCATGATAAAGACAGTAAGATAGATTATCCTGACGTGATAAACTCCAGTGTCAGAACAGTCTGTATGTGCAAAATAAGAAGCATAGATTTTTTTTTGTTGCTGTTGTTGCCATGCTCTCTTTATTTTACTCACATATAAAATACTGTTTAAATTCCCTTAATCCAAAAAATAAACATTTGAATATTGTCTAGCATTTTACAGTGGATTTTACTTTCTTACCTCCTCCCTACCTTTGTCAAGTTTGCCAAATATTTCCCCAGAGGCTTGGGGGTTTTCCATTCATAAATCTGCTGTGATCTGCAGGGCTCAAACTTCTGTCTTTTTTCGCATAAACAAAATGACCTTAACAAGTCAGTGGACAAAGACCAGTACTTTCAATGGTTAGACTTGGATGATGCTGTTAAGTGTTGATGCCTTGATATCTTCCTTCCCAGTCAGATATTTACATGCCAGAGTAATCCTCTGTAGCCCAGAACAAGTGATTCAGCGATTCAGAATAGGTGTCATAAGGCTATGCATTTCCAGAGAATTCATAAAATTACACAATCCCTTACTGTGTTTACTCTTTCACAAAGAATTATTTTTGAACTGTGACAGAAAATATTCATTAATTCGTTCAGGAATTAATGCCATTTAACTAAATAATACTTTCTAGAAAACACTATGAAAGTCCACTGAATGCTGCTGTGAGAAGATAAATGCCATTATTTGCAATTTAAACTGTATAGGCATCAACCCCTGTAAGTGCAATGTTCAGCTCAGTCTCAATATCTCTCCAGTGTGTAGTGAAAACAACTTGACAAAATGTAGAGGGGTTTTTTTGTTTGTTTGTTTTTGTTTTGTGTTGTTTTTCATTTCCATTTGTTTTTTCACATTGGTGTTTCAAACCAGGTATCTCAGTTGTCAAATTGTGACAGATAACTGCACTGAAGGGAGCCTCAGTTGTCTGTGATTTTTACTTTTTGCCAGCATGAGACTTTAGGCATTAAGTACCACATGTGCCTGTTTGCTTAATATTGTATCATTATATCAGCATAAAATTGTTCGCTAATTATTGTTGTGTGGAAAAAGTTAAACAAAACGTTATGAATATGAGCACAGAACTGCAGGGAACAATGTGCAATGAATTCATGCTGGGATTAGAATATAGCCTTATTTTAAGGTACCTGTGTATAGGAGGGTTAGGGACCTAAAGCATAATTCCTAAAACATTTAAGTCATTACATAAGTTATAGAGTGGTGCATAAAAGCAAAATAATTCAAATTTCAAAAACCATACAGTGATTGTTAGCTGGAATATAGGGCTTTCAATGTGGGATGCTTCTAATAGCAAAGACAACTCTGTGCATATGTGAATAACAAAATATTTATCTCAGAATTTCCTCCTGCTACTGCTCTTGTGTTTCAGTTTTCAACAGTTGTAAACATTGTCAAGGGCTTAACAGTTGAAAGTTCTTCCAGAAGAGATTTCTTATGAATTTGAAGTACTTAATTTACTTTCAGGTGATTCCCTTAGTGTAGGAGAAAAATGAGGACTAAAATTGGATGTTGTATAATAACATGTTCCTAGTTAAACTGAAAAAGTTATATAAAAGACTCATATCTTGACTTATGAAAATAGCCTGGAAAAACAGTTGCATGTTCAAACAGTATATTGCCACTTCTGAAACAAGCATCCCATCACAGCTGGTGAAGTTTATATTCAAGTGGTCTAAGATTGCAATGGAACTTAAAATATAATTTGTATGGAACTTGAGTCCTCTGTTACAGCATCCACTAAGTCAAAAGTTAACTATAATGACTATCTGGTTTTATTTTATTTTATTTGAAAGTACTTCAAAATTTAAATAGCAAACCTTTGCAGAATGGTACTTCAGTGGTTAGGGTTGCTGAAGCTTTGGAAGCTGGAAGAGCACTAAGTAACGTTGTGGGCTGATGATGCTTTTCTCTCTTTCCAATATACTAGAAACTTAACCAATTGCATTCTAGAGCAATTTCAAGCCCTCTCCATCAAATGCTCATGGAAAGAAGTTGATCTTGTACATTAGGAAATTCAAGCTGACACTCTGCAAACCATTACAAAAGCAGCTTGTAGACCAACTGTGCTTATCATGGAAACAAATTGTTGGTGGCAGCAGAATTTGTCCCTCAGTTGCACTGAAGGGACTGGTAAGACATCATGCATCTGCAGATGTGAGGAACTGAAGCTGCTGGAGTACAGAGAGCAGAGGAATGGGGGATGAGAAGAATCCTTAGTCGTTCTTCAACAAAGCTATGTCACAGATTTGAGCTTACTTTCCTTGTGCTTTGATCCTTGATCAGTCTACATTCATTAATTGCTTTAAAATTAGAATACATTTTAAAATATATAATTTTGACTTTGTACAAAAAGGACTTATCTATCTGGGGCTGAAATTTCAGTACAAATTAATATAATCCATATCTACATAGCTTATCTGGCATATTACTATAATAAATTAATTTCTAGTGCAAAGCAAAGCTATCCTTTTAAATAGTGGCCTTAGGTCATTTCTCTTGTATGATTAGCACTTCCATCTTATTACTAGGATGCGTTGGGAGGAATTACCTGGTTGCTTTATATCAAAGCAAATATTAATTAGCTTATGATATAAATGTTTCTTGCCAAGTTAACAGTACTTAATATACTCTTGTAATTGCATGTCCAAAGAACTAATATGTATTTATCACTTGATATTCACATTCAAATGCAAATGAGTAAATATAAAAGCATAATCCCAACAATCTTTATACATTAAGAGCATATCTCAAAGTAAGCATATTCTTTCTGTGTCTGTTTAGTCATTTGTGACTCCTTGGAAGATCATGTTTCTGGAGGCGGTGCCACCTGCCCCCTGGGCTATTTTCCATGTGGCAATATCACCAAGTGCTTGCCCCAACAACTTCACTGTAACGGTGAGGATGACTGTGGGAATCATGCTGATGAAGACAACTGTGGTACGTAGTTAAGACTTTACTTTGGTTCTGACAGTCACTGAAACTGTTCATATCAACTGGGGGTTTGCAGAGTATTAGCAATAAGAAAGGTACATGTATTGCAGAGGATATAGAAGGTATTTGTTTTAGCTGATAAAACCACCCTACATGCCATTTCCTAGGAAGAAAGGACCACATTTTTTGTTTGCATCTTGTGTAAGTTTATCCAATTGTATCCATGCTTTGAACTTATTTGAATGTATTGTTTTGATTTGTACATATGTGTGCATGTGATCTAGCAAAGATCCCTGCTGAGGAAAGGTGGACGTACAAGCTGACAGAGTTTTTTATGCTTGATAGATCTTAAAGCTGTCTGGGAAGAGTAAGTTAGAAGAATTTTCAAGGTTTGCCAAAAAGCTTTCATGTCCTAATGCAGAGGGAAAAACAAAACTGTGATTGTGTGTGTTCTGCAAGCTACACTGCTACCAGGCTTTGTGTTTTGGAAGTGTTGAAATCTGAGTAAATGAACGCAAACAGGCCACTGCTGCCTGCCCATGTCACTCCTGGCCCTGCTGGATGATAGCCATGAACCTGGCTGGTTCGTGGGTTTTACCTCAGCTGCAAACTGAGCAGAGTCAGGACATGGACTCTGCACAGGCACTTGCCATGCTCACAAAAAGACAGCATGGCCTGGGCACAACTTTAGTCTGTGCTGAACAGTATCTCTCATGCAGTGGCTGGACACTGTTTGGAGGGTAGCACAGGCCAGGGATAGTCTGGGAAATGCTTCTGTGTGTTTTGTGAGAGCTTAGCAATTTGGTTGAGAGCTGTGGCTGCAGGGAGAGAAAAGCAGCCCTAGCACATCTTATTGTCAACTTAATAACAGCCTGGATGCTTTCAGAGCTACACTCCAGAACTTCTCATCCCTGGCAGATCGGGAAACCAGACTTCCTATTCCTGAGTAGCTTGCCTGTAGCAGTGGAGGGCAGCCAGATGTACAGTGCTCTGCTGCACACCCTGCCTCCATCTCCACGGAGCGAAGCAGGTGAACTGTCTGCCTGCTCCAGCCAGGCACGCTGCCATCAGAACTGTGCATGGAACCAACAAAAGAAAAAGAAAAAAAATGAAGTGAAACTTCAAAGATACATATACCAAAAGAAATTTTCAGAAAGATAGAGTTTGAAACAAAATGTGGTAAAGGTATTTTTCATTAACTATCTCAGCAAAATGAAAGAAGTTTTGAAAATAGTCTCACTTGTTCTCAATGCATATTTTTGGAGCTGATTGTTGTGTCTGTGTGCAAGCATTTATGCCTATCAAATTCTAGCATATTAGGCTATACAAACTTGCTTTTAATTCTAATCCCATTTAATGGACCTGCAGTTTTCTCTAGTTTTATGACACTTGCTTCTGCCTTAAACATACTTTTCATTGCCAATAATCAAAATCCTAACAAAACTGGTTCTTTTTCTGTTATTTTTCTATGCACAAGTTACTACTTATACAGTTAGTTTATGCATGTTCCATTTCTTTATGGTACCAGAAAGCCTACTGTGCCAGGACTTGCTGAAAGTGTACAGCTCAATCAAGTGAGGATACACACAGTTTTGTAATGGGATATACAGGACAGCAGAGCCTGCAAGACAATTCAGCTGCAATATTGAATCCAATTCTGAGTATAGTAATTCAAGAATGAGATAGAGACAATTTCAGAAAGCCTAAGTCATAAAAAATGAAGAGTCATTGTATTGACTCCCTGAGAAATCCATGCTATTAGTGTTATTCTTGTATCTTGACCCCATATTCTCATTTGGAAATGCATGCTTTGTGTAATGCATCAAGGTCATACTCAGCAGTATTGTTTCCTCAAAAACTGATGTAGCCATCAAATTTTATTATTTGAATAAGGGAAGAGTCACTACATTGCCTGAGAATACAAAATGTTCTGATGAGGTGTTTGTAGCACTCCTACACTGCAGTACATGTGGAAATCTTTGGGGGATAGGCCTCTGTTTAGTAACCATTCATCCTAAAATCCAAGAAAGGAAGTCCCCCTGATTAGCTCCCAAGACAAAGAAGCTAAGAAGCTATTTTTCTGCTGCCATTTCCCAGGACCATTTTAGTATGCCTGCCCTATGCCAGGAGTAATAACTGGTTCTTTCTAACCTTTTTTTTTTTTTTTATATGTATAATTTGCAACTAGTTTTCAGTTGAAGTCATTGCTCCTGGTTACAGAAAAGCAATTCAAAATTAAATTATTCCAGTGAAGTAATTGTCCTATGCAGCATCATTGGAAATCCACAAGGTACTCTAATTAAGTAGCTCAACTTTTAAATTCTTGTACACTTTCATCTTGCATAAATCTCAGTAAGAGCTTTGAGGTGGTCAGTCTACAACATTCAACACAGCACATGTGGGGATGGAAAAAAATCAGTATAGACCCTCAAAGGTATTCAAAAGTTATTTATGTATATACAAATATATATATTCATGTGTCTCAAGTAAGGCTACAGCAACCACTTCACTATTGATGTCTTCATTAATGATAAAGCACTATCTTAAGCCTACAGAAAAATATAGTGAAGACTTGCATGTATCTTGGAGCAGTATTATAAAATAAGGAGATAAAGCAAAAAAAAAAAAAATATGAACAGTAGTCTTTTCTGTGATGGAGAGGACAATACTGATGAAAAAGAAAAGAAAAAAAAAATCACTTCTTTTGAAAATCATAATACTGCTATTGCAAAAAAAAAATAGGTACAATTGTTTGAAAAAACAGGTACTCTGAACATAAGAAAATCCAAAGTCCAGCTGTTCAATAGTAGCCTCAAAGTGTGCTGAGTATTAATAGCAACAGCAATTACAGAAATAGCACTTTTAAGAAATATCAATGTATTAAAGAAGCAGAGAAGCAACTAGCATGAAAAGCACACTTAGATCTTCTGAGAGAGAGTTGCTTTGTAAAAGTCTTTAAATGTCATTGCAACAAAAAGGCCTAGTTTCTTCTTCTATAGCTGGCAATTAGAATGTGATTCAAAAGCTGTCTCAGTATTCTGGTCCTGCAAATTAATTACTTAACTTGGAATCTTAGAGCTCCACATCCAATATGGTTAATCAGCAACATGGTTTACAGTGTGCCCAGTAACCTACTGGATTACTGCTCTTTTATTATTTAATTGTTTGATCTTCATTGTGCAATGAACGAATTATACACTGACATATTCTGTGCCCCAAATATGTTGAATGCATACCACAGACATTTGAAAAAAGCAAAGATTTCACTAAATATTCCAAGTGTCTTGTAGCAATCCTGTCCATTTCTTCTTTTCCTGAGTAAAGTTCTGTAGGTCCCCATTTCATTCTTCTAATGATATTTATTGTTGTAATCTTTGAGATTTGCCATATTAGTCCTGGTTCATGCACTGCATACCCCATAACAGTAAAACATGATAATAATTATTTGAAACAAAACTGATTCCTCATTGATAGATGTTTTCAGATGTGCAGTAATTGCAGTTCTTGTTCAACCCAGGTACAGAGAAGTGATGTGACATGAAATTAGGATCATAGGCAGAGTCAGAAACAGATCTGAGACTGCCATGGTAGGGCTTAACCTCAGGGTATGGATATCCTACTGATGAGGTCAACTTCACCATTTCTTCCACTTCCCACCCATTCTGGGAAGGGGGGAACTGTACCCAGTAGGTTACAGTAAAATGAAGCCACTTGTGTTTGAAAACTCATATGCCTTTTTCACCCAGTTGGATTTCCAGCCAATAAAAAAATATGTGCGATATTCTGATGGGAAAGAGCTTGAGGCAATATAGTAAACAGCAATAAGAGCAGAGTAGCAATTTATCATGCCCTAAGTGATGAGAGGTTCTTTTCAAACTATCACTAGATAACCTTAAACATGCATGGAAAATATAATCTTAGCTTTTGAAATTGAAAACATAGTCCATCAAGTCAAAGCGGGAGGCTCTGCAAATTTGCCATAAAGATGATATTTTTAAATAAAAATGATTTATTTAAAGTTTTATCATTCATCATAAAAGCTTATGGCCTCGAGGAATTTTCCTTTCTAAGGCTGAATGTGGCAGTAAATTGTTCTCTGCTCTTCCACCCCATACTTATCCTTCTGAAGCATTGAGTTCTTCATAAAATGGCCAAGTGTGATGTCTACCAGTTCAGCCTTTATCACATTTCACTTGGAGTTATTTTTGTATCTGTTAGCAAAACCTAAACTGTGGAAAAATGGTAGCAATTCCAGCATCCTTCTATGCCCAAGCTTAACTAAAGCTCAAGTTGGCAAAGCAGCATGAGTTTAAGAGTATTTGTCCCATTTGGTTTTGTGGCTACTTAATGTTTGTAGATGGATTTTTTTCATTTTCACTGCTTTTTTAAATAATTAGGAAGGATAAATACTAGGCATAATCACCAATTCTGCTTGGCTAATACTTTGGTAACAGTGATACGGGAATTGTTCCTAAAACAGGTAGAATAAAAAGTATTTCTCACACTGAAGACTTTGCTGCAATGTTACTGCTAATGTACCCTAACCTAGCTCTGGGCAAAGCTCTTTGAAGCTCAATGGCATATTAAAAGTGCCACATTACGTATTCCCCAGTACTTATGTGTGGAGAGAAGCATTTTTTAATCTCTGGTTTGACAGTGATACTTAATGATATGCTAAGCAAAACCAACAACAACAGATAAAAACAGCAGTTGTTTAATACAAAACAAACATAATAGAGCAGTGTTTGTGATGTAGTTTTCACTGACTCCACGTTTGTTTATATGAACAATTTCTGACATGACAAATTGCAAAAACTTATGTAAAGTTAAATCATAACATAAATGTACTCTATAACTTTGGACAGAAGACAAGCAAAGTTGCCAGTAATCATCTATGGATATTTGTTTTCAAAATACAAACTCTGAGTATCTTCAGACAGTTTTTTTCCTTAATCTACTCCCCAATTAAGTATTTACATTTAGAAACTTATATTTAAGCACTTAATATATATATATATATATATATATATATATAAATTCATTAGTCTTCTTTGCACTTAGAGGGCTGAATGAGCAAACTTCTATCCTAGATAAGAGTCAGCTTTCTCTGAATAAATATTCTTACTATATCATTATGTAGTGATAAAAGTGTAATGTTATCAGTCTAATAACTTCTGTGTAATCATCTCCTCTAGATACATCACTAGGTCACTTATCATTTTGTACTCATGTTAATTATAAAGTTCTGCAAAAATTATCAATGCAGTTAAATTTTAAATCATTGTAGGACTGAAAATCTGTTCCTCCTGTGTGATCTTCCTAGATCTTTGTTGCAGTTGACCATAATACTCCCCCCATAATCAGCATGATTTGATCATCCTACATGTAAACTAGTTGTTTTACTAATATGAAGCCAGTGAATGGAATACGTTGAGAAACGTTGCAGTAAATAATAACCATGCAACTTACCTCAGTTTTCTTGTTCCTAAACCAGCCATCAGTGCTTGAATTTAGTTTGGTACACAACTGTACGTGGAGAAATATAGAAATGTAATCAGATCTCAAAAGGTACTGAGCTTTTCTCCTTTCAGAGGAAACTCTGAATGTTACATTCTACCTGGGCAAGTTGAAAGCACATGTTATGATATTTTTTGAAGTCTAAGAGGAAGCCCTACTGGTTTGTCTCAGATCCATTTAGCACTATGTGTCAGCATCCTGTAGTTACAGGCTCTGAAAATCCCTTGAATACAAAGTACAGGTGCAGCCATACCTTTATAAATAGTCCTTCCACTTTCAGATTTACAACTTTTTCCTAACTTCAATTAGGGTTTGATAATGCAGTCTAAATCTTTGTAGTTATTGGATTTACGATGTTCTGTTCTAAATTTAAAATGCAAACAATAAGACCAACATAAAACCATCAGTCATACCTCCTGGGCTTTTGATCACAACATGTCTTATGAAATAAGGCTCAGCCTAGTGAGAAGTGATCTGGACTGACTCCACTAAAATCAATGGACAGGCTCCCACTGACCACTGACATCAGTGAGCAAAGATTCATAACTTACCTAAATTAGGAAACTAATAAAAAGCTCAGATATTTCAGAAAATGTTTGTGACTCATGTGCTAGCATTTCTAAATACCACTGGATAAGATTTTTGGAAACGCTGTTCTAGCAGTGATTTTTTTCTCTAAATGGGATGAAGTCTAGATTGCGATCTGCAACCTGTCACAGAAACACCAGATATAAAATACAGTATCTTCCCATGTAGTCTGTGACACATAACTCTCATAATTAAATGCCTTAATTTTTCTCTTAGACTTAATTTCTGGTAGAGTGGATATGCTTTATACTTTGCTTAAAGTTAGGTTTACTGTTGTTTCACACTATTGACTTGTTCTTATATTCCATCTTGAAACTGGTTGTTGAAACAGACTCTTAATTTATTACTAGCAAATCTCTAGACTAAATGGTTATGTGCCAATACCACAAGTAGGATAAAAAATATTTTAAAGTAAAAAATGTTAAAAATACAAACGCTTCAGCAATCATATCCACTTACAAATCTGCATGCATTGTGCCTAATCGTTTGCACCTCTGTAGACTGGATCCTTTCATCATGAACGGGGCATTGGAAAAGCATCAGCTAGTATTGCATATCTGACTAGAACTTACTAGCAAGAATAAAAAGGAAGGGAATAGAAAGAGCACCATGCTACGGTATTTTATCTTTTTTTTTGCTAGCAGGGTCTTTAATTATGTAGTACTTAATAGAGCAAAGTAGCCTGAGCTATTTTGAGAGCACAAGTTTCTTCAGTGTTAAGAAATTTGGCTTCTGGACAATTTTGCTGATAGTTCTGCAAAACTGTTTTTTTGGCAGTTAGGCAGTGATTGTAGTATGTGTGCATTTGTTTTTTAATCACAGTGTCATAGCCACATTTTTCCAGTCCAGTGAAGCAAGAACAGGCATGCAGATTTAATTTAAGATGTTTTGTGACTCTCCGGAGGAGTTCTTCACTGGCTAATTGCACTTACCATTGTTTTGCTCCCAGGCCTAAGAGGTCTCAGAACAAAAGGCAGCATTCACCTCCCCAAATCTAAAGTTCACTTATGGATATTCGTTAAGGTCTCTGTAGCTCATAGGCTGCATATACAATGGAAGTCACAAATATGAATTTCAGAAAGAACTGAGGCAGCAGGCTGTTTGAAGTCTGGCACATATTTGCCTCTTAGAAGCACAGGCCTGACCTGTTACTGGGGACGATGCAATCAGCAGGTTGCCTTGCTAAATAAGTTATACTGCCTCCTTTAAAAAGGGCGTATAAAATTGAACAGGTTGAAAGCAGTGAAATTCTGTATAGTTGTCATAGTGTTTTCATGTATGTTTCTTTGAAGGTCTGTAAAATATTATAGAATTATTGCAGTGCTAGAGATTTGTTAAATCATATTCTACATTTCCATAGCAGAAATCTAAATTTGTATGGGATGTTTGAAACCATCTACGCAAAAGATATATGCTTTAATATTACATGATTGCTCATAAGGGATAGGAAATTTCAGAGAATATAAGTTTCCCATTTTTGCCTCAAAACATTGCAAGCAAGCTTGACAAGTCTATTTTTCAAATTTAAACTAATAATGAATGATCATATATTTATCTCATGTTTTCATGGCATAGTATTTTTTTCTATTGTACTTACATTTAAATCTCATTTTTTAATTTTATGAGACAAAATTCATGTTTGAGCCCTAGATTGTAAATTCTGTTTATAAAGCAAAAAGAAAACACTTGGAGGTCAGAGGCATGTTCAGAAGGTAACATATAATTGGCAAAAGATCAAATTTTTGAGCTTCACATGGAAATGTTTTATATATGTAGTTGCATGTAATACAAGAGTTGTATATAGTAGTGCTGTTGGCACGTTGCAGGGTAGTGATGCCATCCGGAGGGATATTGACAGGCTTGAGAGATAGGCCCGTCTGAATCAGTCCAACAAGACCGAGCGCAAGATCCTGCGCTTGGGTCAGGGCAATCCCAAACACAAATACAGGCTGGATGGAGAATGGATTGAGAGAAGGACCTGGGGGTGTTGGTTGATGAGAAGCTCTCCATGAGCCAGCAGTGTGTGCTTGCAGTTCAGAAAGCCAACCATGTCCTGGGCTGCATCAAAAAAAGTACAGCTAGCAGGGCAAGGGAGGTGATTGTCCTTCTCTACTCCACCTGTGTGAGGCCCCCACCTGGAGTGCTGCATTCAGCTCGGGAGACTCCAGCACACGAAGGACATGGACCAGTTAGAGAAGCTCCATAGGAGGTCCGTGAGGATGATCGAATGCTGGAGTACCTCTCCTGTGAAGGCACGCTGAGGGAGTTACAATTCTTCAGCTTGGGCAAGAGAAGACTCCACAGAGACCTTACAGCAGCCTTCCAGTACCTAAAGGAGGTCTACAGGAAAGCTGGGGAGGGACTCTTGGTCAAGGAGTCTAGACAAGGGGTAATGTCTTTAAACTGAATGAGGATAGAGTTAGATTAGATATTAGGAAGAAAATTTTTACTGTGGTATTGGTGAGGCACTGGCACAGGTTGCCCAGAGAAGCTGTGGATGTCCCATCCCTGGAGGTGTTCAAGGCCAGGCTGAATGGGGCTTTGGGCAACCTGGTCTGGTGGGAGGTGTTCCTGTTCATGGTGGGGAGTTGGAACTAGGTCATCTTTAAGGTCCCTTCCAACCTAACCCATTCTTTGATTATATACGGCCAAATTTTTATTATTTTTTTTTCATTGCCATTCATTCACATTACGTGGCATTGAAATAATTAGATTTACACTGATGTAAGCTATCAACAAATTTAATAGCTTTGAAGCTCTTGAGGCTTTTAATCAACTTCTTTGTTAATATCTTTAAAGGTTGTTGATAACAAAGTGGAACTTTAATATTTCACTAGACTTTTGTCTCTTCTGGTCTCCAACGTCATGGCTGACTGCTAAGGGAGCTTTTGAGCAACACAAGTTTTTATAGATGTATTTATGTAGTTACCTTATTTACTTTATCACATTTATTTCAAAAATGGAAAATAGGCCCAGAAAAACAAAAGAGAAAATTGAAATAATGTATTTAGATTAAATGTTCCGTTATATAAACTAGAAAACTCCCTTGTGCAAGTGTTTTACAGGAATAAAAGTACAATATTGAGAAGACATTTATCTTTTGGAAATTTGAGCCTGCTTATTTTCTTAAAAGTTGCAGATTAATTAAGTTATCTTAAAATCAAGAATAAACTCATGTGAGCAGGAAATCTAGCTCATCCAAAAAAGTGTAAACCTTATTTGAATTGATTTAATTCCTGTTGTTGGTGGGGTTTTTTGTTTGTTTGTTTTGTTATTACATTGTCACATATAAGCAGGCAAGTTATACTTAAATTAATCAGCAGGTACAGGAAGCAGACAAAGTGCAGTAACTTTTGGTATCTGTTAAATTGGCTTTACCATGACAGGTAAGTGCCCAGTTTTTAGGTACTTCATTTTCTCCACCTGGGTATCTAACCTGGGGATGTGAAATTTACTTCCAGAGTCAAATGTTCCAGGCGCTGCAACACTTCACTCTGTAAAATCTCAATACAGTTTTGGTTTTACTATAAGTTATTAGAATGTATCGGCATATCCCAGCACTGGAAAAGGGCAATTATATTTCTTCATCTGTGCATGTTTTAAAAGGTGTTGCTCCTGCATTTTTGTCTAAAGATTACAGGTTTTCCTCATTGTACTAAAAGGTATTTTTGTGAAAAGCCTGAAGTAATTTCTTACAGCAAGAGAAAGTATATTTAAATAAATGCCAGAGAGAAGTACATCTGTGGGTTGTGACCATTAAAAGCAAAGGCAAAATTGAAGGGTGACCCAGTGGCTCTTTAGAATGGCAGGCAGCAGTGCTTATGCATTTAACTGATGTCACTTCTCTGCATAATAGCCCATGAAGACATGGCCAAGGGAAGGAGAAAATTGTATAGATTATGTTCTTTTTACAAGATCCTTACTAAATAATAACAGTTGTATTTTTAATTGAGCAAAGAAGATTTATTGGTTTTTATTGGATTTGTCATTGAAAGGATTATTCAAATGTGAAGTTTGTCAAGATTAACATACTCTTTCATTTTCATTCCCATCAGAAATAGTAGGTGACAACTTCTAGCAAGGAACAGTGCATTAATCTGCATTCAGATTAGTCAAGTTTACAATTACTTATTTCATTTATTCCACATGTGGAAGATTCACTGATGCCTTGTTTTCTCAGATCTCATTTTTACAGAAGTGCAGCCAACATAATCTATTTTAAAACTGGCTCAGGAAAAAGTAATTTCTCATCTGAGCTGTACTCCCCAAATGATAGATTTGGGATTTCGAGACCACTACTATTACCAGTCATTTCTTAAACAGTTTGGAGAACCTCATCTCAATAGTGGTAAACAGGTCACAAACCTACCATATAAACCCTAAACAATCACAAAGTGATTTGCAGTTCTGGCATTCAGCGCTTCACTGCATGGTTGTACTAAATATAGTTATTTACATAATACATTCATCTGTGATTCAGTTCACGCAAAATAAAGGCACAAAACTTGGCCCAAACTAAACGTTTTTGAGGGTCAGAAAACTTTGAATAACCTGGTTTGTTATAGTCAGACATTCCTTTGTATTTCTAGTAAAAGGCAGGTAAAAACAATGCCATAAGAAAAACCTATTATGTAAAATGAACTGACCAGAAACTCTAGACAGATGGAATGGTTCCAGTACAAAATAATCCATCTTCTCTCTTATTTTTGCTTTTTTTTTTCCCCCCCTTTCCTTTCATGGCCACCCAAAAATACACAGCTGTCTCCTGGTTTCCTTGAAACCACTAGTGCACTTCCACTTCATAGCAAACTGCTCCCTCATTCCTGTTAATGTAGGAGGCACTGCTCATACTTTCTCTCTGCAAATATGAACTGCAGTGATGGTCACCTTTTGTAAATTCTTTATCAAGTGGCAAAGCATTTTAAACATGTTAAAGGGTGGAATAAAATTTCATCTATCCACTCTTTAGCATCAGAAGCAGAGAAATACCGAAAAAATGATACTTTATACATCCATTGGCTTACAAGAGTATTAGCATTTATGGCCTTTAGCTATTTAGTCAGAATCTAAATGGTTAATTGTCCAAACTTCACTATAATTCTAATTATGGATTAGAAATTCTGTATTTTGAGACTGTATTCCTGACTGCAAAGTATTTATGTGCTCTGATTATGCTCTGAGAATAAACTCAGTTTTAATATATCTTTACAAATCTCTATTTTACAATCTGCAGTGAGATATTCATCCCAAATCTTACCTCCTCTGTATGCATAATATTTTTGTAGGTGTTTCACGTCCCAGTTGTTGGGTCCAGTTTTGCAAATGAAAGCTAAAGGATCCGTTCCTTAAAACAATATATTCAGAAATAGTGGTAGGGAAGACCCATTACAGCCCTAACTACAGAACAGCAGGTTTATAAGACACTGCTTGACGTAGGATCTGTTTCCCTCATTTCATCAATTACAGATTCCATACTACAAGTTTGTAAAGTGGTCCTAAAACTGAACTTCTGCTGAGTATTTTCTGCAGAGCCATTTATCTGCAGATTTGCAAACTGCTTTCATTTTGTCCAAAATGCATTGGGCTGCTGCTGAAAATCAGCTTAATGATCTGACCGGCAAAATTGCTAATGGATCAGTGGATACCAGGTGCTCTCAAGGAAATTAATAAAATGTGCTTAAGTGCCTTCTCTGGGTGAGAAGTTGACATTCTTGCAGGGCGTAGTCTGGTTCACATGGATTCTCAAGTTAAGGCACTTTTCAAGTCTTTTCTCTTAATAGAGCAATTCCTGAAGACAGCGTTTTCTTTCTGCCTCAAATCTTCAATCGTTTTAATTTATGCATAACAAATTAATAACTACATAAAAGATAGTTTGCCTGAAGTTCCTAATCTTTCAAAATATCCGTTAACTATAATTGATAGTACATCTTTTCAGTTTAGGCAGTTGGCTCTCAGAACAGCTCCATCTGCCGACGCTCCACAGGTAGGTTTAAGGAGATGCTTTCAGAGTAGAATAATTTCCCTGCCTATCTGAAGAAACAGTTGAGTTGTAATGTGGCATGAAGAATGAGATGCCATTTCAGAATGGGAGAGAGGACAAAGGTATAAATATATTTAATTTCTGCCTACCTATTTTCAAGATGGTAGATACAATAGTAATGCTTACTTGAATATAAACATTCATAGATAAATGTCCATGAGGAATGGTATTTAAGTATAACTAAACTTTTAATATACAGGGGGAAGACCATTGATGGCATATTATAAAAGTGAAAGTAAGACAGTAACAACAAGCTCAGCAGAGCCCTTCTCAGGGTTTTCAAACAACATGTGAATGTTTGACAGTAGGTATCATTACAAAATAATGCTTCCAATTACCACTGATGCTTCACCTCACCAGCTAGTGAGTGTCATTCTAAGGAGCATTTCTGCTACTGGTACAAATCTGTGCAAATGAGATGCTTTAAACTAAAAAGGTGTGGGCGTTGTCAGAGCTGAAAAGTTGGACTAAAACTAGTAAAACAAAAATCAGACCACAGTTGTCACAAGCAAGTTTTATTATTATTATTATTATGTTTGCTTGCTTGTTTGTTTATTTGTTTGTTGTTATGTTTTCCATTCCTGTTTTGGAAGTGGCTACATCATCAGTTATTTACAGATGCCAGATACACCATAGACATCAAAGAAATAGATCTGGAATTATTTCCAGCACCACTGTACCTGGAAATCCTCATTTGTGGGAAGGAACCGAAAGATCTCTCCTTTATTTTTCACCTTTATGGCCATAATGCACTCTCTTCAAGTATTTGCACAAGGACCAAACTGGTATGGAATAATGCTTTGCTTAAGAAGATGCACATTGAGCTTAACTTAGACATACTGGCTTGAATATGTTACAACATGGCACACATTCTCTTGAAAAGCACTGTTCACTTGGCCTTCATTTAGATTTTCAGGAAATAGATTTTAGGCTGAAGTGGTGCTGTGAAAGAAGTGGTCAAAATCATAGTAATCATTTAAGCTTTCCTGGACGAAATGACAAACCTGCACACTTAAGGAGGTAGGAAAATAAGATTGCTTACTGTTATTAGAATTCTGTGTAGACAAAAAGTTCTGAAGTAAATTACCTTTTTGTATGTGTGTGCAACTGTCACAGAAATATTGAATTGTTGAAGGTATCAGAAGATGCTCCTACTGAGCAATTTTTAATCTCAGTACATACTGTTGATTAGACAGCCGTATTAAGACAAGGTCATTTACTGTTCTATTAGATCTTCTGGAAAAATCATGTTGTTGAGATAAAAACTGAGGAAAAAAAAATAGATGCTACTAATCTTAGTGAAGCTATTTTTCTAATGCGTGTACTATTTTTTTATTAGAAGACAACAATGGATGGTCTCTACAATTTGACAAGCATTATGCAAAGGACAAGTACAACAAAATGAAATCTCTGTATGCATTTCAGACCAAGACACCTGAGTGTTGTAAGTAGTTATTACTGATAATTCCTGGAAATAAATACATTGCAAATATGCTTATCAAAAATAGAAATACAGTGTGGTTTCATTTGTAGTAAAATTGTAGTAAAATTAATGTCTCAGACTAAGAAATGCATTGAAGCTAATTTCTGTTCCAATAAGAGTGACTCATTTTCTGAAGAAGGTTTGCCAAATATATGTCAATTAGGAAGGCAATATAAATGTTTATCTAACTGTATTAATACAGCTGGAAAGACTATGAAACACATTTTTCAAAGTGAACTAAAGGCAACGTTTTTTCAATTCACTTCTTCACACATCAAATGATGAACCCTAGTCCACATCTACAGTCTTTTGTCCGTTTGTATAGATTTTCTGACAGTTGTCGACTACAAGCACCAAGTTAAAGCACAGACAGAACTGTGCCAATTCTAGCAAATATAAAAGGACTAGGGTCACAAAATATCTGAAAAAGAAAAAACAATGGTACCATGCCATATTCCTGTATCAAGCCTGTATCTTAGCTGTAAAAGCTCTTTCACTGAGTTCAGGAGGTGACATTTTTTTATATTCCTTTATGTTTAATGCTAGGGTATTCCTATATCTAAATAAATTAAGTAAAAACAATGTATGCCTTAATTTAAATTTTGTTTAACATATGCTGCTATGTCAGCCCTTGAGCTCGCTGTTCTTTTACACTGTATTTCTTTTCTCCCCATCTGATCATACCACCCACCCAACCTTCTTGCTTTCATGTAGTGGCTGGTGCTGTGCCAGCAGAATGTGTGTGCCAAGGGCTGGAGATCTTCTGTGATGCTGTCAAACTGCGTGCTGTCCCTTCGGTCTCTTCGAACATAACTATGATGTAAGTAAAGCAGAAATGTGGCCTCTTGCTCTGTTTAGGCTTGACAATCAGTTCTACGATGATTTCACAACTGCAGCCATATAGTTATGACCAGTTGTCTCAGCTGGTGTTTGTGAAAGCACAGTATGTCTCACTGTTGATACGTCCTTTGATGTTTAAAATACAGATTTCCACTGCATAAAATGAGAGAAAAGAAACTAAAAAATATATATATGTGAAATGGTCGTTTTATATTTGTAATAGTGACTTGCAGTAGCAACAGTTTCAGAAAACCTAAAGAAATCTTTAAAATAAAAGTTTCCTTTTAGGACATAATGCTTAGGACTTTTTCATTGTTCTATGATTCTGGCAACATTCCTAGTCTATAGACTGATAATATCATCACTAACCTTGATCTTAGTAGAACCACCTGCTTGAGCAAATCTTTTTAGTTCTCATTCAATGTCTCTGAATAGGCCATTATTTATGAGGGTTTCATCTCAGCTGGGTCATCATACAGATATGTATGTGCAATCCGGACTTTCTGAAGAGATCTGCAAATGGTTGATATTGGTTCTTTGTTTGCACACAAAAAAAAAAAAAATCCTGCTTGAGATGCCATTTTCTATATGGTGAATAGAGGGCAGTATCACTGGTCCTTACCTGAGGATCTTTCCCATAAAGCAAGGGTACAGACCTTTCTGTTCGGTTCTGGTTTGTGTCCATGTGTGGCTGAGGTTCCTCTTGCTGGGTCTGTGTTCAATTACCACAAAACTTCAAAATAAGTTTAATGCAGAATATCATATGGATTTAATAATGTATTTAAACTTGCTGTTGGCTCAGAGTCAGCAAAGACTTCAAAAGCAATGGTCCAGTTCTAGCTCTAGAAAAAGCAGTGAGTCAGGTAAGCTGGCTTTTGGGCTAGATTCTGTTCTAGTTCAGATGTGCCCTAAATTATTTTTGTCCTTGTCAGGAATAAATAAATTGAAATAAATCTGTGTTTTAGTTTATACCCAAATATTTTCAGTTCTTGGATTTAAATATTATTTTTTCAACTGCCCTGAAACATTCTTTGATGATAAAGTATGGGGCTTATTGCTTAAATAGGTATGAATATTGAGAGTCTCAGGGTGCTTTTATTATCTAGCGTCAGCAAAGATGCTCTTACTGAATAACAAAAGTCGCAGCACTGCAGGAAGCTGGGAGGGAGCAGTAGGCTCTCCGAGTCCCATTGTAATGGGCTATTGCTTATTGCAATTGTAGGCTGCCAGGAGGGGAAAGCAGAAAACAGCTACAGCTGTACCACCAATCCCTAGAACAGCAAAATGGCAGAGCGTAGAGCATCCCCAGCTCTAATTTGTTGTCATATTCAAAACTAACCCTATTCCATAATCAAACAGCAGCAACACCACCTTTTCTTTCCTTGGGGAATGAGGCAAGGAAGTGTGACGCAAGGCTGTGTGATGGTGCCTCATGACTACAGCTGTGCTTCATGGCCCACTGCATGGGCTCCACAGCAGGATGGTGTCAATGGTGGACAATGCTGTCTTCCCAATGCCTCCCAGGAAAACACCGACAGATCTTTACCTGGTGTTTATCTTCATTCACTGTCTACTCAAGGATGAGACTGTAGCTATCTCTATTCCCAGGAAACAGGCCTTTTATTTTTTCCCATCAGCCACCCAGTCTGGGCTGACTGAGGACTGCATCTAGAGCAAGTTTCCAAAGGAATCTTCTTGCCTCAGAAATGAGGAGTGTGATTTTTTTTATTTTTTATTTTTCCCACTCTGAGACTGTTGTCTTTCTACCTTGATCAGGAATTTAGTGATACTCTTGGTCTCACATCATTAACATTAATTCATGCTGTTTTAATCACATTTTTAATCATATGGAGAGGGAGGATTGGAGGGATACTGTCCGTATGAAAAACAGAAAATGGTGATAATAGTAGCTTCCAAAATAACAGAAAAGGGTAAGATTATTTTACCTATTTGTCTTTTCATGTCTTTTCACAGTCTCCTCCTAATCCACTAACTCAAACTCACTTCTAGATTAAACTCTTTACTTGAATTGATCAATGCAGTCAAATCTGACTGAATTTAATCTACTGCAGAAATGGAGTACAACAGCAAAGAGCTGTTCTGTTTTTTGGTTCATAAACCATATAGAGACACTCTTAAACATATAAATTGACCCTTATGGAAATATCTAATTATTCCTGCCAAATCATTTGATTTACTGTGAAAATCCATTAAACACAGTGAATATATTAGAATTGCATGAAATAGGATAAATTCATCTTCAGTATACCTACAGAGTAGTGTTATTGTGTGCATTCATTCCTACAGGTCTCTTCAGAGGAATCTGCTAAGGAGACTTTCTGCTGATGTTTTCAAGAAATACCAAGACCTTAAAAATCTGTAAGGAAACATTTAAACTTCAAATATCTATTAAGAGCTTTAAATATTTGTTCCGTCTGTCTGTCTCTCTCTCTCTTTCACACACACATACACACAAACCCTAATATCTGAGTGACAAGTCTCAGGTTACACTCAAAATTCTGTTTTGTCTTACTCTTGAGTACATCAGAATAATTGTGTAACCATATTTGTCTCAAGTAGCTTGACTTGACATCCCTCTTTTAGCAAAACCATCATTTCTGCATACTTAATTTTGATTATATTGATTGCTTTATACCAGAAAAATGCTAAAACTTCATAATGTTCAAAGTTAGATTTGTAATGAATAGCAATATGACAAAATAAAGTATGAATTCATTTACTCTGCAAAGTGAAAGTCTGAGAAGTTAAACTTTCTGCTGTCATGGGAAGCTTACTCATACAGCACTTGATTTTACTTCTATATTTCTATTACCGATTTGATAATGTTTCAAGTAGTCAGATTGTGTTTTTTTATGTCCAAAAAATACGTTGTTCAAAAATCATAGCCTTTAATGAGTTTGATTTATATAGAATCAGTGCAATTAAGAAATGCATGCAAAATTCTAGAACAGGGTTCTTATGTTCCTAGACAACATAAAACTTTTATGGAAACTGCACTGTACTGCAGCACCATCTTGTGTTCACAAAGTTAAGTACCATTACCTTAAACTTGGAGGATGTGTTTTCATGAAGAGAAATACATGTAGTTATACCTCCCTGTACAAAACATTTGTTGAATTAATAACTGTATGTTTTCAGAAAGTTATTGAACAGTGTTTGACACAAACCTATTTTCTAAAAGCTGATTTTTTTGTCACTGTTTGTAACAGGAATGCATCAGGACTGTATATATCGTTGACTGTAGTTTAATATAAAGGATTTCTATTTATAGATTTCTTAGAGAATAATACCATAATGCTTTAAAATTATTTTTTAATAATTCAACATTTGCAGATTGTAGTATTTTTGAACTTACTATTTCATCAAAGTAGATGAAAAACAAGAAAAAAATAGTATTCTTTATTTTACAGAAAATCAGCACGATTCGTTCTACATTATTACTGTATTATCTTGAAGTGTTTTGAAATTTCTCTGGAACTCTAAAAAGAAATGTCAAAAACATTTGTTTATCTGACATTTGCCACACAAAATGCTCTTGTTTGTAGCAGAGTTCTGGCTAAACATAAAAGTCAGGTCACAAAGGTACGGACTGCAAGATTGGAACCTAAAATAGAATGTCAAGTACAAGCATTTCTTTGTTCTTAAGCAAACCAAGTGTCTCTTTGAATGAATTTTGTAATTTTGCTATGAGTTTTTATTTCTTTTAAAACATTTTTGCAGTCTTTTCAACAACAGCTATGAAATTATTACTGTCAGATTTAGGGTGTAACAATTTTGACAGCTTCTTTTGCAGTATCACGTGTAAATTCAGTTTAGTTGATAGATTTTAGTTCTCTATTTATGATTGCTTTGACTGCATGCCTGGAAAATCAATTATTGTTATTGTTGTATCTTCTTAGGTATCTTCAGAATAATAAAATCAGAGCTGTGTCCAAACATGCTTTCAAAGGTTTATACAACTTGACAAAACTGTAAGTATTGCTTTAGGACTATTTAAGTGAAAAGCAACATGAACAGCGCTGAGAATTGCTACAAATATCTCTCTTATTTGTTTCAAAGTTATGAAATTGCAAAATGATTGATGATATGATTGAGAAAACAATGATATATAAAGAGCTATTTGTGCTGATTCTAGCTATTTGAGTTTATCTGATAGGACAATACTTTGAAAATACAAGTGAGCTCTATACTATACTCCTATTCCCCAACTATGCAGAATGGAAGAAGGAGACTGTGGTAGTTACCTTGCATAAAGGCAGAACGAATGAAAAGGGAGTGAAACAAAAGCAAGAACTTGCACTGAATGGAAATTCTTTAACATGCCATTCTGGTTTACAGAAGCAAACCAAAGCAACCAGTATCAGTAATAAAAAGAACACTTTTTTTTTTTTCTTTATTTTGCAGCAGCTTTTTGAAAGGTGCTTTTAACTTTAAAGGAACTATATCAGTGAAAGGGATGATACATAAATTACATTGTTTGGTTGGGGTTTGTTGTTTCTGTGGTGTTTTTTTAAGCTTTATTGTTTTTTATTTTTTTTCTGTTCTACATTCTACTTTTCCTTCATGAGTGTGGGTGATGATTATCTGTTATTACAGCTGCTGTTATTACCTTCCCAGACCATTTATAGTGCCACCCTTCATTTCTCCGCATTTCCTTTTCCATGATTCTGGTGTCTACATTCATGACTAATGTCCTTAGCAAAGACTGAGCATGATCCTAGAAAAATTCATGGAACTAATCACTCCACAGAAGGAAACTGAAATGGGCCTAAAATGTGGCACCGAAAATGCTCAGCATTGCTGTTTTCTTACAGATAAGACAAAATGTTCCACATAATTTTTCCAAAAGTCCTCGCTATGGAGAGTTCAACTTAGCTCTGGCGTTTCTATGAAAGACACATGCCTGGACATCCCCTGCTGGCTTTCTTGGGGAAAGAGAGGCTGGAATCACATATGAGGGGGTGTTTTGCTTAATAACTGGGTTATTTTTCAAGTAAAGGCATGAAAATTGCCATAATCAAAAATAATAATTGTCATTAAAAAAAAATGTATTCTTATAAGTTATCAAGGAAAGATCTTGAAACTCATTTTCATGCATCTGATGCATCCCATTTGTTTATATTTTATTGATCTTGATTCAGATACCTGAGTAACAACAAGTTAACCAATTTGAAGCCTGGTGTCTTTGAAGATCTCCATAAACTTGAATGGCTGTATGTTATTTTCTTATTTGTATGCTTATTTTATCAAGGAATAATTGAGGCAGTATAATAATATATGGACTGCTTTCATTTTTGTGTGTAGCAGTACTTTTGTAACAGATAATAAGGAACTCAAGTTACATGTTGTGAGAGCAGAGTCTCAGTTGCCTGAATTATTTTACAATCCTAAATATTGTTATTAGTAATTGCTTGTTACATATTATTACATTAAATAACTCAGTCACTACAAGAGTAGAAATGATTTGGGAGCAGGTCTTTACCTTTAAGTAGTACTTGAAATGTACCAGAAAATAATGACTTTATCATTTGAACTATTGATTTATTGCTGCATTTTAGACAGATAGAAATTAAATACTATTTTAACTCAGTAAAATTATTAAAAATAAGCATATAACTATATATCTAACATTTTTGTGTTTTAAACTGATGGATTACCTTGGAACAATGTTTTGTACTAGTGCTTTGTTTTCACAGAAAATCCATTCAAAGTCTTGATCAAATAATTTTAAAACAAGCATGAAAACGCCATTTTTCTAAATTGAAAGTAATTACTTTCTCTAAGTTAAAAATTTATAAAAAATATTTAATTCTTCTGAAAGGTAATTATTTTGATGAATACTCTGACATACTGTGTAGTAGTTGCCAATTTTTATTTAAGTGGCTTGAATGAGCATTTGAAAAATGTGAATTCAAAATATTCTTTTTTATCATCTGTTCAATTTAAGACTATAGTTAATTATCAATCTGATACATGCTTTGCTGTAATTTACAGGATAATTGAAAATAATAGAATAAATCGGATCTCTCCATTAACATTTTATGGACTCAAATCACTTATTCTCCTGTAAGTATGGAATAAGAACCAAAAGTGTTATTTAAAAGAACAGAAGAAGAAGGACAGATATATTTAAAAACAAACAGACAAAAACTTTTTATAATGACTGTGCTTGCTCACCACACTATATTGTTTGCTGTTGTAGGAGAGCTTCTATTTCAGAAACCTACCCAGCCCCAGTGGAGCCCATTATTTCAGTCCATTTTACATAGATAAATGACCTAAATGCAGCTATGAACTACCAAAATCAATAGGAACACAATTGCTTTTCCTGAAGCCACACAAGAGGCCAGACAGGATGCGTGAGATCCTACGCTTTATAAAATGAATCTACAAATAACGTCCTTGGCAAGCACTGGGCTCTCTCCCAGGAAAGTCTGCAAAACTTTCCACTCCACGTATGGGAGTGGGAAACACCTAAATGAGGACGGTGAACATGCTGCTGCTTCTTGCTGCCAGGTGTGACCTGCTAGAGTAGGAGGATTTTGGCAGCAGCAGACATACATGTATGGTATCTGGAAAAGCATAGGAAGATAGCTGGGGAAAAATAAGAGCAAAAAGACTATGGCACCGAGAGGAAAAGAACATGGCAGCTGCAGCAGTGGGTGCCAGTTGCCCACAGGAGGTAGGGGTATGGGTAGGCAGCGCTGCTCCGCAGCTCCTGCCTGACCCTTGGCAGCAGCCCAACTTCTCTCTCCAAGACCCTGTCCTTGTCCTCTCCACCTGCCAATACAAGAGACCCCTTCCTCTGCAGCCGGAGGCAAACCTCCCTCCACCTCCCCCTTCCTGCATCACTGATAGAAATTACATGTTTTGACAGCATAGTCAAAATACTCAAATTGACTTGTTTTGTTTTATTTAAAATACTATTGAATGAGCATCTTCCCTTTACCTGGTAACAAACAAGTCAAAGATAAAATAGCACTGCACTGAATGCCATAGGGAACATATGGAAGTTTAAGAAAATAATACTGCCTCTAAGACTCTGAGGAATGAATCAGGGTTTGACTTCCTTTTTCCAAAAGTACAAATATAAGAGAGAAGATTTTTTTTCTATTAGGTAATTTTTGGCAAATATAGTCAGCCTTAATTTATTTTACTTTTTTTTTCTCAGAGAAATGATGAATAATTCTCTTGCTCGTTTGCCTGACAAACCTCTGTGCCAATATATGCCAAGACTAAACTGGTTGTAAGTCTACCTTGTATTTCACTAGAAAAATACTATTTTCTTGTATTTGTATTGTATTTCCATACTGCTTTTTCTAATGGCACTGGAATGATCTTACAGAGTGCCTGCTGGGTTGATGACCTGGAGTCATCAGCCAGGTGTGTAGAAAAAAATAGATCTCTGGTTTCTGTTCTCTTTTGTGCAATCATGACATTCTGGTAGTATTTTTCTTTAATTAACTTAGAATAACTGCCTGAATGAAATAAATTTATTTTTGGTGATTAACATTTTGTTTTTATATCCTAGAGACCTTGAAGGCAACCATATCCATCATTTAAGAAATATCACTTTTTTCTCCTGCAACACTCTAACTGTACTGTAAGTAACAGGATATATTAGCCACCCCAAATGATTTATATTTGAGCTAAAAGTTTCCTGAGTATCATGGTTACCAAACCAGATGCCAAAGAGACTAAATTAAAATGCTCAGTTTAAAATGAGCACTATACAGTGGCTACACTGTTTAAATTTATAGCAAAATTCGTCCTTGATGTATGTAACTAAACTTCAGTGAAGTGATTTTGACTGATAATAAGATTTAGAAAATATCATTTTAACTTTTTACTTGGGAGAGAAGGAAAAAATGTTATACTAAAAAGAAGCAAAAATACAAAGTAGGTAGCTTATTTCTTTATTTTGAAAAGTTTAATGGCCCAGCTGGTTGGCCCATCAACTTTAGTATTCTCATCAAATTTTCTTCAGTGATGTTGTAATGATCTTCAGAAAATCCAATCTATCTTTTGATCAATTAGTATGCTACATAGTAACTGTCACTTTTAAAAATTGTTAAATCTTCTGTGGGATCCACATTCTTGGCTTTCTCTTTGCATTTAAAGTCTAGGTTGTTTATTTAAGGAGAAAGCACAGTGACAGATGAAATATGACTGAAGGAAAAGTTGCACAACTGTGTGCTTGTTTCCAAGGTGCTGTTAGGTCCCAAGCTGTCTAGTCCAATTTATCTTTCTCCTGATCTCATAAAATATATATTGGCCTGCTATGGATAATGGAAAGACTTGAGTGAATAAAGAGCACTAGAATGGTAGCATGGCTAAATGAACTTATCGGAAGGAATCAAAGAACCACAGAACAATTTGGGTTGGAAGGGACCATCAAGACCATCCAGTTCCACCCCCTGCCATGGGCAGGGACACCTCCCACCAGACCAGGTTGCCCAAAGCCCCATCCAGCCTGGCCTTGAACACCTCCAGGGATGGGACATCCACAGCTTCTCTGGGCAGCCTGCGCCAGTGCCTCACCACCTCTGAGTGAAGAATGTTTCCTTGTATCTAATCTAAATCTCCCCTCTTTTAGTTTAAAGCCATTACCCCTTGTCCTATCCCTACACTCCATGACCAAGAGTCCCTCACCAGCTTTCCTGTAGGCCCCCTTTAGGTACTGGAAGGCCGCTGTAAGGTCTCCCCAGAACCCTCTCTTCTCCAGGCTGAACAACCCCAACTCCCTCAGCCTGCCTTCGTAGTAGAGGTGTTCCAGCCCTCTGACCTCGTGGTCCTCCTCTGGAGCTGCTGTAACTGGTCCATGTCCTTGTGCTGGGGGCCCTGAGCTGAACAGACACTCCAGGTGGGGTCTCAGTCAAGTGGAGTAGAAGTGGACAATCACCTCCTTTGACCTGCTAGCCATACTTCTTTTGATGCAGCCCAGGATACAGCTTGAACATTCAAATTTTTGTCAAGAATTAGTTTTATTCCTTAAAATATCTTGAATTCTCAAACTGTAGTCAACTGTACTGTGCTATCATATCCTTCTGTACTTTATTTGGTGGTAGATACCAATACAGCAAAAAGAGCACAAAATATACATGCAAATGCATGCATAGACAACAAAAGTTACTTGTGGAATTGTAAAAATGTAAGTTTCTATATCTGATCACCTTGTTAGCTAAATTAGTGAGGAAGATATTTGAAGATCCAACTAAGAAAGAACTTTAAAAGTTTGTGAAGTATTCTTCAAAAACAAATAGTTTTCAAGCAACAGCAATATAAGCTTGTTTTCTCCTTCCAGGGTGATGAGGCGGAATAAAATCAGCTCTTTAAATGAAAACAGTTTTTCTTCTCTCCAAATGTTAGACGAATTGTGAGTCAATTTCTTCTTTTACTTGTAGAACAAGTCACAAAGAGTTATAATTTATTTTGCGTATGTCATTTAACATAAACTTAACATCGATTCTATTTCACATGACATGTTCTGGAGATAGCACCTATCCTCAGTTGTTTTTTTCCATATATTTAACAAGGAAGAAATAGGCAATAAAGTAATGCTCTGAGATTCTTGATAATATTGCCTTTTTGCTCACAAGGTCATTGCATTACCTTAATAGAATCATATTAATTAATCTTAATTATTAATAATTAAAAGAATTATTACCACACTCTAGGTACATGTGTGCTTTCATTGTCTTTTAGACTGGTTTGCCGGTATCTTTTGTGCTGAGGTCTTTACCTCTCTGTCTACAGTGATTAATACTCTCCATGTTTAGTAAAAATAACATCAAGTTAGAGAACTAAGGGAAAGATGTAGTGTTGGCTAACCCATATGAGATGAGAGACAGTTCCCATCATGAAACGATATGTTTAATGTATTTCTAAACTCCTGCAACTCAAGTTAAGTGTATTTCAATTTCTTTTTCATCTACATATAATGATAATAAGTTATGTATCTAATGACATATTTGAATTAGGCTAAGGGAAATCTCGTGGATCTATCTTTTCATGTTGTTTTATCAGCATTCTTTAACAGTCCAAGTTTCTGATAAACCTATATATAATAAATAATACTCTAATTGGCAAATTGAATAAAACTGTGTATCTTGGAATTACAAAACTCTTCAGCTAAACAACTGAACCTACTAGGAACTTATGATATCCCACCTATGGCTGTTTCTGCAGAGACTTGGCTAGCAACAAGATTGAATCACTTCCTCCATATATATTTAAGGATCTAAAGGAGCTTTCACAACTGTAAGGATTCTTGATTCTTCTTATTATTATATAACTGTATATTACTCATATAACATGCTTTCAGTCATGAATGCCAGGAAAGAAAAGAACCAAAGAAAAACAAATGTATATACCATTATTTTGATACTAATTTTGTAAAAAGATGGATATTTTCATGTCCAAAAAGAGAGCAAATTCAAATTCAATCTTTTCTAGATCCAGTTACTATATGAAAAATGAGATATGCTAGCTGTATCAGAACTTCATAATTTCAATAGGAGTTTTTAATGTGATATAGTGATTTGGCTCTAAAAATAAACGTTTAAGAGATTCATACAGTTGCCTTGTTAGCAAGTGTTTTTTTCTTGTAAAAGAGTTCCAAAAAAAGCATCATATTTTATAAAACCAGAAAGGCATTCTTTCTTTTTCCATAATATGTGCATAGAAAAATTCAAGTGCTGCTGCTGGAAAGTCTCAGTCTTTCTCACATAATCTGAAAGTAACACTAGTCACGAAATTGAAGAATCTCCAGAGCACAAGCCAGCACATTTTATCCTGCCTTTATCTTGTATTTTGATTTTAAACCAGGAAGATGTCAGGGCAGCAGCAGGACTTCCCAGTGGACCTAATAGCTATGTATAACCTATGTACCTTTTGAGAAAGTATTGATTTTTTGTCTGCTGCTGTGAACAACTGTTCCACTGGAGCTTAACCTTCCTGAGCAAAGTCCCTGTGTCTACCTCTGTCAGGCACAACTGAAAAATCCTGTAACTATTTTTAACCAGGTGTCAGTGTGTACAGTAACTTATTTTTCTGATCTTCCAGCCCTCTTGGGATCAGTCACAACATACTGGGGCAACTAAGTGTTATCAGCTGCACATACTGTGTTTGGACGTTTCAGTTATAGCACCAAAACAAAAACGTAAGAAAAAGTTATAGGGAGAAGAAATAGGGAATATATCTAGAAATACTCTTGTGCAGATTAACAGCATTTAACACTAATGTCTATTTTCACATTCCATTGCCTCAGTCTCTTTTTAAGCTCACACAAATCATTATGAAAAGATGGATTTTATCAACAATCAAACTAAATTTTAAATCGTTTCTAAATGCATGCAATTCAACTACATTATTTTACTTAAAAGATAACTCCTAAAAGTTTAATACTGAAGTATTTCTATAGTCAAACCCTTTAAGTGTCAGGTTGGGAGATAAGGTGTGATACGTGTGTGTGTGTGACGATTATATGCCTGTAGAGTATCTGACTACTCTTCCACTGGCTTAGCAAGCTGAATAATGCTAAATGAATGATATTGTTTGCAGTTTTAACTGACGATAATACGAGTCCTTCCTACAGGACTGAAAACACACATGAATTATGTATTTTTACTTTATCTTTGGAACAGGCTGTAGAGAAAACATGCAAAATTGCTTAAATCTGTGTTGTATTTACAGGAACCTTTCTTATAACCCAATCAAGAAAATTCAAATAGACCAGTTTGATTTTCTAACTAAACTCAAATCCCTGTAAGTATCAAGTATTTCTCTGCAATCATTTATTTACTATGTGATAATACACATCTCCTTCAGAAGGTCATAATCCAAAATATGTTTTAAAAGAAATTGCCTTTGAAATAGTTTATAGTTATGATCCTCAACAATTTCAACCTGGAAAATAACTATTAGCAATGTTTCAATTTACCTTCATATAAATACTGGTATCATAATGGAAATTTCTCCAACAAAAAGAGAACAAAAATTCGATTTCATGAAGGATGTTGTCTATTCCACTATTACAGAGAAGGATTAATGCAACCCTACTTTGACCTTGCACAACTTACAGCACAATTCAGTTGTCATGTCAGAGGGGATGGGACTTTTGCAAATCTTTTTGAAGAGTTTAGGGGTAATCTTTATGGCTGAACTAACACAGCAGTTAAACATGAATTCTGCCAGTAGAACCCTTGCTGAAACTGAGTGATGGTGCAGTGACAGTCTTGCAAAGCTGAAACTGGTCTTGTGGTAGATTAAATATATCTTCACAGGCAAATGCATGTCTGCAATAACCAACCAGCTCAGTAGAACACAGCATTTGTTTTTCCCATTTGTAACTTCAAAATGGCCATGGAGATCCAAAAATATGTTTCCTTAGAGAGGGGAATAACTAGAGTTTGTGATTTGACCCCAGAGTTGCAGCCAGAAACCACAGTACATGTGCCTTTGTTGATCAGTCCCATTTCCTTACAACAGTTTGGACTCAAGTGGCCAAATTCAACTGAATTTGGAACATAGCTAAAGGCCTGAAAGTACTAAATCTGTAAAAGATACATGAAAATAAATATCTGAGCACAGAAAATAATTAATTACCTCCCTAGCAGTCAAGCTGCAGCATAGACTTTAGCCGTTATTTGACACCAAAGACTTCATGCAATTGAGTGGTCAGGACCTTCTATATTTTCAAGTTAGGAAAGCTGATAAACCTGGAGACAGATCTGTAGGAAATGGTATGTTTCAGCACTTAGTTTGCAGAACATCCATTGTCTCCTTCCTATCTTGAAATGGTAGGAGTAGTTAGGGAAAGCATGCCCCAGGATTCATTCCGTGCTTAACTAAGACTAAGAAGTTTCTGTATTTGGGGCCTTATTCCTGTCTCCAAGCAAAACTGCCCGTTAGACCAAAGCAAATAACCATTAAGACTAACGCCTTTCTGCACTTTTGCCTAAATATGTTCACAACTCACATGAATATTGCACTCAAAGCATTGAACAATAAATTTAAATAAGGCTGCACACAAGAACAACCAAAGCCTTCTTGACAGGTTGCAGTCTAGAAGACATGGTGCACATCTAATTCCAGAAGGTATTCCAGAAGAATATCGAAACTGAAGTTCTAGAAGAACAGCTTACGCAGTTACATGTTACTGATCTAGCACCGCAGGAGAAATAATAGTGTCATTTTCCATATATTAAAAAATAAAATAAGAAATCCCACCTATGTGTCACCAGAAATTCAGCATTTTCCCTTACATGCCAAGTTCTGTGTACCAACTTCCTGCTGATCTTGACAATAAAGACTGAATTCCTGCAGTGGTTTGTTTGTCTCGCAAAGCACTCCCTTGGACAGAAATGTAAAATATTGCTATTGGAACAAGTTGTTATTTTCCCAGAGATGATGAAAGAACATGGGTAGAACAATACTCTGGAAGGGCAACATAATAATCATCGATTGCACTGCTGAGAGCACTGAAAGAGCCTTCTCTGTGATTTTGGAAGAACAGAATGCTTATTAGAGTTAAGTGAGATTCATTTTGTTCTACTTTAGCTTTCATGTAGACTTTCTGGTTAAGTTTCAAAGAGTGACAGATTAGAGGCAATTAAAGTTCATCTCTAGTTTCATATAATCATAGGAACACAATTAAATGCTCATTAAGTTTGTTCTTCTACTATTGAGTTTATATTGTGTTTTATTAAGAGTGTGTTGTTTACAGCAGCTTGGAGGGCATTGATATTGCAAACATCCAGAGAAGAATGTTCAGACCCCTTAGAAACCTCTCCCACATGTAAGTAGTTTATCCAGTTCACTTTCTTTGGTCTGAATTTCACGACTTGCAGAACACTGAATAAGTAAAAACAAAAGTGTCTGAAAAGTGGCATGCAAGTAGTTGTCAAATTTGACAATTTTAAATTATTTTTTCCTCTTTGAGAATATGTTTTCTGAATATTTACTAGAGAGTTTTACTAGAGCCATCTACTTTCTGTTTTGTTTTGTTTTGTTTCTCACATTTAGATATTTTAAGAAATTCCAGTATTGTGGATATGCCCCTCATGTGCGCAGCTGTAAGCCTAATACCGATGGGATTTCATCCCTTGAGAATCTCTTAGCTAGCATTATACAGAGAGTGTTTGTCTGGGTTGTATCTGCCATCACTTGCTTTGGAAATATTTTTGTTATCTGTATGAGGCCTTACATCAGATCGGAAAATAAGCTCCACGCCATCTCAATAATGTCTCTCTGCTGTGAGTATTCTGTGCGTAAAAGTAAAATAGTAAAATAAGATTGTTTTAATCTACTGATAGTGTGTACAACATCTTAATTTATAACATTGTAATATAGTGACATATTTCCAGCTCTGGATTAACTGAACTTTTGTGCTCTTGTGAATGGCATACAAAATGCTGTATCTTACACACCAGGAAGTTTGTTAGATGCTGCCTTTGTTCTGTAACAACAGGCAGTTGATAACTTACAAGGGTTTCACTTTTGATTTTAATGATGGAGATCATTATGATCTCCATCATAATGATGTCAAACTCTCACTTTCTTTGGCAAGAAGAAAAAATAATCAAAAATTTTCAATGGCCCATAAACCTAAATACTGGTATGCCCTTTTGATTAAATAGCAATTTGTGTGTGTAAACATTATTGCATGTATTTATTCTTGTTTATTTTTTTTGTACAAGCAAAAATTGTTTTAGACAAATATAGAAATTCTACCACTCCTAGCTCCTCAATATTAAGAAGTATAGTTTTTTATGTGAGATTGTATTGCAGTCTCTAGTACCCCATCTCAATGCAAGACAGCCTATCTAAGCTATTTCACAAATGCTATTAGTTGCATTTTGAAATGTAATTGTCAACACTGTATAAAGTGGTTGAAACATTTCTAAATAACACATTCTGAAACTTTGTTGTTTAACCATTGGAGCAGTCTGAGCACCACCCAAAACTCATCAAAATACCTGAGAAGGCTTCAGCTCCATGTAGACAGCTCCTCTTCACCTGCTAGCACTACTATTAGAGAAATATTTCTTATTAAGCCTTTTTATAGAAATCCCATGTAAAATGCAATAGGGAAGAGAAAAGGGATCATGATATTTCAGTATGCTTAAAAAGTGAACAAGGCTCCTTGTCTTCCTGGTTGCAGAAGACTTGAAAATAAGAAGCCAATGTAGGAATTAAATAATTGCTAAATGTATCATCTCTTATGCTTATAGTTTTTAATCCAACATCATCATTTTGAGGACGGGGCACATGTTTGAACTTGTGAGGACTGTTGAGACTATGCTGAGGGCCTACAACAGAAACTCTCTTTTGGATGCTCAGAAGGAGCTCAAGGAATGTCACAGCGATGCCTCTTGGCATTACCGCAGGCTTGCACAGGAACTTCCCTCTGTCTTCTGCCTTTCCCTGCTAAGCTAATAAGGAGCAAGAATGATGTTGTTTGTGTTTGCTGACTACTTTCAAGTCTTAGTAGAAGCCTGTGCACATCAGTTTTGAATTATTATCAGGTGGACAAATAAAAACTAAACTTTGAGTCCAGCAGAGATGCTTCGCTCAAAGCAAACTATCTTAAGTGAAACGTCAATATCAAAAAGGAATAAAATCTAATAATAATAATTAAAAAAAAAGGTTTGCAAGGATATTTCTATAAATTAAAATATATGTTTCTGCTTGCAAACCAATTTTATTTGAGCTTCAATAAATCAGTCTGAAAAGAGTAGTGTTCTGACTATAGCATTGATTTTATAACTATGTATTACTTGACATAAATGTGTACTGATATACGTGTGTATGTCTGTTTTTCAGTAGACATATACACAAAGAGAATGGGAAATTCAGATGTGTGAATAATGATGTTAAGCACTATGCCCACAGGTGCTGACTGTCTGATGGGAATATATTTATTTGTGATTGGAGCTTTTGATCTTAAATATCGTGGAGAATACAACAAGCACGCTCAGTTGTGGATGGACAGTATTCATTGTCAATTGGTGGGATCGCTGGCTATTCTGTCTACAGAGGTGTCAGTATTGCTATTGACTTACCTGACTTTGGAAAAATACATCTGCATAGTTTATCCTTTTAGGTGTTTGAAGCCCAGAAAATGCAGGACAACTTCCATTTTAGTTCTTATCTGGATAATTGGGTTTGTTGTTGCTTTTATTCCACTGAGCAATAAGGAATTTTTCAGGAACTACTATGGCACCAATGGCGTCTGTTTTCCTCTTCACTCAGAGCAATCAGAAAGTACAGGAAGTCAAATTTATTCTGTTGTCATTTTTTTAGGTAAGTTGCCTTTTTTTCCTTATATACATTTAGAGCCTTCCTTTTATATGATAACAAACCTGATTTTCAAACAGATATGGCAGCTTTCCTGTGATGTTCACATCTCATACTCAGATACCCTTACAGACTTTTTCCAGCCTGAGAGTTTTACTATATTAGATTGATACTTACATATCTTAAAATGCCTGAAGGGCTCAGAAAGAAGAAAGAAGTTAGGAACATTAAATTCCTGAATGAATACATTTTGTCAGGATAGTAAAGCAATGTTAAGACTAGAGAAGCACTGCATAGTTTGGATCCGATGGCAGCCACTTGTCAGGCAATGATAATTTAAATAAATACTGGAGTAGAGGCAGTAATTCAGTGTTTGGATGAAGACCAACTTAGATTGTCTGGCCACTTAATTCTATGGGACTAGCAGTTTAGAGAAAGGACTTTACTATCCAACTTACAGATAGGTGATGTTTAATTGCCATTGTGCTGTTAAATCATAACTAATTTTAACTTCTTCAACAGGTGTAAACTTGGCTGCTTTTATCATCATTGTGTTTTCCTATGGAAGCATGTTCTACAGTGTTCACCAAACAGCTATTATGGCTACTGAAATTCGGAATCATATCAAAAAAGAGATGACCCTTGCCAAACGTTTTTTCTTCATTGTTTTTACCGATGCACTATGTTGGATACCCATTTTTATTTTGAAACTCCTTTCTTTACTTCAAGTAGAAATACCAGGTATGTTCTTCCTTTTGCAGCTGTTTCAGCTGTGTCTGTATAAAGAGCATTTACAGTTTAGAAAAAAAAAAAAAAAAAAAAAAAAGAATTGCACATGTTGAACTACATTATTATCATGAACTATGTTATTTATCTATATAGATGCACACACAATGTATTGAATTATAGTTTGTTTTATTACTGCATTGGACTATCTTACTATCATCATCAAGATCTAGTTACTTTTGACTCAGCCAAAACAACAGAGATTCAAATCTTTAAAGCCTGTCTCCACAAAATATATTTGCAAACCAAGTTTGAATAGGATTGGCTTTTTTCATGTGACAGCTTTTGATGGTTCTGTTAACCATGGCTAAAGACAATACAGTGTTTCCTATCTTGATTTAACCATACAATTCTTATCCTGAAATAACTTGCTTTTACAAATTGATATTCACACAGTAAGTTACATAAAGCTGTGCTTATCTTTCTTCGTGTTAGGGGAAATCTTTTGCATGTAAATACTGTGCAACTTAAAAGATTAAAAATTACAGCTTTATTATTTTCTTCTCTTTGCTATATTGGTACATGCTAGAAAAATAATGTCTTTATGTAGGGCTTGTAAACCATGTCGGAAAGAACATGTTAGCACAAAGAGTAGCACCAGCAGCCACGGAGTCAGACTTAGCATATGGCTGTATGTGACAATACTGTATCGGTGAGAAAATATTTTAGTTCAGAATTTTGTCTGCCATGCTGACCAAAAGTGTTGGGAGTTGCCTTTTCAAAGTTTTGACTTAAATTTTAAACGTCTGAAGGTTGTGTTGATCGTGTCAAATATTTTTCAGTTATATTAAACCTTCTAAAATTCTTCTTCATGAAGTTATCCAACCATCTAAGAGATTTTAAAGAAAATGTTGTGGAAAGTAGAAGCAGATGTATTCAGAGTCAGGAAATCTAGAAGAAATCCTGGTAAACCACAGGGTGATCTTGGATTTAGCAAGTAAACATTCTGTGTTAGTCTGGGCTAATTTCGTAAAATTAAAGACATCACAGATGTTTGTCTAAATTTAAAGGAGTTTTAAACTATATTTCTTTGGCGGGGGCTGTGACAGCCTTAGAATTATGCATCAATAGAAATATATTGATATTGCAGCAAAAGGATCAAGCCAGAAAGCAGGGGGTAAAGGCTGTTTGTACAGCTTGGGACAGTTCTGTAATTGTTCTATAAATCAAACAGTGCAGCTGAGGGTGCCCATGACCACCTTTCAGCACTACAGTCCTGTCCCTTCTCTACCTGCCAGCTAACAATCAGCTAACAATCCAACTTCTCTCCCAAACAGTAAGGATGAAAAGGGGGTGATAGAAAAATGCGCTCAGACCCTGATATAAGCAGGAGAGCGGGAAACTGCGACAAAGGAGGGAGGTGTGAACATGAAGACCCTTACCAACAGGGCAAGAAGGAAATAAGATTGTATACAATGCCCTTCACGTGGGAAAGAACAAAGAACTGGTGCAGAGGAGCTAAATCAGCCTCTGTGGGGAAGAAGGGGCTGGAGGATATTGCTCTGGGGGAGAACAGGACATCAGGGACATGCATTCATTATGGGAAGAGGATGGCAAATGGTGATCACAGTAAGAGACAAGAGAGCAAAGCAGAATAAAAGATGTGGGTCAAGAAACTGGGTCTCAGCCAGAACAAGAACTGTGCCAGCCTCTTAGCAGGTAGCTATGCTTCATAAGCATGATGTGCTTTGTATTAATTAATATGTACAAATGCTACTACAGCTTCCTTTCTCTTTCCCTCCCTAAGGTACCATAACATCTTGGGTGGTGATTTTTATCTTGCCAATAAACAGTGCTTTGAATCCTCTTCTCTACACTTTGACTACCCGACCTTTCAAGGAAATGATTCACCAGGTTTGGTATAACTACAGACAGAGAAGATCCAAGAGAAGCAAAGGCAGTCAGAAAACATATGGCCCGTCATTCATTTGGGTGGAGATGTGGCCAGTGCACGAAATCACACCAAAGCTAACAAAGCCTGTGCTTTGTACAGACTCCTCTGATGCATCTGTGACTACACAGTCAACAAGACTAAATCTGTACATGTAAATACATTTTGAGTATTTATGGTGACATCTGCACTGTTAGCTTCACATCCATGGACTTGCTACTTTACAGTAATGAGTCAAAATGAGGGAGGTATGATGGCTGGACTCCTGTGCACCGGAACACACAGCAGGACGAAGTGAGAGCAGTGTGGCTGCTTGCAGGTAGAACCAATATAAATAAAATTATTTCCATCTTGCAACAGTTTTGACAGCTCATTTTGACAGCTCATCCTGGTTCAGAATCAATCTCTTATTTGTTCCCCTCCAACAAGCCAGAAGTGTGGAAAAAAGCATGAACTATCATTTAAAACGTCTCATACTGAAATCAAAATGTTTCACAATCATCCGTCTTTGAAAAAAAAAAAAAAAAGTATTTTCAATAAACTTTTTTTTTTAAAAAAATCACCATTTTACCAGCTGTTTTTTTCAGAGTTGATTGGTTTCATCATTCAGAAAATTATTTTCCCTTCAAAATTTCTGACTTGGCAGACTGCATACAGCTCTTAAAAAGCTCTAGGGAACAGTAGCACTAAGAAAATATTTTCATTTCATAATTAGATTAGTTTATTGTACTTGTCAAAGCCAAACAAGTGAACATTATGCTTTTAAAAAATATATCAACTATTTTAATCATACAAATGATCCTGAAATGGTAACAATTGTTCTAATTCAAGCAGAACCAGAATTGTTTTTAAAATAAAATGAGTTTCTCAACAGTGTCCTCCAATTGTAGCTGGTGGAAGTTTTTCCTTCAGAAGAGTGACCTTCCCTGGGAAGACCAGAGTGAGTATCCCACCATCTTGATGCTGCTCTTTTCCTCACCAATTCTTTATGGGCTTCCCTATGCAGTTCCCTACAGCCTGCACACTTCAACAGATTTTAAACTCTCCGTGTATTGAATAAAGGGAGAGTGTCAAATGATCAGTCTTAATAGGTGTCATAACATCTATATTGTAATCACTTTGTACATCTGATTGGATGCAGTACAGTTAAAATAATTTTGGAGTGCCGCCATCCCGCACTTTTTGGGCAGCATTTGGCTTCCCAATGTAAATATTTTTTCCCCTTTTCCCAGAGAAAATTGGTTTTATCCCATGTGAAATGAACCTCTGTACCAAAAAAAAGGTGCAAGGCAGAGGCTGTTCCTTTGCATATCCATATTGAAGAGAATCTTTTCTCTTGTGAGTATGAATTCCCAAGTTCATGTAGTACCATACTCACAACCCAAAGGCCTGGAGCCTAAGGTGGTGAAAGAAATTATTTTGCATTGATGTTTTGAAGCTTTTTAAAAGATGCTTCCAATGTTTGCACTTAACTTCTTAATAATGTAAGAAGTAGAACTAAAAACAGTGTGACGCACACTTTAACTGTTTACAGAACTTTGGATTATCTTGAAATCAGAAGTTAATCATCCTGTTTCCACGACTGTACATTTTATTGAAATAATAAAAGATTATCTGCTGATCAAAATGACTTGTTTTCCAAGTTGTTTGGCAACATTTTGGGTTACTGGAAAAAAAAAAAAAAAAAAAGTGAAGTGAAATCCTGCAGGGTGTATTACTTTTAAGTGGGGCAGTCAGAACTCAATTCAAAAGAACTTGTGTACTCATGGGTGCAAGCCTTCTTGATGAGTCTGTCCTCACTGTTATTTTTGTTTGTTGTGTAAGTCGATTATGGGTATATTCAATGTCATCCTTGTTTCTATGAGTAATCAGAAGACACCCATCAGTCAGAATGTGTTGCAAAAATGTTATTGCTTTGATAACAAAATTACAGTTTATCTTTTAAAAAAGTCCTTCCAGCAGAGGAAATTGGACTAACAGTGCAGGGTACTGCTACTTTCTCCTGCAGCTTCCCACTGCACTGCAGCATCCCTCCAGCTTTGGTAAGTGTACGGGACTTTCAGTACAGGTATTTATTTCATAGTGATCTTTCAGACCAAAGGGTTGTGGTATCAGTAAGCCCTGGACTAACTATAGTAACTGCTTAAGGCAATAAATGAAGTAGGACCAAATACAGGAAAAGATCTCGTGTGCTTCCTTGTAGATGGGAGAATGTATTTAATTGGTTCTTTTGTAGCTGATGGAAGCTTTCACTCATGGCTCGGAGCAATCCCTCCTATAAACACTGCTGCTAGATTTCTACCAAGGAGGGATATATGGTCCGCCATAAGGCACTTTATATGTATTATAACAAAAATAGTGTAAAAATTCTTGTCAGTGATCAATATATTACAGTATTGCTTAAAACAGCAAGGCTTGGGATGAGGAGGGAGCTTGTAAGCAAGCCGTGACTCGCTGCAGTATCCCATCCCCGACGTGCAGCGAGGAAGCCCGAGGTTATCCCCACAGGGTCTGTGGGGCCGGCAGGGCTCCTGCTGGCGGCAGCTCCTTGGAGCACACACGACGAGGGAGGGCCCTCCCCGCCGCCCGCCCGGCCCCGGCCCCGCCCCCGCGCAGGCGCAGCGGGGCCGCGGGCAGCTGCTGCGGGGGCACCGAGAGGGGTCGAGGGCGCCGCCATGTTGTGGTCGCGCTGCCCGCCCGGCGCCACAGGTAACGCGGCGGGGCGGGGGGGCGGCGGCTCCCAGCTCCTTGGGGCTGTGGTGGAATAAAAAAAACCCTCCCGGCCCGTCCTGTCCCGGCCCGTCCCGGCGGCTGCTCAGCCCCGGCTGTGTGAAGGGCGCCCGGGCGCAGTGTCCGTGTGCGGGTGCGGGTTGTTGTGGCGCCGCCGCCCTGCCCTGCACCGGGTGGGGTTGTGGCAGAAGGGCGGCCGGGCTGCCGGCCCCGCCAGTGCTGCTGCCAGCGCTACGGCCCCGTCTGGGCCTTCTACTGCTGCGTTTTGGCAGAAATGCCGTGTTTGAAATGCCGTGTGCTGCCTCTTCACCCCTGAGATTACAGCAAGGACTCTGTAATGGGAGGAAAAATCTCAGGGTGCATTAGCTCACAGATCTGTACGCTAAAACTAGTTACGGTATTGCATACACTGCTTTTCTGAGTACAAATAACGTCCTAACCATTTATTTTTTTTACATGAAAAGTGGAAATTAAAGCAGGAGTTGTGGCATGTTGTTTCTCTGCTGGATAGATCCTGTTTTGATCATTCGGCGCTTCAATTCTCTTCCATTTCCTTAATGAGAGACCCAAGTTTGTTGTTGCAACAATTAATGTTTCTGCAGCAAAAGTAAAGGTGAACTTTATCTACCGTGCCTGGCTTTGGCTACGCTGAACCTGTGTTTAAGCCTGAGCTTTTGGTGTAGGCCGTGACGTTTTAGACGAGCTGCCTCCTGTCGGCAGTCCGGGCTGTGTATCTCGGCGCGTGTTGGTGTCACAAGTGGTGAACTTGAATGCCCTGCACCTGCAGTTGTTTAGTCACTTCTCATGAAGTCTGAAGTAAGGCTTGGAGTACAAAGTTCAGCAGGAACTTAAAATGCGTTTTCCCCTTGTAAGCGTGTACTATCCCGTGTCAGCTGTCAGGAATGGTTGGCCGGTGCAGGGAGTGGTATCATGTGAAGAATGCTTAAAGAGAAACCTTTCTATTTGCAGATTTTTTTTTTTTAATATAAATGATACAGTGTAATTGTAACTGTTGAAAATTTAAAATCTGCATTTGTGGCTCCTCATCCTCTCATTCTGACAGCCTTGTTGGGGATCTGTCACACTGGTTGTGCCATGTGTTTCTGAAAAAAAATGAAGACTTTGAGTAAGGAATGATTTGTTAAATCTGTTTCTTGTTTTTGCAGCACGTCAGTGCTTTCATGCTCTGAAGTTGATAAAGAGAGACTGCCTTCCGTCACTGCACACAGCAAGATGTGCCTCTACTGCCGCTGTGCCTCGCATAACTACGCATTACACGATTCATCCACGGGACAAAGACAAGCGATGGGAAGGTAGGTGGGAAAAAATGCATTTTTAAAAGCTTTTTATTCTCATTGCTGAGCTTTAACAACACTGAAATGTGTTGCTGTTTTTTCTTTTTACAGAAATTCTATTAAATACAGGACTAATTTTCCAGATGAAATTTCATGGACTCTCACAATGAGTGTCTTTAGTGCTATTAAACGAGATCAAGAAAACCTATAAGCAACTTTTGCAACGTTTCCAGACATTACAGTCTTTATGTTTAGCAGTTTTAAAGGTTTCAATTTCAGAAAAGTCACTGCTTAATTAGTGTAAAATAAAGTAACATGTTCAGACTAAGGATCTTGTTTTCTTCCTTCTCCCTTCCCTACAGTTTCACCAAGTGTCTTTGATGCAGCTAGCTAACTGGGCTCTTAATTAACTAACTTTCTTCTTAACTTCTGAAGATGATATTTCTGGTGTATAGAGACTTTGTATATGTTTTTATGGCATATCTTTTTACAACTTACAAAGAGCTAATTTTATAATGGAATACTAATATCATTCTGCACTATTCCAAGTACAGAAGTGGGCATTTTGTTAAGTATTTAGCCTCGTCTTATGGCAGGCAATACTGTGGAGATACCCAGTAGTCGGTATCAGAGAGCAAGGTGTAGGGAGAGAGATGTTGGGGAGAACTGGTGATTAGTTTAGTTTATCTTACTATCTTTTTTTCTATTAAAGGGGTAAACATGGAGAGGTTTGCGGAGGAAGCTGATGTTGTCATTGTTGGAGCAGGTCCTGCAGGTCTTTCTGCAGCTATTCGACTCAAACAGTTAGCTGCTGAGCATGGCAAAGAAATACGTGTTTGTCTTGTGGAAAAGGCTTCCCAAATTGGTGCACATACACTGTCTGGTGCTTGTCTTGAGCCAAGGTCCTTGCAAGAACTATTTCCAGACTGGAAGGAGCGGGGGGTATGTATGAACATACAAACACATTGCTGGCACGTCATAAATTCCTGTATCTGACTCATTTTGGTGTGACTTAGTAACTTGGTACCTTTGGTGCTTAGTACCATTTAAAATACATGTATGTTTATTTAGCAAGACACCTGTTTTCTATTTAGTACATTTTCTCTAGTTCAACAGTGCTAAACGTGTATGCTGTGGCATTTGCTCTACCATCCAGTGGTCTTACAGCAGATGCACAGGATGCCTGCCACATCCTGGGGTGCACTGCATCTCCTGCATTTGTACAGAATCCAGCTCCTGTGCACAAGCAGTGAGGTGGTAGATTGATGGCAATGCCAGGCTTGTCACTTCTGGGCAGTACCTCTGACTGTGCTCCACTGTGTTTTGTGCAGACGTAGTAGCTCAGGCCTAAGGTCGTCTAGGAGGGAGGACAGCAAGAACTGAGGCACCATCCCTGCCAGGACAGCCATCTGACTGGCAGCTGGCTCCCTGCTGTCACCTGGGAGCTGGAAGAAGCAGGCCTTTGACTGGTTGTTTTGTCTTAGTGGGCTGAATACACAAGAGGCACTGCCTTCTTTAAAAGTGTTTATTGATGGAGTACAAGCTGAAGCACAAACTATAGCAGGGATTTGCAAGGCCTTGTTCCAGTTTTTTAACCTTTCAGTTGTGTTGATTCTTGTCTGATGACTGTTTTCATAAGATCCTTGTTTTTTTCACCAGTGGTACTTTCTTACAGAAGTGCTTCATTAGACCTTTAAATGACTGCCAGCACGTGTTTTTTTTTTTAATTATTTGTGTGGGTTTTTAATTTTTTTTCTTATGTATTTTATTTGGTCTGGATTGACTAGAAAAACAACTCACAGACCTATTTCTATTCCCTTTTCTATGTAGGCTCCACTTCATACTCCTGTAACTGAAGATAAGTTTGGAATTTTAACAAAGAAATCTAGAATTCCAGTGCCAATTCTTCCAGGTAAAGTTTGGTGAGGAGCTCCTTGTACCATCTTTTCAGTATGTTTTTCAGCTTTTCTATGAATCAATCAATCTTAATACAATGTAGCGCAACAAGCATATGGAGAATATAATAGCCTGCAGCAATTGGGTGTTTGTAGATGATGGCTCTAATCACAGATGATGTTATTTTTTTTGAAGATGGCACTTGTATACATCAGATGTATCTTTGTCTACATCTTACACTTTGCTTAGTGTTCTGTGTCTTAGGTGTGTGTGTATATGTTTGTGTGTATATTCTTTTTGCCTAGGACTTCCAATGGTTAATCATGGGAATTACATAGTACGTCTGGGACACTTTGTGAGCTGGTTAGGTGAACAAGCAGAAGCCTTGGGTGTTGAGTTGTATCCAGGCTATGCAGCAGCTGAGGTAATAATGATATCAGTGTGTATATGAAAAGCATTTTTGAAGCCCCTTTCACTGTGCCCCCAATTATTATTTGTACACTCACAGCATTTGTACAATCACAACATTCCTCTTAACAGAAATGTGTTATGAAAACCATGTTTCAGTGGCTAAAATCCTTGGTCCAGATCCAGCAAAGCACAAAGTGAATCATAAAGTACATTAATAATAACGTAATCTTCCAAGTTTGACCACTAGATAGCAGAAAGACTTGGTGCTTACAACCTCTGTTGGGACTTTTTATGAATGGATTAAAATGACTAATTGTTAAAATGTTCTTTCTGTTTAAACATTTCCAAAGGTTCTTTTTCATGAAGATGGTAGTGTGAAAGGGATAGCTACGAATGATGTGGGCATTCAAAAGGACGGAGCACCTAAAGTAAGTAGTCATGTTTTCCATAAGTAGAGATCTAATTTGGGAAATTGTGCTGTATCTGCTTCTAGTGATATCAGTAATCTTGCTGCAGTCTAAGAAAAATGACAAAATTCAGTACCTGTTTTTCCACTCTGTATAAAATTGATCAATTGCACCTGAAAGTTTTGGTCTCCGGACACTGTAAACTCCTTGTGAAATTAGCAGAAAAAGCCTTTGCAGAAAGGAGGTTTCTTTGAGGGTGATAGGAAGGAGGGACTGCAAGTGTGCTTTGACATACGGGAAATCAGTATTAAAAAAAAAAATAATAACACTCCCTTGAACTCCAAAAAAAAAAAAAAAAAGGCATGAAGGTGAAATGGATAGCTGTTGTCCTGCTGGTAGCTAGCAACATGTAAGAGCGTGCTTCTGGCTGGCTGCTTTTTCTTCTGTACAACTGTAGTCAACATTTGTTGACAGTCTGTCTACCTTGCTGGGGCAAGGTACACACTGAATCTTTATACCTTTTTGCTGGTTGGTCACACTGCTATATCCAGAAGGTGACCCCCTGCCCTAAGTGCTGGACTTTGGATGATTTTTAGTGGAATCCAGAACGTGCTGTAAGTGTGTCACCTCCCTGAGCAATACACAGGGAGGAGTCAGTACCTCAGAGCAATTCGGAACAACTTTCACACCGTTACCAGGCTACAGAAGTTCTGGGTACAGGTTTGTTTTTGTTGTTTTCTTCAACTTTTCTTATATGAAGTTTCTTACTAGTTTACGTAGAATTTCAAAAAAGTACTTACTTTGATGTAAAAGTCTGGTCTCTTTTTCCACTTCAAAGTAGAGGTTGAGAAGAAAAGATGCATTCTTGTTTTAAGAAAATAAATGTAATGGAGGAAAAAGTAATATATTTTTCCTGTATGATGTCTGTCTCCCCCGGTGGATATACACACGCTAATTTTCAGGTGTGCATGTTCTCCAGCAGGAGGTGCAAGTAATACATAGCAGTAATAAATGTTTTTAATGCAGGTTTTTTTTGTTTGTTTTTTGTTTAAGTAGGGAGGAAATACGGATCTTTTTAAAGCATCCTCAAAACCTAATCTTTTTTCCACATACTCTGGTAGAAAGTGTCTATTAAAAACATGAAGTCTGTTGACTTCTTTGATTTGTACATAAGTAGGGTGCCGCTAATGTAAACTGAGTATTTAAACTAAGTGTTTTAGTTGTCAGTTGATAATACTTCCAGTGCATAAAGCTGAGTAAACATCATTTGCCTAACCTTCAAATCAAGAATACCTTCAGTGTGTTTGTTTATACAGAACCTAATCAGACTGTGTGGTTAACGGGTAGAGTTTCACCTGGTAATCAGCACCAATCAAACAAAATGGTTTACCTCTGTTAGGTTTCATTGAAAACTGGTCTGGTGATCTTTTTCAGCATTAAACTTTCTCAATTCAGGATTCTTTTTTTAAAACAAACTTTTTTTTTTTTTTTTTCCCCTGCAAGGTTGTGTATATTTAGAATGTAGTATCCTTCCATTGCAAATAAACCTACTCGTCTATTCTAGCCTAATGCACTCAAGTATGCAAGTGAGTATGAACTGCTGCTGTGAGCCTGCTGGTTGCCCCTATCTTACTCTGAATTGCATCGGAGTTTTTGATGAGAAATTCTTTTATAACGCCACAACAGAATTACCCTAACATTATTTGTGTTTTAACAAGCAATATAATATTGGTGTAATATTTATTGTAGCAATTTTATTCTACAGTTTTATTCTGAAGTTGCACGTTCTTGGGGGGGGACAGGGCAGAGGGACAGAACGCTGATATATCTTTTTCTGACCTGGTGTTTTATTAGGCGTCCTTCATGTACATATGTAAGACAATATTTTATTGTAAAAATGAGCAAAAATTTAAGGTGTAAAGTTACAGGTTAAGATTCTTTGTTCTGTTGGGGTTCCTTTGCACTGTGTGAATGAGCAGATGTGATCATGGAATCCTCTGACCTGTAAAAGAATCGCTCTCAGTACAGATTGGCCATTCACTGTGGTGCTGCTTTAATCAATCCCCTTGCCAGGTTTGCTGGTGGTGTATCATAGTTTGGTTCTGCTCCAGCTGTCTCTTCCATCTTAGCTTACAATGTTTTGTAGGGTCTGGGCAGTGCTACAAAGTAACGTAAAATCACCTTATTGCCCTGCGTTTTCTTTCTGTGGGTTTGATGTGTCACAGTTCTAACTGCTGATGAAATCCTTCACTTTTGCAGCCTACCTTTGAACGAGGCTTGGAACTCCATGCTAAGGTCACAGTCTTTGCTGAAGGTTGTCACGGACATTTGGCCAAACAGCTGTACAAAAAATACAACCTCAGGGAGAACTGTCAAGCCCAGAGCTATGGCATTGGATTGAAAGAGGTATCATCTGCAGAATTTTAAGTGTTAGGGAAAATACTGTAAAAATGGAAGGTAGTTGGTATTCAAGCTACTTTATATAAAGACATTAGAATGATAGATTTTGAATTACACTTTCAGACTGTAGAATCTTGGATTTTCTGAAGATGATGAGAGAAGACATTTCTGAATGTCTCGACTCGTTTGTTTTGAATGCTTATTACTCTTTTATCTGTACTTAGGAGTACCTGTAAATCCACTTTCACTTCTTAATCTGATTTCAGTTATTCTTGTTTGTGAAATCTATTTTCAGTTCTTCTAGTAAATGAGAGGGGGATTCATGCTGCCTAATTTTAGGTAGTTTTAATACCTGAGAAGGGGAAGAAAGGTTTTCTATGGGTTTTCTGCATGTTCATTAGAGAGAGGAGGGGGCTGTCATGCTCTCTGAAACACCTGCATGAGCTTGACACACACACATACCCTGATTCCTTCGCCAGGCTTATTAAATTGGGATAGAGATCATGTGCATAAAAATATTTTATACTCGGGAAATACTAGGCATGAAAAAAGACCTGTTTGTCTGGAGTATGTTCAGAGTTTGACTCTTTGGTTATTTCTTTAAGCTTGTGCTTCCAACTACAAAGCGTTCACCAAATTTATTTGGTGATTTTGAAATATTTCCACCAAAATGTTTTAGATTTCTGTAGAGAAGAGGCAATTGGTGAATGCTCCTATGCATGACATAGTTAAATTTTCTAATACCTAAGTTGTAGGTGGAGTACAGTCCCATTGGTACCAGATGAGACAGGTTTCAATATGACCATGTCTGCTTTAGCAAATAGTACAGTCCAATAGGAATGGATCTGTAAAGTGAAATAGTTGGTGCTGATGAGCTGACATCCATGCTATGCACATCTCAGGGTTATTTTTACTTTGGACTGTCTCTATTTGAGTCCCATGGACCGAGTACCCTTTTGTGACTTGAATGCTTTAGATGGGTTTCTGGAGCCAGGCAGAGTTGGGTTTCATGTGAAAGGAATCCAGTCCCTGCCTTCCGTGGCTGTTCTATAATGTGAACCAAAGCGTGCTGAGTGGGAGCAGTCTGGAGTCCCACTCAAAAAGATGCTCCTTTATCCAAATTTAAATATTAGTGTAGATGTACCCTCTGTGCTTGAGAAGATCTAACCTAATGGTGCCCCATGGGTAGAAGAGAGAGTTCCGCTCCCCCTCCATCCTTACACTGGGCCAGGCACATCACTCTGTGATGTTTTGTGAATTGAGTGGAAAATTAACCCACCAGTAAAAATAGGAAAATGCTTCTGTAAGTTTGCCATGGGTCAGGTGAGTACTGGAAATTTGTAGGAGAGAGAAGGGAGGGCAACTTGTTTGACAGCAGATACTTAAATCAACTCAGCCATATAGTTAAGCCTGATCTTGAGAATGTTGTTGAGGACATTGTAATGATTCATATGAAAAAAAACGTGTTTTTTAAAGAAAAAACATCAACGTAGTTGCATTCGTTAGCAAAAATATCTATCAAAATAGCTCATAAAAAGGATCATGCTGAATGAAATATTTGGGTGTAATGCTGGAGTCTGCCACGTTTTCTGATGCGTCAAGGAAAAAGCATTTTCTGGCTTGTCAAGGAAAAATGTTGGCAAATTCTTGAGTGGTAACCCAAAAAAGTATTTGTATATCATAATCTGGTCTTCAGCCGGATGAGTTCATGCATTGGTCATAGCAGTAAATTCATTTATCATCTATAGTTTACTTTATTATTGAAATGCCATTGCTTTGCAATATAGAATAATTTCTGGCAATCTTCGTTTCAGTTATGGATTATTGATGAAAAGAAATGGAAACCAGGAAGAGTGGAACATACTGTAGGCTGGCCTTTAGACAGACACACATATGGAGGATCCTTTCTTTATCACTTAAATGAGGGTGAACCCTTAGTTGCTCTTGGATTTGTGGTAAGTGAAGTTGGTTTATCTCATGTGTGTTTGTTGTTTGGGTCTTCATTTTTGCGTGCGTTCTCTTCTCTGTTTTAATGTGAAGATAAAAAAACACAAAAATAGCAGACCAAGTTTAGTACTTTCATAGTCTTAAGTGCATTCATTCCCATATAAGGAAAGGTAAATTTGTCACTAATCTGTCTTTTATCTAGCATCTTTTATTAAGAACAAAGTGGAAAACTTACAAATACGTTCTTTTGCAAACCAAACAAATTTTGATAAAGCCAAAAGCAGATGATTAACCAGAAGTGTGCTCGCAAAATTTTCACAAAATACTCAAAAGTTAGGAAACGTCAAAATCAGTCACTTTTGCAACTTTAATTCAGTTTCCTTATTTGTGTGACAGCCTATCATGCATATCCAATCTTACGGGAGAAGCCTCAAAGTAGGAACACCATTCATTTCCTATCTCCTGTTCAGATAGGAGAAAAACCACTTCTGTGTGCACATACAAGCACTTCTTTTGTTTTTGAACTTTACACCTATGTCAGTCTGAGCTGATTCTTGTAACAGACATCAGAATGTGTCTTGTACATAATTTGAAAATCCTTCATGAACTTTAGTAGTGGAAGTAGATGCAAGCAGTGCTCTAAAAGAACTGAACAGCCAGAGAAGTCAAGGTAGTTTGTTGCTGACTCAGGATATATTTTGATAATTTTGTGAAATAAAGCTTACAGGAGCCAGAAATTATTCCTTTGGACAAAAGAGAAAATTCAGTAACATCTGTCCTTCCAAGAATATGTTAAAGGTGGGAAATGTAGGTTTTATCTTTGGGCAAGTTCTCAAACGAGTAAGATAGAAAACCTGGGCATTCAGCCAACTGGCTAAGTCATTTTTTTCCCCATTTTCTGTTTTCATCTTACAAAAGCTCACCTAATTGGAAATAATTGACTAAGCTAAATAATGTGAACTGGTTAAAATATGTGAGAGCAAGGACATAACAAGTATTTAGAAATAATTGTTTACCTCTCCTTCTGGCTTGTGTAGGGCAACGAGTTTTTGAAACAAATTTCAAACAAGTTTTCTCACTTACCTACCATTAAATCATGCTTAATTTAATTTCACTGCTTTATTTCAAAGGCAGATGGAAGGTGGTTACAATGCAATTAAGGATTTCCATGCTTCGGGTATATGTAGGACACAGTCTTACAGCTGCAAACTCTCAGACGTGCTTGTACTATACTGTTAATAATACAGTGTAGTTTTGGCAGTAGTTTCTTCAAGTAGAAAGATTTTAAGGTTGATTTAGTATGAGATAGACTGAGGAGTTGATCTGGTAATACGTGGTTGTTTTATTTTCTAACTTTTGTTGAAATTTCATACTTTATTTTCATTAATGTTGCGCTTTTTTATTTTTTAAGGTTGGTTTAGATTATCAAAATCCCTATTTGAATCCGTTTAGGGAGTTTCAGAGGTGGAAGCACCATCCGAGTGTAGAGCCCACTTTGGAAGGTGGAAAAAGGATTGCATATGGTGCCAGAGCATTGAATGAAGGTGGTCTCCAGGTAACATTTTCATGAAGTTTTTTACTTCCAGTTTTCTATAGCCATGTTTGTAGTATTACAGATTCAGGTTGCATTCTGTTGGGAAACAACTGAACTATAACAAAGATGAATAAGGCCAGAAGTTTTGCTAGACACAAGGACTTTGTTATCTTACTGGAGACACCTGCTGAGATTTGCTAGGCTTAGGTTCTGTAATACCAGCAATCTTCTGACACAGTCACTTTACTTTTGAAATTACATGTGGAGTTGATATTGCAGGCAAACGTGTTCTGCAGCAAAGGTACAGATAATTCTTTGGCCTGGAAACCTGGGTGGTGGGTAGCACCACTCATTTGGCTCTTTTGGGGGGCGGGGTGGAAGGGGAGGTATTTTCCTAAATGCTTGTGCTTTTGAGTGCTTGACCCTTTAGTCAGTGATGGTGCTGCAGTTATGTACTTTGGCAGGTAAGTCCCCACCTCCTCAAGTACCTTCAGTATTTTTTATGCACAGCTTTGAATTTCCTGCTTCTTGGGAGACGGAACACTATGTTCATTTTGTTCCCTCAGGGAGTCTAAAAGATTTATATTCACCAAGACTTGAGGTCACTTGAAAGGGTTGGAATAACTTGCAGGAGAAATAGTCTAAAACAGATGTTTAATAGCTCAAGATCTTTCAAGTTTTTAACCTCGTGTGGGGATCTTGAAGCACAGGTTGCTGTGTGTCCTGGGCTGCCACATCCATCTTCTCGATGCTTCTCTCTGTTTGGAACTTAAAACCAGGCTGAGTGTTCGTGATCTGTGTAGCCTGCTTGCGGGGCCATTCACCTCTGCTCTCTGACACCTTTGTCTTTCCTTTTTGAATCTCTTCTTTAATATAAATGTGGCCTTGTGCAGCTTTTTGAAATAGAAGTAGAACTTCAGCAGCAAGGTAACTGTTGTGATAACTTCCTGGAGTTAGGCTTTGCTGCAAGTGTGAATGCCTGGGACTGAGTAATGTGAGTTCATGATGCAGCTTCTGGATTACGCTCATGATATGCATAAAGTCAGCCTGCTGGTTGATCACCTTGTGCTGTCTGAAGTGGAAGTATGTCGCATCATGTTCTTTGTATTCAGTTCATGGTAACAGCTGTGTTACTGGCTTATCTTGGAAACCATTGTTGGGCCATTGTTAACACAGATAATATAGAAAGTATCAAGATGCTTTAATTTGGGCATATTTACAAGAGGGGCTTCTTTTTCCAGCACGCTGGTTTCTGTATCACAGTCGTTACTGAATTTCTGGCTTGGATGAAGCAGTTGGATTCTGACTTCAGTTGCATGCTCCTCTTCACGCTGCTCCCAACACACAGCTGAAAGAACATGTTTTTAAGTCACAGACATTGTTTGTGCTGTTGCACAGGTGGTAGAAGTACAGCTCTTGCACATCCATCTCCTTATCTTCGGACTGCTTTGCCAGGCTCAAAACATGTCACTTACTTTGCACCGTTTCTAACATAAAAGCATGTTGCATGTCTAACTTTTTACTCCCTCTAGTTAGAATTGTCTATTTGATCATGAAGTTACATTTTTAAGTAGATTTTTTTTAATATATGATTTCTATTAAAAAAAAAAAAAGCTTTGCTGATGAGTCACTTAGGAAGACTTTTTTAAAAAGTAACTCTTCCTCTGCATATGTTGTTTGATAACTGTAGCAGTCTGACTCACTTCCATCACTGGAGTACAGGAATATTTTCTTATGTAAGTGGCTCTGTAGCTCCAGTTTGCATTTTGGTGACAGTATTGTATGAAATACATATATAAAATTATCACTGATCTAAGATTTTTCTATTATCTACAACCTTATGACCACGTTCTTTAAAATAGCTTTGCGTGAAAGAGAGAAGAGAGTAAGCACTTAGATATTTCCCTGTTTTTGTAACTTTTGGGATATGTGGAGGGAACGGACAGAGTTTAATAGATTACATCTACATAGCTGTTATTTCTTCTATTAAAATTCCAAAATCAAGGACTTGCAAATTCAGAAATTCGCATGCAACCTCTGTTTTGCCTCTGTTTTATCAAATACTTTGGAAAGATTTCAGAGTTTTGAGGGAAAAATAAAAGTAATTGCTGTTGTTGAGCAATGTATTGTTAAGAATATCAAAGAAAAAAAGGAAATTAATCATGTTGATGACCCATGCAAGTGTCAAACATATGACTTGCTTTTACAGATTCTCACCCCTGAGCAGAGCTAAGGGGAGGAGAACATCAGGTTCCCTGTTTGCCAGGGGCAGGACTTCGTGAAGAGTACACGTCTTGCCTTCTGACCTCCAAACCAACTGTCCTTGCCGTTTTTCTGGCAAGAGGGTGTTGGCTTCTCCAAGTGCTTGAGGCTGAGCTCAGGATTTCTGTGTGTCTCAGGGCAGGGAGTGCTTGTGCCACCCCAGCTTGATGTCTTCATTCAACTGCCTGCAGACTGGCTGTGAAAACAGCCATGAAGTTCCATACCTCTCATAACAAGAACTGCTAACAGAACTGGGATGCATGCAACCTTTTCTATTACATGACTAATCTCATTCATACTTCGGCAGTATGCTGGCCTCTATATGCCCATTAAGCAAAATAGATGACTTAAAGGAAAATAGTGGATGTTACTTCACCATCTTTTTTATAACTTCAAGAACCAGTCAAGAAATCTGTCAATGATTATGTCAGTGCCGCATCATTGCGTCCTAGTAGGTCAGAATTACTCTCTTCAGCCAACTGTGTTCAGCCAAAGGTCTTGTGAAAGGAGAATACTCCCTTCCTACTACCTAATTCCTTTGAAATACTGTCATATAATTGAACTTAAGACTTCTAGTAACAGAAAAGTAAGTTAAAAGTCATAGTTGTGTTTTTAGCCTAAATTACCTTTCCTGTGAACCAAATTACTGTCTGATTCAACAAATTGCCCAAATCACAGGGAAGATGTGTGAGGTACAACTCTTCTTAGTGACTATTGTATGGATATTCAAAAGTAGGCAGCCTTGCCTGAGTACAGTGAACAGGTAGCAACTGAACTAACAGGAGAAAAGGAACGTTTTTTTCAAATTATCTTGGAAACCATTTTTTTTATTTTTTCTTGAAATAAAACTACTTCTCCGAGTTGAATTATGTAGGCTATTCCAAAACAAATTGTTTCAGGCAGCTTTAATAAAAGCAGAATGTTGGACTCGCAAGCCCTCACCAGCACAAAGAAAAGACTTTTTGAGGGAGGCTGTGTTTGTAACTTGCCTCCAGCAATTTCAGCCCTGGATTTATTTGGTAACAGCTTTCTGCTCAGAATGCTGTCTGTGCTTTGAAGCTGCTCTCTGTCTTAAATCCTAATCTCATTGGATGAGGGTGAGAATATTATGACAGGTGAGCGAGCTATTCCTTAGTTAATCTAGGAGGATAATGTGTGTTAATAAAATATACATTATGTTTGCAAATTACTTGGCTGTCTTGGGTACTTAGGCACAGTTTTTGACTGTATTCAAAGACCTTACACTTCTTGCAGAACAGGGGTAAGAGAATGATTTAGCTCCAAAAATGTATTTGTTGGATGCTGAAAAACGTCTAAAATAAGTGGGATTTGGGGGGAGGAGGGAGGATGCTGTGTGGCTTGACAGATTTGTCAAATGGAAAAAAAAGCAGCACCAACTAATAAACTCTGAGATGGGACTGATACAACTTACTGTGTCGAAAATGGAAGCACAAATATCTTTCAAAGAAAGAATTCACTTGAAATTGAAGGCGGAAAATAGTATCAGTGGATGACATTAGCACAGTCTTTTTATAGATGAAGTAGAGAGTGGATATAGGGAAAATGCTGTCTTTTCTCAAACCTAATGCATTCTTAAGTCTGCATTCTTATTTGTTTACTATGCCAAAATAATTTGATTAAGTAGAATAACTTAAGTCAATGTATATTTAGATCATGTACGTGCCAGTGTGAAGGACACTCTAGTCTCATGCCAGTTTGATTTCCAGCATGTTATATTCACTTAACAAAATGGATTTTCTTTTCCCTCTTCAGTCGATACCCAAGCTTACCTTCCCAGGTGGATTATTAATTGGCTGCAGTCCTGGACTCATGAATGTTCCTAAGATCAAAGGGACACACACTGCAATGAAAAGTGGCATGCTGGCTTCAGAAGCCATCTTTAGCCAATTAACGAATGAGAATCTGCAGTCAAAGACAATAGGTAAGATCGCTGTGCTCTCACCTGGACTTACCTTGTGTTCAGTTGGAGCCACCAACAGTTCAGCTGTAATTAATTTTCTGATGGAAATGCAAATCATGAAATGAGTGTGGTGGTTTAAAAAGATGCATACTGTTTGTTTACTATTTATACTGTAAAATGATTTGAGAAATGAAGGTTTGCTTAGCTATTCTGAAGTATTGATCCTACCGCTAGGACAAAAATAAGCCTCTAATGAGAAAACTAAGCTTGCGCTTCCTGTATAAGTAAACAAGAATAATATATATTCAGTTCCTACTGTTAAAAATTTTAGCTTTATCGTTCAAAAAGTCTTACTGAAAGACTGCAGTCAGAAGGCAGAAAATTAAAAGGAGCTGATGACACGTAAATTTGAAAATTCTCATACTTCTGCTTACTTTTCACTATATTGTTGTTAGTAGGGTCCTTTTTTCTATCTTTATAGTCTTCTCAGTGTGAGATTGTGTATTTCCTATTATATGTAATTCAAATGTATTGGGGTAGTCGTCTGATCCTGACTGCATTGTAGTGCTATATTTAAGCCCTGCTTGTTCCCTTAAATCTGTTAACAAAGGCTGTTCAGGGAGATAATCCCACTAGAATTTTAGCCACTCTGGAGAACCACTACAGCCAGGTGCCATGTAATTATTTTAAAAATCTCTTCTCCGTAGTGATGGTGTCCCCTCTAGTGAGCTCTTCTGCAAGAGAAACATGCAACTGAAGGTGGCACAGAGGTGTGCTGAACTAAAGCTCCTAGTTTACTGTAACATAGCAGAGTGATTAGAGCCCTAGAACCTGTCCGAGATAATAAACACTCTATTAGGTTAGTCTGCTGCTCTTCTTTGATTATCAGCAGGCTTTATAAGCTGTTAAGAGCTCTGTCAAGACAGATTACAGCCCAGCTACTGCTCTGTGCACAGCTAGGGAGTTTTTTCAGACCCTTCCATGAGGCAGAGAACACAGACTGAATAGGTTTTTATGTATAGACAAGCCCTTAACATGTTTATTTAAAATATCTAAACCTGTATGGTAGTAACAGAGATTGGTAAAGGAGAAGAAACTTCCATTTGAAAAAACTTTTTTTTCTAATTGCTTGGCTTTAACTATATTATATTGCAGGAGATGTGTCAAGTGTGCAATGTCTGCAGCATTTGTAAAGAAAACCCAAAGTTAAGTCAAACACAGCTTGATAACTTGCTGGTTATAAAGGGAGGAAACATCTAGCACTGGTGTCCTGCATTGGGCCATAACTATAGATACTGAAATCAAAATGCTTGTGGTTGCCGAACTTGTAAAGGAAAAGCTTTTAACTCGACAAATTTAAAATTGAAATCCTGGGTCTTAGACCAGAGGTAAGCAATCCTGGTCAGATCTTGATTCCGTCAGAGGAGCTGCTTTCTGGTAGGGATGCCAGTATAGCCACCTGGTCTGCTACCTTTATTTTTTGCCGAAGTTTGAGGCAATGCATTACTTCTTGTGGCTTGTTTAAAGAGGTTACGAAGGAGCAGTGGGTAACCTGCTGGCAACTGCTGAACCTGGTTTCTTCAAGAGGCTGAAGTATGTGGTTTAGTATACTCTAGCGTACTATTCTGAAATTCTTAGTTTGCTCCCTTCACTGCTAACCCTTGTCTTTATTCAGCAGGTTGTTTTGGTTGTTTATTTATTTATTTTAAGGATAGTCTTTATGTACTGTAGGTACTTAAAAAGTAATGTCCTTCTGTAGGACTTGATGTGCAAGAATATGAAGAGAACCTGAAAAAGTCCTGGGTCTGGAAAGAGCTGTACGCAGTTAGAAACATCCGCCCGTCCTGCCACAGCATACTGGGTGTGTATGGAGGAATGATTTACACAGGGATATTTTACTGGATACTGAGAGGAAAGGAACCATGGACATTAAAACATCCAGGTAACTTCATTATTTCCTCAAAGAAAATATTAAATGTATATGTCCTCAGTCTCTTTTCACAGTCTCTTAGTTGAAGCTACACCATATCTGGTCAAGTGGCGGGGACTTAAACCATAGAAATTGATGATAAAGAGGTGAAGTAGACTTGTAGATGAGGTCATTAAAACAGTACTCTACTTAGCATAGATCTTGTCCCATGAAAAGATTTGTCTCATGAAAAAGGCTACCTTCTATGAAATACTTCGTTCTGATGAGGAGGAAAATCAAAATAGCTTGATTAAATTGTAATCTACAATGAATCTTATTTATTAAAAATGTATTTAGGACCAGATTTTGCTCAGCTCAAGCCAGCCAAAGATTGTACTCCTATCGAATACCCAAAGCCTGATGGAAAAATCAGTTTTGATCTCCTATCATCTGTGGCTTTAAGTGGTACAAATCACGAACATGACCAGCCTGCTCATTTGACTTTGAAAGATGACAGCGTCCCTGTGAACAAGAATTTGGCTATATTTGATGGACCGGAACAAAGATTTTGCCCAGCAGGTAGGTAATAGAAATGGAGTGTGTGAGAGAGATTTTGTAAGGTGAAAAACTTAAGTATTTCAAGAAGAGTCCACCTGGCCTGCTACTTCAACTATTCCATCCTAGTTGTCTTCAAATGTATTATGTTGTAAAAAAAAAAATACATTTGTAACAAAATAATGGGTAAACAGGGAAGAAGGCGGTTGAATGACACTGATTCTGTACTTCCCTTGTTATGCTTGTTGACTGTGCGTGTAAGAGAAGCTGGTCAGAGAACTCACACACTCTTGTGCTTTTCCCAGGTGTTTACGAGTATGTTCCTCTGGAAACAGGAGAAGGATCAAGACTGCAGATAAATGCTCAGAACTGTGTCCACTGCAAAACGTGTGATATTAAAGACCCAAGTCAGAACATTAACTGGGTAGTGCCTGAAGGAGGAGGAGGACCAGCTTATAACGGGATGTGAGCTGGCTGAGAACTATTCAGTGACTTCTAATCACCAACAGAAAAGTTGGAGTATTTTATGCTGCAGTGTAAAGTACAGCACTGACTTGAATGTTAGAGTTTTGAGACTAACGTGCCATTCTGAAGTTTAGGTATGACCACTGCATTAAATGGAAGGTGGGTGCATTCTGGTTAAACCCTAGCCTTATTTAAATAGAACTTCTTTTCAGGAGTTGGGTGGCAGGCAGAAGAAAGTTCTTCTTAGGACTGACAAATGAACTTTGGACCTTGGATTTATTGCTGAAGTTCAGTGATGACAGGAGCCATATCCAGAATCAGGGGTGTAATGGAAAAGTTTAGTACCTATCCTTAAAAAAAAAAAAAAAGTGTTTGTCTATCCGAAGTGCTTTACTACATGTAGAGTCCTACCTCACAGTAGGGAAAGTACATCTGTCTAGGAAACTGTCACTGTTCTTAAGTGTTACACTTTTTACATAAAACATAGATTATTTTTTTTCCTGATGATGACAGGGAGCCCATCTGTAATACAACTGTAAAGTGGTTTAAAAAAATGGTTTAATATTTGCACCCTCAGGGTATATGTCTGTCAGTACTTCTTATTCCTTACATGAAATCAGGCCTGCACTAATTAAAAATAATAATAAAAAAAATCTAACAAACTGCTTAAATGGCTTTGGTGTTAAAACTAGACTTTTCAGGAGGCCCTAAGTATTAAGCTGCAAAAACATAACCCATACTGCGAGCAACATACCTGAATCACAAAACAAGTTCTTAGACATTTAAAAGAAAAAAAAACACTTCACCTTTGAACAATGTTTTTATTATTAGACCTTTAAGTTGTAAACACCAAGAAGTGCAGTACAGGGCAAATGAGAGAGGGAACAGTTGCCTCCAGCTCCATTTTGTCTTTTGCATGAGTTAGTGCATAGAATTAAAAGCTTAACAATAAAAATATCAAGCGAACATTTTAGCATAAGCTGCCTTCTCTTTCTCCTTTTGGGCTTTTATCTTCTGCTTGATTTTGAGTGTTTCCGTCTGGATAGCTGTTTAAAAACAAAATCCATGATACAGTGTCTTCAGGTTACACTAGGTTTCCTAATATGTCAAGAGCAGGTCTCACTGCTGCAAATTACCTATATTATTTTGTACACCAAATTACCTATATTATTTTGTACACTATGTTTGTACACTAAACTGCATTTGATCTGCTAGGTCAGATACCAGCAGCAAAAAGGCTTTCCCTCTGTTTCACCTGGAAGGTGACCATGCAGGGCAGGATGGAGGAAGCACAGTATTGGTGTCCACTATTAGGTAATGGTAAGACCAGAAAATTAGTATGACCACTTTGTGCATTGCTGTAAAACTATACCTACATAAGCAGTTGCCCAGGGTACCGGACACATCAATGCTGTATAAAAGCAGGTGTTCTGTGTCACTGGGCTCTGTGCTCAATAAATCAGCTTCTAAGTTTCAACAGTTATTAGAAGCCACTATTTTAGGCACCACACTGGTTATGATTTCTTATGTAAGTATTACCCTGGTTACATTCTTAAAGTATAGGATCTGTAGAGAAGCGTCTTTATTTTACCTTTGTCCTCGGGGGCTATTTCGTGAGCCTTCTTAAGATCAGCCTTAAATAAAAACAAATATAAATGAATATTCTGGTGAAATATTTAGATATACCAAAAAAAATGTAAATATTGTAAAAATTACCAGTGCCTCATCGAGATCTTTTATTCCCTGCCATCCTTGAGCCCGTCTGTAGAGAGCTTTAGTATTTGCTGGATCTATTTTAAGAGCCTGTAAATTTAATAAAATTGTCACATTAACATTTAGTATACTTCACAGCCTCCCATCTCTGCAAATGGCAGTTCCCACCAGCAGGCAATCTCCTTATTTGATTTGAGGGTGAGCTGTCAAAACATTAACTGCAAAAAGGGATGTTGTAATGGAGCACCCTGAATGGCTATCTGATCACTTTCAGTACTGCTGCACCACAAGAGGGCTTTTGTCAAGGGCCAGCATACATTACAATGAAACGGAACCTGTGTTGATCAATACAGCTGTCAGAGCAAAGCTGCTGCTGCAGCTCAGGTTATCCTAACCTTGATGCTCACTGTTCTGCTCTGTATTGCAGCTCCTCCCTTCGCACTGAAAAAACCCTCTACAGTGACATCATAAAGAAAACAGAATTTTCTGTAAAGCTTTTTTCACTGTAGGATAGAAAGATGCAAGTGCTCCATCTTGTGATTCAGGAACCTAGTCAAGTTTCAGGTATCGCACTTTTTCTGACACAAATGGTTTCACTGATGTGTATGTTCCAGCTCTGATATGACAATACCAAAACAGGAAATACAGTGACTGGGTAAAGAGATTGTTTTACTAGTCAAGTCACTCACTAATTATTTTTTTCAAACTACCTCCATTAATTTGGATAGCTCCATTCTCTTCAGGAGCTTTTTCTTGCCTGTGAAAATCACGTTGTTTTTTTCTTACTGCAAAGACAGAACTATATTATACTTTTTTTTTTTTCAATTTTAAGAAATAAAATTTGTTCAATTATTAGAGGAAATCTGTGTGAATGTGGGGCTTTGTTAGTTTCATTCATTAACTCATTAAGAATTCTACATGCTAGAAGCTGCGTCTAGATTTTTAAAAACACCTCAGTATTGGCTGTTTGTATAAAGTATTCCTCTGAGAGCTCGTCTTGATGTATCTGCTGTAAGGCCTTGAACCTCTTCTCTGCCTAGAGTTAAAAACGTAGCTGTCTGTACCAGGTGCACACAGCATTCTTCGTTTTCAGCTGGACCAAGTGTGCTTACAGCTATTTTAACACAAGGTTTGTTTGAACAGGTTCAGCTCTCTGTAACTTCGTATTTACACCAAACAATGCATGTATTACAGATTGTTAATATAAAAAAAAAAAACTTCTGGCCTTAGGAAATCATCACTGAAACCGTATAGTTTCTCATCAACAATACTTGAACTCTACTAGATAATCTCAGAAACTGGTGGTCTAATTAAAACACCGATACACAGTTTAACACTTGTTATGATACTATGATAATGCATTTATGATAATTTAGCTTATGATAAGCTAAATGCATTACAGGTGGCTACTACAGCTAGGGACTTGCCTTGATCGAACAATTCTATAATTAAAAAAAAAAAAAGTTCTTCCACCTTTGCAAGTATTAGGATTATCAATTTCTGTGACACTGAAATGCTGTTTCAGTGGATCATTTTCTTGAGGACAGATACCGTGTTACAGTTTTTTACTCCTCCATTTGTCTATCTGAGGACATGGGTTTATGAATGTTCTGTGCAGAATGCCACCAGAAGCCTAGAAAGCAAGCCTGCTCTTCACAAGCCCCATCACGTGCAGATCAGCTGCATTTGTTTCCTTCCTTTTTTTTTTTTTTTTCCCTTTTACCACTACCCTACTTGAAAGGGCTGTGACTGGAAAATTCATTTCAGTAAATAGAATTCAGGCCCTTAAGATCTGAAAACAAGTAAAATGTTTTGCTTGTACTAGTCTTCCAGAAAAAAAAAAATATATATATATATATTCTTCTTTCACTGAAGACTCTCCTTGTAAGTTAAACATTACCTCTGTTCTTAGGAAACAAAACTAGCAATCCCAGTATGTATTTTTTTCTGGCAATAAGCAACAGAAGTCTTGCTTTCAAAATCCTTTTCAATTTTAAAATCATTTCAAAAAGCCACATACCAGAAGGTTTGTGATAACTATACAACCAGCATTCTACTTTATACTTTCAAACATTGAACTTGTCAGAAGAACTTAAAAAAAGTTTTGCAGTTTCAGTCTCCATTCTCGGCACTGGCCAATTGCTAATCAGGTTACTTAACACTAAATTTACCTCCGAACAACTGTCAATGGCTCCCTGCCAGTCTGACAGTTTTAGCTTGCAAGCGCCAATGTTTAGAACACAGGTCAGCCCAATGGTCTTCAGCTTTGGCTTGTCAGCCTCTTCTGCCACCGTTTCAGAAGCTTCTACATACCTGGAGAAAAACAGTTTTACAAAGAACGTGTGTTAGTGTTCCAAGTTCTGTTTTCTTCTGCCCTGAGCTATCTTTCCACAGGTAAGTGCAAGCTGGCATTTGTAACACAGTTTCAATTCCAGTCTTACAAGTATTTATTTGTATTTGTGTATTTAAAAAGATGAATCAATGAATGTTTTGCTGTAGCTCAGTAAGTATTAGACCAAAGGAGGAAAATACTCCTGTCCCTCTACTGTACTGATGGCATCTTTTATTCTTAGACAAATGCACTATCCTAGACAGCATGAAACCCATTAGAATTTATTTCAGTGCTTATTCCCAACAAACGTAGCGCTCATCTATGGCAAAAAGCAATGCTGCTACAGCACCTTCCACATTCAAGGGCAGTTTCATCTCTTCTTCAGTAAGATTTTAGTTAATTTAGGCATTTATGGTGAAAAACTAAAGCTAACTTTACTTTGTAAAGGCAGGAATGTTATTGGTGTTAACTCCACCTGCTTTCCAGTGACGACTCAGAGGTGCTTTTTGTTGAATTTCAAAACTGACCCTGGTTCAGGACCAAGCTGTATCATTTACTGCATCGCTGCCTCACAGGTAAACAAATTGTATCTCATTCTTCTTAATTCACACTGTGTTAATGCTGACAGCTTTTCATCTCAAGTGGCAAAGGCCTGTTGTGGATATAAAAGTTCTATCTCTTTTAAGGGCGTGCTTATAGAACTTGTTTTAATTTTTTAAAAAAGAGCTAATTTACCAAAATCATGTTCGTGTACACTCAAATTTTAAGCATGCCCTGATTAATGCAGTTTTTGCAGATTGGTGCTTATGGAGTTTTAATTTTGCATCCCTATCTTTTGAGTGTTGGATGGTTTGTATACAATCTCAGAGTACAGAAATAAGCAATACTTAAAATGTAAGTTAGACATAATCCCAGTGATTTGTCCACTTGCTGAGCATCATGCAAGAAAGGAGAGCCAGAAGAGAGAAAAAAGGGTAAAGTAAGAAGCTAAGGAAAATAATACGTAGTGAGTTATGTTCAAAACAAACAGAATGCACCTTTAACCATTCTGGAAACAAAATCAGAGCTTCCCAGCCAAAGAATTCTGTAAGATGAATATAAGTGGAGACAAGGGAAAACTATACATTTTGGACAAGAAAGTCTAAATTCTGACATAAAAAATAACTGGTTAAGCAGCAGTACATTAAGAAGAACTGAAGGTTATAATAGAATATAAGCATTAAAGAATGCACAATGCAACACTGATAAAAAAAAAAAAAAAAAAAAAAAAAAGTAAAACCACCAGCTGGTTTGTTTGCTAGGTGAGCTGTACAGAAGACATAGGAGATGCCCCCAATAAGAGCTCCTCCTGTCAGTTCCAGAGAAGTGCCAACCAAAATACTCCATCCCACCTAAAGTATTAGACTTCAGGGAGAACAGTAGGGTGTGTCCATTCAAGTATGAAAACACGACCCATAAGGAAGAGCTGGAACAATCCAATTTGTCTACTTCAGAAGAGCTACTCTCCCTTCCATCCACTAGGACAAAAATTGAGTATCAACAAGAAGCTGTCTACACAAACAGGAAGAGCCTTCATTGGCTCATCAGCTTAAGAGTAAGAGTAAGCAAGACAACTAATTGTGAGGGATGGCAAAATTATACTATGAAAGGATTTTTGAGGGCAGAGGGAGAGGTTGCATCTTGGGTTAATTATTTGCATGGATGAATTTTTATTAATATTTTTTTTTATATAATGGTCAGTATAACTTTTTTAAAAAGTTAACAGGAGAACCACATACATATAAAGCAAAAATCGTGAAAGAAGAAAGGAGCAGTACGGAGACAAAGATCATGATTTTAAAGGCAAGTCTGAATTATACATGGAGACAGGACAATGGCACAATGCCTCAAAACAAAAAATAATAATGAATTAATAAGCGTCACGTTTGGGGGTGCTCTCTCATGAGCTTACCCATCTCCTAAACCTACTGCTTGTTCAAAATCTGACAAGTATCTCCCTCTCTTTCTCTCCAAATACCCTGTATGCTGTTGTGCTTTTCTTCCCAGTTATGCACCAGCACAGCAGCAGCATTAATAGAGGAGCATTTATTCAATTCAAAACAATGCTTCTTGCCTATAGTTCTTAACCTAGCAGTAAGTAGAAGACCTACTTGTATTGGTAGCTAAAAAACAACCAGATGTTTTCTAGACTCTGAAACCTATTTTTTAAAAGAAAAAGAAAAAAAAAAAAAAAAGAAAAAAACACAGCAACAGGCATTTTTAAAATGCACATATGATTGCTTGATATCAGAATTACTTTGGATTACAGGAACTATCTCATTTAATGATGATAGCCTTACCGTAAACTTTTACTATACTTTTTAGCTGCCATTGCCCAATTTTGCGATTTGAAGAAAGTATTTCCTATATTCTTTATGTCTTCTGCTATGGCCACAATCTTGTCAACCTAATAAATAGATGGAAAATATAAGGTATAAATTTACTTATGAGAAAAGTCTTGGTTTACTTTATATTTAACAGTAGGATCCCACGTCCATCTTCTTTCAAAGATCTCAGGAGTATTCCAATTTTAGATAAATACTAACTTCAAACCACTTCTGTAATATTCTATACTTTAAGTAATGCAATAGTCTGAAAGATGAAATTACCGATGGGTTTTCTACAGCATAAAGAGTGAGAAAACACCAGAGACAACACAGCAGTACAACTCTTTCCCCTAAATGCTGCTACCCACACAGAAAGCTATAAATAACAGCGTTGACCATTATACACAGAAAGGAAGGCATGCTAACAATTAAAGTATTCAACCAAGACTGCCTTATTCACAGGAATATTTCATCTCCTGCTTCTCAAAATGGTACTAGAGTCACCTGAAATCTGCATGGTCTCAACTAAAGTCATAGCAATACACATCATTCTCTCAAAGCACTTCAAACATCTACAGAAGAAAAAGAAAACTGCCAGCATGCATCAAATCCATCACTTCTATTTCCAGAACAGCATATACTTCAAGTGTTAAGTTACTTTTCCAGTGGCAAGAACCAGTTTATGGTTACTGCTGTCAGTACCACAGTTGCCTTCAGATCTGTCAAATGTATATATTGCCATTTATAAGACTATCAGTTTACACTTCTACCCAGCTAGAATTAATATCCTTGAAAAAACTGATCATCACAGCAGAAGATGAATGTCACCATGGTTTCTGCGGTTAGTTTGTATAAACATGTTTAAAGTTAAGGGAGGCAGGCATCTGCCAAGCTCAGATCTAGACCACAGAAAATGCCATCCAAAACCTCTTTCACCATATCAATAGCCAGATACAAGGAGTTTCTGGTTTCTAGCTGTAAAGTTTTTGTTTCTTACTATTATCTCCGTTTCTAATTTGGAATCTACACATACATCGTGGCCCCCTTTTTATTTCCCTCTCACAGTGTTTGATTTCCAAAGCTTATCGATTTCACTATCAGGATAAAGTAAGAAGCTGCATAAGAGCTGCTTTCACCAGCCTGCTCCCTAACTCTCGGCAACCAGTCTTCCTTCAGTTTGAACAAAATGAACAGCAAACAGCTACTGGGAACTGAGAGCATCTAGCACAGATATACTAAAAATATTTTTAAAGTTTTATCCTTTATTATTTTTAGTAAGTGAGGCAATTTTTAAAGGATGAATTATGTTAAAGTTTGTACAGAAAAAGTGTGCATGTACTAAGTTAGTCATCTCTGGGATGGAGTTCTCATAATAACACTTTGTCACTACAGCACAAGCAAAAAATGAGTAAAAAGAAATGGACAGGAAAAAAATCTTTTGTGGTTTTAGTTATTAGGAAAAAATCAGTTGTAATTGAAAATAAAAAGATTACAATCTCCTCCCCCAGCATTCACTTTTGTACAATTAAACATAACCACTTAATCTTCATTGAGTGAAAAAAAAGGCTCAGTGAACATCGCAGACGCCATGTAACTCAGATTGCTTACTATATTGCATTCTATAAAATAAGTACCTTAAAAGAAAACTACTTACGTCTTTTAAGTCTATATCCGAGTCTTCAGGAAAATCTGGGTGAGCATCTCCAGAACCATCCTGGGGAACAATTCCCCAGTCATCTCCTTCCTTTAGCTCTCCGCATTCAGCAATGACGCACAACTGAAAAATAAGCAGGTTTGCTTATTGAGAACTTTTGAAAAAAAAAAAAAAAAGCCATAACTTCTATGTACTCTTTAAACTCAGTAGAAATCTTTTTCATCTGTTGTTTGGGTGCGTGGATTTCAGAAGCCTATCACGTAATTAGCCTATCCTCACCAAAAGGCTTTTATCACAGTAAGCACTGCCTTTGGGAAGCAGCCTTCCACCAACACCATACCCACGCTCTACAGGGGGGCTGGAAGAGGAGCTGACAGCACGCTGAGCTTCAGCAAAACACAAGCCATTGAAATTTCACTACTTTAGAGACAAAGGATCTTTCTCAAACTGCCAAGTCTTTTAATGTTACAGAGGTCTTTGTTTCTGACGCAAGCAAAAACTGGCATGGCCTACAACGACAGCTTTTCTAGAAATAAAACTATTTCTGACCTAACATTCATAACAATTACTTATCTGGTAGGTAAGGTTTTGAATTCCACCTTCTAGTTCCACCTCACTTAAGTTTCTAGAACACCTCAAAATGTGTAACTGTTTGAAGAGGTTTCAACCACAAAATAACCGTTCTCCCTTCCCGGTACTTTCACAAGACATGTTATGTTTCAGATTCAAGAAATCAGATGTCCTCTAATATTTAAACTAGGTTCCAGCGACAAGGCTACAATAGGAGAATGAGAGGTAATGTTTCAATATTTTCCCCAAAGCAACCTGTTAAAAACAGGGTCTTTTATTGCTTTGGAAAAAAAAATATTTAATCCTCCTCAAAAAAATAAAGGTCAAATCAATTTGGTGACTTCATAAAGCTTCATATACTACAAGAAAAACCACCACCCGTAGGTGCCCTGGGTTTTGCTTACCTTAACAGGATTTTCTCCATTTACTTCGACATTTTCTAATATTTTAACAACACCCATTCCTTTGATCACTTGGCCGAACACCACGTGTTTCCCATCCAGGTGAGAAGTAGGCACCGTGGTAATGAAGAACTGGGAGCCGTTAGTGCCAGGTCCCGCGTTTGCCATGCTCAGCAGCCCTGGTTTGTCGTGCTGCACATCAAATCACAACCAACATGAACAAGATCTGTTATAACATCGTATAAAGAACCCAGTGTCCTAGCGTGCAGAGCCAGATGTGTGAGTTAGCATTCTGAACATTTTGTGTCCACTTCTTCTACAATCAATCCACTCTGCAGTGGTCAGCTACTGAGCTGGGACAGATCACCTGAGAAATAGGTAAGTTTTCACTTTTTCTTTTTTTTTTTTTTTTAATTACAACTAATGCTAGACAGCACTGGTCTGAAAACAAAGAGCCAAGGAACAGTAAGCTCTGGTGTTGCCTTACACATGTTGTCTGTAAACATTCAGAGGAAAAGTCACAAAGTTAAGAGCCAGAAATATGGTGGCTCTGATTTTCAAAACATTTACATGTGACTCCATTTTGCTTGGGACCAAATCGCGGCAGCAGTCCCATGAAGTGAGTCATATTTATCAACAGAACTCTCGATAACTCAGGTGCATTTTCTTGCCATGAAATTGTTTTGAAAAATGTTGCAGATAAAGTATTTCTCCCATGATGTTTCTGCTTGTCATTTGGTAAGCTTACAAAACAAGTAAAGAAGTCTGGAAAAATCAGACTGAGAAATCTAAGGCTTGCAAAATTGGCATGGTACCAGCACTGCTTGGGGACTGAGTAAATTGGATGTTTCACAATTGTACAGCCATTAGTTGAAGTGACACCAAAAAAGTGGACTGGGAGTGACCTGACATTATAAGCTGACCACTGGCAAAGTCTTACCATTTATTCCAATTTACAGGTAACCATATAAACACCAAAAGAACAAACGTGGACCTGCTGTACAGTATGATAAAAGGCAGTTTTCTTCCCTTTCTGTCTGGAATACCCATTTTACATAAAGGTAGAACTAAAACTTCTAAAAATGATTTAAAAATATAGAAGACAAACATATCTTCTTCAGAAGGAAACGAAGAAAAAGAAGTCAGTCTTGCGTCAAAAGACAGATCCCTGCAGTCATGAACCAAATTGGATTTTGGTATCAAAGAGAAGCCTGAAGAATGGTGATGGGCATTCTGAAGTTAATGCCAATTCCCCAAGAAACAAGGAAAGGTACAGGACAGATCCTGACACAAGCAGTGTTCCAAGAGTTGTACCTGTTAATTGTACCTGTTTGAATGTGTAAGGCACATGCAGCTACAGTCTCCCTGGTATCACTAGACACAGATTTTGAGGACAAAGATAGCTTTGAAATTTCCTACTCTCACAGTAGGAAATTCCTTCCTGCCATCCTGTAGCAGGGTGAACAAACTTGCTACACTATAAAATACATGAAATAGCTCATTTAAAAGATACATTTTTTAATGTATAGAATGGATCCATGAACAGTTGCATTGGTGCTATAATTAGTGAGCTCTGATACAGAAGTGGCAATAAATAATGGGGGGTAAGAGTTTCTGAAGTTAGCTCTGCCATCAAAGCCAGCATCTCTTAAAACTACATCCTCAAATCCAGACCCATGCATACTCAAAACCCTATTTGTCACTCTTTCAGAATAATATCCCTACCTCTTTCAATGAAACAAATACTGTTTCAAATTAATTTCTGATGGTGCAATCAAAAAGAAATTGTAGGCTATGGTTGTCTTTTCTTAATAAGGTGAACCCTTTCTTCTGTGCTCAATAAAGACTTTAAGGACAAACTAGTAGGGGGCTTTTTGGCTGCATTCATTCCACTGCTTAAAAATACATTAACAGTGGCCTAAAGAGCACTAGTGCTGAACTTGAAGAAAACTAAAAATTACTGAAAATTCAAAAACTGGATGCAATTACTATTTTTAATAGATTACCTTATAATGAAAGTTTTCATCTTCGAATTTTTCACCATAAATACTTTCTCCACCAGTGCCATTTTGATTTGAGAAATCTCCGCCCTGGACCATGAACTGCTTAATAACTGTAAAAGAAAATAATTACAAAATATAGCAGCAAGGCAGGAAAGGCACTGCAGACCAAACAATTCAGAGACGACGAGCAATCCCAGCCATCAGCACTGCACCTACATAAAACTCAAACCACCTTTTAGTTATCCTCACCCACACATTCCTTTTCTACTCAGTGAATGTTATTTGAAATTTGATCCTTTACCTGAAAACCACTTCAACCCATTTACAATTCACATTAAATTAGTTTTGCTAATTTACTGCTGAATTTATAATGCAAATTTATTGACTATGCATGGCAGACAGTATTTAGAGATTAGGAGGATCAAAAAGTCAAAAACATAGTTTCAGTCGTTATCTGTTCAACAAATGCTCCACAATAACATTTACCATTACTTCAAATATTGATAATGGAGGATTTCACAGAACTTACTTCTATGGAAAGGGCATCCTTTATAATGGAGAGGTTTTCCAGTTGCGGACCCTGTTCCTTTCTCTCCTGTGCATAACGCACGGAAGTTTTCAGCGGTTTTCGGTACAATGTCAGCAAATAACTCAAAGACAATGCGTCCAACTGAAATGACAGAAAATGAGATAACGTTAAGTTCTGGCCTTGGCACAGTGATTTATTGAGTATTACAGGGCAAAGGACATAAACGTTTCAGACTTTTTTGATCAAAAAGCTTATGGTAAGCACATAAACCAACCTTACTCCTCATTCTCTTAAGCACCCGTTTCACTGAAACGCAGTAATGCTGAACTTGCAGGCGAATAATGGCCACGTAGAGTTACAGGTGCTACTAAGCAACCCTTAACACCCAAAAATGTATGGGTTTTAGCTAAAGGACGCGAAACCTGGGCAGATCTCAGACCCCCCAAGAGCGGATCGGTGGATTTTGTGCCACTGTCATCTCGTCTCAAGCCGGCCCCTGACGGGGGCTGCCGCCATCAGGGGATGCTCCCCTCTTCTCCTCGGCCTAACCGCCTCACTCTCCCGGACGCCGAATGTGAAAATATTAACCCTAATTAACACGGGAACGCAATCAGACGGCTGGCAGCCAGCACAAAGCAGACCACCTCACCCTCCTCACCCTTCAGGGTGGGCGCACGGCGCTCTGGAGGCAGCACCGCGCCAACGCGTGCTCCGCAAACCCACGCCTCCAGGCACAGCTCCGCCACCCTTCCCCGTCATTTTTTATCCCAACCCCGTCCCCGCGCCCACCCCTTCCAACACCCCCACCGACACCGCCACCCGCGGCGGCCGCCAGCCCGGCGGGGAGCAAATGGCGGCCCCGGGGCCGTGCCGGGCCGCAGCCGCCCGCTGCGCCGCGTGGGGCGGCCCTGCCCGGCCGCGGGGCCCCGCGGGGCCGCGTCCCCCCTCCGGGTGCCCCCGACAGCGCCGCAGCTCCGCGCCCGGGGAGCGCAGGGCGAGAAGCGGCGCGCAGGGCCCGCGGGGGCCATGTTGCCGCCGTGCCCCCCCCACCCTCCCCCGCCTCGCTCCCTTCCCCTCCGCAGCGCCCCGGCCCGCGCCGCCCCGCGGGCCGAAGCCCCGGCCCCCACCTCGCTCGCCCCCGATGTCCACATCGAAGAAGGCGCGGGGGTTGCGGGGGTTGCCGGGCCGGGCGCTGGGGGACGGGTGCGACATGTCGGGCTGCCCGCGCTGCCTCACGCCCGCCCGCTCTGCAGCCCGCTCCGCCCACGGGAGGCGGCGCGGCCCCGGCCGGGAGGGCCCCAGGCGAGGGGCCAAGGGAGCCAGGGGACCGGCCCTGAGGGGGCTGCGGGGTTGGGGGAGCTGGGGGACAGCGGGGATTTGGGGTTTCGCCTTGGGTTTGTCGCTTTATGTCACGGCTGGCATCGTGAAGGCAGCGTAGGTCTTGAGGCACAAGCAGAAGGGGCAGAAGAGCGCCGGGCTCTGCCCCGTGCAGTATTGCAGCCCCTTCTGGAAATGCTCCGCATCGCAACGAGCCTCACTGTTCCCCACACGTCTTTACACCAACCCAGCAACCTCTGTATTCAATCTGATTCATAGGATCCCCCAAAGGCTTTCTCCCCTAATTCATGTGATCTCTATACATTTGGACTTGAGCTTCATCAAGCTGGTTTTCATCTCTCAGTATGTCCTCAATATCAGGCATGTCAGAGGGCAGCTGTAATTCCCAGATCAAAAAATATATATATAAAGTAGCATTGATATTAATAACCCTGCAGGCCATATACTTGGCTTCCACAGCCCCTGTACAGATGTTGGACAGAGGAGGTGATCGCCACTGAGTGCTGTTGCGTATCGCATCTGGGAACCCTTAACAGGAGGAAAAGTCATCTGCTACCATCTGGGAGCACTTAGTGAGGAATTAGTGGAACCACACTGAGGCATTTCTTTCTCTGAGCCAGGTTACGCAGCTGTGTCAGGGATTTCACATGCTCCACAGTGTCAAAGGCCACCAGGGCTTTGAGTCATGTGCAAGTCACCAGGCATCTGGCCATGGGCACAGGCTGACATTTTTTTCATGGTTACACTGAGCACAGGTGAGGTGCAGGGAGTCAGGAGAAATGGTCTCAGTGAGGCAGTACGGTCAAGCCATGCGAGGATGGTCTCACAGAGATTTCTTCAGCAGGCATCACATCTTGCATGTGTTCTCCACAAGAGCTGCTGGCAGCTTCCACTCTGGAAGAAGGAGTGATTCATTCTTCCAGCAGCAGACTTACACAGTCCCTGCAGCTTTTTTCTGGCCAAGTTGGAAGAGTTTTGGTTCCAGAGTATTAATTCATGTTACAGTAGTTGCTCAGAAGTCCCAATGTGCAAGGTACTTCAGAGGTGCAAAGAAAGAGGCAATCCCTATCCCAAACAGCTTTCAATCTAACCAGACGGGACAGGGAAAGATTAGAAGAAAATAAATACTGCTATGCTAATTCTAAGACGTGAGCTGAATGAGAGAGAAATTAAGGAACTTTCTCTGTGTTGTTAGGGGAGACTGGAAAATATGTGAACTGAGTGAATGCCTCCCAAGCACTGCAGAAGTATAATTACTGTAAGAATCCATGTATAGTTATTGACAGGTTGGAAAAAAAGAAGAAAAAAAAAAAAAAAAAAAAAAAAGCTATACCATGACTTCTGTCAAGAATTTTCAGAGTGATTTTATGTTCAAATGAATGTATTAAGTTACACACTAAATTGGTAGGTAAACCTCTTTCAAAGTCAGATTTACTTTCTCAAATCCTCTAACCTCTCTGTTTTCAGGCAGTAAAATAATTGACTGTGATCTTCTAATGCTTTGTGATCTTGTAATTTTAAAATACTTCCTCTTACCAAAGTATCTCCTCTATTTAGACACTTCTGATAGTTTGCTCACTAAATATTTGTAAAGCATTACATTGTAAATAGGAGCTGCAGCTGAACTGCTTGTTTAATTCAGATATTTATTTGTCTGCACATACAGCTTTGGCTACCCAGTAAATTAGTTGGAGTATGATCATTAGATAAACTTATCTTGGGGGTGCTAAAACCTTGAAGCCATTGCCTTCAAGTACAAGTCTCCCCTTTCACTACTGAATAAGTTGTCCTTGCTAGGAGGGTATGATGCTCCAGCCGAATACAGAGCAGTCAGAGCAGGGCTGCTTTTTGTGCAGCTCTCACATATCCTGATCTTGGTTTTCACCTCTTCCCTTCCTTGCTAAAGAAACTACCACTGATAAATGCATATAAATGCGTATGTCATCCTAATATTTGTACTCTGAGGAAAGACACAATGAGCAAGTAAATTTTGTTATCACTCTAGCCTGTCAGATACCATTCCACAGAATAAAATGCAAAATAAAGATTATTCATAATTGCTGCTGATTGTGTAGGTTGGACAAATATATACACGTTCACACTAGGATTTTTGCTTATTATTAATTTTTTATCTCTTTTTCACCTCCATAATTTATTTGAAAATAGAAGCTTTAAAATTTTCATTCCACCAGAAGACGAATGCTTTGTCTCGGTGCAGAACTGCTCTGTCTAGGGATATTAAAAGCCATTTTGGATTGTGTAAGAGTAATGGTATGTTTGTGGGTGTTTCACAGAATTGAGTTGTAACTTCAAAATACGGCCCAGTGGAGTACTGATGGGATCCAACTGACAAGAGACTGCAGCACACACATCATCGCCTTTTCAGAACAGCCATCATGAAGCCTCCAGTGACACAATTTTTGATAGCAGTTTGGGTAAGGTAGTTTTTGCTGCTGGCTGTAAAACATAGCAGGCGTTCAGCCTTTCCCTTGCCATGTAACACACACACACTGTGCATCACGTGCTGTTCCCATGTGACCTTACACACCAAGCCCATCACCTTTGTCAGAGAGACAGCAGGCAGGTTAGAAATAAATCTGGTTTCTCATCATCCCCACCTGCACCAAATCTTTTTCTGCATAAAGCTGAATAAAGAGGTCCCAGATTAAGACCATACTGAGCAGCTATTGACGCCAAGCTGATTCCTCTAAGCTGAGTTGAAATGCAATGTTGAACAAAGGAAGAACCATATGTTCTTGTCTCGCTATGTTTGAAGAAGAAAATTGTCTACAGCGCTGACATAATATGCCAGAAATTGAAAGAAAAGTCAGGCACGTAGCCATCACTAACTTTCAGATATGCTGATCCCTAAAGAAATGGCTTAGATAAGAACCAAGCAAAGCCAGGAAGACTTTTTGATCTGTGTATTCTGGATGTGCTTTGAGCATCTTTTAGAGGCAAATAGCCAGAGTAATGCTTGGGAGCTCAGGGTGTGAGGAAGCAGGGCATAGCTCAGGGAGCTGGGGGTTGGCCTTATCTCACAGATAGCTAGCGATAGGACTAGAGGGAATGGCCTCAAGTTGCGCCAGGGGAGGTTTAGTTGGGAAATGAGGAGACATTTCTTCTCAGGAAGAGCAGTCAGGCATTGGAAGGGGTTCCCCAGGGAGGTGGTAGAGTCACCGTCCCTGGGGGTGTTCAAGGAAAGGTTGGACGTGGCACTTAGGGACATGGTCTAGTGGGTGATACTGTTGGTAGGCAGATGGTTGGACCATGTGATCTTGGAGGTCTTTTTCAGCCTTAATGGTTCTATGATTCTAAGCCATGAGTGGGAAGAAGGAAAGGCCCAGGTTGGTAGCTGGCCTCTGCCAGTGGTGCTGCTGTGCTGGGTAGGATGCTGCGCCTGTAGCTGAACTTGGGGCCCTCACTTCCCATACAAATACATGGCCTGCACAGTACTGTAAGTTCATGTAAGTGTGTGGTGCTACTTACTGTAGTTATCACTAATTTGACCTCAGTACCAGGGAAACTCATGGAGCAGATCCTCTTGAGAGTCATCATGCAGCACTTGCAGGGCAAGCAGGCGATCAGGCCCAGTCAGCATGGGTTTATGAAAGGCAGGTCCTGCTTGACTAGTCTGATCTCCTGTGACAAAGTGACGCGCTGGGTGGACGAGGGAAAGGCTGTGGATGTGGTCTACCTTGACTTCAGCAAGGCTTTTGACACCGTCTCCCACAGCATTCTCCTCAAGAAACTGGCTGCTCTTGGCTTGGACTGGCGCACGCTTCGTTGGGTTAGAAACTGGCTGGATAGCCGGGCCCAAAGAGTCGTGGTGAATGGAGCCAAGTCCAGTTGGAGGCCAGTCACTAGTGGCGTCCCCCAGGGCTCGGTGCTGGGGCCGGTCCTCTTTAATATCTTCATCGATGATCTGGACGAGGGCATTGAGTGCACCCTCAGTAAGTTTGCAGATGACACCAAGCTATGCGCATGTGTTGATCTGCTCGAGAGTAGGAAGGCTCTGCAGGAGGATCTGGATAGGCTGCACCGATGGGCTGAGGTCAACTGCATGAAGTTCAACAAGGCCAAGTGCCGGGTCCTGCACCTGGGGCGCAATAACCCCAAGCAGAGCTACAGGCTGGGAGATGAGTGGTTGGAGAGCTGCCTGGCAGAGAAGGACCTGGGAGTGATGGTGGATAGTCGGCTGAATATGAGCCAGCAGTGTGCTCAGGTGGCCAAGAAGGCCAATGGCATCCTGGCTTGTATCAGAAACAGTGTGGCCAGCAGGGCTAGGGAGGTGATCGTCCCCCTGTAGTCAGCTCTGGTGAGGCCGCACCTCAAGTACTGTGTTCAGTTTTGGGCCCCTCGCTACAAGAAGGACATCGAGGTGCTTGAGCAGGTCCAGAGAAGGGTGACGAAGCTGGTGAGGGGCCTGGAGAACAAGTCCTACGAGGAGCGGCTGAGGGAGCTGGGCTTGTTCAGCCTGGAGAAGAGGAGGCTCAGGGGCGACCTTATTGCTCTCTACAGATACTTTAAAGGAGGCTGTAGTGAGGTGGGGGTTGGCCTGTTCTCCCACGTGCCTGGTGACAGGACAAGGGGGAATGGGCTAAAGTTGCGCCAGGGGAGTTTTAGGTTAGATGTTAGGAAGAACTTCTTTACCGAAAGAGTTGTTGGACACTGGAACAGGCTGCCCAGGGAAGTGGTGGAGTCACCATCCCTGGAAGTCTTTAAAAGATGTTTAGATGTAGAGCTTAGGGATATGGTTTAGTGGGGACTGCTAGCGTTAGGTCAGAGGTTGGACTCGATGATCTTGAGGTCTCTTCCAACCTAGAAATTCTGTGATTCTGTGATTCTGTAAAAGGCATTAAAATATCCTATTATGATGACTGTTCATTATGATAACCTTTTTGGTCTGCATCTCATATGGGTAGGATAGAGTCCAAGATGAACCACGTCAACACAGATTTAAAGACAGAAGCACAGCCTGCAGTCCCACAATGGATTTTGCCACTGAAAATCTGGAGCGTGAGGATTTCCTGATGACCTTCGGATGGAGTCCAGGCAGGAGGCTGAGAAATATACTGAGTCTGACAATTGTGTTGTATAGAGGAACCAAACCATGTTCTACACAAGTGTTTGAGCATAGAATCAACATCCATAGTTACGTACATCTTCAGGCTCTTCTGGAAGAAAAAGTAGTGTACCTTCGCTTTTGGACACTTGACAGGATACACAAGGAACAGCAGTGATTTCAAAACTATTACCTTTACGCAATCCAATTCTTACCATATTACTCAATATTTATACTGTAGTGATTAAAAGAAGAAATCCCTGATCTGACCTTTCTCTCTATTTTAAACACTAAAGGCTGTTAAAAATCAGATGTTTCATTACATGCATTAATAATTAACAGTAATTTTGAAACAATTCCCATAAATCATTCCCATTAAATTGTCTTTCATTTTTCACTGACTCTATCTTCTATGTAAAAAGGCAGCAAAACTGCTTATCTATATTAAGGCAGCATTTTTGTGGCATTCTTCAGGGGCTGGGAAAAGTTGCTGCAGCAACAGCACATGTTATATAACGCTCCATTCAATGAAGGATGATTAAGCTGGTTTGCAGGGGGCTGCAGTCCCAAGCTCTCTGTTGCTGTCAGTTTCTATCCCTGCCTGAAAAACGCCATGTATTTTAGTATAGGTTTTTAAAGTTCTCTGTAGAGAGTAATTTGGATTTAGACTAAATAGTAATAATAACAATATGCAGAGATGATAATTCTAGACATTTACTGATACTATATTTTTCTCAGCATGTTTGAAGTACCAATAAAAACCTTTTTTCTTTTTTTTTTTAAATTTATTTTACAGAATCCAAAATATGGCTGATGCTTTACAAAGCACAGCAAGACTTAATCTACATTCACACAACTTCACGCAGCACACATCACTACACGAAACAGTAAGTAATTACCAAGCATCCTGGATTAGCAAACCATTCGTAAACTCTTGAGAGCTTACATGTTCTGGCTTCTGGCTTCTTTTTGTGGTGCCTCCAAAGCCTAGTTCTGACAACAAAGATTTAGGAGCATTTTGGATTTGTCTGTTCAGGACTGAGAGGAATGGAAAGGAAAAAGCCGTAAGGGAACTCAAAGTTTCATCTGGGTCTGAGTGATGGGGAGGGTAACCGTGACGTAGGGGACTTGGGTTTTAAGCCAGCTTGTCCTGGCTATAAAACCGAGTTTCTACATTTTCAGAAGAGAATCTTCAGAGAGATTTATGGTCTGTGAAACACAGAAACACCCAAACATTCAGCTCTTCCAAGATTTGAATGTTCCTTTTATGTACTGACAGCTTCCTAACACAGTCTCATATATTTCTATCTTAAAGAATCTATCTCCTTTTCTGCCCAAAGTTTCAACAGCTACATTGTCTTTCTCTGTTCTTAAAGAATCTGACCCTTAGTAGGCATTGTAAATAAGGTTTTGATTCTCATATGCCCCATTTTTATTTCATATATTCCTAGGAGAGTGAGGGCTGTCTTGCTGTAAATGGTCTTTGCTTGACAGATGGTACAGCATTTTTCTTTACATCTTCTCGTGTTCACTCATGGGATAGTGAAAAATCACCACATTTGCTTTGCCAGGTGTTCTTTGCAGCCAAACTTTGTCTGGGATGGGATAGTGCATACAGACTGTGAAAGATATTTCATAGTCCCTTGCTGATTATGCTGTGTTTTAGCCATGATTTTTCAACAATAAACTGAAGAACTAGTGTTCTAGAAGGAAGCAGTGTCTTAATGTTTTGTTAGCAATTTCAGACCGTAGTGACCGTCAAACATGTTAACAGAAAACACTGGGAACCGATGTAGCACCAAGCATCAGCCAAGGTGTAGGGTGCATTTTCATTACCATTTTTGCCCAGGTCACAGGAGTGTTTTTGAAGTGAGTCTCCCAGTTGTGCTCAATGACGTTGTCTTGCTTCACGTTTTAGAGTGGCGTCTGAGAGTACAAAGTGGGTTATTTTCAGATGAAACTAAACCAGATGTTTTTTTGCAGAAACACATTCAGTGTGTTCCAGCCACTGGCAGTCATCCTGCCCGCAGGAACAGATGACAACCAGTCCAAAATAAAACCCTGTAAAATGTCCATGATGCAGACCTCAGGCTCTGCCCCTACTGCTCAACACTGCTTGCTAACACAGACGTAGCCCTAGGGTGGCAGCCAGGATATTTGCAACTTTTAGGTTTCTCAAGACTTCTGTGAGACACAGTGATTATTTCTGGAGCTGGATGCCTACTTTCTCATTCACCTTGCTTACTTGGTCAACCAGGGTGTCTTTCATCATGTCCAGGTGCACCCCAATGCTCACTTCCCTTTCAGGGTGTTTTCAGTGTGATCTGCATCAGCATCTGGTGCTGGTGGTAGAAATGGATGATCAAGAGCAGTGAAAACATCTGGGCTGAACAGTTTATATTGGGTATTCAGTGTCACAGGTGAAGTGGTTGAGAGCCTCAAGAAGGTGATCCTTTCTGAAAACAGACCATCAACTGCAGGCACCCGAGCGTTTACAAGATACAATCCTGTGTTACAGAAGGACAAGCTGATGGGGCTGGTAGACAGTCATCTCTTGTTTTTCATTTGAAAGAGAAATCAGCATCTCCAGCTGCTGAAAAGCTGGCCCCAAAGCACCAGCATGGCCTTCACCACTGTTGCTACTGGATGTTGGGGCAGCAGTTGTGATGCTCCTGCCCTGCCTCTGCCTCGCCATTCTCCATGGCTTGCCTCCTCGTTTCCCCAACAGCAGCAGGCAGCTGGCGCGACCCCACTTTATTTGCCATTACCTTGCTGGGCAGGGGCATGCACACAGGTTTTTGGAAGTACAGCCTTGCAGGCGGACAGACCTGCACCAGTCAGATGTGTAAACACACCCAGACCTCCAAACAGCCCCGACTGCTACAGCGCTGATCACTTAGTGAGCGAAAGGCAGCGAGTAAAGAGCAGTGAGCCCCGCGGGGCTCCATCCCCACACCCTCCTGTCAGGGCTGCCCTGCTGCCAACACGGGCGGGGGCGTGTGTGGTGCTGAGGGCCTGCATCCGTGCTGGGGTCAGTGCTACAAATAGGCACGCACACACATATTGCCATGGGTATATATGAAAAATATATTTACATATTTTTATATATTATAAATAATTTTTGCATATATTATAAATGTATTTATTTATATGTTATAAATATGTTTATTTATATGTATTTATGTATTTAGAGGAGTAAGGAAATAAAGGGAAGAGGAGCATACATCCATAAAAGTGGCATCTACCTCTTTTTCACCACATATTTTCTTAAATCCCTCTCAGTTTATTAAAAAGTGGTGGGTTTTAATATCTGCTGCACATTTTTAATGCCCCTTCACAGCTGCTGCGTATCGGGGCGTATCTGCAGGTATGTGCGTGCAAGCATGTGCTAACACGTTTATACGTGCACATTCGTAAGTGTGTATGATATATAGAAACGCATTTAACCATAGCTGTATAAACATTTAAATTAATATTTATATTTTATTGAAAATACTTTTGCGTTCATTATTTACATTTCATAACCATTTTAACACTTATAATTTATGATCGCTTCAACATTTATATTTTGAATTCCCTTTACGTTTACTATGAACAAGCACCACGCGCACATTTCACATCAAATCACCTATTTTTCGACAAAAAAAAAAAAACAACACGTGCGCTTGGGGTGCCAACTCACCCCCCCCCTCCCCCCCTACACACACTCCGCGGTGAGGGGGCCGCGCCGGCGGGCGCAGGCCGCGCGCGTGCCCCTTTAAGGCTGGCTCCCGGCGCGCTCCCCACGTGCTGGGGGCGGGCGCGGCGCAGCCAGTGAGAGCCGCCCGAGGGGCGCGGCGCCTCCGCGTCCCCGCCGCGCGGCTCCTCGCGCCGCGGCCGTTGGGTTCCGTTGGGCGGTCAGGTGGTGCCGGGCGGCTGCCGGCAGCGGGGCGGGCGCGGCGGCGGCGGCCCCAGCCTCGCCTCCTGCCTCGCCTCGCCCCCCGCGGGCGGCTCCTGCGCGGCGGGGAGATGCGGCGGCGCCCGCCGCCCGCCGCCAAGTGAGGCGCGGCGGGGCGGCGGCAGCAGCATGGCCCCCACCCTGCTGCAGAAGCTCTTCCACAAGCGGGGCGGCGGCGGCGCGGCGGCCCCCGGCGGGCGGGAGGGGCCCGCCTTCAGGTGAGGGGCGGCGGGGGGGAGCCGCCATCTTAGGCGGGGGCTTCGCCGGCAGCCCCCGGGCAGCTCCCGGCCCGGCGGGGTCCTGGGGAGATGTGCCGGCACCGGGGGCGGGGAGCCCGGGGCTGGGGAGGTGGCGAGGCTCGGGGCTGCTCAGGGGACGGGGCCGCAGCGTGTGGGCGCTGTGCCTGCCGCGTACCTGCCGCGGCACTGGCCGCGTAGTCCCCTGCTCATCGGGAAGGAAACGCGGTGTCCGCATCTGGCCCGAGCGGGGGTCTCTAAGCAGCTGTTATTCTGCTTTGTGCTTCGAGTCTTAGCGAGCGCTTTCTGTCAGGAAGAAAGGCTGGTAACTGCGGTTGTAAAGGTCTTGAAGCCCTTAGGGGTCTCTGCGAAGGCAGGTTCCCTGCGCAGCGTGTCCCCCGTTGCAATCGACCTTTGCTCAGTCTGGAGCATTTTGTGAGGTTGGGCCCTATATTCGTTTTTGTCTTCCTTAAGTTAGATATTCCCCGCTCCATCGTCAGTTTCAGCAATGTTTAAATGATACAGCTCTTCAAACAAAAACTGGCGTAATTCAGACATCACTGTAGGTACCCATCGTTCCTTAACTCCCTATTCCTCTCTTTCTGATTAGTTTTTGGCATATGAACTGTTAATAAATGCACTTGAAGGGTTTTGCATTTTGGGTTTTCTTACATGTTATTATTGTATTAAATTTCTTCCTTATAACTTGTAGGTGTGCTGCAATGCTCTTTCTTTATTCCAGTGATCTCTTTGTTGCCCTGTAGGAGCATATTCACCGGGTCTTAGAAGCCCTACTGCAACATTTTCAGTAGACTTTCTGCTCAGCAGAAAGAACCACTCCATCTGAGTGGAGATACAGGATTGGACATGAGTAAAATGCCCAAATCCTTTGTGAACTTCTGTATTAAGTGTAGGTAGCTGGTCACGGTTAGAGTGGCACAACTGCTTTCTGCTCTAATGGCGCGCCTATATTTTCAAGGATTTCAGTGATTTTTTTATTCTCTCTTTGTGTTTTGATTAGCAAGGTCCCTCCTCATTCACTATGCACATAGCTTTCTTAAGCAGGTGGGTGGGACTAACAGTAGTCCATATCCCTGGATGTCAGATTGTTGCAAACCTTTTCAAAGCCCAAGTGTCTTCATGTACCCTCCTCACCCAAAGCAGTAGTCCTATCACTGGAAAAGTCTCTCGTAGAAAATATCTCCCCAGGTTTGTTTGGTCTGACAACTTTTCTTTTGAATGTGTCATTAGGAAGCTTTCCCTTTCCTAATGTTCCCAGGAACACCAGGAAAAGCTCTGTGGTAAAGAGCCATGGACCAGACTCAAGGCTTGCCTGTAATGAGCACTGTTTGTGCTTGTTCTGTTGCCCCTCTCCCCTTTAACTGGAGCTAGAACATGACCACACATAGAGCTGGTTCCTCTCTTTTTCTCTGAAGAGAGAAGCAAGCTGCAAGTTCCACGCTGCTTACCAGGATGAGCTGGCACAGCCTCACAGGGGAGAAGAGACATGGTGCTGAGCTGAATGTCAAGCCACAAGAAATGGTTTCTTGGCTACAAGAGCATTAACATTTTAATTTGGATCATGAGCATTCTTTTAAAGAAAACCTCTCAATTGTCTCCACTTAGCGCTCTTTGGTTCACGTAGCCAAGTGGCTTCGGTGCTCAAACTGGCTTCCTGGTGGATTGAATGAAATTAGAAAGTGTGCTCCGACCACAGGGCATTCAGTCATGGGGACCAGGCTACAGGTGGTCAAACGTAAAACCCCACAACATGCATCATGTGGGTGTCAGGGCCTTAGTGCCAATTATTTCATTTCACTCTGTGGATCTGGTCCTGTTGGGCTGCACGGCATGCTAATGGCAGCACAGCCCTTACCTGCTGGGTGAGAAGAAAGTAAACACGAGGTGTAGGTTTTAATCTAGGGCCATTAGGGCAGGAGGACTTTCTGCTGGCCTGCACCTCCCTTCAAAATGATGGGAGTACAAGGTGGTGAAAGGGCAGTATTAAGAACTGTGGAATATCTTACTTCTTCTTAAAAAGAGAAATTAGAAACTGCCTGGGGAGCAGATGGATGCTTGTGACATGATATTACATTTGTGCAAAGCAGTTTTGCACACACATCTTCAGCTTCTGGTTTTTATTACTACTGCTTTTTGCTTCCCCTAACTAAAAATATCTGCATGTGCATATATATATATATACACATACATATGCAAATATACATATAAAATATATCTGTGCCTCTAACAGAGAAGTTTGAGTTTAGCCTCCAACACTCTGAAGAAATCCTAATTGCTTTGTATGAGAAATGGGTAGTGGTGTGGCTGAATTCACTTAAAATATTTCTTATTTGCTTATCAAATGTTGCTTCCCTTACAAGATTGATTTAGAGTAGTTTGTACGACTTTTGGAGTGCTACCAGGGTCATGTGCTTGGCAGGATGGCAGCTATTACTGCAAAAACAAAGCATCCTCCTCCCCTAGAATTTGAAATTTAATAAGCACGTGGTTTATCTCAAGGCTAGAATGTCTGAAGGGTTAAACATAGATATGAGTAAGGTGCTGGGGCTGACTTTAGGGAAATTAACTATTGCAGATAGCCTGCGCTTGTTTACAGCGGTCTGACTGTAGTTCTTGCTTGATTGTGGAATGAGCTTTCACATCAGAGTTTTGCTGTACTTCTCGATGTGAAAGATTAAAGTTACTCTTAAGTAGAGGGTGAAGGTTTCATGCAAGTTTCATTCTTTGTTAGTGTGGGGGATTTGTTGTTGTCTTTTAATTACAGAGCACCTGCACCCAGGGGTGTAAGGATGGAGAGAAATACCTTGTGGTTCTTGGAAGACTGCTCTCACTGGTGAACGTGTAACTTCTGCATTGCGGCCTCTGATAAGATTTTTTTGGTATTGGTGTGTTTAGTGAATAAATGATGTAAAATAGGGAATAATTTCATCTTACATGTGATCTATAAAAAAACAAGTGTTATTTCAGCTGGATTTGGAACTTGCAAGCAGGCTGCTGCTTCAGCTTTAAGCATCAGCTGCTCCTTCTGGTGCCTGTAATGGAGCGGGTGTCACGCTGTACTGCAGGATATCTATCTGGTAGCAGTTTGTTAGCGTTGGTATATGAGATCATCCGTCTGGCAGTTGATGCTAGTAATTCCTTTGGTCATAGCGCTGAAATGCTTGGTGAGAGCCTATTTGCTAGGCATTATTTCACAGCCTTTATTACCAGCCTTGGCAATACTCCACCTTCTGAAAAAGGAAAGAAAGCAGTTCTGAGCTTTGCGTATGCTTGCATGTCAGTTTGTTATAGCTTTGTTAAAATGAAACACTCCCTGGTAAATTCTTGGAGCCTAATTGGGTTTCTCTTGAGCTTATTCCAGCCTTTGTAGGCATCCATGAAGCTATAAGATACTGAGCACCCAGGTATATCTCTGAAAATGGGAACAACATGAACATCTGGTTGTAAATGTTTTCAAAAAGCATTGGTGGGGTTGAAGGGTGGATATCACATGCTGCGGGAAGGGAGATACAGCCCAGGGCCAGCTGTGAGCATGGGGACAGGGAGGGTTAAACAGCAAGTCTTGGCCTCCTGCCTCTTCGCTGACAGCTGAAGGTGAGCCTTAAGGTGCAGCTTTATGCCTCTGTTCTGGTGTCCGCCTTCCTCAGTAATGGGAGCTAAAGAGCAAGTTCTGCAGAGGGAGAGATTTATTACAGCAGTCTCGCTCAAGAGGCAGCTTAGGGAGGAAACGATTGAAAGTATGGTCTTTTGACATGGAAACCACACTTCCAGCCTGGGGCTGTTCTGAAGGAAAACAAACAAAACCCAAGTCCTCTGGCTTCTGAGCTTTGCAGGAACCAAGGCCGTTCTCCCTCTGAAGTTGCTTGGACTGCCCTTCCCCCTGTGTTCTGTGAGTGAACAGCCTCCTGGTTTCCTCTGGCTCTTGCTCTCTGTTAAGGTTGCAAGAAGACTCCCACAGCTAGTAGTGTGTTTCTTACATGCTTGACTCTTAAATTGAGGTGCAATTGGATAACAGGTGCTGGAGGCTTTATTCTTAAGGTACTTTTGCTGTTCACGTGTCTAAGAGTGGGTAGGTGAGGACTCTGCTGCATGCTGTGCTCAGCAGGGAATGAGGAGGGCACTGTACCAACAGGAGGCCTTGGGAGCTACCTGCCTTAGTAGCACAACTCAGAGCAGAACACACTACAACCTAAAGCACTGGCGCTAATGCTGTAGGAAAATACTTGTTGTAAATGGATTGATGTGAGTGAGAAAACAGCTGCTTGGGGCTGAAAAAATTGGGTGTTCATAAATGCTGAATTCATAGAGGGGATGGGAAAAAAAAAGGTGGTGCAGGCTGGCTTCACCGGGCTCTGAGGTAAGCTTCGCTGAGGTAACAGAATAGCCTTATTAAAGCCTGAGAGGGATGGAAGATGGCAGGCATTTGACAGAAATGTTGTAGTCATTAGTTGTCATGTCATCCCAGCTGGGCCAGAAAATGAGCTTTTTTCACAAAAAGACGTTTTTACTTCTTGCTCTGGCATTTCAGTAGCACTGAAGCTGCTAAGAGCTTCTTGGGCCAATACTGGCTGTGTGCCTGGCACCTCTGACTTACCAGGTAGTCCTGCTGCTGGCAATCCCCTGCTTTTATCTATAATCTGCTTTGTGCTTCAGCAGTGTTCAGGGGTGTCCTCTGAAGAGAAGACTCAGTTTTAGAGCTCTGTGTTGTGTGTGTGGCCATCACTTGCTTCTGCTAAATACACGTTGCTTAGGAGAGTGGCACCGTCTTGTGTGCCACTGGGACGAAGCTCCATGCGAAGCGTGTAGGGATGCTAGCCTGACTGCCAGTGTTTGCCACGGGAGGGTGTCTGTGGGTACACTTGCTAGGCAAAACATGAGGAGGAATGCAGTTCCGTAGGATGGCGGCTGACAGCCTTGTTCGAGAGTAAGTGAGAAGAGAATGGCTTTCCATTGGGCACTTTGTGTGAGGGGAGCACATGTGGCTGGGGATGCCTTTCCATGTGTTTGTGTGATAGTGGCAGATTAGTGCTGATCTGGCTACCCAGCCTGGAGGTGGTTACTCATTTGCCTGTCATGAGTCACCTCTGTCGTGTGCTCTGCTTCCAACTCATCTTAGTCTTCAGGCTCGGGTTCTTTGTTCGACTTTCTCCTGGCCTTAACAGTTCTCCCTGCCATTCTCCCCTCCCTGCATTTGCCCCATGTTGGAAGCTGCAGCACTTGCAGCAGTGCCATGTTTTACATGCATGATCGAGGTCACAAGACAAGCTGCAGCACCAGCTGCAAGGCAGAGCGTTCCTCCAGGGTGCAAGAGGGCTGGCTTTGGGGTTTCGGTTGTAGTGCCTGCGCCTTTCCATCTGCGATTAGGGCAAGTACCGGTGTTTTTACATGACCACAGCCAAAATATTTCTGCTTTATTGGTCATCATGCTTCCTGGATAGTGGTGAGATTCTTAGAATTGCACTGATTGATGGGCACGAGGGTTTTAAATCACATTTTCTGTTGCTAAAACTGACTCATGGTTTTCTTTCTATAGGTTGTGCTGAAGTGAAACTTGAACTGTGTGGGGTGTAATTACTGAATCAGTGCGGAGCTTCCTCTGCAGTGTGTTCTCACCTAAGTGTAATACAGTTCAGCTAGTCTCCTCCGAGGTGCTCAGTGGAGTTTCACATGTGCTAATGAAATCAGCTGTATTAAGTAAACAATCTGTCAATATTTATTTACTTCCCTAATAGAGGTGGTAACGGGCTGAGTTGGGTATTAGCACTTCTAAATTAGGGTTCTAAACGATTTGCTATAGTATATTTTGTAATGAACTCGGGAAGCTTCTTACATAGTAACTCTTAGCTTTTATTAAGTCTACTGGATTTTATGAAATAAAACAGTGGCTTGAGTTGAGGTTGGTGCTCTGGATTTCTGTGCTGCGTCTTTGCACTGAACTCTGAATCTTGATACTATCTGAGACCTGAAGTTGCTCAACTTTTGGGGCTGGGTATGTGAGTGCACAACTCCAGGGGTACAGGAAACCTGAGCAGAGTACACTAGATAACGTTTTTGAAGGAAACCACAGAGAATGACATACTTCTCTGTAGGTTCTTTCGCAAAATGTGGATCCTTCTGAGATCAGACAGGACTTTTTAACATGCACATTACAGCATTATATTGAAGTCTGTAAAAAAGACAGCTATGCAAATTGTTCAAAATCTGCAACTCATGAGTTAGGTTATGGTCACACAGGTTTTGTGCTTGTCTTCACATGTCCATGCAGAAACAACTCATTTAACCATTGCTGATAAATTGAGTGCTTGTATCTCTCATCTTTCATTGCATTTCCTTTCCCGTTCCCCCCCCCGAAACTACCTAATATCTTCATTTGTAATTCTTTGCTCTGGCTTGCACTCTATCTAATGGGATCTTTTTCAAATAGATCTTGTTATAGGAAAGATAGCAGGCCTCTTATTTCCGAAGTCATCACTTGTTTAATGTGATGGGGTTAAATGAGCTTGGCAGCGACCTGTTGAGCTCCCAGAAAGGAAGGTTGGTAACCCCTGGTGCAGGCACAAGGAAGAAGAAAGTTGGGTGCAGAAACAGCTGTGCCCAGCTGTACAGCAGCAGGTTTAGTCTGTGTGTGTTAAGGCTCTGGTCGTGGCGAGTGGCTGCAGTGGTGTATGATGTTAGCACCTTCTCCCATACACGAGCTGATTATGCACTGGGCATTTATCACTTCCCCAGCAGTGTTGATAGGAGAGAGCGTTGAAGCCCTCCTTAGCCCTGTGTGTATAAAGGTCACTGATACAACAACCTCTTGCAGTAGGTTGTGTGAAGCTATCAGGCTTCATGCAGAAATGGTTATGGAGGGCTCATATGTTCTGGTCCTCAGCTGTGTTGAGAGAGCTGTAATACAGAGCTGGGAATGGGTAACCACTTCAGTTCGCTTGGCAGGTAACTGTAGTGACAAGCATCTGAAGCTCTTACTGGATCTTGGCTGTTAGCCTGGAGGAAGGTTGCTCTCACATGGTAGCCAGTTGAAGTGGATTCAGGAGTGCCAGCTTCTGCCTTACCAACCATTAAATAAATGAGTTTCTAAATCACATCAAGCTGAAGCGTTGGAAAAATTAACTCTCTGATTGTCAAGATACCACTTAAAACATCTGGCTGTGCTTACTAAGCACTGAACCATTTCGGATGTGATCCCAAGTTCTGCAGGGAGATGACTGACACCTGATAACACCTGATGACTTTAGTATTTCAGAGATGTGAGGATTTAAGTCTCATCTGCTGTGAACTAGGTTACAGTACTGTTTGTTCTCTTGTGGTGGCACATAATAACTTTATAAAATGGCTCTGTATAGTTGGACTTGACAATGAGTCCAGGGCTGGATATGCAGTGGAGAGAAAAAGGGGAATGTTTTTCTGAGTTCACCTTTGGTGAACCTGTGTACACAGTTGGAACTGCAGCTGCCTGGCTTCTTTGTCTTTAAGCAAAAGCACCCGGGTGGAATATGAAATATAACTTGAACTTCTGAATTAAACCCTGTTTACTGCTTAAAGAAATAATTGCGTATTTGTATTGAAATGTGGTGTCGGCATGTGAGCTAGAAATCTGATTGAAACAAGGGATTTTCATTTGCATTACTGAAACGCTTAAAGTTGGCTGGAGTATAGACTTCATTACTAGTGTACCACTGGGCACTGTTTTGACTGGAAGAGAAAGTAAGAGTTTTGTTTGGTTTTAATTGAGTTGTCCCGAATCTGTAATTGTTGAGAAGGTTCCTTATGAGTCTGCTCTGGTTGGTTTCATCTCAGGAGAAAGTTAGGTCCATTATAAAATGCTTGCTCATACAGTGATGTACTGAGGGTTGCTGAAAGGGGCTTGACCAGTTCTTACCCACTCACAAGAAGAAAGGTTTTTAATCTGTCCAAATAAACAATTGCTATGTAAGTTTGCTAGTATCTCAGAAGTTAGTTTGTTTCTGTCATGAAATCTTGCTTCAAATGTGTAAAGCCTGTTCCTATTGCATGCCAAGGTTGCACCTGGCTCTTTTCATTGTGTTTTTTTCTTTTTTTATTTCGGTCTAGATATTTCATGGCTGACAAAGACTATTACTTGCCAGCTATATTTTAGCACATTACTGAGCATGAACAACTCAGATTATTTATAAATCACTGAATAAACTTTTAAATCTAATATAATACTTTTTTGAGAAAATCTTTAGGAACCTACGCAAGTAGTTAGAGCGGTTGGCCTACTTTAAGCAAGAGGCTATTTCGTAATGTAATGACTCTTTATACATTCCAAGTCCTATGCAATCAGTGGTAAACAAAACGTAAGTCTCTTGCAAGGTGCCTTGCAGGAAGGCTACGTTTGGCCTTGCCAGGCCATGGCTGAAGTGTGGTTTGTTTGGTTGTTTTTTGTCTCCAATTTCATTGAGAAGGTGTTACGGTATGAGTGATTAACTACCCTGAGCAGGGTTGTAAGATGTGGCATCTCCTTTGCTTTGCAGCGAAATTTGAAAATAAATACAGGTAAACCTTCAAGACTCAGTGCTGCAAAGCTGCTTTCAACTGTCTGCAATAGAGGGTTAAGGAAAGTGTTTTGGGTGGATTAGATGAATTATCATAACAACAAGAACAAAAAACATATTTTTGGCTATAACTAGTGAAAAATGCCGGAGTTGACGTTATATCCGTCTGTCTTATCACTTCATTCAATCTAAGTCAGGATTTCCTGGCATTCATCTACACAGAGACGATGGACTGTGCTGTTCATGCTATTGCAACTTTTGGGTGGTCAAGTATGGCTCCTGGGATGTATGTTGTTTCCTACATTCCTGCCAGGTGGGTAAATCAGGCAACTTTCATAAATACTCAACATACTTTGTTTGAATTCATTCCTTTCCCTTTATTGCAGGCTAACTTTCTCAGTCATTTCTTCATTCTCTTTTTCAAAAAACATCTTTCTCTTTCAACGTTTTAATGTAACTACTTACAGAGGCTCGACAATGTTTTGACAGCTGATCAAAAAAAATCAGGTCGCTTCTGCTCTCAGCACTGCTGGAGCACCACACCTGGTATTGTTGGTCTTACACATTACAAGTGCTAATAAAACTAATCAAAATCTTAAAGCCATATGCTGAATAAAAAAAAGTTGGATGTCAATTAAAAAAATTAAAAATTTGTTACTGAACTATATTCTAAATAGCACCTTGAATTTGGGAGCATGCACCTTGAAGCGGGTAAACTTTTTTGGTGAGATCATATGGCTGAAAATTCACTTTGGGGTTAGCTGAAACCAAGCCCTTCTGAAGCAATTCCCTTTGGCAGGAGGGTGAGCGTCCGTGGTGCTTGCACCCAGCTCTGATCGAGAGCGTTCTCTAGTGAGGTGAGAGGGCGTGCTGCAGCAAGGGCAAGGAGGGGATTACAGGTGCCTTCCACAGCCCTGTAAAGCCCAAGAGAGAAGCTGTGTCTTCTCAGGTGTACCAGAGCACTCCTGTGATTGGAGTGTTTTTTTCTTTTTTAGCAGAAGTGGAGGAAATCTGAAAAGGCAATGTTTTGGTTTAATATGTGGGCATTTTTAGTTACTTAGAGTTGAAGGTGTTTGTGTTTTCTATCAAAACTACTGTTCAGCTAACTAGTAACATTTTGGAATGCTGATCAGCGTTGTTCATCTCTGTATCAGTTGGCATTAAAATGTATTTATTTATGTCTAATGAGCAATATTGTTTCTTAGTTGTTTTATTTTCATATTCTAAAATGACTCCTTTGAACAAGGGCTTGAAAGCTGCACACAGACTTACGGGGAAAAAAAGAGGGGGTGGTACAGAAGACGGAGAAGGAACAGGAAAGAGCAGGCAACCAAACCCATGCCCCAGGATGCCGCCCGTAAGGTGTGGTGGTGGTGTCTGTGCTGGCCTGCTCATTTACGTAGGAGATACTAAGGGCTGAGCTCAGTCAGTGCTTTCACACAGCCCCGAAGCGCAACAGGAGCTGGTGCGGTGTCACAAATACCAGATTGTGCCCTGCGCTGCTGCTCAAAGCTTTCTCCCGTGTGCAGCGCGTAGTTCTCCTCCCTCCTTCTCCAGAGGAGGGGGCGAAGGTATAGGTTGGAGCTGGGAGGATAAGAGCCTTCTATTCATCTCGCTTTCTGGCAGAGGCAGTTCTCCGACGTGCCTTGGCAGTGTCTGTATTTAGTAGCTGTGTTCCTGGACGCTGGCCCAGTCACATGGCGCTGCTGGAACAAGTGACACGGGAATGATGCCTCAGCCCTGGCCTGGCGCACAGAGCAGGAGGGGCTGGGCTGAGGTGAGCTGAGGTGGGCCTGCTCCCTCCCCTGCGCTCCCTGGGGATGCTGCAACCAGCCCTGCTCCCGGCAGGCTGCTGCCGCTTGGCTCAGCCCCTTTGGCTCCAGCACGGAGGTTTCTCTAAAAAGAGAAAACAGAAAAAGCCTAAGGAAGGTTAAATAAAGAACAGAAGACTGGCTTGTTTGAAACGATTGAGATGGCTGCCGTAAAACAACTTCTGCAAAATGTTTGATTCAGTTTTGATGAACTGAGGTCTCCTGGCTGCTAGAAACTGCTGGGGGCTGAGGAGGGTGGTGGGAGGGAAGAGGAGGGAAAGCTGGTTAGGACTGAGTGGGGATCTCTATGTAGAGAGACTCAATTATGGATGTAGGGAGCTAACCTTTTTTGTGTGTTTTAGTTGTCTCCAGCCGTTAAGTCCTAGCTCAAGGAAAAAGACACTTAATGGTAAAACACAAATACATGTGATTACTGATCTTCAGCCCTTTCAGACTGCTAGCAAGGAACTCCATTTTGGGGCTAGCAGCTGGAAGCACTGTTCTGTGCTGTATGTGGTTCTACCTCAAATACATTGTTTTCTGTTTTTTTTTGTCTGTGGGTTTGTTTTTCTTTTTAAACACTATCACTGAGACATTGTACATAACCTAGCTCCCAAACTTCTGACTAACAGCCACCGAGCAGTGAGTGTGAACTTAGGGAAGCTGGCTGGGTTCCGACACACTGCTCTAATAAGCAGTTCTTGGTGGTTCTGAAAAGCTGAGGCATGCAATTTATCGCGACTTAACTTGGTGTAGAACTGCTCGTTAGCCTCTATCAAGTGTGTGCACATTTCATGGTCACTTTTTTGTGTGTATGTGACGATACTGCTTTGTGGCAACAAAGATGATGAAGAATGATTGTGACCTTGCAGAAATTCAGTAAGTTGTCCTTCATGAAGCAGGTGGTCTGGGAAGTGCTGTGTTTGCAGTGAACAAGTACCCCCAATGTTGTGTTCCTTTTCATCCAGTAACATAGGCAATTATTTTTAAAAAGGTAACATTTGTACAGTGATCTAATATTGAGAGGTGTTTTTCTCCACCACAACTCTTTTGACAGGAAAACCCAAACTGAGGGAGAAGTACTGCAAATGACATGTTCGTTCACTTGTTGCGTGACTAATCTGCCATATATCCAGCCTAACGTGTGTGAAACTACTAACTATGTATCATGCTGGAACAAGGTGGTTCATCTAAGGTTAAGTAGTGCTTTACCATATTAGGACTACTTCAAATGATTGTGGAAAAAGAATGCGGTGTGGCATCAGCACAACTCCTCCAAATCCAAGGCTGTAAAAAGAGGAGGAGCAATACTGGGCTCTTTTGGGGGAGAGTGAGGAAGGGAATCCACATCTTCTGTGGAATCTATTTAACAGGCCAGAAGAGGGAAATTCATCGTTAAGCAATCCAAAATAGAATCTACTTTACCTATAAATATGTTTTGGCACTCATCCTGGATGTCTGGGTTGTGGGTTTTTTTTGTGTATCTGTTTTGCTAAGTGTGTGTTTCACTAAAACAAATTCTCACTGAAACAGCAGGTATGATTCAAACTTTGTTTTCCTATGGTTCTAAAGACTATTTCTAAAAGATGATTGGAAAACAAAACCTTACTGGAGATTTTGCAAATATACTACTAGTTTTGAAAACAATGTATAGGTTTTTAAGTCTCAATGAGTACATATCGTATATACGTTTTTTCTTTTCCCCCCCACCCCAAATTCTCTTGCTGAAGTGTTACCTCAAGTTGGAGTCGTTTATGCAATTGTCTGAAGAGCTGAGATGAAGGGCAGGAAATGACCTACAAACAGAGCAGGTGATGTGCTGTCACATAGCCTAGAAAAAGAATGATTTAACTCTGCTTCCCAGAGGATTATTTCTGGAGGGCAGGACACTTTCTTCCATTTTCTACAGTAATCTGCTCCTTGGACTCAAGGTGTTTTCCATGCATGGTTTTCCCTTTTTGTTTTAACTTTTCAGAAACTGTTTTGTGTATTTTCAGTCCTAATTCCTCAAGTATTTTAGTATTTATAGTATTGTACGGATGAGGTATCATTGTGAAGCCCACCAGCTGTTCAGTGGGCTTTCAGGTGTTCCTAGTTTTAGTCTCTGACACAAATCTCATATTTGAGTGTTTTAAAACTTCCTTTCCTTTCTGTGTGGGGAAAGGATAGGATAAGTGAATGCTGTCAACTGCTGGTCCTAATGTAAGTGCTGGCCATCGGTTGTTTTGTTCATTCATGCTTCAGAGGTGAATGGGAACACTGCTGCTGAAAGCAGTCCTCAGTGAGGTGAGGACTCGCCCTCTGCTAAATCGTTTGAATAACCCGGGAACAGACCAAAGCTTCCCTGTTTCCCTCATTTGGGAAGAGGAGCAATTGTGATATAGCATTTGTCACCACTCTGGGGATTTAAACAGTTTTTTTTTTTTTATTGCTTCCCTCTGTGGCTGAGCAAGTTGTTGTGTTACCATGCTCTAGCTGTCCACTTGTCTTTTGTCCAGGGTTTAGAGGTTGTGGTTTACAGAGATGACAGAATTTTCCTAAGGATGATGCTGTGCTATTTAGCAGGTAGCATGTGGCACTGGGTTTTGAAATCTTTCTCTGTCTGACTCTGCTGCATTTCTGGGTGGCCCTTCTGGGTGAAGTTATTTTCCCTTTTTTAATCTGGAAGGGACATAGCTCTATGGCTGCCATTTTATGAAGTGTCTAAAACTACTGATTAGAAAAAAAAATCTATGTAAGAGGTGAGATATTGGCAGGTGTGTATGGGTTAAGTTGTGTGGATTTTTAAGCATGGGTGGGAAAGAGGACTTTGTTCTCCTGCATACTTACCTGAGCCTGAAAAAAACGTGAGGTTCCTTTGGTCTGTTTAAAAACTTAGATTATCTTGGTCAGAAGTATTTTATTAGCTACTTGCCACCAGTACTGCCATTAAATTGTTTTAATAGGCACATGACTGTAAACTCTCATAAACCAGCGTAATGTCTGCGACAAACTATTTGTTTTTTGCTTCTTTTTAAAAGCTTTTCAAAATAATATTTTCAAATTCTCAGCCAACTGTAAATACCATTTGTCCTTAAAAGTAAAACCATTACAGAGCAGAATAGCTGGTGTTTCTCGATATGGGGATTTTTCCCCCTGATAACCATATGGCCATGATGACAGATTCGTATTTGCTCCTAAGCTATATGAGGTTGCTAGGAGTTGTCAGATGACACTTGCTCACATGAGAGCCATTAACAGGGTGTTGTAGCCAGTGTTAGAACAACCTTGCAACGAAGGGCGAGTCACTGCAAAAGCAACTATGCTTTTTTTTTTTTTTTTAAGAGGCCATATGGTTGGGTCTTGTGACTACATAATTGCCAGCTACCTAATCACATACCAGGAAACAAACACAGTTTAAGTCAATATTAGCTGTTGTATCTGCTACAGCTTTGCGCCAGGCTTGGTAGAAAAACTCTGACAGCAGCCAGAGCAAGTCTATGATGGCTTCTGAAACTTGAAAGTCATGTCTGCTCCTCTGCCTGGGATAACTGCAGCAGCACTTAGGCTACAGCTGCCATTCGGCTTTAATGGCATGTTGAATATATGAAGATCTCTGCCTCTTCTTCCCCCAACAAGAAATCCAGCAGACTGTTCCTGTGTAGGGAAGAAATCTGATAGTAATTGCCATCGCTAATGGTTGATCTGTATAGTAAGGAGATCTACTTGAGGCTGTGTCACTTCAGCTGGTACTCGGCTTTTTTTTTCCCGAGAGGATCTGTAGCACAAGAAGATGTGTGGGGGCACACCAAAAGCTACAAATGGCACAGGGGGACAAATAGAAAGAGCAAGAAACAACAGCGATGTGCCACTTGGAAGTAATCTCCCTTGTGCCAAATTGGATGAAAGGATTAGAAAATCTCTGAGAGACCAAAGTGTCAGCTGTGTGAGCAGAGTGACTAGACTGCTGCAAAACAGGTATGCAAGTAACTTTTGGATATATACAGTTTTTGATGGAGGATGAATGTTTTGGCTTGATGTTAGATTTGTAACCACGTGCCTGAAAACTAAGCTGTTTGGAAAGCTCTGTAAGGAGGTCATTCTTGCTGCTGATGGTGACTGATACTGTAGAAAGTCTTCCCTGTTGTTTGAAATCGAATCTACATTCTTGACTGTGATGTGTAAGATCTGTGTGTATGCTAGCTGAGCTCTGAAGGATAATTGACTTTCTTTTCAGTTAAGGTTAAATAACCTCACCTTCTTTTTCTAATTAGTTTTCCTCTTCTCAATTTTTTGCCACCTTCTGTGTTACTGGGTCAAGTAGCACCAATTTGCAGAGCAGGCAGGAGGGGATGCTGTGAAGTGAGGAAGGAGTGGAGGGGGCAACTCTGCTTCCCTTCTAAATGATCTCTAGGTTAAGCATTACATCAAAGTAATCTGGAGTGTGAGTAGTGTTTCTTCAGCTGCTTTTGTTGTGCCTTTTTCAGGTGTGTGACTGTCCCCAGTGAGTGAGCCTGCTGCTGTGTAACTGTGAAAACATGGTTCAGGGTAGCCTTTTCCAAATTACCATAAAGGATATTAGAATAAATATTCTGCGCTTGGTATTGCCTACTTAAAACACAGCTAAATGATGCATAGATTTCAGGCTCTTCATTTCTCTAGCCTGTGGTTGTTGTGCTGAAGCAGTGATTAGTCACTTTCTAAAATGTTCTAAGGTCAGCTCAAGTAGTCTTCAAATATAAATAAATAGGTCACGTTTCAGTTATTGCGTGCATGCTGGTTGTTATAAAGGTGAACCAGGAGCTTTCTTAGTAAATGTAAGGGTTAGAGATCTGTATTAACTGAAAATACTGATTCAAGGCAGAATGGGGCAAGCTTTTTTGGCTCCTTTACAGAAACAAACAATTCTGCTTTTCCCCTAAGTAAGAGAGGTCTCCTTCCCTCAGTGTCTCGTATCTGTAATGGCAGAAATGCTGAACAAGCCCAAGGTCAGTGACTTAATATGCCAGCTGAGGAGAAATAAAGCAAATTTAAACTTAATCTGGAATCTGAAGAGAAACCTTAGTAGGGTGTCTGTAAACTATTTATGACTTTTGTGTCTTTCGTACAGAAAAAAAATATATAAATACTGTTCTATCTATCTAATAGACCTGTTCCAGGTACAGAAAAACTGTTCTTTGTTGATGAACATAGCTTGATTTTTCTATTCCGTTGTTGAGACTTGAAGGTGATTTTTATTAGTTCTAGCATCTCCCAGATGCAGGAAAGATCCCCTCTGAAGGTGAGCTTAGACAAGCTGAACTGTTCAAACAGACTGCTGATGCTGAAGGGGTAGTCACGTTGCCTTTTCCTTTGCTTTCTGGCAACATGCTCTTGTCCTTTTCCCCTTGTGCTGGCTCTGGTTGTTCCAAACCTTCTGGAACTGGCTTCCCTTAGGGAGTCGATTTAGCTCACTAAACAGACAGAAAACTGACTCAGGGAACAACAAAACCCAATTAACCTTCTAACTAGCCTCAATACTTAGTTGAAATGGATGGGGAACCTTTTCTTTGTGCCCTTTCCTAAAGGTGTGTAGCTCCGTGGGTGAAGTGAGTTAGCATAACTCATGCTGCCACCAAGAGGTGGAGGTCCTGCTGCCTTCTACTTTTTCCAGCTACTTTTCTGAGCCACTTTCTTTTGCTGTGACAAATGTCTGCTGTTATGGAGAACTTAACCTGTTTGTGGAATGGTCCAGCAAGTACCAGAGCTGATGAGAATCATTGGAAAGGTTGTGCAGTTAGAAAAAGGAGAGGAAGGGTGTGGGAGGCTTTTAGTGCTATGATAGAGAAATAAAACGGTTCAGTCAAAATAGCCAAGTTCAATCTGAAATAGGAACACATGCACAAGCTCACGTTCATCTACTGATTTCAGCAAGTTAAGAATATATAGGACCTAGCATGATACACATTTTGTAAGCCAAAGTGACTCACTTAGGTATCAGTCTCCTCACTCTCTTACCTTCCTAGAGCATACTGCTGACAGAACTCCATTCTAACATTTTGCAGTACCTTGGCACTCAGCTTCAAAAAAAAACTCACTATTTTGGTCATTGCATTTGTAACATGTGCTTTGAGTCACTTAGCAGTAAGCAATTCTTTCAGCACAGAACACAAATTGTCTTGGTGCATAAGTTTTTAGCTTTGTTTTACGAAGTAGTTTTCTAGCAGGGATTGAAAATGTTGAAAATGAAAAATTTCTTACAATTTTTTTTCTTATTCTACTTGCATATAAACAGGGCTAAGGTGGGTGATGTTTCAGTTAGTGTTCAGTAAACTTTTTTGAGAGGCTTTTTTAAAGTAAGTGAAAGAAGCAGCAGCAGTTATCCAAAGGTAGTGGTTGTATCACGCTTTATTCTTGCTAAGGATTCATATAACATGTGAAGGGTACATTGGGCATTAATGTGCTTCATGGTAAGTGATACTTTCCTTTGTAGGTGTATATGTAACGCTACTCCTATTACAGAAGTTTCACATAATTTCCTTTGGTATTTAACACATGGCTAGGTGAGCTGTTTTAGAGAGAGAAAGAAGTGTGCAAGTTTGGGTTTTACCAAATCTAAGTTTTAAGACATGAAGTTGGAGTGTCAGAAGTAGTGGTGAAGAGCTGAAAAGCCACTTCTCATGGGATTAGAATTAAATACTAATAACTGGACAGAATGGACACATAGCGTGCTGCAGCCAGGGAGCAAGGGCTTCGTGTAAACGTGTTGAAGGCTTTCTCTTCAAAAATCAGAAGAACTAATGCAGCTATTGTTATAGATTGCATTTGCCAATGAAAAATGGAAAACATCATGTGCAAGTGTTGGTGTCAGTTTTCCATGTAACACTTCCAGAATCTTTCCGTGCCTTCTACCTGTCCTTCATGGATGCATCACGAGAATTTTTGTGGCCTTGAAGTTAATGTTAGCTTATATTGTAGCTTTGGAGGGGAAGGGGAAAGAGTCTGTTTTTTCCTTCCCTATTTATTTTTCTGAAATGCTTAGAAATACGTCCTTTGGTCAGGCTTGGTGGTTGAAGTTGATTAATGAATTATTAAGTAATTGGTCAAGGTGAACATATATGTATACAAATTGCCTGCGAGCGTAGGAGCCTTCTTACCTTAGGAAAAGTAGGCTGAAATATCTCTGCCTATTTTGGATATTTGTGTCTTTTTAGACAATTGATGTGAAAGTGAAAGGGTTTTCTTAGCTTAACATTCCTTCTGTTTAGCTCTGTGGTGCAGAGGTGTGCTTTGTTTTCCATGAACAAATATTTTGCATAAAAAGAATCTTACCTCTCTTTATAAGAGATTGTGTGAAGAAACAAACAGAAGCGTGTCTTTCAGCATTGCTAAATAAGCAAGAAGCTAATTTAAAGATAAGTTATGGTCTTGAGGTTTTGGCTTTTATGTGCATGAAATCAGAGCTGACCAATGAGTCTGTGTGCCATCTGTGTTCTTCAACGCTGTTTCTAGGAAGCAGTTGAAACTGCTGTCCCTGTTTCAGGGGCTGTATGTTATACAAGCTGGCTTAAGCTATAAAGGCTGGAAGGACTGTAATCAGTCTGCTCATCAACTTTTGTGTAGGGGAGGGAATAATCCCGGTCATCTGACTAGTCTTGTGCCTGCTGCTAGCTTCAACATTGAGGTAATGAACCCATGTAGTTGTATCCCTGTATAGCTTGCCTGTGGGTATGCCTGATCTTATCAAATGATATTTTAGTAGGATGGAGGGTTTCTGTAATGTGTAAGACTGCTGCAAGGACTGCATCTGTGGTTTGTGCAATGCAAAGCCTGAAAGCAAAGACTTCAGTGAGATGCTGTCTGATATTTGGTTAGTGCTGCAAGAAGCATTATCTGAAGTTATTTCCCTAGATTGCCCTGTTAGTCCCATAAAGCTCTGATACGTTTTATGCTGGTTGCTGTCTGGTACTAGGATGTGTTTAAAGTTATGAAAGATTGTAGAAATCCTTACAGAGATAAGTGGTTCGTGGCCTGTGCTCCTCGGAAAAGGCACTCAAGCAGGCTGGTGAACTGGCTCTGGTTTGGGATCTGTTATGGAAGAACTCTGCTCACTTCTTACTCAGAAGTGGGCACAGCACCAATGTGAATTTTGCTTTAGTGCAGAGCATTGGGGCTCACTGGTTCATAATGAAACACAAATTCAGGCAAGACAAGTATCAAGTGTGCTTTCAGCATTGGTGGTTGGGTACAGGGCTGTGCTGGCAAACTCTATGCCTTAAATGAATGAATCTTTTTCAGTTCAGACTTTCAGTCCTGTGGTCTGAACTGCTGACCCTATTGAGCCAGTCCTGGAGGTTTGTGTGGTGTGTGTTTTTTTTTTTTTTTTTTTTAAAAAAAAAAAAGCTTAACTCTTTAAGGATGTAATGATGTTGCCTTTATTTGGAAGGGGATCTGCGGGCCGTTTTAATAAAGCAGCATGGTTACTTCAGCTATGACTGTGGTGCTGCCTGCTGCAAAAAGTGTGCAAGTAAATAATCACCTGTGTATCTGAAAAGGTAGAGCATATGGTGCAGAAAAGAATATCCAGCTCATGAGGTAGACCAGCATGAAGCCTATTGCTGGCTCTGGTTTCTTGCATTCTGTATAACTGGATTTTGTAATGGTGTTGCATAGGCAGTGGGTTGAGAAACTACTGCCAGCCTTGTAAAACAGACCGTGTTCTCACAGCTCTTTGTGGGTGCGAGGTGTGTAGGATCTCTGGGCAGTATCAGCAGTGGTATTGGGTCTGGTCTCATACAGGTTATGTTAATGCTGTGATTCTCTTTGAAAGGGAAAACTTGAAAAGAAGCGTCTGGCACTCCCGGTGTTTTAGGGGCAGCATGCTACAAATGCATCAATGAGTTTCCTCACTGTTGATGGCAAAACAGCCTTCAGCAGTATTCCCTGATCCAGCTCTGGGTGCTGGGCCCTTACATGTTATGTACATAGAGTGTACTTGCATCAGAGCACTTCAAGTGGAGATAAGGATCAGGCTTACTCTTTCCAAAGGTATTTAGAGTAAAATCTTGCAGACAGGTACTTAAGCCTTGGAGAAAGATGCTTAATTAGCCTTGTATTTCTTCCTAGCTATGTAGAAAGGGGGATTGATCTCTGAAATTCAAGATGAAGTACAAAGAAGAAATTATGCCAGCTTGACTTGTACTGACTTTGCAAGTCTGAGTGTTGCCCATGGTTACCTTACTGACTAGCAGGAGCTGATGACACTTACCTCGTCATTTATTTATGGCTGTTGGAGCATGGAATAAAAGAAATAGCTTCAGAAATTCTCATCTTCCAGCTGTACAGCGTTTTTGTGCTCTCCCCTCAATTCTCCACCTTCCCTCTCTGCAAGGCATAGTTTAGGAAAATTCCTATGTGAAACATCCTTTTGGGTGGGAGATCAGTGTAGCCTTGACTGAAGTCTGTTATGCAATTTGTTAAACTAACAGCTATTAATAAGTTGTACTCTTACCCCTGGATATGGTCTATCCAGGTCAGGGATGAGGCAATATGACTGAGCACCAGGCTGCCACCAGAGCTGTGGGGCAGTGCTTTACACATTATTAGTTTCTGCCATTAATTCCAGCTTGTCAGCTACAGAGTATGAAAAACATCTTCTGTAGCTGAATTCCGAGGCTCAGCAAGCCTCCATGCTCCAACACATATGCCAGCTCCCTTGGGAATTAGGAAAGAATCTCTTGCTGCTGCAGCTGTGATCAGTCATGCTCTTCAGCTCCATGTGGTAGCTTGAGGAGACAAGTTGTCTGTCACGGCCTGTCTCTGGGGAGCTGGCAGGTTCTAGGTTCAGAGACTCATTTTACTTCAGCTACAGTCTCAACAATAGAATCACAGAATCATCAGGGTTGGAAAAGACCTCCCAGATCATCTGGTCTAACCACGCCCCTGCCACCAGTATCACCCACTAAACCATGTCCCTAAGTGCTACGTCCAACCTTTCCTTGAACACCCCCAGGAACGGTGATTCCACCACCTCCCTGGGCAACCCATCCCAATGCCTGACTGCTCTTCCTGAGAAGAAATGTCTCCTCATTTCTGACCTATGTGTCTTGGTTTCATGTACTAAATGAGTTCCATCATTGTTGGAGGTCAAGTCTCAGTAATCTATGATAGCTCTTAAAGCCTTGAACATCCCCAAAAAGAGGAAAAATAGTACTTGGTCTTTTGGTTAAATTGGTTAAATATTGGAAAAATCATAGCTCATATTGACTGTAAAAAGATTCTAAACAATTCACTGTTTTGTTTAGAGAAGAGGATGAGGGGCTGTGTAATCCTCCCATATTATGAAAGACTGTTGCAGAGGATGGAAATCCGTTGTTCTTTATTAGCACTAAGAGAAGGGCATGAAACGGTATGCCTAACTTTCAGTAAAGGTGATCGAGACTCTGTATAGAGAAGGGAGTACATGTAAGAGTAAAGCACCAGGTTGCTGGGACACTTTTTTTTGTTTCTCTTCTGGAGAACTTTGAAAAAAGGGTGGATGAAACTTGGTCTGGCTGTGCCTGCCTGTGTGTCTGTCCTTTTGAGTTCTGATTACAGCCCAATTCTTGTAAATGCTGAATAAAAGATGTATTTGCTGAATACCTTTTGCTTTGCCTAAATGAGCCTGCAAAGTGAGTACACTGTTTTTAATAACTTGTTTGTAATCTACAGCTGGTCCTCTTCGGAGTTTGACTTGAATGAAATCCGACTGATAGTTTACCAAGACTGTGAGAGAAGAGGCAGACAGGTCTTATTTGACTCCACAGCAGTCCGCAAAATTGATGAAGCTGTTATTCAGGTATGAAATGTGAACTGTGCATTTGTCCTATTCTGTTTGCCTTCCCAAAAGCAGGAATGGAATTTTTAAAATGACGATGTCAAATTCATAATCTTATTTGTGATCTTTCACTTGTTCTGAGTTCTGTGATAGCTGCACCAAGAGTGTTAGATGTCTGTTTAGACTTCTTGGAATCTGTTACTTGGTGTTTTTTAATACAAATGTGTTATTGGAACTTAACCAACTTAAGCCTGACTTACTTCCAAGCAAAGTAATTTGTACCCCTTTAAACTGAGCACTGCCTTAGCCTTTTAATGTTGGATGTGATTGTTTTTTTGTTGTTAGCTGTTTGGGCAGTCCCATTGTTCTGGTGATGTCTAGCTTGTCTAAATGTGCTGGTCCTCCTTTAGTATTTGCATTAGTGAAGTTGTTGGCTTTCTGTAAATGAAAACAACTCTATTTTGTCTAACCACCTCATGTGTAAGACTAACACATGGCAGTGTGTGGCCACATAACTTCTGATGGTACAAATACAGGTAAGAGTAGCTACTGGGAAGATGCAAATTGTTCTGTTTTTTAGGCACACAAATTGTGGAATAATGTTCTGGCAAACTTGGATGATTTAAGACAAGCAAAACAATATTATTTTTTTTTCTGCCTTACTAGCTCTGTTTCTTTTCTGCATTGAATTATATAAAGTTTGATTGTTCTGAAGTCTTTGTTACAACCTGCAGTTTTATTCTGGCAAACCAGTGTGATTGTAGAATCCCTAGCTATACTCAAATAGTTGTGACTGTTAAAATTACTTATGCAGGTGCTTTTAAAAACAAACAAAACACAGCACTTTCTAACTATTTCAGTCATACAACAAATATATAATTGTTCCACATCACTCAGACTGATGAGCATCATCAGCTAATGACTGATTATGAGCTTATGAGGGTAAGTGGGTCAGACTGATCTGTTAATCCCTTCACCCACCACCCAATAAAACCTAGTGTCAACATTCTTATTTTGTGTCTTAAAGTTGGTTAAAAACACACAGCATGTGAGGACAAAATGTGTGGAAGAAACGTTTCTGGCTCCATTTAAATGTTCAAAATACCCCATTTGCTTTAATACTGTAAAGGTGAACTGCAAAATGACCTATCAAAAATGGTGCACACAGATTAAAATTTCCCTCATAGCATGTGATAAAAGATATTACCTGTTTTCCCAGCAGACACTAGTCTAGGTACCCTTGTAAAAAAGAAATGCCAGAGCACTTTGAATGATGAGTAGAGAGGACATTGACATTAAGTGAATGATATGCTACCAGTAAGTCTAGAACTGACTCAAATTTAAGGCAGGATTACTCTTAAGCTGTCCTATGTAAACTGAAGTCAAGGGTGTTTGTGTGTATACTGTACATTTATGCACTCTTCTAGAATGTAATAAATGTTTTATTCACATCAGATATTCAAAATACGTTGTCTTTGAAGCGTGCATTAAACTTACCTGGGGGAACTAGCATTCCATTTAACTGCATGCTTGTTTAATGTACTCTTTTTTTCAGTGCTTTTGATCTAATCTCCCATTCTTCCTGCAGGTGGTGTGTATCTGACTGTTTTTTATTTGGCATTTTTGTCAATAGCTTGTTAAGCAAGTGGCTACTAACACTTGGTCATTATAAACACCTAATGACAGTGACATAAGTAGTTACAAATAAATAGTAGGCCAAGAAAAAACACAATACAAAATACAAAAGGAGTGCAGGAATGGGATAAAATATAGAAGAACAAGACTTTTATGCCGGGAGGTTTATTTTAAATCAACAGGGATGTTCTACCATTACTGTACTCTAAGCTTACAAAAAGTACAGATTGTCTGTTCCACTTTTTTTTTGCTCACTCTTCCCTCTTCCTGTTTCTGCATCTCTCCTTTTGCTTATTTCATCTCCTTATTATGATTTGAGTATTCTAAAGCTTACTGCAGTTATTGCAGTGTAGTTTTTATCTGAAAAAAATCAGTTTTGTGGAATATTGGATTCTATTTTAATTTCCTGTTACAGTTCCTTTCCCAAAATAGAGGACATAAATTTGGCTGTGTTGCACTAGCCTCTTGGTTATTATAAATTCTTTTTGTCTGCTGCTTTCTTTTCTGTAAAGTGTTATCCATGGTTACCTTGGTCACGTTAAAATCTATTTAACTTGAACTCTGCTTGTGCGTGTTTCCGGTGAGTTACAAGCTCGTACAAAAAGATCTGTTAAAATGTATTTCGTTCTGATATGCACTGAAGGAATGGAGGCTTCCATTAATGCACATTAAGTACATGTTCAGTAAGGGATTTCAAATTTCTTAAATGTGTAAGGTTAAATAGTGTGTGATGGTCTTAAGGCTATATAAGCAGTCTTCACTGAAGGTTAGTTTTGTTAAATGAGTTAAATGCAGCATTTCTAATGAAAGATGTATAAATAGTATTAATGTAATATTTTCCAAGGCTTCCCTTCCGTCTCTGGTCAGTTCTACAATGTTATTAAACATAGTGACTTGAGAGTAAACTTTCCTTATATCCAGATGACTTTTAATTAGCTTGTCTTTTGCAACTCCTACTCGGGTTTAACTAATGGATTTTATAACCCGCTAGCTCTACCAAATGATGCATTATTTATTCCTTGATTTTGTTGGCTGTTCTTCTAGTTAAGGATCTGATAATCAGTTAGGAAGCAAAAATATGTGGCTTGACTAATTGTGCAAATGGTTACAGAAATTGATTTGTAAGCAGCCTATAGACAAGATTTGTTTACGTAAACTTTGGCAAATGTTACTCACCATGTGTTTGTAACAATTGGGGATCATCTTCCAGTAGAACTTTACCTGACTAATTACTCTGTGATATTGTTGAAACTTGTCTGAGGATCTAAATGTGAGTAATTCTGTATTTATTTTGTCATACTAGCCTTTTTTCTTATAGAATCAATACATGTGTTTTGAACCAAATAAGTGTTTGATTCTGTCGCTGAACTATATTTTAAGAAAAATCTTGTCATGCTGTTTTTATGGATGAGAATCTTATTTTCGTAATTATTTTATTTTTTATATTGTTCTTATTGCTTTGTTTTGATACAGAAAATGGCAGAGGATGCTGCTGTAAAGGCTTCTGTCAAGAACTGCCAAGCAGGCAATGGGAACAATATTTCTTCCCATAGCCCCTCGATAAGCTGTTTGCAAAATATCAAAGAGCAAATACCGAAGTACCAGGTAATGTTACTTTATTACTTCTATATATCTGTCTTACTGAAGAAGTCTTAACTTACATGTGCTGCATCCCTAGTTACAATTCTAGTATTTTCAAGTTAGGGTAGATAACTCAAGATTCTGATTATATTTAAGGTGTTGTAGAGTAAGTATACATGGGCACATCTTAAGCTTTTATTCTATGTTGACCTCTTTGAAAGCATTAGAAAATAATAGCATTAACAACTCTGAAAGTCAAAAGCACTAAACAGTTCCCTCTTCTAGTTATAAACATGACTGTCAATCATATCAGTTCAGTTCTGAAGAAGCTATTGGACATGGTAGGTGAGAGGGACTAATGTCTCATTGTAACGTGAAACTTCTAAGAACAATTTTAGGATACTCTGGCTGTCTGTGAAAGCATGACCGTTTTATCTAGAAAAAATACAATTTGAAGTATCTATAGAACAAGGTAGAAGAAAAATTGTATACAAGTAGAAGGTAAATCAGTTCCTTCAGAATTGATAACCTCAATATTTGTTGTTCATGGTTAGTCTTTTGAAACATAAGAAGAAATTGTCTTGATCATTCTTAGAAATGCAGTCTTCACAAATTATTTTCCAATAAAAGATGCTTCTGAGAAGTTTTCTGTAGGGGCAGAAAAGGAGAACTTAGAAATTTGACTTGTGAAGATAGTTTAATGCTTGTAGCAGTGTTTCCTCTAGTGAGCAAAACCAACTACATCTTCCAGCTGTCCTTGCTTGTACTTGCATTTAGTGTGTCAGAACCACACAGGATCATATTTGGCATGAAAAAGCAGAATGTATTCTCCATTCAAAATGCAGCACTATGTCACTATTTTCAATTGAAATAGTATGTCAAGTCATTACTGACTTTTGCTTTTCCTTTCTTCTTGTCTGTGTAGTACACTAGACCAGCCTCTGATGTCAACATGCTGGGAGAAATGATGTTTGGCTCGGTGGCAATGAGTTACAAAGGTTCCACCTTGAAAATCCACTACATACGGTGAGTGTCCTTTTCTGTGATGTGCTCTCTTGTCAAGCACTTGGAACTGATGACTCACTGAAATGACTGTTTATCCTTTCAGCTCTCCCCCTCAACTGATGATAAGTAAAGTCTTCTCAGCCAGGGTAGGAAGCTTCAGTGGAAGCAACAATAAGTAAGAATGTCTCTCTTCTTCCCCTCCATACCCTCCCACCCTCGTTCTCCAATACAGTTGTCTTTCATTTTTTTTCCTTTTGTAGGCCTTCTGTCACTGCTTTAAAATTTGACTTAGCTGAAGTGGAAAGGTCTAGCCGAAAATTGGAAATGAAGGCTGAAATGAGGGCTTGTGGTTAAGTGTGAACTTGATAAGTCTCAGCCAGGACGTAGAAGAAGAAAGATCAGTTGATCACTTGAGTTTCTGCTTCTTAATTTGTCAAAGGCATGCCATAAACTTCAGAGGTTAGGTACTTTGGACATTCAAAACATCTATCCTTTCCAGCTGTCATAAGAGTGCAGCAATATGTTGTAAGAAGCACTATGTTTCCTTCAGCAATAGCAAAAGTTACTGTTTCTCATCTTTCTCTTTTCCTTTATCTCAAAAATGGGCAAGTTTGAAAAAACTGAATCCCATGTGTGATACACAGAAGCTTACAACAACTCAAAGAGGGAGTTTATATAGGGAAAAGAAGGGACTCTTTTCCTTTTAGTTTCAGAAAACCTACTGATCCTTTGAATGTAATTCTAAAGTTAATCTTCAGTTTTCACTTCATCATAAAATGAGTCTAATCTTCAAGCTAATACTAATGATTATTGATCAAGTTAGAAACACTGCCTTTTTCTCTTTTCTTAGCTTACAAGATAGCTTTGAATATATCAACCAAGATTCCAGCTTGGGAAAGCTGAGCTCTAATCAGAATGGTTTGGGAACCTGTCGCAGTGGAAGTAATTTAGGTAAATATTTGCAGGTTCTATGTCTTTCTGACAGTGTGACACCATCTGTTCCTTTAGTTTGTTTTTTTTTTTTTTTTCCTGTGCATCACCTTTTCCTTTTTTTTTGCATTGCATTTTCTCTAGATTGCTTTTGTTTCCTAGGTGTGTTACAGCTGTGTAGCAGCAAACTGCTGCAGGGTGTGTCTGAAGGAGGTCCCCTCCGGCTCATCCGCAGTGCTTCTTTCTTTGCAGGTTTGTGTGGAATGCCAACCGCAGTGTGACCCATCCATATGCACACAAATCCAGCTCCTCTGAATTATTACAAGAGAAACATAATTACTCTCTAGAAATAGAAAGGGCTGAGAGAGTGACAACAGACAAATGTGGCTTTATACTTAAAATCTTTCTTCCAAACAACTGGCTGAATTAATTGGTTTTTGTTGATTTTCTGTTTCTAATTCCAGTGCTTAATTTTAAAGACATTTTTATGCAGTGTGTTTAATAATAAATGAGCCCTTATATTTCTTAGGGAAGTTATGTTTCTTGCCTTGCTGATTTCTTGCTAGTGTGGAGGTGTACTGCTGATAATACAGCTTTTTCTTTTATATCGTACTAATTTTCTAAAAATAAAAAACCTGTCAAAACTACTTCTTGAGCTAAGTCTGAGGGGCTTTAATTTTTTTCAACAATATCAATTCCTTTAATTTTTAAAAACTCAGCACTGCTTTACATAGTCTCCTTTTACAGCCATACTGATGGCCCATGCAGGTGGGTAGATATTAGGCTTAATTATTTCATTAATTAAAAACTTGAATACCAATGCAGTTTCTTCACAGCCTTTGCAAATTTTGCATGCTCTACAATTTCAGTGACTGCACTACTAACACTTCAGTGTTGTACATCATAAGCTGAATGTTTCTTACCATGAAGCTGTGTAGATAATAAATCTCTGCTTGGGGAGTAAATCAGAAGCTTGAAGGACATGTTTGACTTCTGTTGTAACATTTGACTTGTATAAATTAAAAATCTTGCAAACAAAAGTTGAGTGACAGATGGTAGTACCACCAGTTCTTGCAATCAAAAATCAGATGCACTTTGTAATGTAGACTGTATTCACATTCTTAAGCTTCTTAGAGACACCTTAGATTGGGCCAAGTAACTAACTTCCTCTAGTAACGTGACATTCAGTATAGACCTAGTGTTTGCTACTACCTCTGCTCATGCAACACTGCTTATTTGGAGTAATGGTACAGGATGTAACTTTGGTGTTTTATGACCTTTAATCTCAAGCATTTCTTTAAAATGCTGACAAATAGTATAGTGAGTTAAGTAATATTTTCTGTTGATCTGTTCTGTTTGTTTTAGCACACAGTACACCTGTTGATATGCCCAGCAGAGGACAAAATGAGGACAGAGACAGTGGCATTGCTCGGTCAGGTATCTGCTGTTTCTCTTGTTTGCCTACTTTTGTAATTGTTACAGTTCTTTGGCTCAGCAGATCACGTGGAATTTAGGCACCTTTATGACCAAAATCCAAATTTCTTTGACATCTGCTAAGCAGTTTTCTTTCTGCTATTGCCGAAGACTTTATGCAAGAATATTTATAGTGATGCTCTTTGCTTACAGCTATTGTTTTGGTTTTTTACCAATCTATAAGATGGAGGAAGAACTGGTTGGTTCTCTAACTATAGCAAGGGAAGAGAAGAGGTGTTTGCACTGAGTAGAGAAAAGGTCAAGAGACTGAGAGGTATATCTAGTGTAATGAGAGAGCAAACACATCTTATGGCAGAATGCTTTTGATAAGAATAAGATTACTTTTAGTATGTTGTAAGAGGAAAGATCCCTATCTTTATAAGAAAATAGTACTCTATGGCAAGAAGAATTTTTTAAAATAATTGTGCCTCCAGTTGTAAGCAAGTTACATGAAAACTGCTCTAATTCTTTTACAAAGAGCAGCAAGCAAGAACAATGTTTATGTGAACTTGTTCCCTGTCAGTGTGAAGAAAAGCATTTGACTGGCACTCAGTATGTATTTTCTTCCTTTTTTGATAGCATCTCTCAGCAGTCTTCTGGTCACTCCTTTTCCATCTCCAAGCTCTTCATCATCATCTTCTAGCAGCTATCAACGTCGCTGGCTCCGAAGTCAGACAACTAGTTTAGAGAACGGAATAATTCCAAGGTGGTGAGTGAAACACCTTTCTGGTTACAACAGCTGTTTGGCAATAATTTAAGCAGAGTTTAAGCCTCTTTTATTTAAAAGCATGAATTCTGTCATAAATACTGTCAGTTCATTCTGATTTCTGTGCGCGTTAGGTAAGATTGCCAGTATGAGGGAAGATCGAGTTTTGGCTGAGTGTGAGCTACAAGGCCTGATTTGACATACTTACTGAATGTAGAGTCTGTCTAAAGACCCCATCCTGAAAAGCAAATTAAACTTTCCTCTATTTCTGAAGGAGCAGAGCAGCCTGTTGAGATGAAAGACGGTAACAGCACCACTGCCATAATAACAGTATACCACGATGGAGTCTTGACTAGTGAGCAATTACTGAAATTGTAGAGTAATAGCCCATGACAACTCTCTTGGCTAGCACTGGGTGTTCCTGATGTGACTTCTGCCAAAACAGGAAGAAAAAAAGAGCTGTGATCAAAAAGCTTGGCTTCTGTTTTGGAATTTTATTAGCTTTTGTAGCTCAATAGCATAACAAAGCATGGAATGCAGCAGACCTTTTGTAGCTAATAAGCAAATTTTTCTGTTGTCAGCTGCAAAATAGTGAATGGGTCTTGATTGTCTGCTCATATGTACTCATCCACCTGCACCAAGAAACCATATGGAATTAGTGGAGGACTACAAGAAACTTGTACTGTGTGGCCTGTGTTACTCTTCACTGTCTTCGGTTAGGAGAACCTTAGAAACTGCCAGTTGAAATATGTGGTCTACTTTAAAAAAAATAAAATAAAATACCGCACTATTTTTGATAAGCCCAATTTCAAATGTTATAATTCTGGCTCAACATCTTTCCCTAGTGTCAACAATTGAACATTTTCCCTGGGTATTTTTGCAGAATCATTAACATGAATCATGCAGTTGCACTTATGTAGTGGTCATGATTTCTAAATCATTCTGACAGTTGAAAATGAGTTAGTAAACTTTTTGCTTTCAGTAAATGGAAATAGTCTAGTTTCGTAAAGAAATAAGACAGTGTGTGAAAATGCTAAAACACTGAGAAGGAAATAATGTAATTTCAGGCAAATTAAAGTAGCAGCTGCATTTTGACAGTTAAAAGTTCTTTGAAGTGTTATGAACGTAACAAATTGTTTTTGTTTTGTTTTACAAAACAAATACGTTTTGTTTTGGAAAGTAGCTGTACTGGGCTTCTAATTCACTGCGGGGAATAGCTTGTCTCTTTTCCTCATGGGAGAATCCATGCTGAGGAAAGATCTTGGAAACAGGGCATTATTAGTTCTGCTGTTTAGAACTCCTTTTGGTTTGGGGTTCTTTCTGAGCCGAATGGCCCCTTCAGATGCTTGTTTTCTGATGCTTGCTGGAGAAGCAGTAGGTTTCTGGTTGAATTACTTCAATGACAGCAGAGCTTGCACTCTGTTTGTACAGCCAAGACTCCACCGTTTTCATGACTAATGTTTTAGGCCAGTAGCTCAGAGAAAATGAGATGTATAGCTGGAACTTCATGTAGTCAGTTGGCAGCCAAGCTAGATTAGCAGCTTTGTTGAAAAGGCTTTTCTTGCAGACCGCTGTTTTTCAAATTCTGTTCCTGAGAAGCAGTACAAAAACTTGTCATGTTTCTTAGATGCTGACTGACCCATCCTTTCCAAACTTCCTTGGGAATTTGTCTCTGCATGCAAGTTCCTGAAGTTCAAATGAGGTTGTGTTTTTGTCTTGAACTCTGTTTTCCCACAAACTGTTTTTGCTGGGGTTTTATTGTTTATTTTTTCCTGTATTTCTGGACTTGTACCTCTATGATGAGAAACTTGTGTGCATAGTTTTGTTAAACCAATTAAACTGTAAAGCGCTTATTTTTAGACTAAACTTAGAATGAAAGTTAAGGATTTGGACTTTCCTCTTGGTAATTGCTTCATAGGGGCTTACAAATGCCACAGGTTTCATTTCAAGATAATTCTGATACAAGAAGCTTTCAGGAATTTAATTACCACTGACTGATATTGCAGACTTAATTCATGAGAAAAGTCCAGAAGCAAGCTGTTCCTCTGAGCTGCTGCTCTGGATGTGTCCCTTTTGTGTTCCTACAGCTTTTTCTTGTCTGTGCTTACCACTCGCTCCTTATAGTTCCTCAATGTGGACTGAAAGCCATTTTTCCTTTTGAAAGGAATACTTTAATTGAAAAATGTCTTGAAGTAGTGTATACACTATTCAGTTAATTCAGAAACTTTAAGCAATAAAAATAATCTTTGCAAATTCAGTAATATCAATGTCTGTCACTGCAGTGCAAGTATTTATGGAAGAATAGAGAGGGGCTGGGAGTTGCCACCCTTCTGTACAATGACAGAAAACCTTGTGCTGGCAGATATCTGTAGCATCTAATTCAGTTGCCCACTCAAAGGACTAAAATGGAATTTAGATCAGGTTGGTCTGGAGCACATATAGTTCAGTTTTGAAAATCTCCAAGGAAGGGTCTCAAGAACCTCTCTGGGCAACCAATTTATGCTTTATTTTTTCTGTGAAGTTCTTTCACATAAAACCAGAAACTCCCCTGCTGCATCTTGTTTACAGCTAAAGGTTGAGTGAACCTGTTAACCTTGAAGACTCCACTTCCATTTTCTGGATAACTACCCACTGGTTATTAAAAGAACAATCAGGTGTCCCTTCAGGCTGAACACACCTAGCACTTTCAGACTTTCCTTTTGTCATGTGATCTGGGTTCCTTACCTTTTTGGTAGTTTGCTGGCCTTGCTCCAGAACTGGATACACTTCTTCTGAAGTGGCCTGATAAGCTCCTAGTAGAGGGGAATGATCACTTATCTAATGAGGCGTTGACTAGGAAGACTTCTGCCTAGTCACCTCAGCAGGTACTTAGTCTTCACCAGTGCCTGTGCACACTACTGACTCATGTTCATCTTGGTCATGTTGTTGGATGGCCAAGGCCTTTTCTGTAGGATGACACCTGAACAGTCAGCACCGAAGCCATACAGTTGCATGGTCATTATTGTTGGATTTCAGGAGGTGTCTGTTGGCCTGTTACTAATTAAGGTCCTTCTGAGTTTTCAGAAGGATACCCTACATGGTCCAGGCAGTGTTGCTGCAGGTGTGTTCTGATCCACAGGCCAAGTTGATGAAGATACGAAGCAGTCTTGATCAGCATCAATTGATGTTTAATACTGAAAGCTGGCAACACTAATAGAAGATATGTGGCAGAACTCTCCAGTGAATAAACAGAGCTTGGGAAAATAGTAATGATTACAAAATAGCCACTATTTTATTTTATTTTTTTAGCAGAAAACAAAGCACTTTAAATGGAAATGTATCCAACTGGTATATTTGTAGACATTGTTTTTAGTGATTAATAAGTGGTGACACTTTGTCTTTAGTTCATTTTATTTTGTAAATTTCCTTTAACCTTTTCTTGTTAATGACTATCTGTTGGTTTTTCTGTTCCCTGTCCTTAATCTCTCTTAAAGATAAATCCATAAGGAGGGTATCTGTAGTATTCTGTTTCAGAGGAAAGTGTTCACCCCAGTAATTGCTAGCCTCTTTGAGGGTTGCCTTACTTTTGATCTGTTGGAGCAAACGTAAGTTTTATCTATCAATATGCTGGGTATCCTCTGTTTATGGCACGTGACAGAAAAGTATTATGTAGGCAGTAGAAGGAAAATTATTCTTAGGTTTCCTTTTTCTATATAAAGAGATGAATAGAAGACTAGTCGCTGTTCTGTGCATAGCTAACTGTCCTAACAATCTGTCTTGTAGGTCCACTGAAGAAATGTTTAGTATGGCTGATGAAAGCTGTAGCTCCAATCCTGCAATGGTCCGGAGGAAAAAAATTGCAATCAGCATAATCTTCTCTCTGCCTGAAAAAGAAGAAGCACAGAGAAACTTCCAGGATTTCTTTTTTTCTCACTTTCCTCTCTTTGAATCCCACATGAACAAGCTGAAGTATGCAATAGAAAAGGTACAGAACACCGGTTTGGTTTGATGTGGAAATATGTGTCAAACAGACTGAAGTATTGTAGAATCATAGATGAAGAGTGGGAGAAGGTGTGTGATTTGAAGCTTCCCTCCCTCCTTACCACACAAAGTCTTGAGCCTAAGCCCCATGTTGGAACTCAGCATGTGCTGAAAAGAAGCTGTAGTTTTTTTCTAGTCAGAAGGGAAATAGAGATTTATGCTGTGTGGCTTTTCTTTTTCTTGTCCTCCGATTTCACTGTGAGTTTGTCCTGACTCCCTAGAGACTGTGGAAAGGATGGTATTCTCTTTTTTGTGCTGCCACTAAAGGAGTGATAACAAAAGTTTGTTGTCTTCCCCTTACTCTCTCAAATGTTATCCTGTCTCTCCATGTTTAGTTTTAGGAGTTGGTCCCTCATCATGATGTGGAGGGAGGTTGGCAGCTACTGCTGTCCTGAGCAGTTGCATAACACTTGGGCTAGATCTTAATTATTTTGACATGTTAATGAAGCTTAAAAAGATGAAGAATGCGAGTCCTTTAAGAAGTTGTTTTGTCTTTAACTCTTAATTAAGGCCATGATCTCATGTAGAAAAATAGCAGAATCCAGCCAAAGAGTGCAGGTTTATATCAGCCGAGTCATGGATGCCCTGGGAGAATTCAGGTGAGTTGATGGAATTCTGAATTACAAGGAGAGTTGTTCTAATGAACCTCTAAAGATATTTGTCAATTTCAATTATAAGCAACTGAATGCAGGGTTTTGTAATTTAGCTAGTTTTAAAGTTAGTGTGAATGAGTTTTCTGTGCTGGGTATTGGGTACATGTTTTCTGAGAGCTTAAGTAAAAGTAGCTCAGCCATTTTCAGACTGAAAATAAAACAAGTGCTTTGTTTTGCTCCTTTGTGCTTTGGAATGTCAGTCTTTAAAACCTCATCAAGAGTTGGATTCTGCTGATGTTTGTGCAGGCACATGGATTGTTATATTCAGGCAGTTGAGTTGTCTACTGTTAAGTGTAGATGCTGGACAGTGAAACTGACAGGAAAGTTATTGTCAAAGGCCCTCTTTTTTGGTACCTAAAAGAGGGAAGGTTGACAGCAGTTCAAGAAAAGGGTTACCTCCCCCCACCAAATAATTGGCACTTCTCTGAATAAAACTGCATAGAGGAATGCAAGAAAGGGAAGGATATGCAATTGAAGGCATTATGTTGCTGGTACACTGAATTAAATAGGCTATTTTTGTGGGACACTAGTTGGAAAACTTTTCTAGACACGCCAGTTTGCTTAGTCTCCTAGCTCCTACTTAAGTAAATTCATATATAAAAATCAATAGACAATAGAGAATAGGTTGCCTGTATTTGCAAATTTGAAATGTATGTATTAACATGCCAATTTTTGGGAATCTTCTTTGAGCAGAATTACCATCTGGAACCTATATTCTGTTCCAAGGATTGCAGAGCCTGTGTGGCTTAATATGATGTCCAACACCTTGGAAAAGAACCAGCTATGCCAACGTTTTCTTAAAGAATTTACCTTTCTGATAGAACAGATCAACAAAAACCAGTAAGCTTTTATTTTCCCCTCTACCCAACTTATTCCCCCCAAAAAAAAGTTTCTTAAAGGTTTGTGTGCTTCCCAGAGCATGTGGGCATGTTCTGACACTTGTGCAATATTCTTTTTCCTAGGTTCTTTGCTGCTTTGTTAACTGCGGTGCTGACGTATCATCTGGCTTGGGTGCCAACAGTAATGCCAGTTGACCATCCTCCCATAAAGGCCTTCTCTGAGAAGCGCACATCACAGTTTGTGAACATGCTGGCAAAATCCCATCCATATAACCCTCTCTGGGCACAGCTTGGTCAGTAGGAAATTGAAAGCTTTCACTGCATTCACTTCTTACCTAAGCTACTTGGAAGTATGCATTCCTTTGTACATAGTTAGAATTGGATGTGGTTTCTCTTGGTAGATCTGGACTAGGACAGCTGAGATAGTGATAACTCTTCTGCCACTGGCTTGAGGTACTTGACTGGTGGCGGAAGTCTGGGTGACATTCGATTTGTCTTGGTATAAGCTGAGCAGAGTTGCCAACAGACGTCTTGAATTAAGCTAAAGAGTATTTGGAGGCCTGTTAGTGTAGCCTAGGTGCTCAGTTCTTCACTGGTTCCTTGTCCTCCAATTACACTGCCTGGTTAAGTGGTTTTCTATAGAAATCTTAAGAGGGTGCAAACACTGTGAATGATCTGAGCAGTTTGGGAAGAATGAGGGGAAACATCCTGGATGGAGAGAATGTAGTTGAGACTGCCCAGACTGCCTTCATTTACCTCTTCATGGAGTTACCGTGGACACAAAGCAGAATAAAAGTATGGCAAGTAGCAGAGCCTCCATTCATTCAGAGTTATGTGAGTGGGCTTGGGACAAGATTTTCGCTTTATTCCAAGCTCCTCAGGTTGTTCTCTAACAAAAATCATGTAGCTTTTGTTATCTTGGTACAGGGAATTAAATAATGCTATCAAATGAGTGGGTGAGAGTTCAGAACAATGCTGCCAGTGGTAGAATCCTTCAAAATCTTTGTCTTGGCAGCAGGTGTGAGTTTGGTACCAAACCAGCCTTAACTTTCAGTGATATAATATATTGACATACATGCACACTAAAACAGTAATGTGACTTCTACACTGTGATGCTGGTCATGTTTCTTGCTTATTGTCTAGCTTAGCTCTCCACAGTCTTTAAGAAATCAAGAATTCTTATCTTGGCTGTGTAGTTGTAATAGAAGTTTCCTGTTTTAGCATGTCTTTAAAGACTTATGCATGGGAGAAATGGGTTAGACATCCAGGGAGAGAAAAACAGAAACTTGCTTAGGGTGTTAAGGATAGAGCCAGGCCAGGGTTTTTTTAAAAAAAAAAAAAAAAAAAAAAGCTGGAGTGGAAGGTGTAAGATAAGCAGTAGGTGTTGTGGTACCTCCCAGGAGCTGCCACTGGTTACTGGTCAAGAAATCATATCCTCTTTTTGCCTTCCCAGGCTGTGCATTGTTATCAGCACTGGCCCAGCTGATTTCTGAGTGGCTGAACTCAAAATGCTTACTGGTTTTGTTTGGTAGTTTCAAAGCCCAAAACCTTGTATCAGGTGGTTGCAGCAACTGATGTGCAAAGTAAGATGTTGCCCTCTGCTGGTCCCCTTCTTCAGAAAGAATAAATAAAGTGTCTGGGTGCTTTAAAATAGAAGTGACTTCCTATGAAGTGTTGTGCTGTACGTGGCTTTCCCCCTCCAGAATGATGTCCTCACTAGATACTACATATCAGTTACAATTACATAGATGCATTTGTAGGTAATGCTGTAAGGAAGACATACTCTTTTAAACATGAGCTTCAATCTAACATGCTTAGCAATAGCATGTTTTGAGGACCACAGTTGTGACATTCTTACTGTTGCATCAGTAATGTTGTATTTAACCATGCAAATGAATGCTAAGCCTGAATCTGATTTCTTTAGCAACTGTGCTCAACTTGAAAGAAAAGCTATCTTCCCATTTCCTTTCCAAACTGCTAGTCCTTGTGGCCCATCAGGCACTGAGGTTAATGGAATTCTACCTGAGCAATCTTGAGCTTACTTGGTTACTGAGGAACGAGTGTGCTGGCCTGTTAAGCCATCAGACAGGTTGCAAGGGTGCCCCTAACTGGGGGAAGAGAGCATAATGATGCCACCACACAGCAGCCCTCAGTAAGGACATAAAACCTAGAAAAATGTGTTAGATTAGCAGACATCTTATAATGCCTCAAACCAGAGAAATCCACTTTCAATGCGAGTGCTTATATTGGCTAAAGGAAATTGAGCTTGTGGTGGCTGCTTCCCATCTGCTGGTGATGTCAGCCAGGGTTTGGTTGGGCAAAGACATTTGGAGGGTATACTCTAATGGGTATTGAGTGAAGACAGCTGGGTTAACTTGGTAATAGCCAGTTTTTGAGTTAACCCATCCTTGTCTCTAATAGTGTGTGTGAACTTTTCTGTACCAGCCACCTGTCTGCTTATTTCTCCCGGAATGTTGGGTGGAAACCCTCCAGCTGATAGTGTGATATGCTGCTGGAAAATAGATGGCTCTTCTCAACAAAGTAGCGGTTCTTCAGGATAAATGAGATGGCAAATAAGTAGTTCTAGGGAGACTTAGATTAGGCCCTAGTACCTACTTCTCATATTGCGATTGTGTTTTAATAATGAATGTTTTCTAGTCCTCCCCTACTCTCTCCTCCTCCCTACAAAAGTAAAAAGTTAGTGGTGTTGACTCCCAGTGCACAGAAGTGCACATGCCTTGCACAGTAAAGTAGTTCTATTTTCAGAAACACACTTATTATGCTGATACTGCACCTTTTTTGCTGTTTTGAATATCTGAATCTTAAAAAATGCAATTTAGACTTGATCTGTATGAGAATTGGTGTTTAACAGAAAGAAGAAAAAGTGAATGCAATTTAAGAGAATATTTTGGGGGGGGGGAAACTAGTACAAAATTAGAAAACAGTATCATGGGCTTCAGAGCTTTGGATATATACTCTTCAGCAACTGTTGTGTCAAATTCCAAGTGATAATATCTTGTAAATGTTATTAAAAACCTGTAATCGATTTGAACTACAAGAAACTGAGTAGTAACAGTCAAACCTTCACAAGGACACCAAAACCTTTTTGGATGTGGGTCAGATATAAGAAATGTCAGGAGACTTCTTCTGTTCTTCTGGTATTTTAAACTTCTATGAATTAACCATGAAAAATGAACTGTCTGCCTGCAGTGAATGCTGTTTTAAAATGTGTTGAATATAAGTGGTATAGCTTATTACAGCCATGTATAAGCATGTGAAATTCTTGTTTTCCTGTCTAGGTGATCTCTATGGTGCCATAGGTTCTCCGGTTAGGTTGACTCGAACTGTTATTGTTGGAAAACGTAAAGAGTTGGTGCAGCGGTTGCTCTATGTCCTAACTTACTTCATTAGATGCTCTGAGCTACAAGAAAATCAGCTGACTTGGAGTGAAGTGCTTGGAGAAGGAGAACAAGTGCTAAATGGAAGCAAGATCACAACTGCACTAGAAAAGGGAGAGGTAGAGGAGTCTGATTATGTGGTGGTCACTGTCAAAAATGAACCTGCTCTTGTGCCTCCAATCCTACCTCCTAAGAGTGGTGGAAGTAAGAACAACAGTATTGCAGGGTGGGTACATAATCCAGAAGGCACTTGCACTACGACAGATTCTTCAAAAGAAAAGAAAGAAGCAATAGGAAAAGTCAGTCAGAACTCTGACACAGCTGTTGACTGTCTAACTAGCACTTTGCATAACGGAGCAGCTGATGGTAGGAAAAGAACTGTCACTGACACAGGGACTGGGTCCTACCACTTTGAAGAGCAATCAAAGTTGGAGAATTTAATGGATGTAAGGAAGAACAAGAACCAGAATGAAAGGAAAGTGGAAAAGCAATTGTCTAGTAGGTCATCTGCTTTACCTTGTCCTGAAAGGTCTGGCCACAGGAGTTCCCAGTTGGAAAAGGTCACCTTTCAGATTGGAAGTTCTGCGTCACCAGAGTCAGACTTAGAAACTCAAAGGAGAGAAATGGAAGAGAATCTGAGGGCATTCAGAAAAAATCCAGAGGTGGTAATACATTGTGCCTCAAGTTCAGCAGATCTGACTGTGGATGTTTCCCAGAATCAAAAAGAAAGTTGCGAAGCTGCCTTTTTGCCCTTCAGTAAACACAGTATTTGTTATGCACAGATTCCACCTTGTGAGGGGAAGGAGAGTATGCTTAATAACCAACATATGGAAACTAAAGGAACTGAAATGAACTTAGGGAACACAGTATCTGGTGAACTACTTTTGTCCACTGATAACGTAGAAACTGTAACATTGCCAAGCTTGAAAGAAACTAGAACTTTATGCTCTGACAATCCGGAGAGCTATTCACCGGACTGTGTGGAAGGTGGTTCTGCTGTTAGAAAGGAGTCCCCTAAAGTAGGTGCTAAAGATGTCCCCTATGGGGATGCTGGAAGGAAAACCCCCTTCAGAGTTGAAGGGGACATTCCAAGGAATGAGAGTTCAGACAGTGCTCTTGGAGCCAGTGATGAAGAAGGTGATTGTTGTATTCCTGACGAAGTTCATCATGATAATGTCAGCAAGAGACTTGAAGAGTTTGCGGAAGTGGAGCTTCCTTTACCAAGGTAAAGGAGTTTAATTTAGAACTAAACAGAGTCAAAACTTGTGCAGTATTAGAGGTGTTCAGAATTTCAAGTCTGAAATCCACTGGGATCTTGATTGACTTCCTTGCAAACAAATCCATACCAGCCACTGGTAGTGTGTTTAGGGTTCTTGTTAACAGACTGGGGAAAAAAAATGCTGAAAAGGTACTGAAGTTTGGTGACAAAGGTGTTCTTCAAATGTTTAACAAAAAAATCATACTTTTGTTTGTATCGATTGCCTGAAACAGTGTAAACAATTCTGTCTGAGGACTAGCAATATTTCATCTTTGCTTAAACTGCCAAATACTAAACAGATTTGAAATAAATAAGGGCATCCTATTTGAAAACTTCTGAGCTTTGCAGGTGCATGCGGAGCTTGCTGATGCACATGTTAAGTAGATAGGAAGATTTTGCTGCTTGGGCTGAGTGAGAACTCACATTTAGCAAACCTGTTAACCACAGAACAAGGCCGGGGGGCATAGGGACCCCAAGCTCTGATAAAAGCAGACTTGCTGTTTCTGAAATTTGAAGGAATCAACACAATGTTAAATTTAAAAAAATACTAATTATTTTTAATAGAGGTAGGGGTAGTAAATGAAACTTTGTATTGATATCATCATCTGAATGGAGTCTGTCAAGCAAGAATCATACCTGCTTTGTATTTCAGGTCAAACACAATCAGCAGTCAGTGTGTGAAAAACTTTGGAAGATCGCTTCTGGGTGGCTACTGTCACACATACGTGCCTGATCTAGTGCTGCATGGAGTAAATAATGATGAAAAACTCAAGCAGTGTCTACTAGCAGACCTCCTTCATGCGATGCATGTGAGTTAAAATACTGTTCCAAGTCATAGTGTGAGTTGTTGCTATTACTGAGAAGCTAAAGCTATAGAAACATGGTGGTTTGTAGTTTAAATAAGACCTCTTTGTACTCGCCAGTCCTTAACAGCCACACCTGGTATGTCTTCTTCCTTGAAAGAAAACCCCTTAAATGACTGAGAAGCCTGTTCATGCAAAAATCACTTTTTTCCCCTTTATACTCTCTTCAGTCTTTTCTTGAAAGGTGAACACAGGGAAAAATGTTTGCAAGTTGAAATTACAAACAAGGAAAAAACTGACTGCTTCTTTTCAGTCACAATAGCAGACAGTTACCTTTATTTCATAAAAAATGGTACACAAGTTGTTGGAAACATCTTAGTTTACCACTTAGTGGCATGTGTTGCAAGGGAGATGAAGTCCTGTGGAAGCCTGTGTTACACTAGGCTGTAGCAGAAATGACCGACTGCGTAAAGCAGTTAGCTGTAGGTAAGATCTTTGTGATATTCTTACTCTACTCCAACTACACCAAGTAACTTAAAACGAATCTTTCACTAAAGGAATGTTAAGCGTTTAGTATTCAATATTAGATGTTTATCTAGTGAATGTCAATTGCTTCTTTCTATAGCAATCAAGAATCATCCTGTAGGAATGAGTTAAACACCGTCCAGAATGGTGATGTGTGTGCAGTTGTTTAAACACCAAATTGCTCTAATATGATATTGTCTCTTCATAAATACCTTGCTGTCATTGTGCATAGTGAAATCCCTTACAGTGAGTATAACCACTCACTGAATCAGCATAATTAATACTCTATTTGTTTTGGAAGAAACTTAACCTTTGCAGGAAGGCTGGATTACTGTTAGTGAAAAAATGTCATAGTGATTCTGAAGCACTACTTAAAAAATAAAATAAAAATAAATGCCTTAATCAAACTGGTAGTTCAGACTTCGACCTAATGTTACTGGATGTCAGCTCTGTCTCTGAAACTGGTATTCTGTCTCATTTTTTTGAGATGCCTTTGGTTTTCTACTGGACAAGCATTCATTTGGACCACTTTCTCAGAGTGAATAAAAGTGGAGCCTCGATCTAAGCTGTGAAAATGCATATGCAAGTTTTCCATAATGTTTGTCTTGCATCTCTTGCAGCATCCAGTGCTAGATGAACCCATAGCAGAAGCTGTCTGCATTATTGCAGACACAGATAAATGGAACGTACAAGTGGCTACCAGCCAGAGAAAAATGATGGACAATGTGAAGCTAGGCAAGGATGTCTTGGTCTCGAGTCAAGTATCCAGTTTACTGCAGTCCATTTTACAGCTTTATAAACTCAATCTTCCAGCTGACTTTGTAAGTAGCTTCAGTTTTCAGTAAAGAAATAATGGAAATTGTTTAAATCAAAAATGCAGAGTTTTGCACACTGTATTTTATTGGATTGTTTCAGGTATTTGTTTATTGGTATAGCAAAGTTGGTACAATGTATTTAAAAGAATGTGTGCTACAGTTCAGTTACAGGTACTGTTTTTAACTTACTTTACTTGTAATAGACCAAGATTAAAGTCAGCTGCTCCAAAATAAGACAGAACAAAAGTTGCTTAGGCAACTTTAGCATGACTGTATTTATGATTAGAGTTGTGTAGATTATTTTGTTTGTATAATTTCCTCATTCTCTACTGTTTGAAGCTTCTGCTGTTTCTACCATACCATTTCTTATTCTTGAGTTTTTGTGTTTTTGTGTTTTTTTTTTTTTTTACCAACCCCACCTAGTGGATGCCTCTTCTCTATCCTCAGTTACATGTGTATTGCATGTTTACTTGACCTTTGTGTTTTATGCATAGTGTAGCCCACCCTGTCAGCCAGTGCTGTCTCAGACCACCTGGCAGACATGCCTACAGCATTCCTGGGAGGAGATGGAAACACAAAACACTTGGGGTCAGATGGGTTGCAGCAGGGGATGTTACTTTCTCATAGTGTGTGCTTCCCCTCCCATAATATCCTTTCCTGTCCATGTTAGTAGTAGAGTTCATCAGAACAGATCAGTAATGCTTTCTGATAGCTGTTTTGGCTGATTACAGCAAAGTCACCCATGAGTCTGGCAGCAGTAATTATAACAATTTTTCCACACAGTTGTAGCTGGGGGGAAATGGTGCATCTTTTTCCTGTAGTTTGAGTAAACAGAACTGGCTTGGTCTTCAGCAGATAGCCTTGAGAAACTTTATTTATTGGAAGCTTGTGTAACGACTGCTAGCAGACAGAATAGGAAGGTGGAACTGAATATTAACAACTGAAAATAGTATTAATTGATGCTGCTTTGGATAAAAATTAGTGGTATTAATTTAAGTACTTGAAGTCAAGTACTATGGCAAAGTACATCAGTGTCCTTTCTGGATACTTTTGTATGTTGGAAAACATGTGACTTAGGTTAGAACTATGTCATCATGCTTGCACAGGAACACCTTAAATTTTGGCATTTTTGAACTCATAAGTTGCTTCTGCAACTGAAGTACTTCTTCCAGTGCTGCCCTGGACCTTGTATATGCAACTTCTGAATGCTTTGTGTGGTGTAGTGGCTTTTGGAGGTGGACTAATTTTATTTCCTTCCTTAAAAAAAAAAAAGAGCAGTAAAATGGTAGTCCTAGTAGCTTGTAGTTCTGTTGTTCTATAATCTGCATTGAAGATGCTTTGAGCTGTCAGAGTTTGTAGGTCTTTGCTAACAGGAACAGAATAATGGATGAATGGAAGTGGGGTGTTCCATTCAACTTTGGGGGAAGAAGTCCATGTTTTTATAATGAACATTCTATTTGACTTAAATTTTGACAAAAGCATATATAATAACATAAATCAGAAATGCATAAGGCAGTATGTTTGAAGATTAAGTATATGTTTCTTGACCTCCAGTTACTGTTTAGAAGAGTATTTTATGGCACAACAAAAAACAAAACCCAACTTGAGACTGGACAAAAGACAAGACTTTATGACACTTGACTGGCAACCTTCCTGCAGAGTTGTGCAGTATGCCAGGGTGAAAGGGAAGTGGAGACTGCAAATGTTGCTTGTCAGCAGTATGACAAAGATTTTACCTGCACCTTCTAGCTCATTTTAAGCTACTTTAAATGATTTTAACTGAAGTCAGTGAGAAGCTGAAGAGGAAGCTAGCATCAAAAATATTACTGTTCTTCTGTACCTCACTGGACATCTTGAACAAAATGGATTTACAAAATGGATGAGCTTGAGGAGGAAAGGCTCTTGATTCTTTGCTGGCTTTCAGGAGTAGTGGATAATCTTTTCTAAAGAATCTCTTAGAACAATGTGAAATTCTTCTTTCCTCTTAACAATAAAAAAAAAAAATCTATAGTCCTTCAGCTTATGAGTAGTGAAATTGAAATATGTTGAATTGCCACTTTGGGAATCAGCTGCATGCCTACCTGAACTACTGGGGAAGTGCTAACAGGCTTTCTGTATTAGTTACCTGTAGTAGAGAAGGTAAGAATGTCTTCCTTTAGGCTAGAATCAGAAGTGTTATGATTATAATGGCTTTAGTGAAAACTGCTTGAAGCAAACAGATCAAACCACTCTCAAAAAGCAACTTGCTCAAGACCATCAGAAAAATGCATGGTAGGTTACCCATGAGCATGAGTCTTTTTTCTATTTTTTTAATTAGCAGAACTGCTTGCACAAGATTCCATTTCTAATACTTATGGTTTCCATCAAACTTAAAATATACACCAGAGGATGGCCTGGAGGTATTTGCTACTACTGATTCTAATTGTTGTCTCTGCCTGCTGGATGATTAAATATTTGATAATGAGGTTCTGCACACGCTTCTTGTTTTTGTCTTTGATGTGGTCATCTCTGTGGAAAGAAAGAATGTATTGAATCGAGTTACCTTGTGTTCTGGAACAAAATACCTGATAAAACAGCCTGCCTACTCACCTAGTGAAGATGTCCCATGTACTCACCCTGTGTTACTGTTTTTAAAAAAAGTCTCCGAAGTTTTCGTCTGCTCTCTTGCAATTGATGTATGAGAAATTATGTACCATCTGACTGTTTTTAACCAAAAACTCTAGCATGCTACTGCTGAACGAAATTGGAGTAATTATTTTGGTATTTCAACTTGAACTACTACCTTTTGCAAACAACATCAAATGTTTGAGTTTTAAACTAGAATTATGTAGTACTAATTAAAAAAAATAAAGGATTTGTAACCTGATTTATCCAGTAAATTATAGATCAAAAGAGATGTAGTTTTATGATGCAGATAATGGTGTCTTTCATTTATGTTTTAGTTTCTTGAATAGGACTTCTCTGGTGCTGAAGAGAGTGCTGATTTTTAGGAACTGTGACACTTTCAGGAAAAAATACTGACTTGTAACAAAGACATTTGTTAGGTATTCTGGTTAGACTCTTATTAAGGTATCTCGAATGTTTTTGAACCTGGTTAAAACTTTATGTCAGGAGAAACTGTGTCTGAGTTGAAGGGAAATTGGATGGCTTTTTTTTGACTCCTGGAACAAACGTGCTGCACAAGAAAACTGAAATACTCCAATTCTTTGAGATGAGGGAAAGCTAGTGTATTTTAAGTTGCCAGCACAACTGTAACACATTTACTTCTTTACAGATTTTTGGGGGGAGACTTAAAGGTGTTCTGGCTAAGATATGTAAGCATATCATTTTAGCTATTTTTGTAATATATGCATGCAGTTGTTTTAAAGCTATTCTGAGGTTTTTGGTCTGTATTTACAGTGCATAATGCATCTTGAGGATAGACTACAAGAGATGTATCTCAAAAGCAAAATGCTTTCAGAATATCTACGAGGACATACAAGAGTGCATGTAAAAGAACTAGGAATTGTATTGGGGTGAGTATTGCAGATAAGTCTTAATCTATGGCAAAACTTGAGGCAGTTACTTTGCTTTTCAGTTTCTGAATGTAGTTATGTTCCTGTGGGGACTTGCTACTTATTCTATGTTTATTATTGCCCCCTCTCTCATGAACCTAATGAAGTGTCGAAATGGGTTCCAATGAGCCATCAGGAGATACAATCCAGCAGGAGGAAAATCATTTGTTGTTCTGAAATCTTAAGGATGAAAAATATTGAGAATGAAGAAAGTTCTGATTTTGGTTACTTGGAGGTTGTTCAGTTCTAGCCAAGTACTTTATGGATGCATGTGCTGTGAAAGTAGAATGAGAGGAAGGGGCAAGAAATGAATACACTTCCACGAAGATGTTTTTTAAGCACTGTAGCTAAAATTTAATTTATATCTGGCTGCTCAAGATGTCATACTGAGCAATGTAGTTTAAAGTAATGAGACCCTGAAGTAAACCCTTGTGTGTATGTGTAAAAACGTATATAAACATATGTACTGACCTTTGAAGAGTGTTCTGTTGGAAATGGTTGGAACTGAGCATTGCATCTGAGAGGCATTGTGCTACTTTTACTGCCTAATAACTGATACTTCCATCTTTTGGTAATTTTTGGTAAGAAAGTGCTGCTGCATGGTAAACAGAGTTGTATTCAAAACGTGAAATTGCAGTCTTCCATAAGTTGATGTTCAGTATTTTCTTTGGCTGGGCTTATTGAAGCCTGCTGACTGCAAGCTAAGGGTTATGGATTAGCGAATAAATCAAACTTTTTATTTGTACCACAAAAAAACTAGATACCACAAAATGTAATACTATCTTTTTCACTTAAATGGTAGCAGACCTTTTTGCTTTTAAATGTTATCACTTAACTTTACTGGTACAGTATGAACAAAAAATTAAATGATGAACTTGGTTATAGCAAGACATTTTCAGTTTCTTTGAAGTGAATGACGAATAGCCTCTTGTGTTTATCTTCTTTTGTGAAGGTGATTGTGTATTTTAAAGTCTCTCTTTTTTTTTAATTTCTAGGATTGAATCCAATGACTTGCCTTTGTTGGCTGCTATAGCAAGTACTCATTCTCCATATGTTGCTCAAATACTCTTATAAATTAAAATCTCAGGATAGTCATTCCCTTAAAGTAAAAGAAAGAATATGGGAATGTTGAAAGAAGAACAGTTGCCAAATGCTGATAAAGGGGAACACTGAGAAAAGCAGGTGATGACTGTACATTCTACCATCTTCTGATTCTGGTTTCAGCTGGACGTTTGATCGGAGGACTTCAGTTTACATAATGTAAAAGGCATTCAGGTTTTTCTTACAATCTCAGTTCTGACTTAAAGTGACTGCATCCTTGCATTTTTTCTTCAAAGGACAAAAGTTAACACTATGTGGCAGACTGTGAGCTGCCATCCAAAACGCTGCTCAAAACCATGAAGTAACAGTTAAAGAACAAGTGGGTTGGAATGGATTTCCTAATGCTACACTTGTGAGTGTGGTGTGGTGTATTTCTTTGCTGGGGAGGAGGAGTTGTAAACTATGTACATAGCATTCCTATACACAAGTGTATTAGATGGGACATGATTTTTCTTGCAGAGCATAAGCATGGTTTTGTATAGTAGAAATGACCAGCTCAGAACAAGAAACCTGGATTCAGCAACCAGATGCTAAGTGGGAATGGAGGTGAGGATGAAATTAAGCAAGCTATGGTTGCTTGTCTTTTAATGAGGAGGTATTCAGATGAGCTCATGACTAGAAGTAATTCTACCCTGAAAACGGAATGAACTTCTGAGGTGTTTTTTTTTTGTGGGAAAGCCTTATGGAATTTCTGCTACAAGTTTACATTTGTTGCTGATGCAACTTCAGTAACTGAGTTTCTGTATGGCTGTAGTCCTGGGAATTAAACCTGTGTCTTGGTGTCATCAAGCATTACTATCTCAGAAGAATATGAATCTGACAGCCTTCTGTATGATACCAGTGCTATTAGGGCACGTGTGCACATAGACCAAGCAATTGGCACAAACTGAAGACAATCTTATCTGGGGGGGTTAACCCTTACAAACCTTCAGTCAGATATATTACTTTTTTCTGGCTACTAGTTGGTCACTATATTAGGTATAAAAGAGGACCATTGTCTGAAGTAAAAGGAAAAGTAGGGGACAAACCCCAATATTTGGTATTACTATGAATGTTTGCAATTACCCTTTATGATTCTACAGTAATCTTGAACTATCATCCCAGGTGCCTTTCCTTAGTAGACTAACTGCTTTGAAACCAGAAACTACTTCTCCATGAGTTGATACTGGCCTTCTGTGTTTCTAGAAAGCAAAATAAAATTTTGTATTTTACTGTTTTCATGTGGTTGATAACATGAATGTAAAAAACTGAATTTTTGCATAAAGCACTGTTGAGCTGGATGTGAAACTATGGACCAGACTGAGGAAAGAACAAAGGATCAAAACAAACATTCTTAAAGAAAAGGAAAAATGAATCTTGGACCTTTCTGTTGTGAGCCAGCATGAATGAGGTGTATGAAACTGGCAGTTTGCAAGCAAATTGCTAGCACAATTGCTTGTGAATAGTGAATTCTGATGAGAAACTTCTGGTCACCAGTTACGCGTTGTCCTCATTGGTGATTACAGATTTTTAACACTGAAGGGACACACTTTTATTAAAAGTGATTTTATTTCATACTACCTGGATGTTTGGACTTTTCTACAGTAAACTTTCAATGATTTGAAACAATGAAATGTGCATATTGTGAGTTGTTTAAATGTGATTGGGGTCTTGATGAACATTGTGTTGCTTTTTTTTAAGGGGAAATGGGTAGACTGACTGACTGTGAAGAGGGGTTGTTCCCAAGTGGAGGGATAGTTAATATTCTGATACAGTGCTTCTAAAGCTGATCCTTATATGCTGCGTTTCTGATCTGACATTCCAGATAGTTCTTTTATTGCATTTTCATAGGCTTGTCCCTGATATTCTGCCTCAAAAGGCTAAAATCTTTCTGTGGTTCAGGTCTTCTCCTACTGCTAATAATTAGGCAAAATTTTCATATTTTTGGTCTGTGAATTCTATCTGCTGGAAAGTAAATTTACCTCTTCATCTAGCTGTTAGCAGCTATCACTTTCTATTTCACAAGGTTAAGACAAAGTGAGAACCACAGAGCAAGTCACATATTCCTGACCTATCCTTGTAATGGCGAATGTGGGCGTGCATGTGTGTAGAGCTTTGAAACTGCTTCCCTGAGTGTATATAGAACTTCTCATGTACTTCATTTCATGTCACTCGTGAATATTGGGTGAATTTATTAAAAAACAATTAAGTTTCTCATAAAGCATTAGTTCGGTTTTTATCTGAACAGGTTGATAATTCTTGAAAGATGTGCAGAAACACTTTTCCTCTTTTAGTGTTCTAAGAAAGTCGAAGGTCAGCCGACATTCAGTGATTTCAAGGCTAATGCCATAACAAGTAACATTTGATTTGTACTACACCTACTAAAAAAACAACAAGCAAACAAGAAAAACTGCCTTCTGGTAAGACATTAAGCTAAGGACAGCATGTGAGCTGATGGTCAAAGCACCTGGACTTCCTTCAGCCCAGGCGAAAACTTTATAGTTCTTGCTGCTTTCTCTTACCATTTTGCTGCTCTTCAGAAATCATATGAAGAACCCTTGTTCTGATAGTTTGAGTGGGGGAGGAAAGGGGGGGATTGAAATTAAATCCCTTTATTGTTAAAAGACTTTAGTCTGAAGAAAGTTAAATACCTATCTTTCCCCTCCACCAAAGATACTACCTCATTTGATGGGATTCCACCTTCTAGGGCTTTTTTGACTCTAAGTCTTTAAATTGTTTTTGGTAGCATCTTGCTGTTCATATAAATTAGTATGGCATGACAGGGCAGTAGGTATTTACAGATGTTGTGTTGGACCTCTTTAGGGCATGTTCCTGTTTTTATTTTAAGTGAATGAGAAGTAATATGAATGTACAGAGGTGTTTAAAATGTAGCTTAATTTTCAAATATTCCAAAGTTTTTATCAGTATTATGTAGTTTTGTAAACTTAAATGCATACTTTGTTTAAGTGGGAGTGCACAAGTCTTTCCAAAATCCCACGTAACTGCAGTTTACACAGTGCAATTTGAAGAATGTATTTTTTTCTGGCAAGACTAAACCATATGCAGAGGGGAAGAATTAACTATTAAATTGTAGTATTTAATTGAACTCCTTAACCTAAAACAATAACAAGAGTTAAACATTTTTAATTTAAATAGGTACTTTCTGATTTGATACATACAGCTGTCTTCTGTCCAAAACAAACAAATACACACTGATTCTGGAATTCTTTAATTCGCATTTCTAATGACATACTCTAGATGGTCTTCCCCAGTCCCTATTAAAATGCATCTTTTCTCTAGAAGTCAAAAAGCCTTTTCAGACACAAACTCCTGCATATAAATTTCACACAATGATCACTTATCCCTCAAGTATAACCTCTTCTTCAGTTAAGAGGCCCCAATCAAAACTGAGTCTGAACTGCTGAATACACTCTAGATGTTTTTTTAGGTCAAGTGTGTTAGTTTGACATATATAGCAGGCTTTCCATAGCTGATAAAAACATGTGTTGCTATTGCATGCTTGGAGAGCAAAGGCTTTTTTTAGGAATGACTGAATACTAATGTCAGACTACATGTTTTTGGTGTTTTTTCTTATAGTTGTTTATGTATGCTATCATTTTGGTCTATTTCTTTGCGGCATTTGGTGCAATAAACTTTCTGAAATGAATGTGAGTGGTATTTGGTATCTTCCTTTTTAAAATTTACTTCTGAAAATGTTGTTCTTTTTTGTAGCTGATATGTAACAGTGCATGGACATCCAATAACCAGTTAGTGCAGTAAGTGAATGTTGCAAGAATCTAACGGGAAGGCTTCACAAGATTTGAAACTTAATTGAATACTATTCACATCTTTGGAAGCTTTACTCCAATTATGTATGTAAACAACAACTCTTGTTGTATGAAGTCTAACTGCAAGGAATAGTGGTAAGTGAGGACCTTAACTGTTGGCATAGGTCCTGCAGAGGTTACCTGTGCCTGTGTGACTAGCATCTAGCTCAAACGCACATGAGAAGAGCTATCTGAAGAATGTGTTGCTGCTGCATAGTACATCCATTTTTTTAAAAATCACTCAATGTAAAAGGAATTAACGACCACCTTGTGAGTACTAAACTATAACATTGTTGGTTGACTTAGTTTTATAAGGAAGTCTTTAACTTGTGTCAAACCCTCCATGAACTAAACTTCAGTTTAGCATTGCAGACTGAAAAAAGCTGAGTTCATGTTATGAGCACACGTACATCTGATTTTCAGTTGTGATATATGCTTGTTTTAGAACTATCAGCTGGGTGTTACCTAGAAGGCAATGAGCAGCTTGAAACACTGGAAGCCTAGGATCTGCAGAGCGGTTTAGGTTCTGCAGCTTATCGGAAAATCTTCATAAAATAAAAACAGAGAAGAAAGGATCACTTGCAATTATGCTTAACATCTTTTGAACAGGTGGGTCTTGCTTGTACTGTGTAAGTGCTTATCTGTAGAATGAGATTTTCTGAGATTCATTTGTTGGTCAGGCTAACGAGGATTGCATATAACAAAAGCCTACGAACTTCGGTATCAAGGGCTTTTCATTGTTCTCTGAATACAATTCCTGGCTTTCTGGTTTCGCTGTAGTGGTTATCAACTTTGAAGTCTTTGGAAATTGAGCATAAGAAAATAAGGAGATCTAAGATACTAAATGCTTCTGTACACAGTTGAAACAAGGAAAAATCTGCTGTGCTGTCTGCTACAACTCTGGTGTAGTCTGTGCAGGAGTACTAACAAACACAGTCACCTGCTATAGCTTTAGCTAAAATTGGTGTCTATGACAACGGAGGTTTTTTGTGTGTGAAAAGTACATTGAAATGTTAATGCTGTGGTAAGCTGTAACCTCAGTCCAAATTGTGTAGCTACCTCCCTATTCTGCATTTAAGTGAGAAGGTATGAAATGATTTAATAGTTAATGCCTGTGACAAGGTGAAAAACCTGTTACCCTATCCAGTCTTTGCTCCTGTCATACTGGCTGCATCTGCAAGCTTCTTGTGTTGTCTCTTGCTCTGTGTTCATTGGCTTGCTCATGTGCAAGTGTAACATGTTTCAAGAAAAAAAGTTAATACTGGGTTCACAAGTTGAATTTGGCTCCAATAAGTGCAAGTGTAGGGCAAAGGAAGAGGGACAGGACCCCTCTCAGCTAGGAACAAGAGAAAGAATGAGTTGGAGATCCAACTCCTGATGTCTCTGATGCTCATGGGTCATTGTATTGGCTCGGGGGGTTGTGCTGTGGAGCAACCTTGGTTTTCACACAGGGTTTGTAAGGTCCCATGAAGTTTTTCTGCTCTGTTTTAACCAATTTTTTAAAAAGTGTGGTTATGCTGTTGCTCTTGTCAACTTGTTACACTTTTTTTCTGAAGTATGCTTAGCCATTCTCTTCTAGACTTTGTATGGTACGGACTGCCTGGCAGGTTAGCAAGAGGCAGAGAAACAGACAGACAGGTGTAACATAGCCAAGTACTGGGAAGGGGTGGGGACCTGTGTTAATAAATACTTCGGTGTGTCTAAGACTACTGAGGAGCTTTTGAAATTGACAACTCTACATTGTCAATTTTAAAATTTGTCAATAAACTGCAGTAAATTCCGTGCTTAGATCAAAAAATGTGACTCAAAATATTAGTGAATAACTGATTTAATCTTCTAAATAAATGGCAAAGAAATACAGAACCAATGAAGAGATTCTCCTTACATGTAACGAGGAATTCAAGGTTACAGTAGACATAAGTAAACATGAGCAGTATCATAAGGCAACCATGTCTTGTGCCAGTATTCTACCATTGTCTTTCTCACTAAATGAAAAAGTTTTGTTAATCATCTATGCACCATATCCTTTGAATTTCCAAGTATTTGCAGTCAAAGGGAACACAACTGTCAATGTTAAATGGGATTTTGGATATAAGGGATATGCAGCTGAGTGATAAACCATGAGACTGTGACCTATAAGTCTTCCAATCACATATAAAATTAGCTTAAGTAGCCACATGCTAGTAATCCACATGCTGGAAAATTACTCTCATAATAGTTGCAGTCAGTTGCTGGTTTGGCACAATCCCAGAGCTAAAACAGTTTAAGTAGTACAAGTAGAGTAGCATCTTGTCTAGAAATCCTAAAGGTCAACACAAGGCCAAAGGGCTTAGAAGTGACAGCCAAGCACTCAAAAATAAATATAATCTCATAAACTGGATTTCTTCTGTTTGGAGTTGCAGTGATGCCATTTGCGATCTGGCATTTGGTATTTGAGAGACTTCTGTGAGGAGTCTCACAAGTAAGCTCCCACTTCTAGGGGAAGGGAACTGTTTGTGGATGCAGAAATATGGATCAATGCTTACATCTGCTTGAGATCTTCCTGGGGTGGTTGTGCTGTCTGATAAAAGTGCTGTGGAGTCAAGGACTGGGATAATGGGCTCACAAAAATGTTTTCCCTTCTCATGTGGATTCCAAGCCTGTATATAACACGTTTGTCTCAAATCTGTCCTTAATTTTATCAACCATTTAACCTGATTTTACAACCTCATCTTTTTCCCAGGTAAATAAAGCCTGGAAGGTTTTTTCTTCTTTTCTACTTGTTACTCTCATGTAAATGTTTTCATTTTTCTTTCTTTGGTGTTTTATGGTAGTGTAGCACTTTTTTTTTTTTTAAGGTTTGCAAAGGTCATTTTAGCCTTAAGATGGACAAGTCTCCTAAAATTCTTCATGTTAGTTTTGAAAATTATAGATGTTCTGCATTGAGCATTTTTGAGCTGTTTTTGATTCCCTGGAATGTGTAAAGTTTTTGACGTTTATTCATGGTGTGGCCCTGCTTTATGTGAAATTGAAAATCCTATGCCACATCTCCAAACCAATAGCTTCTCCTTCCTTCTGTAGGTGGTGGGTGGCTGTAAGGGCCACTGCAGCCTTGGTGCAAGCACTTTAACTTTTCAGGTGTGTTTCTAATGGAGAAAATACCTCACCTTTTGATTTGGGAAGTGCCAGTGGCTGAGCTGCCTGAATCACAGCTGCCCATTTGCTGCGTGGGTGAAGGTAGCCTTCGTATCTGCCCAAGTCCCAGGCGAGCCTGGCCCGTGCACCACGGCCTTGTTGTTCGAGGATGTAGGGAGCAGGCTGCCTAATGTGAGCATGAAACAAAAATGGAATTAGTGCAGAGGAAAAAGGTGTTTTCCCCCTTTGTCCTGCTTTTTACAATAACAACTTCATCCTGTAGGGGCTGGATGTCTCCGACAGAAAATGGCAGCTAAATCTGGAGACTCGTTGAGCGGGGTCTCCTGCATGCCTACCTGATGTGCCTCACAGGGTAGGTGAGGAATGGACCTAACTGTGTCAGCGCTGTACAATGAGGGATGTCACAAACACCAGCCTTTCAAGTGAGTGTGTCAGGCCCCTGGTATTTAAAACATTCATGTTAGGCCTAGCTATGGCTACACCCCCTAAGGTAGGTAGCCTTCTCCGGGCTTTCATGATGCCACCTTCCTGCCGCAGGAATGCAGCGGTCTTGCCTGTTGCCTAGTACTGGGTAAACATGCAGGGCCAAAGATGTAATGCCCGTTTGTAATGTTGCTAAATAAATTCTGAGTGCTGTGGGTAATTTGTTGGCTACTGGGTGTGGCTGGAGGAATAGCTGTGTGCTATTACGTGCTTGCTTCTGCGCTCGTGGTAGCTGAGGAAGCTGGTAACTCAGGAATGCTGTTTCCATCTTCAAAAGGCTTCCTCTCTAGAGCTGTGTGATGCTTAAACTACACTGCTGCTAAGTAGCTAATCCAACTAGTTCATCGCTGGGATCATACTAAGCTTTATAGAAAAGCTGGCTTACCCCTCCCCCCTCACTTCTTAAATTAGCTTTCTCTGCTTTTGATCAAAATATATAATGCTTTTTCTGCATGTGTTTTTGTTGATAGTAGCTGCTCTGCCAGCCCCGGAGAAAGCGAGTATGGAGGTTGCGATTGGAGCTGTGAGGAGACTTCAAACTTTGGTATGGTCTGAGAGCTGACAGCTGGGTGGTTTCCACTCCAGGAGACAAAGTGCTTGAAGCAGGAGTCCCTCATGATGGCTGTCCCAAAGGATCCAGGTGGAAAATCTCACCTGTAGGTGTTGCTATTTGCACAAAGTCCCACTCCTTCTTCAAGAAAAGGGGACTGCACACAGAAGAGCTTGGTAGCTCTCTGGGGTGCCATCTCTGGCAGCACCCTGCTATGCTTTGCATTGTAATGCTTCCCGTAGTTTGATGGTTGGCTACCATTGTGCACACTTGTCTCAGCTGTGATGCTGGGCTGGGTTACACTACAGTTGAGGTTGAAGCATGGCAGTGAACTTCAGAGTGGACTTCTTGAATTTCAGGGCACTTTTGCATACTCTGCAACAAGCATGGAGTGTCCTGATAGCACAGCTATGCCTGCTAGCATAGTATAGCACTTAGCAGCAATGCTAAGATGGTCTCTGGAGTCATCATACCTCTTCCTGGTCACTAACATACCTTAATCTTAGTGCTGTGCTGAATTAACCACACTGATTAACCCCATTCCCAATTCTTGATGAAGTCAGACCAGTGGCAGAGCAGGAATTTTCACCCTGTGCCTGTGGCTCAACATCAAAGCAGCTCCTGTTTTCCTAGCATTTTGGTAATTGCTGCAATTCCTTACAGAAAGGTGAGGTGTTTGTCCAAAGGCATGCAGGGATGCCATGGCTGAGGTTAGTGCCTGATCTTCTGAGTCGCAAAATGCATTTGTCATCTGACAGTTCTACTGGCTGGGCTGGGGAGGAGGAAGAGGAGTAGCATACGGCTTCATTTTCCCTTTCTGGCAATTCCTTTAAAAGCCAGAGAAATAGTGTCTGGCATCCAGGCTTCTGTCTGTCTGTCTTTTGGGGAAGAAAAGAGGAAACTAATTCTCTCACTCTTAAATGCTGCCTTGAAAGCTCATTGTGTACAATCACAATTGTGTCTGTAAGGGTAGAGACTTAGCTGAAAGTATTTACCACACAGGTACTGCCAAAGAAATATAATTGTTTTCCAAGCACCTGCTTCTTTACTATTACACATCTTTATTCTTTGCTTGGGATGCGTTAAAGACATGGAAAAAGTAACTCATGACAAGCTGCTGAGCAACACTTAGAAGTAGCAGCAGTTGGCATCCACTCCAGGGAAGTGCTAGTTTTCAGGCAAATAAAAGCAGAAGTGAAAGATGAAGCTTGTCTCTGAATGAGCTTCTCATTTGCAGCAGTGGGAAGGTGTTAGAGGCAAGCATGTGGAGTGTACAAGATGCTAATTTACTGCTTCACAGAAACAGCGTATGCTGTCAATTTTTAGATTGACAGGCAGGTAGTTGAGATAAATGCTGTATGGCAATGCAGAATCTTAACATCTTTCTATTTCAATATAGGAAACAGATATAATGCAGGCTTCCTCTTGAAGCACACTGCAACCAGTGTAAATAGCTTTACCCTATGTGACAGGGTAGGGGCAGGAGGAAATACAAGAAGAATGAGCAGAAAAGTAAAACTATGAGTCATAAATTGCAGTTCTCTCCATCGGTGTCTGTTATGAGTTCCTAATTCAGTCTTGGTGCTGCTTATTTTAATCTATACGGTGGGAATCAGAAGATCAAAAGCAGCCCTGACCAGGCAAGATGTGATTGTCACTCTTGGAGGGGATGAGTTGCCATGGCAGTCCCGGCAGTTGTTCCCAAGGGGCGGCCTGATCCTGGCCAGCTGCTGGGCAGCTGAGGACAGAGGGACCCCTTGGGGGGAAGGTGCCTTTGGGATAATTAGACAAACATAAACTGCGTCTCAAAACAAAGTATTTCAGATGATTTCTTCCTGCTGCTGGAGATTAAGTAGTGGCTCTTGTTGCAAAAACAACATGATGAGAGACACCACAAGTTGCTGGAGAGAAAGGCAAGTGTCAAGCCTGGGCGTAGCCTGAGTTATTCTCAGATGCCAAGGGGAAGAAATGCAAGGTTCAATGGCAAGAGAAAGAACAGGCTATGTGCCTGCTATGGGAAGGAACACACTTGGCTGTGGTCTCTGCATTCAGTGGACTAGGTTCCTGTGAGGCCAGGTCTGAGCTTACCATCCCAGTGCCTTGCAGCAGGTGAAGGTGATCACAGGTCTGCCCCCTTCAGCACAGTCCCCTTCACATGGGGATGGACTGGGAGTCCTGGGCTGTGGGTTTTATGTTAGTTAAGCCACTCGACTGCTGATTCCTTGTTTGCCAGCAGAAATCTTCCCTTGTGTACTTCCTTGAAGCGGGATGCCAGACCACAGCTGCTACCCCTGCCTTGAGCTCCCACAGCCAAGTGCTGAGGATGAGGGGGAAGCACGGCTCCTCTTCCCACTATTGCCTATGGTTACTTCAGCTTAGCTGTGACAGGGAAGCTGGACCCTGGAGGTGGGGCGAAGTAACACAGCTGCATCTGGCTGTAATACAGAAATGTGTGTTTTGTAGCACCAGTGCCAATTCAGTTTTTATTTCCCCCAGCTGCAGTCAGTGTTAAAAGCAGGTTTCAGCTGGCTTGCCTAGCTCCAGCAGGGTATCAAAGAGCTCAGCACTGCAGCCCCTGCTGCCCTTCATGGTGCATTGCCTCAGGCCTGGTTCTCACTGCACTGGGGAGTGCCTGAGGCACCCCATTGAAACTGCTGCTCACTGCTTCCTTCCAGGCCCTTGCCCCCACTGCGGCCTGCCGTGAGGGTAGCTGCCACTACTGCTAATTGCAGTAATGTCCTAACGGGTAACTTCTGGAGAAGTACAGTGCAAATCCATGCAGTTTCCAGTCTGTGACAGCTTCCTGATCATTGGGGTGAGCTGGGGGAGCCAAGTGTCTCCCCTGGCTGTGAGGCCTGCAAAGGGCAGCGCGCAGCTCTGCGTGCTTCAGGAGGGGACTCGCCTTTTGCATGAGTTATGTCTGTGACTGTCAAGTGCTCTGAGCACAGGTGAAGGAAGCTGCTGATAAATGAGGTGTAGCAGCTGCTGAATTGCTGTCATGCTGGCTGGGGAAAGGCGAAGTCACCAGAGAATGAAGATGAAGTGCTAAGCATATTTTGCACTCAGAAAGCGGCTCTGTGGAGATGATGGGGAAGAAAGCACCATGTAAAAGGCTCTCTGACTTCTGCTGCAGCTGTTGTTTGTCAGGCCTGATATTCTTCCATGCAAAGAGCTGCCCCCGCTCAGCTTCTTCAGATAGGATCAAAAGGGTCAGCTGGAAAAATCCATAAAGAGGTGGAACAACTTGAGGAAGAATGCAAAGGGCTTGAGCAGTGGCTACTAGGAAATCAAGGTCAAATAATGCCCCAGTGGCTGAGGCTACATGCAGAAGCCTGAACTCTCAGGACCCAGCTATCGTGACTGGGTAAAAGATGGAGTCCATACCTCTCACTAGTTAGTCTCTTGTGTGTGAAAAGTGGCTGTGTGCTGACATCTGCAGAGAACAAGAAACTGTTTCTTCTTTCAGTGCCTTTGGCTCACGTGAGCCTGAGGCTTTGCTCTAGGCCTCATGTGCAAAATCAGCAGCACCCTGCAGTAGCAGCAACCATTCAAACTGCTGCGGTTGAGGCATGGGAGCCCAACTGGAACTCAGCCATCTCGTTAAGTTAGCCAAAAACTTTATTAAGAATACAAACTTCTGGTTTTTAGACTTGTACTTCAGTGTACTTTGAACTTGTCCTTACTTATTTTGGTTGTCCCTCCCTCCAGTTCAGGGCTTGTGACCACTAGTGCTATTTGTACCTTTTGCAATATGTTATTTCAGTTATACATTAAACATAGTGAAGCTGAAGTTTCTGTAATTTACTTAACTTGAGCAAAGGAAGCTAGATGATAACTGGCAGCTATTGAAAACTTCCCTTAAAACCAGCAAGAGAAACAAAGCTGCCTTCTCTCTTTCACTCTTGCTAGTACCCCATGCTTCCTGGTGTGGTGGAAATTCAATTGAAAATTTTTCAGTAAATGTGACCTCTGCACATCTGAACTTTGAAACTTTAACACTTTGAATTAAAAAGCAATTTGGTAGCATAAGTCTGATACCCTGCTGTCTTCACAAATCACTCAGAGCTAAAGACCCTGGCTACTCTGCTTTGCTGAGCAGCTGACTCCAGCCTAACCACCACAGACTAGATGGGCATGCTGTGTTGCAGCTACTGTCTGCCAGTATCTGCTAGAAATTGTATAGCTTCCTACATTTTTTAAAAGGAAAGCTCTTACCACAATTGACGAAGACTTGCTTCTAAAAATACAGTTTTGTAAAATCAGGTATATCCTCATCTGAACTGATGAGTGAGGTATGATCATTTAGTTTCTGGCTAAATATCTTAAAACCAGTATGCACAAGCAAGTATCTTCTTTCCTGTGTTCTTACAGATGCAGTAGCCATATGCAAATAGTTAAAACACCAGCAGAAATAATCTTTTTTTCACTCCATCTTTAGAGCACTCCTATTTACCTTTAACATCAGTTCTCTCTGCATTTCTCACTCTAGAGGTCATGAGTGAGACGTGGTGTCTGAAATGAAAAGAAGGGACTTTTCTATCTTAGCTCTTTTGAGAATCAGATGGACAACCACAGCCTCTGTTAACAGTTTTCTCCTGCTTGTTGTGGACTACTGGCAGCGTGGCTCATCATAAGGGTGCTCGTGTTCGTTTTCCCAGTCAGAGCCCCCAGATGAAGCCCCTCTTGATTTAGCAATCCTGTGCTCCCTTAGCACAAAGAAGCAAGGGCAATCCAACCGCACGCGAGTGAGTGGTGGCTTCCAGAGGCATGTGAGTGAAGTGGTGATTTAGTCCTTCAACTTGACAGATCTGGGCTCTTTCACCATCTCTGTCTGCCCAGGCATTGTGAAACCTCTTAGCACACTGCAAAATTCCTCAACTGTAATGCCTCTTTCCCAAAGGTGCAATAAGGTGAAAAGTTGGCCTCTCAGCCTGTTGTTTGGCATGCCTGCCGTGAGGTTGTAGGGCAAAGTACATGGCTGATTCATTTCTCTGCCATGAGCCTGCCTGTGCTGAGGTATAATGCAGCATTGCTCCCAGGGGCTTCCAGCTGTGCTGAAGCAAAATATGCATTTCTTGACCAGACTGATTTCTGCACGTTTTGCAAAACAGTTGACAGTACCGCTGAGCAAAATTTACAGCCAGAAGCCTCAGCCCCTTCAGAAAACCAAAGAGAGGTTGCAGTGCATTGTATGTATTTCAATAGTTAATTACTAGGGCTCCTGACATGCATGTTGAACTGATGCTAATGTTAACGGTGTCTTTAGCCACCCTTTGCAGCTGAAAAATGCTATCACGCCAACGAAATGAAAAGCTTAATGTGCAGAAAAGAAGGGTCTGCAGCCAGCAGTTTGCCTACTTAACAAACTCCCCCAGCCTGTATCCGTGCTCTCTTAGTATGTGAAAAATGCTCTCTGTGCCACAGTGATGTCATGAGCCCAGAGCCCGATCGCTGCTGATGGGTTCCAGCTGGGCTGCTGATTGCTGGGAGGCACTGCAAGCTAAGCACATCCTGCCCTGGTGGAAGAAGCATCCAAAACCTACCTCATTCCCAATGTCTCCTGACCAAAAGCCCTGATTAGTTAGGAAAACGTTGACCTTCTCTGCTATATCTCAAATGCAGCAGCTTGCTGCTCATTTTGAACTCTCTCTACCCGCCCTCTTGCTGATTGCTGCATTAGCTCCACGCAGGTGTCCACAACCTCAATTGAAATCTGTATTAATGGAGAAGTTTTTATATTAAGTTGGCCAAGAGATAGGGGCCATCTTTAGAAAGAAATCCTGTTTTGATGAGAGGAGGCACTCCAAAGAGATGTTTAATCACTGAACATCAAGTGATAATTAAGGTAAAGTTTTATATTATTCATGTTAATAACAAAATGGCACACTGCATGGGCATGCACTGGTCAAGTTACTCTTTTCTCTTCATAACCAGAATCCTTTCCTTGCTGTCTCTACCCTATCCGTAATATTTTTTTCCTCCTGTTCATCTTGGCATATCTAAAATTAGATGAACAGCTTTCCCAGGCAGGCACCTGTCCATGCATATCAAGTTTCTGGTGTACTGTTTGAAGGCCACAAATAGATTAGTTAGCTCTTTTCCTTACTGTACTGTCTCAAAAGGGAAACTGCTGAGGCAAGGTCTTTCAGGAATGTAAATGGCTGTCTATCCTACAAATGAAGAAACAAAGATAAATGTCAGCCACGTGTGACTCCTTGGGAGATGACTCGTTTCCAGCTGGATTGCTTTGGTTCAGACATTCCAAGCCAACACTGTTTTCATTGTTGAATTAGGAAATCAGGAATTTAATTGATGAATCTGGTGTGTGTATTTTCAACAAATTGCACGTGTTTTAAAGCTTCATCTACAGTAGAGGGTTTGGAGATTACTTGCGTGCTTCTCCCCTATCTGAAGTCTGGATTCAGCACAGTAGAAGTCTGCAGGTGAAACCAATTTTTTTCCAGGCTGGGTGATGTGAAGTGGGCTCTGTGCAAGCTGGGCACACGCATGAGCAGAACCTAGTACACGTGTTTGCACGCATGGCTTCTCAAGAGTTCTGGCTCTTCTTTTGTGGTGAATGCTCTTTGCTAATCCTTTTCACTTAGGACAGAATAATTCCTGATGTTTGTGGTTATTCTTCTTTTGAAGCAGGTTATACACAAACTGCCGTGGCACATCCAGGCTACAGTTTCAGAAACACTGCTTGAATTTAGTGTTGATGAAAGTCTGATGTTCCAGCTTGGAGTCAATGCGTCATGTGTCAGGCTTTCAGCAGCATTAACTTGCCAACACCTATAATAAAATCCTTATCCATCTGGCTATCCTTAACCACAAAACCAACAGAAAATCTCAGTTACTATCCAGCCCCAAACCTGTTTTCTTACTGAACCAATCTGGATGTGTCATAAGCCATTTAAAAGCTCACATCAGTCATGTTCAGTGGTTTTGTTTGAATATTTTGCAATTTAGAATGCTAATTCTTTCTTGAAACTTTCCTTGACTAAGAAAGCATTGATTATGATTTTTTTAAAATATATATATATGTTGCATAGATTGGTCCTTAATTGATGTTTAAGATACAGTTATGCAAATAAACCTGTATGTATCAGGATAAGAAACTCACGTCCACATACCATTTATTCTGTAAGGCAGTCAACATTTCTAGGTTGTCAACTCTTTGGTTAATTATTTGCATTCCTACCATGCCTCAGCTAAGAGGCAAATCTGATAATCCTTTATGCTGCTACAGTAATGATTTTTTATTACATTGGCAAAGAGAAATTAAAATAGAATTAAGGTTGCAGAGGGCAGCATTCACTGGTAGGAAGAGAGGTGAATGAGAAAACGTGGTTTTACCCCACTGAGTTTTAAGGCTGTTTGCTAGACAGCAAGGTCTGTTGAGGCCCAAGAGCTGTCTGTTCGTTTTCAAGTTCCGAACCAAAATGTGTGTGGGAGAGGACTGGTTGAAGAAGGACATCCCCACCTCTCCAGCTTCTGCTTTTGTCTCCTCCTGGCTTACGGCCTTTCTCCCACCCTCTGTTCCTGTTTAGGGGCCCTCATGTTCCCACCTTTTCCCATCTTCACTTCTCTCACTTCACAGTTTTCCTACCTTCTCACTTAGACCTAGTCTGCTCTTTAACTGTTCTAAGGACCCAGAGCACATACGATCGCTGAATTTATATAATAAATGATTATAGATTTCTTCTGAGGACAATGAACTGTTGCCCCAAGCTGTAGGGCTTGGTCAGGTGAAAACTGCTAAAGCACAACCTCATCATGGTGGCAAGCTTGAGAAATTTCAAGTCTTGTTTCCAGAGGTGTGAGAGCAAACAAAACCCATTCCTTTTATTGATTTTATTTTTAATAAGGGAAAAACAACGTAATTCCTCAATTCTGAAATAAAGATGATCTGTTATAGCTGAATTTTTTAAAAACTGAGACTGCCCATCCACTACTAGGCGTTTTAATGGAGTGGTGCATTAGGAAAATATTTAAATCACCATCAAGCACTTTGTTAAAAGGGACGATAATTACAGGTGTTGCTGCCTCTAATGCTTGGCATACAGAAACCTGACCTACTTTTAAATATCACTCAGGACAAAAATGAGAAGAATGAACATCACAGGTAGTACTGTGTTCCTCCCGTCTATCTGGACTGATGAGTATTCATATTTTTGCTTGAACAACATTTTAAAAAGACAAAAAATCAGCAAAATTCTCTTCCTTCATTAACTAAGTGCCCGAGAGATAAATGGCAAAGAGCTAGGCTCATCTAGTCAATATGAGGTTGCAGATTAAATGAGGCAATAAATTTAGCCCAGATTAAAAGTAAATTTTCTTGTAGCATAAAAATCGCCTTTCAAAATTGTTGGAAATTTTACAGAATGCAGGCCAAATTTATAGGGACTAACACTTTGGAGCTATAGATGAGAATGCAAAAGCAGTGTACGTCTATGGGAATGCCTACTGTCACTGGAACCTGAGCGCTGTGCTGCAGATGTTTGGGCAGGGAGGAGAAACTCCCTGAAACTGAAGAAATATTAGTTTGTGTTAAATATTCAAAGTTTAGTGCCAAGTAACTATCTCCTAAATAAATGCTGAGGCATATTATGTACAATTAGGCTAAAACCAATGAAATAGTTTCAGTGTAGTTATTGTTTTCTTCAATATTATTATTTTTTCCCCGAGGAGACTTTTGACAATGCATTTCTCATACATTATCCAGTTTATGGAATTATATGTCTTATTCTACATATGCCTCTTAAAATATTCAGTAGTGTGTTTTTTAATTTATGACTGAATGCTTCAGCATCTGAGGAGGTAGGTAAATACTGTTTGTCTCATTCTTGTAGCTAAGGCAGCTGGGGAATAGGCAAGTCAATGCTTTGTGATATGATGTATTGGCATTTTGCTTGTGACTAGCAGCCTTCTCAAAACTGAAAGCATGACCTTTTGTGAAATGGCATTCTTTTATTGAACAAATGTGTTTTTAATGTATTCTGTTATAGCTGCTTGCTGTTGTGATTATATGAAATTGAACTGCCTTTTACAACATTAAAGGCTAGAGTGGGAACAAAGGGACTGAGCTGGTTTTCACTCTTTTTTCTCTTCTGCAAATCTGCAAAAAAGATTTGTTGTAGCCTATGCTGCAAATATTAGATCTTAGATTCTACGGTTTTGCTACAGGGTAGCCTGAAGTCATGAGTTAGTGATGTGATAAAGGGGAAAACTGAGCTGCAATGCTTTTTTATCACATGTGTTTGAAAAAACTAAAAACGTTTAGTCAGGCCGACTGACTCTTTTCCCATTTGCTTGCAGCTTTAACTGGCGCTGTAACCAGCAGTGGCCGAGAACAGGTTACGTGAGTTCTTTGTGAAACCCCTTTATGCAAGAGGCAACATCCTCTTTCCTTCAGCTGAAGGCTAAGAAAACTGCAGGTCAAATTTCTGCTTATGCCAAAGCCACACTTCTCTGTGGCCCTGCAGCAAGCACAACATCAGCAATTGTAATTCCTGACAGTTCTGAACTGGAGGCAGGGAGTGAGAAGGGGAGAGGAAACCTATTTATTTTAGAGAAATATGGAAGATATGTTCATTACCGAGAATGTATCAGCAGAAGGCACAAGAAAACAACTTTTATGCTTCACTGTTTAAAACAAAAATGTATTCTAGGTCTTGAATGTAAGTTAAAAAAAGAATTGGTGTGCAGCTGGCAGCATGAAGGTAGGAAAACTGACTTCACCTTTGGGGACATGACAGCTAGGAACTGGGACTATCACCTTCATCTCTGAACATGTCCACAGTTTGAACAGTTTTGCTGCTGCTCACTTTGATAGATACTACTAAGCACCTAGGCAAAGCTCAAAAGAATGCGATCCTAGCCTTATTGTTAGTCATGGGTGCGTCCATGGAGATAAAAGCTGCTGAGAAGGTAAATGGCCTCTTTGTTACAAAGAACTGTGAAATGTTAGTTGTTGGGATATTAAATATTTCTTTTTGTCCAAAAGGAACAGAGTAGGAAAACTGCATTAACACTGGGAAGAGAAAGACCTTCATTAGTAACATCTGGGGTAGACTATTCCATTAACACAGATGGTGGGAAACAGAAGTCCAGAGGGGCCCAGTAGGCTCCCCATGGTGTTTGTGACTTGAGAGCCACTCGGGACATCACTTGGAGTGGTTTTTGGATCTGCTTCTGAGGATGCAGAATGCGTCTTCCTTTGACAGATCCTTTCCCATCCTCTCAGCATAAATTATGGTCTATTTGGGGAATATCTCCGTGGTGTAACTGGTCTCTGCAGAGGGAGGCAGCTGCCAGCACTTCCTACAGCAGTCATGCACTGGCTGGGTGCAGTTTGGCGGCTCTGCGTGTATGACTCATGGTGGATCTGGGCCTGAGGTTTCAGGGAGGGCGAGGGGGGTGTTGTTTTGTTCCATTTTTATGTTTGTGTCTAAATTAAGCGCTAAGGAATGATGAAGAAGAAGAAGGATGATCTTGTGGTTAAATGTATTCAAGTGGCAAGCTGTTTCTGGCTCCACCACATCTATAGGCAAGGGCAAATAATTTGAAATCTCAGGGTTTTCCCATTTATAAGATGAGGATGAAAGGGCTTGTGAGAGTCTGAATGCTTGGGTACTTTGCTTCCCAATAGAAAGAGCTAGAGAAAATAAAATTATGGCTTTCAAATCGATAGTAAAAGCAGACAGCAGATAAATTTTCTGTCGCTGCCCCTTCCCTGCTCTGGCAGCATGGTTCTGGCTCTTGGGGGGCTCTGGGGCGAGGAGGAGGATGCCCAGCACTGCCCGACACAAAGCTGCTCTGCTGCATGGCAAGGCAGGCTCTGCCTCACGTGCCAGGGATGGCAGACGGAAAGCGATAGACGCTAAAGATAAACTTATCTTTTCTGTGGTGTATCTGAACACGCAGTTTATCCTGCCACACGTACAGGGACAGCACTGCACGAGAACACAGGGCGATTGATCTCCAGCTGTCTCTGACTACTCCAGTGGGCTTCACGGTACGACTCCGTTAATAACAGAGGAAGGGAGAGTTCATTCTGATTTTGCTTGCTCTAATGGGAAGTAATTCCCCTGAAGTCAGTGGGATCGCAGCAAGAGCTGTATCAATTCCTGCGCCCTCAGGCTGATGAGAAAAGTAATCTATGGTCATACTGCAGCAAGCACATTTTAGATATAGAAACAGCCCAAGGGAAGGGAAGCCCTCTGTAAATGATATCAAAGCAAGGCATTTAGCACACTAGCATTCAAAGCACAGCCGTCTGAGGAAGGCTGCCTCTTTGCCCAGCGTATGAAGGCTGCTGCCCAGCCAGTTTTCTCCTCCCGACCTGTTTCCTTCACCAGCCGGGAATCAGAAAACACTACTGAGTCGTTTCTACAGACCCCTCCCTAGCATTTTGCCTTTCCACCTCAGCAAGAGGTTATCCTCTTCCACCCTCCTTCACCAGCCACCACTACGAGGCCAAAGAATTTCACAAGGCCAAAAATTTTCATCCCCAAAACAGACAGGCATGTCAGGGAGGTAGATGGAAAATGGCAGCCGCAGGCTTTTGGGTGAGCCCAGTCTCAAGCTCCCTGTGGAACTGAGGGGACAAAACCTGTCACTGCAGCTGGGACAGCCCTGCTGTGGGGAAAGCTCAGAGCACAAGGCTCAGCGATGGCTCCTGGCCTTTCCCAGCACTGGCCTGCGGCCCTTTGCTGAGATACCAGCCCAGCAGCTCGAGTGATTGAGCAACAGGGGCGAAACGAGAAAGGAGGGTGGGGGGAAGCTGAGAAACCTAAAAGGAGGTTAATGACACGGGTACTTAATAGGAAGAAACAGGGAATGGGATAGTTCGGGGTGTTTGGCTTTGAGATAGCAACATGGGTCTAAAAGGAAAGGGCATCTGATGTGGCCTCCCTGTGGTTATCGGCAAGAAGCGGGGTGGGAGGGTGCAGACCCTGGGATCAACCAGGTGGATGCTTGTGTCTGTGGGGTGATGGAGGAGCAAGTTGGCCCCCCCAGAGGATCCATAAGAAGATCACAAATAAATGTTTTTTCTGTGTGCTGCCCCTGCTTTAATGCAGCCTGTCTTCATCCTGAAAGGGTGGCAGGCTCAGCGGGGAGAGAGGGGGGAGGCCAGAAGGAAGAGTTCACACCTCCCTTTCTTTGCAGCTGATCAGTCTTTTTTTCCTCCATAATAGAGTATTTGGGTACATTCCACATACAACTCACACCTGATTAGTTAAAGGGGATTATATTAATGCAACTCAGACTGTAGGCAATCTTAAATCAGCTTTAACTTTACAGGAGCGTATTAACTGCAGTGATTTATTTATTTTTTTAATCACTACAAGTATGTCCTCAGAGAAGATTGCAGCAGTTTTACTGCAGTAGCTGAAACCTTTGTGAGCTTTGTAAAGGAAAACCCTGCGTTTGCCAATTTCATGCCCTAGTCAGGAAAAAAAAAACATTTTCACTTCTTAATTCAAGCCCATTCACTGAGTAAATGGCACGAAGAAATAGGTTATTTTGAGAGGTAGCCACAGGAAGAAGGGAAAATTTGGTCTGGATAGTTGAGGCTGGAAGTTCCTCATTGCAGAGCTACCGAGGAAAGTACCAGCTCTGGGAGGAGAAGGGGGGGAATCATTTTAATGTATAGAGGGAAAAAAGGGAGCAAGGCTGGGGAAGCAGTTTGGATGGGGGCTGGGGATGCTGGTGGATACCTCAGCAGCTACATCACCAGGCCAAAACATCTCGGTTACTAAAAACTGCCTACAACTTGAGTTATTTGCTTTTTCCAACAAGGAAAATATTATGTCTTGTGGGAAGTCATGAGGATGACATACCCAAGAACACTGCATATTTGATCACTAATAATATAAACATCTTTTAAATATTTCCAGCAACATCTGTCCTAGTTTAACTACTGGTTCATGTTGCAGTCTTTTATGGAATAATATTCATCACAGAAAGCAGAGCGTGTGTCACCACCATCCATTACAAGAATTAAACTTGTGGGATTTTCCCTGTTGAAGCTGATTTCCTTCAACATTTAAAAAATGCTTTCTTCTAATTTTCCACCATTGCGTGACCCTGATTCTCCAAAAATTTGAGTGCTTGCCTATGATCTAATATATCTAATACTTGGCTTGGATAAAAACGGAGCACGATGAGATACTGATTTAACTCATACGGGGTGTGTGTGTGGGGAAATCCAGAGAAAGATGCTGCAACAGTTTAATAAAAATATGAGCTTACCTTTCTGGAGAACAAAACAAAACAAACAAAAATAAAAAAGTACCTTTGAGCAGCTATAAGAGATTATTCTTGTCCTCCAAAGGGGGAAAAGAAATCAATGTTACATAAAGGTAAAAATAGCAAAGAAAATAAAAGAATAACAAAGAGGTATGTGGACAGAACTCCTTTAGCCTTGGATGCTGAAGTCACCTGAGTGAGGCACATTTGCCTAGTACTAAGATATATGGATTATATGTAATAGAAGCTAATGTATTAAGTAAGAATTTACATTAGCATTTGGGAGGAAAACATTTTTATTGACAAGCACTTATTTTTTTGGTAGAAAGAGAAAAAAAACAACCCTATGGATTATATAAATTAATTTATTTTTTTTTCCAGAAAAAAAATAAAATTAACAGCTAAGCTTCACAATTCATCCCAGTTCTGAGTAAAAGTGTAGGCATGTCACAACTGAAATATATATATTTTTTGGGGGGGAAGTAATCTATTCATGAAGAGGCAAGTTTTTAATTTTTTTGTTTGTTTGCTTTTTGGTTAGAAAAAAAAATAGAAAAAAGAAAAAAAAAAACTTTCTGTTTCCAGAGTTTCTGTTTCCAGCAACATTTAAAAATTTTCCATGTGAAGTCTCCATGAGTTTGAATTATGCAGAGAAGTCTTTGGTGACCATGAAAGACAGAGGTATATTGACCCTTGAACTACTTTGGAAAAAGACAAAATTTTCCATCCCAACATACAAACTGATTGAGAGAAAGCAAACCAAAAAAATGCAAGCGGCTCTGCAATGGCTCAGTCAGTGCTTTAAAGAAACCAAGGTGTGTCAAGTACCAGTTTCTCAGCAGGGATATTCTTTCTCTCTTGGACCATCCTGACAGTGTTGCTGGACCAAGCTTGCGCAAGCTGTAAGAAGAGGGTAACTAACATGGTGCAGAAGGAGAAAAGTTGGGCAGGAGAGGGAAAACCCCAGATTTTGCAATGAAGCAGATGTTCTGACACAAGATGGAGCCAACCAGTTTCACTGAGATGGCACCAGCAAAATCCATCCCATGGCAGCAGTGCCTCTTGTCCACACAATTCTCAAAAAAAGGACAAGCAAATCCTCCCACTGGATTCCTTCTGGATAGGGAAAGAGTTCAGCACTTCAGAGCATCAGTGAGCCTTCTGGCTTGGTCACCCAACGAAGAAGGAGAGCATAACTGTATGAGGCAGGGCTTCCCCATGGGGCTGTTCAGCCCTGGATGAGCCCAGTTTGTGTGCTTCATCTACTGTGGTGATTGTCCATGCTAACAGCATAAGTTCCCTCATTTCTAGTTGGTATCAAAACCAGAAATCTGGCATTCAGCTGGTATTATCATCTGGTATTATCAGCTGGTATATCATATCTGGTATTGCAGCCTCCCTGCCCTGTAAAGGCTGTTGGACTCTGCCTTTAGCTATGGAGGTGACACAAAGGGCAGTGAGGAGCGGGACCAAAACAGCAAATGTAACTAGGCTGGTTCCCCTCTCCCTCTCTCTCTCTCTCTCTCGATTAGATGCAGACTCTGCAAATCAGAGATAGCAAGACTGTCCTAAAGATACTGAGTTAGTTTCCATAGCAATGAGATCTATGAGTTCTCAAAATATTCAAGTCTCTATTAGGCTAGAAGCAGATAAAAATAATTTGCTTACATAAGGGCATGCCAGATCTCATCCAGCTAAGCACTCATTTTTAAGCACATGAGTATCAAGATATTGGAGCTCCATCTGTACCTGGCTGTTTCACTTGCCTGGGAAAGAAACACTCTTGGTCTAAGTGCCTTTTTGTACCCAGGTAGCTCTTTCTCAACCCTGACACCCTGCCCAGGACCCTTGTTTCCTGCTGTTAAGCCATCTTCAATGCAGACTTCAGGTTTCTCCATGTGGCAGATCAGTTCCTCTCCATCCTTCCTCCATCATTCTCCTTAGTTCAGCCACAGGGCCACCACATGATCCAGGTGAGTTCAGAAACATTTGCAAAGAGGAAGAAGCACCCTCTGAAAATACATGTACCGAACAGGTGTGTACTCATAGGATGTCTTGTCTCACTGTGCTTCTTCAGCAAAGACCAGATGAAGTTATAAAGACGTCTCTGATCGTGCACCACATTTTCTAACCAGAGGCTCTTCAGCATCCTGACAGAGACAGCATGAGAGGATGGGGAGTCTCTGCCCCCACACCACATGAAGCACGCTGCTGTGGCACGTGTGAGGGAGGTGCTCTTGGTGACTCTGTAGCTATCCTCAATAAATGCCTCACTGTTATTAATTAACGTAATACAAGTTGGATGGAGCTCATTCAGAGTAACATTGCGAGGGCAGTCCTGCACAAAAAAAATTGACTTCCACCTTTTGTTTTCAGTTGCTTTGCCGTAAAAAGGCATAAGAAGCTACCAGTGAGTATGTTTGAGTAAAGCCTTTTTCTAACCAGTGAATCTACTAAATCATATAACATCTCATCAAACTGATCTCTGAGAACACCACGTTCCATTAGAAAAATCTGAAATATGTTCCTTGTACTCATGAATTTCACCAGTTATTTAGCTTAGAAATACTTTTCACATATTAGCACTGATTATAAGACTGAAGAGAATCATGACTGAAAGGTATGGTAGGGAAAAGAAAGAAGAGGCTATGGTGAAAAATAATCCCCTGTATATTTCAGACAGTATCATAAAAAAAAAAAAAAAAAAAAAAAAAAAAGACAGTGTTAATGACTTAAAGAATCCCAGCGTACCAGGAAGAGCTAATTTAATTTTCTAATAGTGCCCTCATTGTGAGACATTACATTAGCTAATTGAATGCATTTAATTTATTTGTTTCCAGCTTGGGTGACTTTGTTTTCCTATCCACCTTTCTATGATGTAAAGCAAATAAAACATTCCCCAACAGCAAGCTGCTGCTTCTTTGTTCAACAATCAATTTAAACCAGGATTACTTTCAAAGTGCTTAATAAGGTGCATGCTTTATGAATGCTTTACAAAAATGGCAAAGCTGCAATGCTGCCTGACAGCATTGGCTGTCATCCAGGGATGGACTGAAGATATCGTTGGATCAGGGATTTTGTGGTAGCGCTTTTTATGTTGTAGCTTGTCACCAGCCTACAAGAGTCTCAACAACACACTACTGTAATAACCAAAATAAGCAGTAAATTCATAACGCTTTCCTACTCCTGGCACACTAGGGAGCATACCCATGCTGTAGTTTAGGGAGCAATTACAGCTTTTGAAGACCAGCTGGCCCATCTGTTCCTGGTAGTGCTGCTACTACCAGCAACATGGGGCTCAGCTTGGAAGAGCTGCTCTGGCATCTGAGGCAGTGCAGGCACTGATACGTCTGCTGAGCAGGGGCAGGATGGGTTTTGGTAGCCCTGGTAGCAGGTGGGCACATGCGGAGACCTGCTGTGGTGGTGGATGCACTTCAGTCATCACCTGCTGCTTCCTAGGCTAGTTCTAGGGAATTTAAGCATGCCCCATTTTCCATGGGATGTCATTGGCTTGCAGGCATTAATGTACTCTATTTCCCAGTGGAAAATTGTAGGGGGAAGGAGAGGAGGTGCAACAAAACCTGTGAAGCTCTTCTTCTCCATAAATGCCCTCAGTCCTTTTCATGCCTCCATGTTTAACCTGGGTCTGCGTTATAAATGCCTCAGTAGTCAAAGCTCCTGGTCATGGTGGACCTCTGTAAGTCTTTATGTTGCTAACACAATACAAGCTCTTTCCACATACATGGTTTTGCTGGAGCAGCTCTGCTAGTCCCATAAGAGCTTTTTCTACTATCACTCTACAATTTCTGTAGCATGTTCCCAGCTGAAGGTGATTGTTGCTAATTACTGCTTTATAAACCTGTGATTTCTTTCGAGATGCATTAACTAAAGTAAATGGAGAAATTAATTCTCATTGAAAAGTGAATGGTGTTCTGTGAAACAGGGCTCTCTCTTCAAAGGGGATTAAATATTCCCCCGAGAGCTCTTCCAGTTGCCTGAAACACATTGTAGTTTAGCTCTGGAATACTCCTATTGGTTTTTGACAAAATATCAGCCATATATTCTATTCTCAATTGTTTTCTGCAGCAATGGGTGCCAGCAGTAGGCTTTTATTAGATCTGTTGGGCTTGGCAGTCCAGTATGCTAATAATTTGCCTATTCCAGGAGCTCCTGAGGAACATCCTCATACAGCAGCAAATAGAGTGAATTTTCAACAATAAATAAGTGGTTACCATGGACTTTGGTATCGGTGTGTGGCTTGATCTTCAGCAGCCTGCCAAATGAGTCCTCTCTGTCAAAGAGAAACAGAAATGAGGTAAAATGTTAACCTTAAGGCACATCTGTAGTACCAGGAAGGAAGAATATAGTATGTCCACTTAGGTGGCAATGTGACAACAAAGCTAGAGAAAGCAAAAAATGGCAATCATTACTTGTTTCCACATTCTGCAAGGTCTGCAGAGATGAAGAATTTGACGGCAGTTTGACTCCTTTAAATTTCTGTAAAGAATTATCAAAAGAGGCAATAAAGTGTCACTTAGAGAAATGTGTCTCTGCAGCTGTTTTTAAGCAGAGGAACAGTTGTCAGAAAGGTAAGGAAGTATTTGAAATGCATCTAAAGGACACAAATGGGAAACAGAACAGGGATAATATGTGAAGTCCATGACAGACTGTGCCTCTGAGATCATGGGGCACAACACGGGCAGGGTAGCAGGTATCTCTGTTAAATATGTCGAGGCCTGACCACCAAGGAGAAGTTACATGTATTTTTTAAACTTAACTTGCTTGAGTGAGATGGCCACGTGCATTACATTTGTCTTGGGGAGAGCAGCAGTGCGGCACAGCGCGTGTGCTTGCCAGCAACACCCACACCCTGAGCAGTCTTTATGTTAATTCCCATACAGCCTGTCTGAGGGCAGGACTCAGACCATATGCTGGGACAAAGTGGGTACAGATAGCTGAATCACAGCTCCTCTGAAGTTCAACAAAGCAGGAAGGCTGAATTGTTCTCTCTGACTTCTCGGCTTTATTTGCTCTGTGTGGTTGTTTAGGTCTTGCACAATTGAACAGCAAGAATGTCAGATGTTTACAAAGCATTAGCAACTGTTTGGGCTATTCCTTTTTCCTTCACCTATTGGATTCAAGCAGGATTGAAGCTGTAGCTCATAATTTGCGCTGGCTATACTTAGATCAATGAGCTAGCCCATGTCCTCTAGTTTGCCTCCCCTGAGACACATGTCATAGAATCATAGAATCATAGAAACACATGGTTGGAAAGGACCTACAAGATCATCTAGTCCAGCCATCCTTCTATCACCAATACTACCCACTAAGCTACTAAATCATATCTCATAGCATCTTGTACAGGTACTTCTTGAACACCGTGATGGATGGTGACCCCACCACCTCCCTGGGTAGGCTGTTCCAGCACCTGACCACTCTTTGAGAGAAATAGGCATCTGATATCTAGTATATCAGATATTATTAGATATCAGACCTGATATCTAATCTAGATCTCCCCAGGTGCAATTTGTGGTCATTTCTTCGAGTCCTATCATTAGTTACCTGAGAGAAGAGGCCGACCCTCTCCTCATCACAACCTCCCTTCAGGAAGTTGTAGAGAGCAATAAGTCTCTCCTGAGCCTCCTCTTCTCCAGACAAAACAACCCCAGTTCCCTCAGCTGCTCCTCACAGGACTTGTGTCCTAGGCCCTTCACCAGTTTTGTTGTCCTTCTCTGGACACGCTCCAGGGCCTCAATGTAATTCTTGTAGTGAGGGACCCAAAACTGAACACAGTACTCGAGGTGCGGCCTCACCAGGGCTGAGTACAGGGGGACAATCACCTCCCTGGTCCTGTTGGCCATACTGATTCTAATACAGGACAGGATGCCATTGGCCTTCTTGGCCACCTGGGCACACTACTGGCTCATGTTCAGCTGAGCATCGATCAATGCTCCCAGGTCCCTTTCCTCTTCACAGTCTTCTAGCCACTCTGCCCCATGCCTATGGAGTTGCATGGGGTTATTGTGACCAAAGTGCAGGACCGGGCACTTGGCCTTATTAAACCTCATCCCATTCACTTCAGCTCAGCACTCCAGCCTATCCAGGTCCCTCTGAAGAGCCACACTTCCCTCAAGCAGATCAACACTACCTCCCAACTTGGTGTTGTCTGCACTTACCAAGGGTACACTCAATCCCCTCATCCAGGTCATCAGTAAAGATATTAAACAAGGTAGGCCCCAGTACCGACCCCTGGGGGACACCACTTGTGACAGGACGCCAGCTGGACTTACTTCCATTAACCACTACCCGCTAGGCACGGCCCTTCAGCCAGTTCTTTACCCAGAGAAGAGTGTACCTGTCTAGGCCATGGACAGCCAGTTTTGCCAGGAGAATACTGTGGGAGACCATGTCAAAGGCTTTGCTGAAGTCTAAGTAGACTACATCAACAGCCTTTCCCTCATCTACCAGTCTGGTCACACGATCACAGAAGGAGATGAGGTTGGACAAGCACGACCTGCATTTTGTGAACCTGTGCTGACTGGGCCTTCTTGCTGTGCTGTTCTCCTCTTTCCATTTGTTTTCCTTAGGACTGTGCTAAGCTGTGTCTGTCTTGTGCTAAAGGACTCAGAAATACACTTCAAAAAATAAGCCTTCCCCTTCCTGACCAAAGGCTGAAAACAGACCCCTCTGTGAATGGGAACCAGGGCCACATCTGCAGGACTAGCACGTCTGAACCTCAGGGCAACAATGGCTCTGAAGGACAACTGTGTTTCCCTCACAGAACTGTAGTAGCCTGGTTAAAACCTTTATGAGGAGGTCATTGTATAGGCACCAATGCTTGGACTCCAGCATGTGGATTTATCCTGTTTGCTGATAGGGATCGGGGCTTGCCAGCACTTCCCTGGCTGGGAGGGGGACAAGACTCTCCTTCCTGCCCCAGATGCTGCTGCAGGCTGCAGTGCTGGGACCATCTGTCTCAGCAGTCACTGCAACTTACATTCTGGGGGATGTGTGTGTGTGTGTTTTTCTCGTGATAAGGTGTGTAGAGAGATAAGAAGAGCATGTAGCAGCTCTGTTTCACAGAGATGCCAGGGGAGATAAACCCGAGCTGTTCTGTGGGTTTCTCTGGAAGACACGCACATTTCAGTGTGAAAACTCTTGTAAAAGTAACAGCAGCACATCACTCTGAAAACTTTATTTAGATTTGACTGCTCTGTACCTTTTGCACCAAAGGGAGATAATTCCTGCCTTGGGGAGGCTGAAGCTCCCGGGTTACCTTTGCCTACCCCAGCTTGAGGAACAGAGTTCCTCAGGCACACCTGTCCTCTGTGTATCAGCTGTGCCTGCTCAGGCTCAGCTTCATGCAGTCATGAGCCTCAAATCAACTGAATTCCTATGGCCTTCAGGGTCAAAAGCACAAGTCCCTGGCACCACCTGCCCTGTGCCCACATTCCTGTGTCTGGAGAGGCACTCTGGCTGTTCCAAGAAAGTACAAGCAACATCAAGGATCAGGGGATATGGGCCAAGCATGAGGCCAAAGTTAATGTGATAGAACAATCAGCTTTTGAAATCAGTGGCTATTGAGCATACCTCACCCTGATGCCACTCTGACGGGCACATAGCAGTGTTGGTGGGAAGGGTCTGTTAGGTGAACCAGCAGCTCCTTGCTCCAAATGCAAGGTATGCACACATATATACACACACGATCTGCCTTCGGATGTAGCTGAGAGCTTAACAGGAGTCACATGTGGGAAGCTGACTGCAATTACAAATAATGAGCCAAACTCCACACCTGTTTTTGACCAGTAGAGGCATTTCATACTCAGCTATGTTAGACTTAAATACCCTTCATCCAAAGGTATAAACTTTGCTTTTAAGTCTCTTTTTGTATTAAAATGAAGTATGAATGTTACTATTATATCTAGTTTTCCTTATTAATAGTGAGGGCTTATGCAGAACTATGAATGTGCATGATACTTAGCTTGTTAGGGAAGTTGCTTCTCTATGACAATCGCTCAAAGAGAGAACAAGAACTTCTTGTGATAAGGTTGTGTGGCACAAAAGACAGTTATTTTTAGAGATGGAGGATCATAGTCTTCCTGAGCTTTCTGCATTGATTTTTCTTCTCTATTATGAAATAGATTATTTCTGTAATAATTTTATTTACAGGAAAACAGCTAATGATGTTCATGAACTCGTGCTCACTTTTGCAAACTTATGCAAAAATGAATATAACTGGAAGAAAACTGTTGTAACAACAGTTTTAAAACATCTTTTTTCTTTTATTTTGAAAGAAAAAACATGTGGTTTTGGTTTTCCATTCCTAGAAAAATGTTTTTTGTTTAGCCAAAGTATTTCCTCCCCTATATCTTCAAGTTCATTGGACAAATGCAAGTAACAGGTTCTTTCATTCTTTTCTGTGGAGACAAAGACAGTATCTGTTCTGTCCATTGATCACTTTAACTAAAGATTTTCCTTTGCATTTATTCTAGCTGGTTGTTTTATTTCTCCTATCAGAAATGTTACTGTATTCTTTATCTTGAAAAATTCACTGTACTACAAAATAATGTTTATGTCCCTACAAAGCTATTATTCAAAACGTCATCTAGAGAAATCATCCTCAAGGAACCAAAAGCACTTGTCTATGAAGAGAGCACATTTGTTTGGCGCAATCAAGGAGATATAAATAAGGGTTGTGAAGTGTCATCTCTATGGTGACAGCATTAAGGCCATTGTTCAGCATGCACTGTGCTTTCACTTTCTGAAATTTGGGGGTCTTAGCTCACAATGCTTCTGCCAGGGTTAAGAATTGCCACTTTGTACGATATGTTTGAAAGCATTATTCTAATAAGGCTGGATGTCTCGGATGTGCTTGGTTAGAGTATTTCAACAGTGTGAACAACGGTAAGAATAAGCGCTGGATTTTAGCTTAAATTGTTAAAGATCTTATGATAAACAATGCGCTAAAAGCTCTTTTTTTTTTTTTTTCCAATTAAAAAAAAAAGCTGTTTATTACAACTTCACTAAGCAGATTTTATTTAATCTGTGTTGACTAATATCTGAAGACCGGGAATGTAAGAACTGAAATTATTTGCTGATGCTTAGACATTTGAGAGAGACTGCATGTCTGCTATTGATTTGATGTGAAGAAAATGGTTTGGAACTTTCCATCCTAGAAAAAGCCCACTTAGAAATACAAAATAAGCTATAAAATCTGTTAACTATGTTAAAAAATAACAGCAGTTGAATGCTTAAAAGCTCATTCTATATTGGAGAGTTCACTCTTTTTTCCATTATCAGCTATTAATAATAAAATGTTTTATTATGCTAAATGTAACTATTTTTTGCCACCCAGGGAAGGAAGGATCAAAGCAGGAGGGCCTTAGGTATACCATGCAGAGCTCAGCTTTTGCTGGCCTCTTGCATGACCAGAGCAGCAGAGGGTGTCGGGTTGTAAGAGCACATTCTTAACAGCTTTCTCCACTAATCAGGCAGACCTAACCTCTCCCAGCTCTGCTACTAAAATCTGGGCTGTGTGTTGGCATATGGCATTGCCCTTGGAACATACCTCCTCATGTTGGATGAGTCTTTCCTAAATGGCTACTGAAGAACATGTGGCTCAAAACCAGTGTGCCCCACTTTGGTTAAGATGGAAGAGAATTCAGCTGTGTTTCACTGACTTCTGAAAAGCGGTATCACAAACCTAGTGTGTGCGTATGACTCACACCAACACACACAGGCTATGGATGTGTGTAATACATGTTCACACCCTTATTTGTGTTGTCACAAGCTCTGACTCACACCAGGTTGGTTTCAGCGTGGAACGTTCCTTTGAGTAATGGCAGGAGGTGTTAGTCAATACAACAACTCTTCCCAGGACTGTACGTCTCCTCAGACTTCTCAGAGGAGTGATTGATTAGGATTCAGGGTTTGACCCAGAAAGATGGTGCACAGTGAGGGCAGAAAGGGTGTCCTCAGGGATGAAATGAGGCTTGCAGAGTGTTTGAATGCTCTTGACTTTTATCTCCTTGCATTTCATTAAAGCACAAAGGATCAACTCCTAGAAATTAAAGATTTATCAGTTTAGCACCAGCTATCAGTTCCTTTCACATGTATCTGATAGTTAGGCTTTTTAATGCCAGTTAACTCAGCCAAGCAGCTCCATCCACTTGTTACACTTTAGCTGTAGCTACTTCCATGCTGTGCTACTGAATGCGTTCCTTTATTGAATGGCTGTGAGTAGGGGAAAATACACTGGAAAATACTCTTTGCTGCTTCCAGGTGGAAGGGTCAAACAGGACTATCTGCCCATCTATCTTGCTTTTCTCTCTGGGGAGGTAGTGGTGGTGATAAGTAGTGTGTATGTTTGGGAAGAGAAAACAAGATCCCCATGAAGACCTAAAAGGGCAGCTGTTCACAGCTGATAACCCAGGGCCTGGTCACTTCTACTTGAGGGGACAGCAAATCAGCTACAGATTCAATGTGGCCCTCCAGCTTCTCTTCATAGATGCTCAAGAAGTACAGAAAACAAACTCAGAAACTGGTTTCCCATGAATAGATTTTAAGTCAAGGCAAACTTCACAACCGCAGAAAATTCAGATAGAAAATGGACCCTGAAGGGATTGTTACACACCACTCTGCCTATGTGGGATGGGCCCTCTCTTTCAGGTTTGTTCCTGGTCTAGAAACCTTTCATCAGCTTCCCGGATTAGTGCAAAATCTAGATGCTTCACTTTGGCTCCCTGACGCTGTTTCTCTTTTCATCTCTTCAAAAGCCTATGCATCTGCTGTTCTTAGCAGTTTCCTAATCCTTGTACCATGGATTTCCAGTTCCTGAGTCTTCTCTTTTTACTTCTTCTAGGTGCCTTGCTCTGCCCTCTGGGAGCTCCCTTTCTGCCCGACAGGCTTGTTTTCTCCTAGGAAGGAGAATTTCTCTTCCTTTCGCTGTCTTCTCTTATTGAGTTACTTGCATTTTCATAATGGTGTCTAACACATAAAGAACTATGAAACATAGATAACTTCTGAAAAAGTAAGTGTTAACTGAATTTTTCAGAAGGGTATACTTGAAAGGATATAGTGTGCAATGGGAGCAATGCAGCACAATGTAAGAGTACCTTAGATATTGAAACAGCTTGTTGTAGGGCAAAAACACTGTTAGTATTATGTATTCATACAGCCCTAAGCTAATCATTTTGGGCTTCTAAAATTACAACACAACAAACATAGAAATGTTAAAATACACTTGTATCATCACATGTGAATTTGTGTGTGTGTATATACAAGAAAAAAGTTATATATATATGTATATAACTAAAAAGTTATATATATATATGATATATATATATATATATATATATATATATATATATATATATATAAAACTAAATTGTTTTCAGAAATCAAGCCATGGGACTTTTAGTTATAACCTTGTGCAAACTAGAATTACCTTGAAGTCAGCTGTGGCTGCATGTGTAAGGGTTTCAAAACAAAGAGCAAGAAGAAATTCAGGTGTCTGAAGTTCCTTAGCTACTTCTGCTCCCCAGGTTCTGCTTGGGACTGAGTCACATGCGGGTTTGCAGAGCTACCAGATGTCTGTGAGCATGCAAGCCCTGCAGGGCTCTGGTCACACAGAGGTTGAACACCTGATGCTTCGGGTCTCTGCAGTGTTTGGGAATTGGCCAGGCTGCGTCACTTGATGGCTCACATCATGTTAGAGCTTGCTCCTTCAAGCAGCTCCCTCTGCATCTCTGCTCTAGCCATGTGGAAAAATCCAGCCCTTTGAAGCATATGTTATGTTATTTTAGGATGGTTAATCAGGTTATTTTTCAGGCATCTGCATCTACCTAGGAGCCTGAATTTGGGCAAACTGTTCCAGAAATATGTCTAGAAGCTTCTACAGGCTGATATTCGGTTTAACACAGTCTTTAATCAAAGCACTAAATTCTCTCTTGTTCCTTGTGTAGGCCATGAATGGTCTCTGCCTTAGTGACAATTCAGGATGAAACTGCAAAACAGAGCACAGCTTTGTTCTGCCTTCTGGAGTTGTGGTATTTTCAGTTTTGACATCTTCTTTACCTTGATCTGCGCTCCGCTCTGGAGATTTTTCCTGGCAAAATGGCTGAGCTCTCTCACACCCCACCCAATTTCTCCAGGGCAGTCAGATCTGCGAGGTGGTGCGCGTGAACAGGAGGCCGGCCGCCACAAGTAGTTAGCATCACTGGTACCCTCTATTGCGGGAGATGTCTCTCCTATGTAGTGACTGTGTTCAGCCCTCCTTGTTCTGTGATCACGTATGGCATCTGGGCCTTAGAGACAGGAAAGATGGAGAAAGTAATTATCTAGATAGCATACTGAAAGAGCTAAGCAACAAAAACTTTATTTCCTTTTATCTTGCTTATAATGCAACAAGGATATAGCTGTTCCACTTTGCAAAGGTATCATACTGCTTATATTATGTTAAAGTGTCTCCTGGAGTGGGGGTTACACAAGGCTTCTTTCACTGAAATATTTCCTTTTCCTGCTCTAAAAACATGGCTATTGGAAAAGGAACATGACATGAAACAAAACAAAAAGCAACGTTTTTTTGATTGGATGCCCACCTGTGAAAATGTTTTACTCCTACAAATGAGCCCATGAAATGAATATATATTAGCAGAAGATATAAATATAGAGTGGCTTTGGTTTACTAAATTAAGTCTCTGTAGGCTTTCTAATCCAGTATTAAAGTAGCTTTAATTCATTTTAATCGAGTTCACTGTCAAGTTAAAATGTCACTGAGTGCAAAGGCACTTGAAATAATGAAGCCCAGTGATTTTTAAGTGACACTTCTCAGGTCATTCAGAGATGTGTCTACAAGGAAATCTATTGAAGAATTGAGGAAGGGTATGCCTTTTTAAAGCAAAATGGGCGTGAATATATATTACAGCTGGTCAGGTGCAAATCCAAGTGACACCGCACAAGAACAATGAAGCAAAGCTATGCTCTGTTCCTGGTCCTCTGAGCCTCCAGGTAGGACACCTAGCTGGAAAACACCACAGTTCCCAGCCAGCCTGAGTACCTGAGTTTTCTTGTTGAAAATCAAGACAGAAGGGTGAATGCTAAGGCTCAGAGCTGACCTCAGTGTTTCATTCACTCTGAGGTTCACCAGTAACCTCCACGCCACCATTTCACTGTCCATAAAACAGAGGCTATCATGTCCTTAGCAAGGGGTGCTGTGAAGTTCATGAGGTGCTGTTCAGACTTTATGGACTAAATATAAACAAGTAAATCATGTATTTTGAAAACTGCTTTCACAACATAGATATCTGGAAACTTAACCCGAAGGCTCCTGATTGCAGGCTGTGCCTCTCAGCTGTGCAGACTGGGCAAAGGAGTGTTATGGGAACTCATAAATCACCAGAGTCCTCACAGCATTGATTTACAGTCTGAGATTAGTATTGATATTTTTACTGCCAAAATCAAGGGTTGTTAGATCTTGTCAGCATATGAAGACAGTGTCTGCCTTAATGGTTATTACAAAGCATTTGAATTGTAGCTTCAAAAAAGATATCCCAAGTTTATCATGACTAAGTTGTGAAGATCACAGCTCACTGAAAGGACACTCTTGTCACCCTTCCCACCATCACCTCTATTATTTGGACTTTGTTCCACGCCACCCACCAAATATCATTCAGCCAGATGAACCTCACACAGGTTTTCAGCTGAGAAGCAGACACGTGTTGTATGTTTGTTAGGAAAAAAAAAAATATATATAAAAAAAAAAGGAAAGCTCTAGCAATATTTAATGGTTATGATGGAGGACAGGTTTTTGGGTATCAAGCAGAGTTCCTACACCACAGGCTCAGTCCTGGAACTGTTGCAGGGAGAAATCATAAAGCATGGGAAGTCATAAAGCAGAGGAAAGCCTCTGGAAAAGCCACAAGCCATGTTTTTTGTTAAAAGGACAAGCCATTAAGAGTGTGCTGACACAGTCTCCTACTGGAGCAGCAGCTGATGATGCCAGACAATTTCATTGCTGGTATAGATTTAAACCAATTCCCTGTTGGTCTACTGATATTTATGCTATTGCTTTGGCTATTAGCTATGTTGATGCAGGCTGAGGAAGAAAAAAATACATCCTACTGTAGCTGGCAGAAAATAAAGGTGCAAAACAGGAGGGTGAGATTTCATATGGAGTTTTTCCCAAGCAACTACTGGAAATGAAGCAAAACAGAACAGAAAGGAACTCCTTTTGTGAAATGCCTGGGGAGTCATTCCAGAATAGCTTCTATAATTATATGTTAATCCAGTTGAACTTTCAAGTGTAGATAATACAGGACTCCTATCATAGGCAAGGGATTCATTTCCAAGCCATATGTCTTCTCAGGATCCATATTAACTTAAAATAGATCACTATGTGCAGAGACAGTTGAAGCAAAGACTGTGGTAGCCCAGTTAAAAGTCAAGTTAGCCTCTCAGTAAAGGCTGATAATTTTGTTTTGTCTGCCTTACCATGGAAGGGCACCTTTTAGAACCAGCTTCAGACCTATTTAGCCTGGAACTACACACTAGGCGTGGGTAGCCCATGCTCTGCTTCCTTTAGCATTGTGCCCATGTTTGTAGCAGCTGAACTCTGCAAAGCAGCTATAAACTGAGCCTTCTCCTCTGAGTTAACAGCTGATGCACTGTGTGGATCCACAAGCTATGCATGACAGGGCCATGATAATTTATGACATTGTTTAACTAATTAAAGTTGACAGGGAAATTTTACTAAGCCTGTTTCAGTGGTCCAGTTTACAGCACAGCCCCCAGTCACATTGGCATGACTGCAGAGGCAGTGAACAGTGTCATAGGTGCAAAAATAAAAAGCAGAAACCTCTTAAATCTGCTTTGCAGCCAGAGAAAATATAGGTTGGAACTACGTCCTGATTTTTCCATTGGGTTTATTATTTTTTGTCTCCATAGTCTGAACTCTCATTTGACTGTACATTCCACTTTCTGCAGAAGAACCTCCACTAATTGCATGTGTTATTGTTCATCCAGGCTTCAGAGGAAACGGTGTCTTTGGATAATCTGTAGAAATTGAACTGTAATTCAATAGAAAGTCAAGTAGTCTCTCAGTGCTTCTCACTGTGATTAATGCTCTGTAAGGAAAGCCTTCATGTTTGTCGTACAGAAAGCAGAGTTTAGACTTTCTTTCTTCTTTGTAGAATAAGGGGAAGAGTAAACAAATAAATCAATTAGGAGTGTTCCGTTAATAAGGATGAAGATGGAATATATCTGTCACTGGAAAAAACCCTGGCTTCGCTCCCGAGGGACTGCCTCTCAACAGTTTTGGCTTAGCAAAGGCGTTCGAGCAGGCTATTCTTGGTCAGATAAAGAGAGGTGCTGCTGGCAGCATATGCTCTGTGGAGACTTGAAATCTCTGCATTATGCTCCCTCCCTTGGTCCAGATGCACTGATTCTCTAGGCAGAGTGAAAGACATCTATTTGATCAAGGTTTTGGAGAAAGCTGAGGGTAGGTTCCCAGAGCGATGAATGAGGGGAGAGAGGGTGGTAAGAGTGACAATTATTCAAATAACACTGAGACTGGTTTTCCTTTTTGGCTTTGTTGTTCCTGCTGAAATAGTAATTATAAGTTAGGGCATCAAATTGTATTACCTTAGTGTAAATTAATAAATCACTCCTAGCAGTCTCATTCCCTAGCAAGCACACATGCTAGTTGGGTATGTTTAAAAGCATAGAAAACCTAATCAAAGATAAACCAGCTTTCTGTTCCGTCTTAAAAGTGGTAAGCCAAGTCACACTGGGTGCTAGATTTCTTATTCACAGACTATAATTTCAAACATTACTCCAAATGTGAGCATGTCTTTCAGTCTTGTTTTATTTCCATTATTTTCTTCAGAAGGTGGAGGAAGAGATTCAGCATCATAAACTGCTTTCCATCTTTTGTTCACCAAGTGTATCTCCTCTTGAGAAGCACCAAGTAGTAACAAGTAATTGGAGGTAACCACTCATGAGGGACAGCGGAAGCAGAAGAGTGTCTGTCTCCCACTTTTTTTTTTTCTTTTTTTTTGCACCCAGCCAGGGCTGGATGTAATGCCACACACCTTTTATTGGCACCAGTGAAGCCAGCTTCAGCTGCTCTGCCTGCCTACCCATGACTGCCCATTGCTGAAACAACTGTTTCTCAACCACATGGTAATTTTTTTTTTTTTCTCCCTTCCCTTGTTATTTTTAACACACATCACTTCCCTGATCTTATTTTCCATGTGGCCTTGGGGGAGGGAAACAGTTGTGCCAAAACAAACAGTGCGAGATGGGAACCGGTGGCTGACAATCAGGAGTGTTGAAGCCAGCATCATCCCGAGGAGAGCAGGGAGCAGCACCGGGAGCTGTGCTCCCGTGGGCAAATGCCTCTGGGTCCTGGTGGGGCCGCCTGCAGGCCTGGGGTCAGGGCTGTCAGCATAGAAAGGCAGGTTCTGAAGGGTGGCTCAGGTCTCCCCATCTGAGCCTCCTGGAGGATCTGAAATCACAAATAGCCCATGCTCTGTGCAGAGTTTGTGAGTTCAGTCCCTTGGTAGTTGTTTCTTCTTTAGTGCTTTCCTTCCTTACATATATGTTAGGAAGATAATGAGGCACTTAGACACAAGAAGTGTCATCTTAATACGTTGGTTAGATATCTTCAAAGGTGACATATACCAGCTGAACATACTTCAAGTAGTATTTAACTCTGCTTTTATTTGCTCAGCTTTTTCTACTGACTGTGATTCAGAGCCTGTGGCTGGAAGAGAGCAGAAGAAATAAAAGCTAACTTTACTTTTCTGTCACCTCACTCAAGCAGTTAATCAGGATTGTCTGCAAGAAAGACTGAAAAGATACAGTGAAGAAGTCCTGCTAGGTCAGGTTTACCATTTGTCTGTTTTATCATCTTTGCTTCCTTGAAACAATGTTTTCTGAGGCTATGTGATAAGGAGAAATCCCTTTTTACCGTCAGGTTGCCAGTTGGGTCAGGAGACCTGGCTTGAACTGGTAGAAATGTTAGGACATAACTGTGAAGGTATGTGAGCATGCTACTTCTGAGAAATCAGATCATGACAAAAGAGACAGCTGTTTTGTTGAAATCACAGCGAAGAAACTTACAGATACCATTACAGAAATAAATCCTAATTTATTTTTAAGGAGTTCAGGTAATTAAAAAAAAAAAAAAAAATCTAAGCCATTGGCAGTGGAGTGATAATCATAGACCTATCCAGATTATTAGGGACTTGAAATGTAGGTGCTTGCTTCTTTATCTCGAGAGCCGTAAAATGCATATGAATAACATGTTAATTTTGAATCAATCTGCTAACTTGTAAATCTGCAATAACGTGCTTGTTTCATTACAAGCACCAGAACCCTATAAATAATCAGGTGCAGTTTGCTTTTCATTTTACAAGATATCAGTGTCACTAATAGCAAGCTGTGCATTCTTGATTGGCGATTATGTTGCCACGATTAAGTTACTTCTGGTGTTTTAAAAATAACCTTGACTGTTACTCTTGTCTCGGAATTGCCTGGCAGAAATCCCTCACAAGAGCAATGCTGGTGCCACACAATGCTGCTGCAACCTTATTTGATTGAGGACAGTCAGCAAGAAGGGTCCAGAGCACTCTCCAAGATTAGTTTCTGAGGAAAAATGCTTTCCGCAGAAAACATACGCTCCTAAGAGATAATAATCCACCATCCACTGGGAGTAACAGCAATCTTACCATTAATTTCATGATATTAGATAAAAAGACAGGGTAGAATGGCTCTTTGGTAGGGAAAAAAAAAAAAAAAAAAAAAAAAAAAAACTCTTTGCTCAGTAAGGAGCACAGAGGTTGTATCAAAATAGGTTTATCTACCATGACATTTTTCTAAAACTCACTTTTTTTTTTTTTTTTTAATGGTATTAGCAATGCTGTAAAAGAGCTGAACAGATAAGGCAGGCTGTTCTTGTCACCAGTTGCTACTTGCACAGCTTACGCCATGCTGTTACACCACTACCTACTCCTTCTGACAAGGAGTGGGGATGGTGTTGTGCTGGGTCACAGCAAGAAGGCAACTCAGCCTCCAGGTATTGTGCCACCAAATATATCGGCACTGTACCTCTGTCTGGAGTATTGTGTGCTGCTCTGCTTCCCCATTCTTACCAAGAAAGGATTTCTTAAAACGAGAAAAGGTACTGAAAGTGATTGGAGTGGGTGTACGTATCTGCCTGTGCCCCTCTGTTAATCTTAGCAGCTGATAATTAACAGTAATCTGGAATCAAAGCAAATGGATTTGACTCTACATTTTCAGGAAGCCTGAATAAATTTTACTCTCTTCTAGTCTCTGAAGTGACTGAAGGGGCTGTAGTAGAGAGCTATTAAATAATAACTGTTCTGAAGGAGGCGAATAAGGAACAATTGCAACATTTCATAAAACAAAAACTAGAATTAAATTGCCAGGAATAGATTTAAAACTTCAAAGGAACTTCTTTTTCACAGTTCATGGCCAAATTGAGTCACCTTTCACTGCAAAGAGGCTTTAAAGCAAAAATTGTGACTGAGATTTAAGAGCAGTTTTGGAAAGGATATTGGATTATATAAATTCTTGATCTGACCCCAAACCGCAGTCATTATATTCCTGTGACTTGTACCCCCAGAGCAGAAAACTACTGTAGTGGGTAACTTGAAGGGCATATACTCATACATTTGGTGATAATGAAATGAATATACCGTATTTTGAAACAATATATGCCATCCAAATATTGTCTGTAGTATTTTGGAATTTGAGGAAGAATCAGAATATTGAAGTAGTTTCTAACATCATTGTTTAACTATTACAAGATACAAGTGCACTAAAATTATCATCTCTAAATTTTTATTACTCAAAAATCATTTAGTGATGGTCGTGATTCACACTGTGATGGAAAAACAGGCCCCAAGACAAATTCAGATACAAAAAATACTTTTTTTTTTTCACTCCATCAGCTTTGTTCTTGAGCCTGCTTTTTAAAGCTGATATGCTTGAAATTCAGATGGGGTTGTAGTAGGAAGACATCGCAGTAATTGCGGCTAACCAGGAACACGGGGGAATCCTCGCTTGCTGTCAGCAGGAGGCTTTCATTCAGACCCCCAGAAGAGAATCACGCTCTCTTCTCCAGCCCTGCGAGGGGGGTTTCATCAATAGGCAGGTGCAGGGCATGCTTTTAAAGTAATGAATGAGAACTGCTGAGCAGAGCACAAAAGCTACAAATTGAATAAGTCTTCAGTTCACATCAGAATCTCTGTGTGTGTGCACATGTGCGTCTTGTGCACAATAAATAACCCCTTATGCTTGAAAAATACCTACATACTTGGTATAAAATATGTAAGCAAAGGACATAGATTTCTCTCTAGGCTTCAAACTGTCCAATGAAATAAAAAGTGTGGCACTTGTTAGCAGACCTTTTTTTGGGGTGGAGGATCCCGGCATTGCAACCTACCTGAGAACACCATCCTCGCCTCCATCAGGGCCAAGCCCTTGGTGACTCTGGTAGGGGAGGGAGGCTTGGAGCGGGCTCTCCCTGCCTGGAGAGGGTCCCAGCTCTTCTGCACCTTGGTTCCTCTGCCCATCGTGGTGACAGTGGCTGGCTGTCCCCTCCTCTGAGTACTGGGGATGGGTGCCTTGTGACATATCGTCCCCCAGGCTCCGATGGGGTTCTGACACCATGACGTCAGGACATCCTCAGCTGACACCTCAATGGGTGCAATAAGTCTTATGGAAACTGCCTGCTAACAAGTAAAATGATGTGTCTTTAGGAATTGTTCAGTTGTAAAGACCCTGATGTTTTGGGGGTTTTATTACCATTTGCTGCCCAGTGGGTTCTTTCTCTAAAATGATGGCAACATCACTTATGACTCTTCAGGATACTCCACACCATGAAAATGATCTCCGTAGGCACATGCTGCTCCTTCTCTAGAGCTCCTTTTCTCTGGTTCACCAATTATTATTATTTGTGTGTGTGTGTGTGTGCTGGCAAAAGATACAGAATAAGACTCCCAGATAAAAGTCTCGCTGGCGTGCCTGTCAGAGCCGCCTTATTTCCTGCAGATACTCCAGCTGCTGATTCCATCTGCTGTCTCCTCTTTTTTCTTTCATTTGTAAACACCTTAGGGCATGAGCCCTTCCTACGGGTGTGCGATCCCAAAGGGACTGCAATGGTGTAATACAAACCCTCTCTGCCACGGCAATATGTGTAATATTAAAAACGCTCTGCAGAGACTCCCAGTATGTCTCCAACCACATCTGAGCTGATAAGACTTGTAATTAACAAGTAATCAAGGATAACACAGCGTTCGTTGACACTCCAGTTAAACATGCGTGACAGCTCTGATTTGTGTATTGAGGCTTTCTTTTAGTATCAATAAAATAGCTTGCTTTTTCGCAACCTTCCCTACAGGGTAATGGGGAGTATCTAGGAGTATGATTGGAGATGCTTGTCAGTGCATGACTTCTGGCAAATTCTGATCTTCTGAGTAAGACCCAGGCTGGTGGACACTGGGCTCTGAATCATCACAGGTTACTTGCTCAACCACATTTTGCTCCTGGCTCCTCCTCTTGACCCTCCAGCTGCTCCTCCCAGCCTGGCTTGTCAGCTCTCCCCTCCTGTTTGAGGCCTGTTCCCCCATTCCTCACTCCTCCTCCTCCTCCCCCTCCCCCCCCCCGTGCCTCCCCTGCAGCCTCTCCCCAGAGCTTTGCAGCCAGATGGCTTCATTCTCCACCGTGCAGGGTTGGGAGCACACCAAGCCTCCTCCTGGCCTGGCCAGGGCCTCCTGGGTGCAGCCTCCAGTTAGCGTCCGCACTGAGTGGAGGCAGGCCGCAGTACCTTGCTTCTGGGGCCAGGCTTGAGGGTTGGCTTCGTCTTCCCACTCGTCTTTGTGGAAAAGTCTAGCCATTTCAAGTACAAGCGTAGCTGAAGAGGTGTTGTGCTTGCACCTGGTGCTGCGCTTCTTTCCATCTGCTGAAGCTGGCATTGTTCGGCTCCCTACAGTAAGGGGGATAGCCTTTACTTTTCTCGTGTGTCTTTACACTACACAAACTTATTTTACAGTCAATGTTATGTACCTATTTAGGAGAGTAAAAAGCCACCTTTTTGACTGGCATAGATGATTTGTATATAAAATCCTAATAAGTCATGGAAAGATAAAATACAGGAAAACACATGTGCCTTATGTTTGGTGGATTACAGATTAGATCATACGATTTCAAAATCTTCAGCAGTAACAAGAATGCTAATTTCATTTAAAAGGCTTGCAAAAGTGCATCTAGTTTTGAAGCAGCCGCACAGGATGTGTCAGGACTCCCTTGGGGCATGCAAAGGAGCCACCTTGCTGCAGGGCTGTGTCTCTGAGATGGAGGCAGAAAGGAGGCAACGCTGCAGCATGAGTTCTGCCTTTTCTGCCTACTTGGACCTGGTAGTTTCTTAAAACATTTCTAAATGAACAACTCTGGTAGCTGGATGCAGCAATCTATGATATAAGAGAATATGTGAACTCACTGACAGGGTTTTCTGCTGAAAAGCTGAAAGAAAACCTGTATGTTTTGCTTACTGGGAGTTCTTGGTAGCAGATATCAATATTGCTAATTATTTGGGCCTGGCTGTGTGCTGGAGCCACTGCCTGGATGCAGCGTGGCAGTTTCACACCAGTGGGTAGCTCTCTCACTCCCCCTCCTCCAAAGACCAGAATGCTCCCACCGAGGTGAATCGTTCCTCCTCCAGTCTGTAGTGTGGCATCTCAGCTCCAGCTGCAAAGACCTGGAGTTAAGATGCCAGGCTGGGGGCTGGAGCAACTGAGCTGAAGGCTTGTGCTCTTCTGCCATCCCTGCTGTAGAGGGGGAGGTCAGGACATCAAATGCTGGGGTTAGTAGCACCATATACCATAGTAGCAAGACTCATCAGGACTCATCTTTTGTATCCTCAACACTTCCAAGAGCATATTCAAAATTTCTTTTTTTTTTTTTTTCCTTTTTTTTTTTTTTTTTTTTCTTTTTCATTTTAATGGACTGAACTCTTCTGTGAAGCACATGCTCTGGTGAGCCCCAGCTCATCGAATGGCTCTCAGAGCAAACTGTAGGAAGATGCAAGAGGACTAAGAGAAGCCTGATGTAGATGATGTGCAGCCACATTAATTATTGACCATGTTAGTTGATGAGTCATGCTGAATTGATCTGTGGCAAGATAATGTGAATTAAAAGCCACTTGAATATTTAATTCTGGGCTTTTTGGATATGGCAGGAATTTGAATGAAAGACAACGTGTGAGTCATGACTGGAATCAACTTTTCAGTAAAGACAGGCTATTAGAATAAAAGGTACTACCCAAAGGTAAATTCCAATTTATTAGAGGAGAAAACTCTTGCATGTAAACATTTTAATGGGAGACTAGAAAGCTTTCCAGATGAAATTTTCTAAATAGATGATGATAGATGGAGATTTTCTTGTTATTAGTTTAATTCCTGCGTATATGACTTAATTAAACCTTGCTGCATCTGAGGTAGGTAGTGCCTGAAGCATCATAGGAAAAAAGCGAGACCAAGGTGCTGTGGGAAGTGAAGGAGGGCTGTTGGCTGAAACTCTGTGTTTGCTGCAGCACAGCTGAGGCACAGCCTGAGTGAACTTAATCCATACATGACTGGAGATAGGAAGTAAGGGGGATCCTTTTAACATTGGATATATCAGAGGGTTTTCTGATGATTCTGCATGCAGTGCTAGAGGAGCCAGGGAGCCAGTGCCCTGCATGCCAGCAGCACTGGTCTGGTGGTGAAGGAAGTCCTGATGAATAAACAGGTCATGCCACCTGAAAAAGAGCCATGGGGGCCTCCTCAGGGCCTCCTCTGATTGTACTGCATTGACCCACAAACCATTCTGAAGGACTTTGTGGTAGCATTAATACAGTTTTGGAGATTGGCATACATTCTTGGTTGGCTTAGGTGCTGCAGCTCCAAATAAATCTTTCCCTGACTTCTCTCAGCCTCTCCACAGAGAAATGTCCTTAATGCAAAGCAGGCTGGTCCCGAAGTAGAAATGTGTTTTATTTCAGTGTTTAGGGCATACAGGCTAGCATTCTTAGAGAGAAGAGAGGGCTCCTGCCTACTGCCATTTCTTCCTCCCCTTCCATCTCGCTTCATTCCTCTGGGTACCAGGGAGCACTTTGGCAGCTGAGGGTGTTTGCCTTATTTTTCTCACCCTTCACAAAAGCTGCCCTCTGCTTAACATGCGCATTCCTTCCTTCAGAGCCATTTTCCTCTGTGGACTCTCGAGGCTAGCCAGCAGCCAAACAGTAGGGTGAGCTGCATGCAAAAGCCTTGATCATTGACAGGCTGTCTTACAATTTCTTTCTTGTATTCAAGATGCAGATGGATGTTATTAGAAAGGTTTTTACTTTGAATGTGCACGACTTGACCACATGCCTGAGATTAGCGCTCAATACTTATATAATGCTTTTCATCCTCAAAAGGGCTTTACAAGCACGAGTCCTCAGAAAGCTCCTGTGAGGTGCGTTCATTTTGTTATATACTCTATAACAAGAAGGGACACATGTCAGTGACTTGTTCAAAGATGTATCACTCAGCAAGCATTATAAAGGAAGGAAATCTTTACACTTCCCTGGTGTTCCTCTCTGATGTTTTCCTGTCAAAAAATCATAGTTTCACCATGGCAGCATGTTTTTCTGTATGAAGGAAGTGATTAGTGACATCAAAAATTAAAATGCATCTCAGGTTATAGTAATACTAGATAAATACACAGCATTTCTAAAATTTATGAGGCCAAATTTCCTACTGCATTAAGCTTCAAATAAAGTGGAACAGGAGCTGAAAGGGATCATCAAAGAGACCCAAGCTTGACAGAGGATCTGGAGCGCTTGCCTCAAACCATACCTCAAAACAGAGGGAAATGATTTTAGAAGGAGTGATGAAAAATGTCTGTCTTCTCAGTTGAAAGAATAGCGCAAGATTTTTTTTTCTGCTTTAACTGCATGATTATGATTAAAACAGCTACAGTAACAGCAACAGCCCCAGTATGAACTCAGCTCTACCCAAAGTTCTTGTAATATTGCATCTCATTTCAGTGAGGGGGCTGAAATAAGCTGTAGCTGTGAAAGGCATCTTTATAATTATGTATTCTTGCTGAGCTTTTACTGGCATGACTGCCTTGGCATGCTTTACCTCGCACAAGCAAGCCAATAAAAGTTTCAAGTGTTGACCAGCAGACATGATCTGGCTAGGGCCAAGATCATTCTGTGAGATGTGGTTTCTAAACCAGGTCAGTAAGCCCTGGGGGGGTGTCTATCAGCATTAGGGGTCTTTGTACCCTCTGTGGGCCTCTGTACATGCATAGGTAGCTGGTGGCAAAAACTGGCTAAGAAATCAGTAGTCACCTTAGCCCAATAAGGAATTCTTAAGAGATGGAGAGTTGCTTGTCCTGAATAAACCATCAGAAGATTTCAAGGGGAAGGGTCTACTTTATAGACACACACCTACTTCATGCTCCCTGGGCAAATAGGTTGAGAATAACCTGTCTAGTCCAAGTCATGAAAAGGATAAAACTAGACAGGTTAAAGCAAGTATTTATTTTAGTTCTGCTCCAGCTTCCTTCTTTTGATTAAGCCTTGTTTTCATCATTATTTTTTTTTTCTTCAACTGGGTAAGTAACCACATAGCTATGTCTGGTGAAAATAGGGCTCTGCAGCATCTTGGGAAAGATGTTGAGAATTAGTTACTGAGCTCTCTGGCGTGGCAGAGATGCCCATCTTCTCATGCTGCAAAAAAGTAGGGTGAAGGAGTGGAAGTGAATAAGCTAGTCATGCTTTTTTAATCCTACAAAAGGATATTTTTTCCTTGAAAATTCTATATTCAGATCTTATCTCCCTCTAGCTGCTCTTGGAAGGGTATCTGGCCCCAGAAACTACTCTGGAGAAATGGGAAACTTCAGCTCTTTTCTGGTTTTCTGACCGCCATACAGTGTTTCAGATGAATTCATGGGAACGATGTGCAGAAAAAGTCATGAAAATTGCTGTTTGGGAAATCACAGCTGGAACAAGTTATCACATTTTTATGGATTCCACATCCATGGCCTTTAATGTCAGCTACCTTATTTTGCTTTATAATTGTGTAAGTGACTACATCTGGGCCAATTAAGCACTTTCATTTGCCTTTAAGAGTTGGAAGACACTGCATGATTTAACCTTTAACATCTGGGGGAAAGAGATGCTCTACCAGGGCTATGCGATACCTGCATGGTTTTGATGACAAAACACATGTATGCTCATTGCAAAACCACGAGGTGTAAGTTACTGCCTTAAAGCTATGTAATGCTCTGGATGTGTTCAGCACTTGTATTTCTCTTTAAATCTTATGAGAACAAAGAATTGCAAGGACTGCGGTATGGGTTCAGGCAACCTGTGGACTGGTCTGTAACAGATGCCTTCACATCTCCATCCCTCTACAAATACCTTTCTTATTTCCCACAAGACTGCCCTTGGAAGCATCAGGTTTGAAGCTCTCACAAAATGAGGTGCAACTTGACTCCCACAAGGTTTTTTTTTTTTTTTTTTTTTTTTTTTTAAGATTTAACCATGGTAGGGAAATAATTCCCCTCGTGCTACTCTCCAAGTTCAAACCAGCCGAGTATCTACACCGCTACCACTAGTTTCAAAGAAAGTGTGATGCTATTGCTTGAAAGACCCCTCTTCACACTTTGAAGATGTGCTGATGTGTGTTTTAATCAATTTTATTTACATTGCCCAGGAGTATCAACCTGCTGTCTGGCTCATATATGTGGTGAGTGGGATCTTTAATAAAAATGTATTAGTGAGGAGTATGGGTTAAGAATTACAGGTACTTCAAATAAAACTTCAGAAAGTCTATTTGCATATAACAAATATCCGTGTGAATACTTAACTTCAGGAGCACTGGTATTATTTCAGAAGCATAAGGGACCAAGACAAATTAATTAAAGATGAAATTTTCTCTTGTACTTCAGCTCTTTTCCTCCACGACAAGAAGAATCTAACTTCATCCTGAAGGCAAGAGTAATGAGAAGGCTTGAGGCAGAATTATAAGCTACTTGCATGCATGGAATGAAGTTACACAGCTAAGTTCAACCTGAGAGACTTATCATTTCAAGAGTCTGAGCATTGCTAACACGATACAGATGTTGCCACTGGACAGACAGGCACAAGATTGTTTTGTTGTTCGTTATGCACCCCTTCCTGGCGGCACTGCCGAGCACAACTCAGAGAGGTCGCTCTATCTGGGAGTTAAAATCATTATTTTTTTAAATTATTTTTTTTAGCTGGAGATGAAAAGGAGCATGTCTGTCCTCTGTTGCAACACCATGGGAATTCCCAGCAGCCCCAGCAGGGACCAGAGCCAAGGAGCAGATCCTTAGCTATTTTCAGCAGGCAGAAGCCAGCTCATCTCCTTGAAACACAAAGGTTTTTGTTAGACGAGGACCTGGGCTGTAATACGAAGGTACACAGAAGCAGGAGAAATGATCCACCTGAGCCCTGCCTCACGTGGATGCTAATTGCACATGCACCGGAGCGTGTGGATTCCAGTCTCCACCCTCCAGCATATTTGAAGGAGGATATTCCTGAAGTATGCCAGGACTTCCTTGTCCCAAGGACTAAATACATTTGGCTGTCTCCATTCCAGCTAGCTTGAGCTGAAGAAAAAGAAACAAAAGCTAAATATGGGTAACACAAGGGTGTTTTTATTGCAGCAGTGCACAGTGCTTTTGTCCTGTCAGTCAGATGCCAGCATATGTCAGCAGTATTTCAAGTTGTTAGTGCATTGAAAAAAGGGGAAAATTCCGAGCAAATAACTTCCCTGTGACAAAATCTTTAAGGGTTCACGTGTCTTTTGAAATGAATGTCTTCCAAAGAGTCACTTGGTTTCCCACAAGATCGTAATCTCCATCCCTAGTACCTCTTTCTGTACAATTGCTTCCCACATTTCAGTTTCTATTCCTGACTTAGAAAACACTTACAAGATAAACTTGCTTGGCTGCAGACCTCCCGTTGACAACTTCCTCTAACTGTAGCAGCAATGAGGGGGGCAATCTTCTATTTTTATTTTCTGTAAACTTGTTCTGGAAGCCCGAAGGATGTTCCCATGTTCTTGCAGCAATGGTATAAGAGGCTGATAGTGGATGTTCCAGGCACAAGCCAGTTGTTAGAGAAGTAGGAAGATTTATCATAGCTTGCTGGTGAATGTTTAAAGAGTATTATAAGCATCTGCTTAATACATAGAACAAACAGTGAAGTTTACACACACACACACGCACACAAATGGAGGGAAAGTGGTTATTGGAGTGTGTCTTAGAAATAGATCCAGGTAGCACAAATAACGCATCAGGTATACTTCTATACCATGGTTAGTAACAGCTCACCTCTGCAGTGTTGCTTATTTTTGTCAGTTTCTTCATGTCAGATGAATTTCATACTTGGATTGATCACTATGTATTTTCACAGAGTTAGCTGGAGGTGGAAACAGGAATCTCTCCAAGTTCCCTACAAGAAGAAAGACATAGAAACCCTTATTTTTCTCCACTGGCATTACTGATAATCATAGATTCTGTGGAAAACACACTTGGTCATAACAACCTTTTGTACACATGATCTAATACAAATATTCTTGTTTGATGGATGCAGCGGGGCACTCTGCATACACAAGGTTAGGCATATCATCATTAAACTGTCAGGACCAATCAGGACAATTCCAGGATAGGCTTAGACTGCTTTGATAGTTTACCTCAGTGTTGGTCTAACTGGAATATGCTTTCCTGGGACAAGGAAAAATTCGATTTTAATGCTGTTTTATTCCAGGTACTAGATGGTTTCTTCCTGGAAAAACAAATGGAACGTAAGTTGATGGAGTGTGATATCACTGATTGTAAGTAGCAAAAATATTAACTTTTCTAGATTTTACTGAACTTAAAGCTGATTTTATCTACTTAAATTGGTACCTAGTACTTGTCACATTATGATAAAGGTGTGAATATGCTTTGCCAGGATATGTATGAACGGCATGGAAACATTCATTTAAGCTCACACCCACACATCCCCATATGCTTTGAACAGATCTAAGTGGTGACTGAAGGATGAAGAAGGCTGAACAACACAAACACGCTACACAACGACTATTATTTTTGAAGCAGTGGAATGATTTATAAAGGACACTAGGAAGCAATGGAGATGCAAATGCTCTTCTAATGAGTGCTGGTAGTATCATGTTGGAGCGCATTCACGATGCAATGTAGTGCGCAGGGAAGAGTGCGGCCGATTCCTATAGAACATGATGACAAGAGTAAAGAGGTGAAACATGACGGGAATGCGGCATTCGGGGATTCGTTCCAAGAAACATTTCCAGCGCAAGCTCATCGAGCAGTGCAGTAAACAATGCTTGGTGGCTGACCGAGGAAAGGCAATATGTGGAATAATTAATCAATAATTCATTACAGAAGAATGCTACCAGCTGTAAACTTAATTTATAGAATAATGCCCCGCAGAAATGCCAAAAATTATAAATATATTCATGTTTTTTGAAAGGGCTAGTATAGACTGAAGCCAAATATGTCAATCGTATATAATAAAACTGATTATCTTAAATATTTTTTCTGATGGTAGACAGTGAAAATTAGGCAATCAGTATAGAATCCTAATAATGAAAATAGCACATTTGCAGTGAGAGGTCTTAATAACAGAGTTAACAATACATTTTTATCTTATGAATATTTCACATCTTTGTGCAGAAATAAAATTCCCACTTCTTTTGTGTTTCAGTTTCCTTGCAGAGAATTGCATGCTTTATTTATCATTCTATGCGATCTATTATCAGAACAGATTTAACTTTGTCAGCTTCTAGGGTTTATGAAAAGCAGTATCATTAGATATTAATGATTATCTGGCTACCCATTGTTAATATTTATGAGTTAAATTCTTTTAAAGACTTGGCCAGCTTTGAATAAATAGTAATCCTGTCTAGATTGGCTTCTAGACAATTTCCCTTTTTCATATTTCAGCACAATCATGTAATGTTTAGGTTGTAGAAACTTCAAAAGATTATTTTAAACAACTCAATTACAGTTATTTTAGAAAGAGTAAGTTTATGTTTTCTTTCAGGAAATATATTGGTTTAAAAACAAAACACAGAAATGTAAGTTTGGGCTCTAACTTGTCCAGTCATGAAAACATGAATAAAAATGAGGTATTTCTTTCCTTATTTTGGATGCTACTTAAATATAGCATTTGAAATATATGTGGCACTGAATATATAGTTCACAAAACTGTGATATAATATACTTCAACAGCTGAAATTGCTCCTATGTATATCCTGCTTATATTAGATTGTGGATGACTATTTGGGAAGGAGTAGACTGCATTTTTTACCTATATCAATCAGAAAGTGTCATCTATCCAAAAGGAACCTGTTTTTAATCTGATAGTTTTGTTGCTGTGTAGTGGGTACAATCCAAGAAAAAAAATGGGACCCCTCTCTCTCTTTGTGGCAGCCTGTTCTGGAGCCTACCAGCAACGAAGCACAGACTTACTCTTCTGTACTTTTTGTCATCCCATGGAAATGACCTCTTTCACTACACATCTTGAAAAATGGCAAAAAGATGCTACTTGACAGTTCCATCTTACAATGGAAGTGGAATTGACACTGCTCTGCTTCCACAACTAGCATTTCCATGACTGAGTGATAATGGGCACGTGTATGATGGTCACAAGCATTAATGAAGCTTGTGTTGGACCTACTTGTGCTTTCTTCAGAAACTCAGGCTTGACCTCTTGAGAGTTCATAATTTGGTGTTCATACAGTACCTAGCAGAGTCAGCGGTCTGTTATTGTGCTTCCAAGGTGCTCCCACAATACAGATTTTGGCTACTCTTCCCTTTGTATAGTTACTTCTATCAGCATGGCTGAAGGGAACACTGTGTGTGCCGTGAGTTCTTCACAGATGACCCTATAAATACTTGGACAGCTGGTTCATGCTGGTCCCTGAGCTGCCACTGCTAGTATTAAACTCACTAGTTAAAGCTGGTTTAGATGGATATGTTTGCAGGTACAGCATAAGTTAAGCGACAAATATTCCCAAATGCAGTGACATATTCTACATGCAGTGACAAATTCTGAATAAATGTATGAGATGCATCATAGTAGTCACAAACTCTTCTCTTGTTCCTTGTAAGAAAAAGCAAAAGACAAATTTTGTTTAGTGGCACATGCCAGTCTCTTTTTTACAGTATTTTGAATTTTGTGCTGCCTTACAGGTACAAAAGGACCACAAAGCAACAGTAAACATTCAAAGAATTATTTTAGCATGGACTGTATCAACTCACTGATATCCTTTTAACCTACCCTTCTAGTTCAGGGATAGAGAGTGATGGTTATATACTGTGCTTGTACACTGGAGATCTCTAGTTGAAAAATAGCCATGTAGCTAGAGAATGCATTAAAAACAAAAACATGTTCTTCATGTTGTAAAAGACAATAAAAAATGGAGTTGCAAATGGTAATAATCACATCCATGTATAAATTCCAAAAGAACAACATTCTTGGAAATGTTGTCATCCCCAAAAACTGAGCATAGAGGCTAAGCTTGTTCGAAGGAGATGGCAGTAGCCTTACTTGTACCAGAAAACATTCATCCTTGTCTTAAAATCCAATTAAATTGGATTCTGCCCAGCCCAATGGGAATGACTCCTATTCTCAAGGTCAGCTATGGAGTGGTTCATCAGATTGGCTCCCCTTTATGTTCCACCAACACAGTTATGAAAGTAACTTTTTATGCTTTCGGGGAAATGGCCAGAAGACAGCTGGGAAGAACTTGACAGGCAGTTCTGCATACTGAAACTCATCTGTATGAATTTGTTTCAGCTGCCACCCAGTCTTCAGAAGATATATGAAAGTGACAATTTACCCAAAGAAAGGAGATCAATGAGTTTTTATCTGCACTGACTATATACTTTTCTGAAAATGTTATAATTTACTGAAATCCCCAAAGAGACAATGTTCTATTTCCCTATAAGAGCAGGCTGGCCTCTGCTGAACAATCCAGGTATTAAACTCTTGGTGACCAATAACTGGTGCCACAAACTAAAAGCTGTGTGGCTCAGTCAAGTGCCAGCCTTTGAAAACATGAGTGTCTTTTTTTAACATGAGGGTCAGCTCATAGAACTGCTGAATTTTTTCCTTGGCATTTTAGTAACTTTGACTTAACCATTTCAATTTGTCCTTTAAAGTAAATGAAGATATTTGGGAAGACAAAAATTCTGCAATTTATAAGAAAAATACATTTCCTTAAATGTTTTAAAATGGGTTTTAAAATAGGATAATGTTTTTATTTCTTTGTTAACATAACACTACTAAGCAATATTATATCAAGCTATCACATTTTGAGTTGCATCTTCTTCATATGGCTGAACTACCAGCAATGTATGTACCATATGCACTGTACATGGTTAACTCTTGATTTTCTATTGTTCAGTGGGGTAGGAAACCTATGGAGAGTAATGACGTGACCAGTCCCCAGAAAAAAAAAAACACCAAAACAGAACAAAACATTGTAAATCAGGCTGCTTAATGTAGATAGACTAAGGAACAACCAAAAAGGAAATGCAGAATGAATGGCAGATCCTGATATATGTGTATATTCTAAAATGTATTGATCTACTGCTGAAGTCAGAAAACAGAAAAAGGCTGCATTTGATATTGTATATTATACTTCACTGAACATTTGCATGAAAATAGTTTTGTTTTTTTTTTTTTTTTTTTTTTTTCCCAGTGATTAACAATTGTGTCCTTTAAAAATATTTTTCTGTGTATCTTGATGATTATTTTGATGATTATTTTTGATGATTATATATTCCCAATTCAGATGTAAGAGCTATTCTAATATCAGGAAGAAAAGACAACATAGATGACACCATGGTATCCACCATGGAGATAATAAAAAAATCAGAAGCATCTGCATAATACAAACATATTGCTTACAGACAACTAAAGAAAGTGTAAGTGCAACATATTCTTAAATACTGTTGAGAAATTGTTGAATGTATTTTTATGTAATTCTCTAGCTTTCATCCATTGCCATCTCCATTGTGGTGTGTGATGGGCCTCTGACATACATCTATAGCCATCAAGATTTGTTACTCTGATCAGCGTATAAACAGATCTCCCCAAATCCCATCAGCTGAAGTTAAGTATCATTGTGAATCACAGGTATTCTGTTAACAGATAACAACAAAAATGAATCAGAGTGAAACCCTTCACTTTATGCTGTTAAATCTAACAGGTCTGAAATTAAAGATAATTACATATTAAAATAGAGTGGGTAGCTCTGTTTTGATTTAGAGATACGAACATGTCAGGCAAGCTCATCTGCAACAGGAGAGATTCAGTGCCCCGAAGTGATGGAAGAGAAGAGCCCAAGAGAGCATTCCTTGCATTCCTGTGGCACTCGGCGTGTACATATGCCCCACAAAAAAAAAGAAAATCTTAGCACTCCAGGTTGGTATGCTGATCTTCAGAAAAGCTGGTACTTCCATGTAGCTGCAGGCTTGATTAATTTGAAGAAATGATACTCTCTGGATGATGAATGTGAGGCATATTTAAAACTTATTTTTCAGGGCAAAGGACATTGTATGTCCAATGCTAGTTAAAAATGAAATTATTCCCCATAAGGACTACTAAAAAGCAACCAGAAGCAAAATATAGCTGGGATGTGGAGCTCTCCCTGTTTCCCATGGTCTGCCCAGAATTATACCTCGCATATGAGTGGGCTTAGCCCAGAGAGTTATCTTCGTTAACGAACCAAAAGCAGGTTTCATTCAAGAGGTTTAGTAGACTACTATTTGAGGACACGGCCTGCTTGAGAGTCATCCATGTCTAAAAGCATACGGCTTTGTCTCCTGAGACAAGAAGCGTATGTCATGCAAGACAAAAACTGTTCTCCCTATGAGTGTTCATTGTTTTTCACAAATAAAAATAAAAACAAACGTGCTACCTTACAATAAAAATGTGCAAACCCTTATTAGTGACTGAAAATCAATTCCATCAGATTTCTTTGTGTCAGTATTATTTACACTGCACAATACGTAGCAGCAAAGGGTACACATTGTTTACAAAAGGAAATACAGTAACAGTTCTACATTGCCACTAATGACACATTAATAACAGCTCCCTGCTTAGCATTTCTTAAGCTGCTGCTGTGCCGTGTTCAGTGTCGTGGCAAACAAATATGACCAGCCATGAGATGAGACCTTTGTGCTCTAAAGGCTGTGCTCAGGTGAGAGGACAGAGCCAAGGGAAGCCCCCAAACGTTCAGCCTGTCCCCCCATGCTGCGGTGAGGGCGGCCGGCCTGGGTGGGTTTTGGGAGGGATGGCAGCAGGTGGCCTGCCCGAGGCCCCCAGCCACGCCACCCAACAGGTGGGGTCCCAGACGCTTGACGGCACCCTCGGGACTCTCACACCCCATCTTTTTGGGGCGAAAATCCCCCAAACGACAGGCGGCGGCTCTCGGGGCAGGGCAAGCTTCCCGGGACGGCTTGCAGCAGAGCCGAGCTCGACCACCGAGCCCGAGAGCCCACCTGGGGGCACCGGGGCGGCAGCGGGGGCCCCACCGGGACCCCAGCGGGGGGGAGCCGGGCACAAAGCGCCCCCCTCGGCCCGCCCCGTCCCGCCCCGTCCCGCCCCGGCGCTCCGCCTCCCGGAGCCAGCAACTTCCCCGTGGCCGAGACGGGCGCGGAGCCCCCCAGCAGCCCGGATGGGAGGCGGAGGCGCCCGGGGGGATGCGGCGGAGCGGCAGCGGGCCGGCGGCAGGCGCAGGGCCGGATAGAGCGGGAGCGCCCAGCCGCCGCCGCCAGGCGCCCCCAGCCCACCGGGCGCCCCCGCGCCCCCTTCGCCGCCGGGGCTCGGTCTCGGTCTCGGTCTCGGCCTGCTCCGGGCGGCGGCGCTGCTGAGCCCGCGGTGCCCCCCCCCCCTCGCCGCCGCCTCCTCCTCCTCCTCCTCGTCGCCCCGGCCCGCAGCGCCAGGCCGCGGCCGGCCCTCCCTCCTCCTCCTCCTCCTCCTCCACCTCCTTCTTCTCCTCCCCTCCCTCCTTCCCCGCCGCCTTGCCGGCGGAGAGGGGCGCGATGGCGTCCTACGTGGATAACAGCTTCCGCCAGGCGGTGATGAAGAACCCGGCGGAGCGCAGCCCCCAGGTAAGCGGCACCGGGACCCCGCGAGGGGAGGGAACCGGGGGGCACCGTGGGGAGGAGGCAGGGACGGGGCGGCCACAGCCGCCAACTTTCCTCCTTGCCCCCCCTTTCGCCCCGGGGGGGGTCGCGCCGACTGCTCCCGGCCAGCGGCGGGGGCGCACCGGGGGTCGCGGAGGTCCCGAAGCCGCTGGGGACCGGGGCCGTGCCCGCGGGGCGCGGCGGGGTGAGCGGCGCCCGGGGCGGTCACCGCCCGCTGCCCGCGGCTGAGGAGCTTTTCGCCGCGCCCCCCGGCTGGCCCTGCGGGGGGCTGCGCTGCCTTCCGCCCCGTTTTCCAGGGGCTCCCCCCCACACACACACACCCCTTGCGTCCTGGGAGCTCGGCGTGCTCCGGGTTTTTAGGAAGAGATGTTTTCGCAGATTATTTTGGCACGGCGCTGATTGGCCGGTGGCGCTTTCAAATTGGGGGCAAAGAGGAAACCTTGACTTTCGGGCTGCACCCAGAAGTCATTCCTCCTACTAGAGAGACGTCATTGTGGTAATGTTATTTTTATCCGCGTGGAATACGTGTGAGAAAATAAAAGCTTCCATGGAAAAACACGCTGGCTGCATAGGCATCATACTTAGCATGTCTCCTTTACAAACCTTCTGGTCCCCCCGTCTTATTTTATTTTTTTTTAAGCTTCTGGAATGTGTTTTTGTGGTGCTAAAGTTGTTTCTTTGTCCTTGTTTGACCTTTCCAAATGTCTGTTCCCGAGTGTTGCAGCCGGTCCTTCAGCGCCTTGTGGAAGCTGCAGGAGGCCGAGCGCCCTGTCCTGGGGAGAGCGCGGTTGACGAAGCCGCGGCGAGAGCCCTCGCGCTGGGAGAAGCACGCAGCCCAGCACGGGGAGCCGTGGTGGCCGTGCCCGACCTGGGCAGCCGGCTGTCGAGGGACGGCCGGCTGTCTGCGGGGAGTGACACCGGCAGTTGCTCAGGAACCAGTCAGTCAGGTCGTGGGGCCACCGGGCTGGGCTCAGGAGCCGAAACTTCCCCGTGACAGCTGTGTAGGTCCGCGCCAGGTGAAGCGAGCTGGCCAACTTGTGTCCCTGCCAGCCAGCCCTTCTCTCTGCAAGGGGTAACCAAAAAAAATAACTGGGAGTAAGAAGTGACGCAGTGAAAAAAAAAGTCAGCTTGAATGCAGGGACAAAGCTGGTGTGAAGGGCACAGAGCAGAGAGCTAAATCGGGAACGCTGGGGCTGCATTAATGCACCAAAACTTCAAAAATCAGCAGACTGAAAGCCTGCTGTGGCAGTCGCCACAGGAAAAGAAACCCACCCTGAAATCCACGGAGCTGACGCTGGCCAAAATAAGCCGCAAATACAACCAGATTGGTGGGAAATGTAACATGTCATTAGCGCTGGGAATGCTTGAAGCTGGTGATCAGGCGTGCCCTCCTGTCGCTGCTGGTGGGAGCAGGGCTGCCAGAGGAGCAGTCCCCCTGCCCTCCCTGAGCGGCTTGTCCCGAGCTATGCTGCGTAGAGTTTTCTAGTGCTTGCTTTCCACTCTGGAAGTTGTCTCAGTTTTATCTTACAGAGGTATTGGAATTTGAAAGATATGTAGCTATGCATGATAGCTCTGTAATGCAGTTATCAAGTGAAAAAAAAAAGTTTTTATATAAAGATACCTAGACCTTGTTTTTCCGTCCTCCCCAAAAGCAACTTTTTACCATCCTTATTTTCCTTTCCATGTGTTTTCTTTCTTTACTACGGGACCTGGTAAAGGTAGTTACTTATTTTTGGCTTTTGAGAACTCATTAGGTGAAATCATTTAGAGTCAGTAGAGGGTTGGAAAGAAAATATATATGTTTATCATACTCATGTCAGTACAGGAAATAACACAAGAGGAGTGTTAGCATATTTACTGCTTACTTGCATTAACAAACTCAGTGGGACTCAGCTTCTCCCAGATGAGGGAGGTGTAAACTTGTGTTTGACATTACTATTTTGGCCTGGATTGTCACGGTGCAAATTTAGTGAAGTGACTTCACTGCAGGCTCAGATGAGAGGAGTGACAGCAACATAGGAAGCTCTCAGGCACATGTACAGTGCTAATGTCTGTTATCTCTGATAGAAACCATTGGAGAAAGCAAACTTAGCTTTGCATGAGCATATGTAATGCAAAAGTCTCTTGGTAATTTTGAACAGGGCTGTTTTTATGGGGGGAAGTCAAACTATTCTATGACTGCTTCGGGAAGCTCTTAGTGTCATACCTCTTCCATGTGTCCTTGTTTAAACTTTTTTTTTTTTTTTTCTGAGTTTTGTGAATTACAGCTTAACACTCCGTTGCCAAAACTAAAAAAAAAAAAAAAAAAATAAAATACATATACGTAGCCTGTACTAGAACATGTCTGTTGTGTAACAGCTCTCCTCTGTAATTGCTTTATTAAACTATTCATTTTCTCTTTAAAGATTTGAACTGGGAAGTTAATTTAACTACTTTGGGGAATCTGACTTTTAAATGTTCATAAATTACAAATGGTTTTATGCCCTTAAGCTGTGAGTAATAGCAGTCTACTTTTTTTCTCCCAAATGTCATCTTGTATGAAATTTTATAGCTTTATGTCTTATCAAAACCATTTCTTATCAGCTTCATGGGCCACCTTAGAGAGCACGATGTTTTTTTCTGGTGTAGTTTGATCAAATAAAATAAATACGGCTGCTTTTGTTTTCCACTAAGAGAAAACGAACCCTAATCTCCCTCTTTATCTGAACAGCTCATTTGCATGGCATGGTATGTGACTTGCTGGGTACTTCAGAAACTCCACATACTAGCTCACTGTGTTCATGCCACATAGTGACGTCTGCAGGAAGAATTTTTAATGTATGCCTTAAATGTGTTGGGTGCCGAAGGTTTTCTTCTGGAAACAGCCATCTCAGCATGGTAGTGGCTGAGAAGTCACAGCATCAGTGGGCACCTAGCAGGAGAGGGGAGCACTGCACCGCTCCCCTTGGTTGGGTGCTGGTGTGTCACTGCAAGGCCCGAGACGTCTAAACAGGATGCTACTGCTGGGCAGATATTCCCTTCTTGAGTACTTGAGAGGAACAATGGTTTAATTATAGGATGTACCTATGCTTTTTCCAAATAAACTTTCAGCTTGTTCTCCAGTTGTGTTATTTTTAACTCGTAGCCGCTGATAGTGTGATTGTGTGCAAGCTTAAGATAAGCCAGAAATGAGCGTTTCCTTCTTGCTATAGTGATCTCTTAGAAAATAAAAGGGAGGCACTTTAATTTAACAGCCATAGGAAAGAAGTGTTTCACAGGTGAATCCAGGGTAAGGGAATACATTCAGGTTTATTGTGAATATAACTAATAAACTAGAAGTTAGTTGTTAACACCCCCAGAGAATGAAAATCCAGTGTCTGGTGAACCAGTGCTGTCTTTTGGTGGCTCTTAGGTTGTAGCTGGGACAGATGGCTGCAGGCAAGATGAATGAAGTTACGGTAAATTTGTACCTCTGCCATAGAGGTTTTTCTTGCCATGTTTCAGCATTTAACTGGGAGAATAAAAAACAAAGTAACTACTGCGGAAAAAGTGAGACCTTTACCTGACAAAGCAAGTAATGTGTGTGTTTAGCACAGAAATAGCTACAGAATATATCTTCGAAGTAAGGATACATTTTTTCCTCTTAATGTTTACTCTTGAGCTAGTGTTGGTACACAGCATAGCTTCAACAAACTCAGCTGTAGAGTAGGCTGCTTTGTGCCGATAACCCAATCTGAGAACCCTTGTGTAGCTCGGATTCTTTCTTGCGACCTCTCATCGCAGTCTGTCAGAAAAAGTTCAGGAATGTCTGATTCAAAGCTTCCACCATAAATTTTCATGTGCTTCCTGAGGCTGAGGACTTGCACTTTAACAAGCTGCTCGGTGTTTCTCTTGTTCTGAAAGAAAACAGGTTTATTTCCAAGCTTTTCTGAAGGAGGGTGCGTTTTCCCATAGCCCTTCACATCTCTGTTGATAAGGGCCTTGGGAATGGTGAGAACACAGAGGAGTGAAGTTGTTGCTTTTCTTTTTTCTTTTTGCATTACTCCTCCCTGTAACAGGGTGAGTACTCTGTGCGTTAGCAGGTTTTCCTATCCTGTAGGAGTGAGTTTCACCGATGCTTGCAAACACCCGGGTGTGACGAGGGAGCCTCCACCTATAGAGCAGAAATAGCTGGTTTGAAGCCTTATCCTCAACACGTGCCTGCTTTCTCATTGCATCAGGAGGTTGCAGCTGGGTTAGCTGTACAAATCCAAGCTAATTGGAAACTCGGTAACTTGGAAACTGCCGGTTTAACTGTAGCAGTGATAAGCTCAGTGTAATTTCCTACTTCATTAATCGCCTGTTTGATAGAGTTTGCTTTTGAACCCCGCACTGCTGTACCTGCAGGAGCATCTGGAGCTGCTTGGGGCTGGTCCTGTCCCTGTGAGTTGCAGGCATGCTTGTGACAGCCCTGTGGGCACACGCTCCTGCCCGTAAAGCTGTGAGCATTGGTGCTGCCTTTCCTTTCTGTGGCACACTTGCACAGTGAAGCTCCTGAAGCGAGCAGCTTGTGCTTGCTGGGCCTGAAGCCTGGGCACCCACCCCTCAGCCCACGCTGCTCTCACCTGCTTGCCTCCCCCGGTGCCACTCGCTCGGAGCCCTGTCCTCCCCCACCCACACCCTGCCTTTCTTGCGGTCTGTGCTGCTTCGCCGCACCGAGTCGGAGGCGAAGCCATCAGCTGAACCACTGGGGCAAAAAGGACTTGTAGTTCTTGCTTGCCGTGGGAGCAGAGCTAGAGCAGTAAGCGGTGCACAAGCGTTTCCCCTGAAGTCACGTTTCCCCTTCGCAGGGAGGCACGCTGTTTGCTGCGTGCTCAGGGCGTTTGTGGAAAACACTTCACACCCGGGGGGAGAGCTGAGGGGAGGAGAAAAAGATTTAAACATAATCTCAGGAGATGCTCTGTTTAGTTTATACCAAGTGCAGGAGAGGTTAGATAAGTTTTTGTGGAAGGAGTTACTGTTTTTCAAATTCCAAGACTTTAAAAGTCTGTGTGCTTATGCAAATTATTGAGTGGTAGCTCTGATTCATTCTGATGAATTACTGATTTGATTTTGATAGCTTTTTTCCTAAATCAAGATGCTGCCACTTGATCTGTTAGTGCATTTTGAGAATAACTCTATGTATAACGAACAGACATTGCAAGAACTTTGACTTCCTTATGGAGGGCTTTTTGTATCCTCATGAGAAAATATATTTTGGCTTGTGTTTTGGGAATTTTCCCACAGTAGGAGATCTAATTTTTGCAAGGTATTGTTTGGGAATTGAAAAGGAGCGCTGGCAGAAAGATAGCTCCACAAAGAGCCTTTGTGAAGGGCGGCCCAGCCTGCGCGCGCTGTTTGCTGCAGTCAGTGTGGCAGATTTAATTTGCTGGATATATTTTGCATGAAAGGATGTATTTTAGTAAGTCTCGAAATGGAAGTAGTGTTCCAGTTTGCTTGTTCTGAACTTTGTGAAGTACAGAAGAGAGGAAGCCTGCTGCAGCGCTTCTCTTACAGCTTTGTTTTGGGGCTGAAACTGGCTGTTTATTCTCTGTGCAGCTCTGTTCTGCACGCGTATCTGTGGATGGATTTCTTTGTGCGTCTCTGTATTGTCTGACCTGAATAAAAGTGATTTATATCCCATTTTCAGCAGTCCCAGAGAGTTCTGGTTAACAATGATGGCCAGTATGTATATCATTACCTGATTAAAACAGTGAAGGAAAAGGATAAAGTTAAAATAATTTAAGTGTTCTGGGAGAGGGAGGGGGAGAAGGGTCTTTATTCTCAGTCACTAATAAAACAAAGGTGTTTTGCTATCCATAAAAATACCAATACAGCAAAATTTCCACATTTTTATTTTAGTTGCAGGTACTCTGATAAACCCTTAAAAGGACACAATGAAAATCTGCTATCAGTGTGAATTACCTGAGAAAAGGGATTAAGTTTCGTGGAAGGCATGTTGGCCAGGCATGTCTGTTGCCTGTCTTTACTGGGCTGATTGTTTTTGTTTGCTTGTTTGTGAGTGTCTTAAAGTGAAAATAAACTTGGCTTAATAAATGAAAATGCTTATCTAATAATTATTTGTGGTTTGCAAAAGGGGAGATGCATCCTGTTCTCCTTGGGATGATGCTCTTAAATTTTGGATTTTTTTTTTTTTTGTGTGGTTTGTAATTGCAGTTTTTCTTTTTCTTTTTCACGGGTACTTTTGTCTCCCATCTGTCTTACTTTTTCTGCATTTGGAGGGAGAAATAGCAGTGCAGTATTTTCTGTTTGAAATTAGTCATTCAGACGTCTTGTCATATTAACCAAAAAATAAATACAAACTTAGTGGGGTAAGATAGGATGTTACGCAAATGTGGTCTGTAAGCAGATAATGGAAAAATAAGGCAGTACCACCAATACAGCTGGAAGAAGCTTCTGCTTGAGATTTGGCTTGTTTAAACAGAAGGCTAAATCTTTTATGGCACATTGTATTTTTCTAGCAGCAAAGCTTGTTTAAGAGCTTTGTTTCCCATGCTGATGTCTTCTGCTGCCTCACTTGTGCTGATCCAACTGTTTGTGAGGCTACAACATAAACAGGATAAGTGATACAATCTTGTTAGCTGAACAAAAGAAAATGACTTTTGAGAGGTAGGGTGTGAGGTTTCTTCTTTCTGAAGTCTGGGTGGTGCAATGGTCTGCTTTAGATTATGGCTCCAAATGGAAGTCTTGGCGCATCTGAAAGCGCGAAGACTTGTATAAGGTGGAGAATAAACGCTTACATTGTGCATAGGATCTTCTGAACAGCTTGACCTCTACAGAGAGCATGTGGTGCTGTGTTATCAAACACTTTCTTGCAGTATAAAAAAAGAAATGGATGAGACGTTACAAGAGTATTTACTCTTGATGCATTTTCTAACATGAGAATGTTTTTAACCAATGATGCATATGTGCAAGATACTTCTTGAGAGAGGTTTTTTTTTTTTTTTTTTTTTTTTTTTACTAGGGATTAACATCAGAGGAAACTTTTGTAATAACTCCCTATTTCTAGTTTCTTTTTCCCCACTAAAATACAGCAACAGCAGGAAAACTGGGTAGCAACACTATCTTTGTATGCACTGAGCTGGGTGGGTAAGAGATGCTAACGCCTGATATGTTTCTGTGTGCTCAATATTGACTCTTGTCTGTATTTGTGTTGCTTTGTTGTACGGGGTATGAGAAATGGATGCTTGTGTGCTTTCTTCATAAGGAAAACAAAGATATAAAGGGAAACTTAATTTTGTTCGTATGCAAGTTAAGAGGCGCGCACGCCTTTTCCATTTGTTATCTGTTGGGACGTATCTACAATACATACTCTACAATGTTTTTGTTTCGATTTTGAGGTGAGTGCTTAATCTTGTTAGGAAACCTTCCCTTCACCTGAGCAGAAGACTTTGTCAAAATACTTGACCGAGCTGAACTCAGTAGCACGTTGCAGTTGTGTATGTAGCCAGCATGAACTTGACTGGCTGTGTGTATTTTGGCTTTGTCAAAGAAGTATCAGGATACACAGCAGTGAGTATTTAAGTGTGCTTTGAATGGAGAGAGTGTGCCTTGGCCGTGCAGTATTACAGATTTCTTTGTATGTGGGGATCAGAAGTACCCTCCCTGGTCTGTGCAGGCAGGAGCCACTGCCGTAGGCACAGTGCCTGATGGCTGACTGTGTGCTGTCCACTGGCTTGCTGCGAAGGTGGTGTGGCTATGGTAATGAAGAAGCAGTGATTTTGTTTATATAGCCATGTCAATAGTTTTAACTGGCGTTTTGCTGTATTGATTTATGGTGGCACTGAGTGTAGAGATAGCTCTGGTCTTTCCAAGTTAGCAAGTACAAAATCAAAATCTGGTTTAAAAGGTGTTTAGATGTGATTGTATCACCAAGGAGGAGCACGACATGCTGAGCAGACAAGATGGTGTTGTTGAGGTATTACTGGATTCTATGGCAGTTGATTAAAAAGCTTTATTAAAAGAAAAGACAGACACCCCCCCCTAGGCCAAACTCCACAATTTCTGGATGTGAGATTTACAGAGATTCTGTACTGAAGAGAGTGTTAAGAGCGATGCAGGTGCCTGGTGCTGCTGAAACAGGACATGTGGCCAAGATGCTTTGTGCTGCTGGGCTTGCTGTTGGAGCCCTAACAAGATGCTGAAAGCTGCAGAGATGCTATCCATCGGTCTTGACACAAGTTGTGATTTCCTGTTGAAGACAGTTAACGATTGGCTGCTTCCCCAGTGAAAGCAGTAAATGGCCCATTGATTGAAATTACATTAGTACTATGCCTTTGTAAAATATTAATTTAGCTTGTGGATAAAATGCATGTTGGTTTATTGCATCGCTTCCTTTCTGGCTGTAGTCTCAAAGGAGTAAGTAGCAAATGCATCTTAAAAAATGAGAGGAATGGCTTGTGGAGGATGCTGTGTGAAACAAGAAATAAGATCTTGCGCCGGTGTGTGCTATGAGTGCTGGTTACATGGCCTGATTTATTAAACTCTTTTTTTATTGGTGCAGTAGCTAAGTAATTTCTGGAATATATTGCCTGCTACAGAGGTAGTGAGCAGACAGCAAGCACTCCGAGTAAAGCAGTTTTCACTCTGAGTTATGGAAAGGCAATTTTGAGGGTCTCAGTTTGAGTAGCACTTCACGTTCTCTGTTGATCTGCTGTATATGCTTCTACGTGGTGCCCTGAGTGTTGGGGGCCTGTGATGAATCCATTACACAAAGCACCCAGAAATCCTGCCTGGGAGCTGCCCAGAGGGGTCTTCTCTGAAGACTGAGCACTTCTGTGTGACGCAGGTGTGGAAATACACGTGGCTCTGTGAGCCACATGCTGACCAAGACCAGGCACTTGTAGGAAGGAGGGTAATTGTGTTTCCATCCTTATTATGGCTTCTCTGTGCCTGCTGGAAGCTGCTAATTAGGGCTGATGCCTTGTTTTAATACATGATGATTTAGTGGGAAGACGCCAGCTCCTTGGTCACAGGCCACCAAATGACTATCAGATGGCAACACAATTCAAGACTAGCTATTAAAAATGATTTGAAGTAACAACGTCAAGGAAAGAATAATTGGTGCAGAGGTTTTCAGAGGTGGAGGAGAAGAGTTTATTGCATCTCTGCTGTATCTGAGGCAGCCATCTATTTTAGTGCCATGAGCTCTTATTTTACTACACAGAACATTGATGGATAGCGGGTCTCCACTACTCCTAAATCCTCCTGGAGAAGCCTGTAGGGCTTTTATTTAGGGTGACTCTTAGAAGAATCTCTCCTCAGCTGTTGAAAAATGTGTGGACAACTGGGTACTGCTGGAGAACGATTACGTACGTGATGTGGTGCACAAATGCTTTGTTAGCTTTATAAAGCAGTTGTAAGGAACTGGAGCAAAGAAACCTGAGCTTTGCTGTAGCACGTGTTATTGGTCCGCATGGGGAGACGGTGTATTTCTGAATGCCCAGGTGAAACATCAATCCTTTTTTCATTTCTCTCTTCTCTTACTCTTTGTACCTAGCCCCGTACTATGGTTTTGTCTCTGTCCTGTTAATTTGATGTCTTGTAGTTTCTTCTTTTCTAAACCTGGGTTAGTAGTTTTTGTTTTTGCGCCTTAAGGTATTTACCTCAGGTATTTTTCTTTGTAGGAGGAGAGCACTTAAAAATGTCTATTAATTTCAGAGTGGGAAGTAAATTCCTCTTAATTTGCAAAATATAATACAATGTATATTACAGAAATTATTGTTGACTTGTAGAAGAAAAAATAGAATTACAGTATATCCTCGTTTGAGCTGGAATATGCCAAACCTTTAACTTCATTGGGCTGACAAACTAATGTGGCTGTTTAAGGTCTAACTTTCTTATGTGAATGGATATTCTATGTGAGTGTAAAAATAAAGACAAACTAATGGACTTTTCATACTGTCTGTCTTAGCTGGACAGTAAGTGAACGTGTGGCTGTGACGAAAGTAGCACAGTTCGTAGTGACACAACCTAAATAAATCCAGTCGGGTTTTCTATTGACATTGGCCCACGTTTCAGCATAGGAGTTACCTTACACGTCTCTCGAACAAAGGAGGTTTGTCTGAAGCAGGTGTTCTAATGGTTACCCTGGCCTTTACAAATAGTTTTTTGGTGAAGTATTACTTCAGCTGACTGTGGGTAACTTCATAAGGCGTCTTGGCTTATTGCACGTATTTTCTCAAAAGGACCATCGTGGCAATAGCTTCATGATGCTTACTCCCTCTTACATGGCTGTTTATTTTTAGAAGGTACTTGTCACAATTTGTCAGCCACATGCTGGCCCGTCACCTCTGCTGTTAAACAGCTGCTAAAATGCAGTTTCTGGGACGACTTTGTAAACCTCATATAACGAATTAATACCTACCCTGATTGTTCCAGGGTAGTCTTATTTTCACTAGGAAATATGCAGCTTGAGCTTGCCAGCTCTGCCAAACCCATGAAATGGTAGAAAAAAAATAGTCTTATTAAATATTGCGACTATACCACAGCACACTAAATGCAATTAATGTGGTGGAATGGGTGTGAAGGTATCTGGTGAGATGCCTGAGCATGTTGAAAGACTTGGATTTTATTTATTAACAGCAGTGAAACAGGCTTCTAAATCAGTTTGTTGTGAATAGGGATAGGAGGTGGTGAAGAAGTAGCAGTGGCAGTGCCTGGGCTGGTAAGACACGACTTCTTACATGCTGCATTGCTTTAGGAAACTGCTGTCAGGCTTTTACAGGAAAAATGAAAATCCTACGTTGTACAAATGACATCTGATCTCTTCCTTGATTTCTTTCCTGTTTCTTCTATTTATAGATGTCTTGTTTTGGATTTATCTGAAAGCCAGGGTCAGGAAGTACAGTCCTTCAAAAATGCTACTTGTTGTGGGTTTCTGGCATGTCCTCTCCCCTCTCCTTCCCAAAAGGAACTGTGCAGACAGTATTTTTCCACAACAAAGCATGGATCCTCAGCCCTGCAGACTTCAGGCTTTGTTGACAGTGGCATATACTGCTTCACCTCCAGACCCAGAGCTGTCCTGTCTTTTAATCATCCCTTGATGTCCATGTCAGTTGTACATCTGATTAAAATGCAAAAGACATTAACCACTTTATTGGGAAGTGTTACTACTTTGAGCAGTGTCCACGTGTGCGTTGGGATGTGGGGGCAGAGGTACATGGGCTGTATCCTATTTAGCAGGGCTAATTTCCCATGTAGAGTTTCAGATGACTAATTACTTTATTTTAGACTTGGAAAAAAAAAATATATACACACACACACCTGAGGATGCTCAGCCTATGCTTCCACCAGCTGTTTAGGGGCATGGTCTTGGTGCCAACATCACTTTGTCTCTCCTGTCTTGAAGGAGAGGAGAATAAAAAGCCCAAGGTCATGAAATGCATGAAGCCTTTTGCTAATTCTGGTGTAGGAAGAGGTTTTTCCCGAACTTGGAAACAAAAGGCAATTTCTTCAGCTGGCCTTCTGAGAGAGTGTGGCAATTCTGAGGGCAGTAAAGATGTGGGATAGAAGTTCAATGAATGCTTTTGATGAAATAACTGCTTTTGTGGTGGCTGGGGTTCAGCACAAGGTCTTAAATTCTGGCCTGATTTCTCACCAGCAGCACTGCTTAGTCACTCACGTTTGAGCTGTTCTGTTTATGCAGGAAAGTGACTGAACTTGTATGCTCCTGGCATGACTGCTTACAGCAAGAAGGACCTTAAAGTACTCTTGAGGAATAGGTATTGCAATAAGGAATTTAAAAGTAAGCTATAATTGAAAACAACATTACAGTCTTTAACTAAAGGACCCTGCCACCAAGTCTTCCTGTGATGGTTGCTTTTTTCTTTTTCATCTAAACCTGTGGACTTACTGAGACTGCTGATGACCAACAACTCCTTCTTTTTGTCATACACATGACTGTGTTATATTGAATTATTTGTACCCTGTAATGACTGTTTGACCGCTTGACTTTGTTTTATTTTGTTTTCTGCTTCCATATGCAGTAAACTGTTTAAAATCAGAGCTGTCAACAGTAGCTGAATGTCTTTGTTAACTTCAGGTTCCTGTATCTGGCTGTTGTATAACTTTGTATAACGGATGTGATTTGTGTTTAGCACTTTGTGTTTACTTTTAAAGAGACTTTGCAATCTGTTGCCTTGAACTGGTTTCAAGAAAACAAATTGTGAGTTTAATTGTCACCGCTTAACAACTTCATTCTCAGTGTGCAGTGCCATTTGAAAGAGGTTTATGAAACCAGCTTTGCGTGTCTGAAACTTTTCTTAGCTGCTAATTCTAAGTACTGGACAGACTGACTTGAATTTATTCAAAAAGTTGTTACAGCATTTGTTAAGAAACGCTTATGAGCAAAATTTTATACATTCTAACCGTTTTGATGCCCTGTTGGTTGTGATTTCAATTTTAATTCGGTATTTAAATAAAAGGTGAGATAAAAAACAAGTGTCCTTCAGATATGAACTCCAGTGCTCAGAAGGCTTATGACTGGTCCTGCTCCTCTTTTCTTGGGCAAAAGTTCCCATACAATCAGCAGAGAGAGAGAGAGTACCTTATGTGTTTTCACAAATTTACTTTATAGTTCCCATTCTTAAATCTTCACTACAGCAACTAAGCTGCTTTCAAGTTTGTCTTGTATTCCTAATTGCTAGCCCTGTAAAATAATAGGGGACTACACTTAGGGCCAAAAGAAAAATATATCTTACTATCTGCTAGCTCCTGTGCCTTATTTTCCAGCTGTAAAAGGTAGAAGGCTGGTAAGCATCTTTTCAGGTGCTCTGATGTCTGTTGAAACTTGGCCTTGCAGACACTGGAGTCAGGGTGCCTGTAGAAACAAGCTATTGTGTATTTAAAAGCAGAACTGGTAGCTGTAAAGTAAGGTAAGACCCCATGCGTTGGGTGTCCACTACTTTGTTTTATAGTTTTGTGTCTAAATGCTCTCCAAAATGTCAGAAGGAGCACTTATCTTTAAAGATGGATTTTTTTTTTTTGGAAGATGATGATGAAGTAGTGACCATATATAAGTGACTAAAAACAAGACCTAGCTGGTCCGTAGGTGAGCTATTACTGCATCCAGTGACAGACCACTGAACATGGTGGGTAGACTGTGGACACCACAACAGTGTTCAGCAATGACCTGCTGAGGCATTTCAGCAAACTCCAGGTGTAATGGTATGGCCCGTGAGATATCTGCATTGCAGCTGGTTTGGTGGAAGGATGCGAATAGCCTGCTTAGAGCACACCTGCAAAACTCGGTGATGCTGCAGTCATGAGTCATTGAGAAAGTTTTAGTTAGGAGCCTACCATTAAGGAAAATAAATTCATGTAGCGTAGCTTTTCAAACGGATTCTGAGTTAATTCACTCATAAATTCTTTAAGATTATTAAAAGGAAATTTCTAGGGAATTAATTCACCATTTCAGCTTCTCAGAAGATCTGTGAAGAACTTGATTTTACCTCTAATTTATTTTAAAAATAAAGTAAGACCACCTGCTGGCCAGAAGATTGTCTTTCTATGCAAGATAGATACAGAAAATGGGGTGAAAAGCTCCCAGGCAGGGGCTAAGATAGTGACCTAATAAAAAGCCAGGTACAGAAAAAATGCTTTGCTATTAAAAGCATCACCCGTATAGTGGGTCTTCTGTGCGTGCATGTCAGCTTGCATACTATCATCACCTAATTCTGTTTCCTGGATGAGCAGGAGGCTTTTTTCCATTCTCTAATTGAGAATCTCCAGGTTAGTACCAACTGGGAGTTTGTCTGCTCTTTCTGCTGTTTGTTCTCTGTTCTTCTCATTCTCTTCAGCCATCGGCTTTTCTTTCTGGGGATCTTTATTTCCCCTTTGTGCTGCCAGGATTCAGCTTTCTAAAATTCTGAAACTATTCACTTTGGTAATGAACAATGCAAGAAAAATGCTTTAGGGATAAGTAGGAATTTAGTCTGTCATAATCACTAAATTGTACTTGCTGCTTATGGAGATTCCTTTCCCAGCCTCAAAAAATGCTGCTCTTATAAATCCCATATAGTGTCAAAATCTGAAGGATGAGATGGTGATTGCACTGACATCTACTGATGAATTATTTTTAAAGAAAAAAAAAAAACACACCAGCTATTTTTTTGGCTTGTTACTTAGGAAGCCTCTGTTCAATCAGTAGTCTGTGGTTTACATTTGCTTTTTATTAAAAAAATAAAGTTCCTGGTAATAAAAACATGATACTGAAATGGCACACATTAGAAATGGTTTCTGACTGCTTATATTAAAAAAAATAAATAAAAAAAATCTATTCAAACATCTGCTTACACTTGTATAAAATCAAGAAAATGTATTTGCTGTCCTGTGCAGTATGTGTGGTTACTTTTTTTTTTTTTTGCATTAGGAATAAATTATTGCAATTGAAACTTAGCTACACTTAGATTTTATTGATTGATAGTACAAAGTGTTTGAAACAGGAATGTGCTTTAAATGTTCAATTGTGGAAGAGTTGTTATTTTCTTACCGTGATGTCTTCTTCTAGTTAGTTACATTTGCTTCTAATATAGATACAATGCTTCATAATTATCCTCAATTTCAACAAATGGTGTGTTCTTTAAAGAAACGAAACAAAACTTCTGCATGTTGTTTAGGACTGTAAAATACCATAAATGAGTATAACAAAGACATACTTTTCAAACTGGTATTTCATATTTGGGACGAAGGATTGAATAAGGGCAGCAGTTTTAGCAGTCTTTCCTTTGTTTTATTAAGGATGTAATCTATAAAATCAGCTGGCAAGTAAATTATTCAAACATTTGATGCCTGCTTTAAAACATACTTTGTGTGCAAACTTAAGTACAAATGAATATTTTTTTTTTGTGTGTGTGTGTGTGTGGAAATGTTTAGTTGTTTTTCTGTGCAGTTTTGAGAAATAAGCTTTTTCTCATGTTTTTTCTGTTAGTTGCTTCTCATTTGGCACTTCACACAGTAGTGGTGGGAAGAGTTATGGATCTGGATCTGAAGAAATGTTTTTGTATTGAGTGTAAGGTTAGAGTGAGGGTAAAAAGGTATTTTCATATAAGAAAGCAAATATTTTAGTGGTAAACTGCTTTGTTCTCTGTTGTCATTACTGCTGGAAGAGCGGGCAGAGCACTTGAGTGCTCTTTCTTCCAGCCAATTTGATTTCTTGTAAATGAACCCTCTGGGGTGTATTTCTGTGTCCATCTCCTTCGAGCATCACTGGAAGTTGCTTCTACTGCCAATGATCGCAATCTGGAAGGAAGGCTTTTTGTTGGTTCTGCCTTACAACTGCGCTGCTCTTCTGTAATTGTTATCCTGTGGACAGCTGAAGGACATTGCCTGTTTAACAAGGTGTATCTTCAGGCTTGTCTCTTCTCTGTTGATTGGACTGGAGTAGGCTGCTATTTGTGGGGACTTGCTAACAACTGTAGAGCCACGTAAATGAGGGGGAGTTATTAAAGTTGATTCTGAATCACCACAGGCTCTTTAACTGACCTCCTCTGTCTTTTTGCCACCCACGTGCCTGTACTTTTAACACTCCCATGAGAAAATAATGTTGTGTGTCCTCCAGCTCAAGGATGGCAAAAGCTGGTTCTGATGCCTTGCAGCGTAACTTGGTAGGTGACGGTGTAACCATCACGGTCCTCAGTAGCTAGGGCAGTTATACTAGGCACATACGGGGTTCTTTGGTCCCTATGGTTAGCCCATGAAAAGACTTCAAATTGTGATGATGAGAGAAAAGGTTTCACCAAACAAACCTAGTAGCACCAACAATGATTATTAATTACATTATCTTTGCAGTTGGTCAGAATTAAGTGGACTTCTGTTAGAGAGCCTGCTATGGTTTTGGGTGACTGACCCTCTTTGACCCTCTTAGAGAAGGAGGAGTGCGTAACCCTGTTTTTGTGCAGAAGAAATGCAATGGCCAACTTGACAGTGTGCATTGGGTCGTTTCTTATGAGAAGGTGCAAATTATTTGAGAATTATACAGGCAATAATTGTTCTTGCAGAACTTGGAAATTGTAGCTCTAAGTGTAATTTTAAAACAAATAACCTTCAGCCTACAAGTCCAGACCAGGACAAACCTTTCTCAAGGTTGCAGAAGATGCTAAATAATGACGTGTAATGAGGTTCAACAGAAGTAATCAACAGCCAAGTAGATACTGTGTATAACTATTTTAACATGCAGATGAACATTAGCTACTGTACCAGAACCATGTCTTTCTAAGAGCTTGGTGGTTTTCGAAGGTTAAACCCTGAATGCATAGTGTAGGAAAAAGAATAAAATATAAAAGCATAGTAGGTCAGAGTACGTGACATACATTTCCAGGTAGCTTCTTTTCCCCCCCCTCTGTTAACTGTCTCCTCCAGCGACTTGTTATTTGGTTTGTAGTTCTTTAAAAAGCCATATTGTTTCATTTACCGTAGTCGCAGAAGAAAATAACTTTCAGAGAAAGGTTAAGTAAGGAAAGCGTGGTGGACTTTGAGGTCATAGTGCCTGAGCCCAATTTTTGCTTAAATACATCTGACTTGAGTTTTAAGATAACCTAATTAATTCTAACTTACAGAAGAAGGTCTGTGAATATCTTATTGCAAGGGTGAAGGGCTTTTTCAATATGACCAGCTTTTTTTTTTTTTTTTTTTTTTTACTTATTTCTGTTTCCCTCCACCCATATTTGTGGCTTTCACCCAAATCTAGGTAGAAGCGTGCTTTAAATGCACTCAGAATCTAGCAGCTCCTTGATCTAAGTAAAATGTATCTGCAAAGCTGTTCCTACACTGACATAAGACAATACAATGCCATAATAAATTGCATGCAGTGCTACAGCTGCAGGAGATTTTTTATATTTCAACTGGGATTCTCAAGAAAGTTATGTCTGTGATGTTTTCCTGTACAGTAGTACTGCTGTAACTGATGCTCTGATCAGTTTTTTTTCCACCAGCAAAAAATGCTTTTGATCATTTTATATCACCAAATACTCATTTTGTTCTGAGAAGCGACACATGCGGTACAAGCAGAGCAGCTTTTGCAGATGTCTCCCCTACTGTCAGCTAGGTTTGAGTGCCTTCATAGGCTGTTCTTTTTATAAAACTGTCTGGAGAGAGAGTGTAGGAGTGCTAATAGCAGCTTTCATTTTCATGAAATTTAGTGAAGTGTTTGCAGTCTCCTTGATATCTTCCTGTATAAGTATTACTTCACCAATGAATTAAATGACTGTTAAGCTAACTGATCTGCAGGTGTTCCTGCATTTTTGGACATCTGTGATGTTGATGGATGTGTCTCATCTCACTGTGCTTCTATTTATAAAAAGTACCAAGAGAAGCTGGAAACAGTCCTCTGTCTTTTTCTAATAAATTACAAAAATATGGTACAACTTGTTAGAAAGCCCTTTTTGAGAGCAAAAAGGGGGAGTGAAGAATGCTGAGATGATGAATATTGCCGTATGAAATGTGAAACCACTAGGCAGGCTGACTTGAAAGTAGGTTTTAGACTACTGACTGTATTTCATATTTCAGGAGGATGTGCAGGGGCACAGGATGATTAGGTGTTTTGTAATATTATTTCCGATCTTACTAGTCTGGCATGTCATACAAAGGGAAAGTACTACTATTGTAAAGAGGGGGAAAAATTGCAGGTTGCATAGACTCACCATTGTATAGCTATTTCATGTGTGTAAGCAAAATTTTCCTGTGGGAAGAGTGAGTATAGTTCTAGTGGAATGAGTAACAAAAACAACCTTTCAGTAGTTTTCTGCTTGGCTCCAAAGTGGTGCTTTTACAGGGGTGGGTAACCTGGGGAGCTGGCTAAATGATTGTCCATCTTTCTTTGACAATACGATATCTTTAAATACAGATCTGTTGCTTTAAGTTCTTGTTGCTTGAAAAACTGATTGTGACAATTTGAAGTTGAAAGCTACCCTGCTAATATAAATTAAAATGGGAAAGAGCTTCAAATGTCTGGAGAAGCATACTTGAGTGAAATGTCTACATTCTGTCTTTATTTAAAAGCAGGCAGATCAGAAGGAAACTGAAGGAAGTTATCCATGCTGGCGCTGGTGAGCACACCAATGCCAGCATTGGCATATAAAAGAGTTCAGAATAGAAGCAACATCTAAAAATAATGGATGGATAAAAAACTCAACTCTCAAGCAAGAAGGAAGAAAGTAAACAAGACTGTTAGGTCTCTCTCAATTTCTTCTTCTTAAAGTGAAGCTTATTCTCTTGTAGGTTATGCTTCTGCATACAAATAAAATCTCACAAATACTGTCAGCATTTTGTCATCATCAGAAGTGGTTTGTATGCACTGCTTGATATTTAAGATAGCCAAGCAACTTATGTAGCTTTAAATGGTCTAGAAGCATTAAGAGTAGGATCCGTATTTGTGTTTGGGATGCTGTTGTTCTCTTAAAGTCTGTGTTGTATGCAGGGTGTGTGAAATAAAAAACATAGCGTAAGTAATGTTTAAAAAGTTTTCCTTCTTCATTTCTAGTGTGAAACCACTGGAGACAGACATTGTATTTTGGTAATCTGAAAACAGAGCTGTTGCTGTCGTAGCTAAACAGTAATTTTAGAGACAGTACTGGTTGGGTAAACTGTAGAGGCAAAAAATAGACTTCCAGTAGTCTAAGACTGACTTGTTTTTCATGGCTGCATTGTTGCTCATAGGAAGATTCATAATTTAATTCAACCTTGCTCCGTAAACAATGGAAAAAGTTATTTTTTTCTATTTGCTGAGTCTTTTTATATCCTTTGAGAACTGGCATGCCAAACTTGACAGTAAAACTGACTCTTTTTTACATGTCGGCTTGTTTTTTTCACATCTGACGTTAAGGAGCAACTTCTTTAAGTAGTCATAACCTAGATTTACCAGACTTAGAAGTGACTCATTTTAGCACTTCTGACAGCCTGCATTTAACAGCACGTGTCATGCGTAGCAAAGAGACAGCAGCAAGTAGATGAGTGGTCCGTCAGCAGCTGCCAAGAGCGTACACTGGATTTAAGCCATAGCTATTAATCAGTTCTGCTATGAACAGGAAAAAAATGTATCAAAAGCCTTTAGGGCATTGGGAGGGGAAATTCCTTCACTCTACAAACAGGAAAAATACACTTTATGTAGTCATGCAGGGGCTTCTTAAGTTGCCTGAACTAGCAGAATTGCCTTTAAACTGTTTTACTTGAGTGAAATTCATTTTTTGCAAGTGTGTTAATAAAAGGCATCTCTGAACACTCTGCTGAGGCTATCAGATGCTGATCAGCTTTTAAATGGCTGCAAAGACTTTGTCTATTAAATTCTCTGTATGTAAGTATTTTTTCACAGGATGGAGAATAGAGGACACGAACCAGAATTGGTTCTGATGCTTTTGACGGGTCTTGCTAGTTCACTTTTCCTATGTTCCTGTCTGAAATCTTTTTTGAGGGCCAAGAAGATATGACTGTCATATTCCTAAGTTATAAACCGTACAACAGCAAAAATGACTGAGATGCCCTTCACTTGTGTGCTGTTTCTAACAAATCGAAAGTTGTGCTGAGTTGAAGGTAGAAACCCAGAAATTGGTATATTTGTGTAACTTGAAGGGAATCTTTCTTTCGGATTTATATAAGCTACTCATACTGCTTAAGTTCTTTAGCTGTAAAGAGATGTATCCAGCAAAATCCCCACAGTGAGTCACAAACACTCTTCTCTCAGGAAACTTTGAATGTTCCGCTTCAGGAAATGGAATATAAACAACCTTCTGTGAGAAGACTAAATATTATTTAGTTCTTCAAATTTTAATAGGAAAAATTTGATACTTTCAAGGCCAAGAATTAATCAAGTGTGACCCAGTAGTAGTTGTGCTGGCTTTAAATGTTTTTTTTCATGTTTTTTCTCTATCACTAATGCCAAAGTAGTTGCAGAGATTGGGGATGGGTACAGCTAAAATGAGTGTTCAATTTGATTCACTTGTCTAAAATTTTGAAGTAGGGGGTTGGAACAGGAGATAGAGCTATTAAAAATAGATGACTTAATATGCACCATTTTTTTCATGTATATTTGAATCATGTAAAAGCTGAACTTGTCTTATAAGACTGTTCTTTTTAAGCTGAAAATTAAAGCTACTCTTGGGTCATGTAAGGAATGGCTGCCTGTCCATTGTCAAAATGTCACTTCTGTTGCATAGTGATTTAAAAATAAAAACCTCAGGAAGAAAACCTCAATCTTCTACTGTAGATTAAAACTCTGGAAAAATACCTGTTCTGCAGTGGTATGTAGCTGCTGAATCACTTACATGAACTATTTGCTTAATGCTACAAGGAGTATTGTTTTGCATAGGATAAGCCTTTAAATTTCTAAACTTGTTCGAAAATTTGTTCTCAATATGAAAATACATCTTATTACAGGTATACTTATATTTCTGTCAACTTGAAAGGGAACAAATCAGTTTCCCAGTTGCTACCATAGTAACTTAAAAGATTCTTACAAAAAAGTAATACGTCTCCAGTTTGTGAAGATAACTGGACACATTTGACAAGATGAAGCCTCAGCATTTCTGCTGCTGCATGTAGCAGATTTTTTTTTTTTTTTTTTTTAATACTGTGAGAGACAAATGACTTGGCAGCAGTGAAATTAGAAGAAGAATGCCATACCTTCAATTAGATGTAACTTCATTAAATGTCCACAGAGGTATATACTTATGTACTTTCAGACTGAGGAGGGGATGGTTCACCACGTAAGAAGCTAGGAAAAGGGATCTTGGAACTAGGGGAAAAGCTAAACCTGTTTCTGCAAGAAAAGGCTACTGTTAGTGAATGGAACCACAGCTTTATTTGGAAATAGCTACGAGTGGTACAAAAGCAACTTATTTCAGAGTAATAGCCTTTCAGGCATTCTCAACCTTCTTTTGCTGATTCCTTGTTTTGCTGCAACAGTGTCTGGAGGGGAATCTTAATGAAGAAGAATCTTAAATTAGTACCGAAGTGTGCAGTGAGGAATGTTGCTGGTATCTCTTTTTAGTTCTGACCCTTCTCATGTTTTTCACATTCTGTTTAGCAATTATGCTGTCAAGGATGCTAGCTGATTGACAGCTATACTTTGCATATTGGACAAGTGAATGACTGGAACAAAACAGCCTTTGTGGCTTTGAAGGAGGCCTGCATTGTGTTGGGTGGAATATATGCAATTTTATGCTGTTATTTAAAATGCAGTATTCAATTAAAAGAAGTAATGCCAGTTCACTTATGTAGTAAATAGGAGGGAAGTAAACATAATAAAATAAGTATGCAGATATAGTCTTGTGTCTTTGTGCTTGCCAAGTTCAAAGGCTTAGCACTGTCCTTGCTGATATTGACCTGATGATGAAGGCCTTTCTTATGGTAACTTCCATATATTTAGTAGTTTTAGGAGGCTTAGCTGAAGTTTCTGTACTTCAGATTGAAGTCTCAGTTGAAACTGTTCATTGAATGTGCGTCTCCTTTCCTTCCGTCTCCCAAGTGCAGAGCTTCCTAAGGTGAACTGCACAAGTGCTCAGAGTGAATGGGCTGGAAGCAGAGCTTTTGAAAGGCCTATGGCAGTCTCTACGATAAAGGCTGTGCTGTGTTCCACAAAGTGCATTTCTGATGTGCATGATACTGATATTTATTTCTGAGCCCACTTGTAAGAAATATTTTAAATGTATCACAGTATATAAAACAGGCTCCCTGACAATTTCTCTATACGCATGTTTCAAGTTGACTGAACACCTTTGAAATTCCTGGCCAATTCCTTTGAAAGGAGATGAGGTTTTCTTGTAATCACTTGTAATAAGTATTCTTCCACTCTACAGTGCGATTGCACTGATCTATTAAGCACAGTGTTCTTAAGGAAAAAGGATGTGAGCAGTTTTTATAATGTAATTAAATAAGAGCTAAAAAGATAACCCTCTTAAGTCTTGATTGTTTTAGCTTTTGCAATCTTACTCTTTTAGTAAAGAGACTTCTGTAATGCTTTGACTTCATGGTATCTGCATGGCTTGCTTGGATCCTTTTCAACAGTAGACTTGTACTTCTGAGTATAGAAATTACAAATTCTTGGTTGGTATCTGCCCTCTATCACCCTAATCTCTGAGCTCCTCTTTTCACAAAAACTGCCAAATACTTGTCTGTTGAGGAGAGTGTTTTACCTCTGATTCTGTAGTTCATCGTGGATACTGTGGGCCATGACCTGCAAGAATTTATAATAAGGTGCTTTAAAGCCTGTAGCATGATTTCATGGCCTTGTTTTATACAAAATGATGTAAACATAAAGATTTTAGGTATATCAAAAGAGAAAGTGAGATCTTACCCCAAACAAAATATGTAAGCTATTCATATTGTCTGAGAGAACTTGGAGTTCGCCTTGTAAATCTAAAGGTCATCAGTCAAATGTCCAACTTCATGGCTATACTTGTCATGAAAATATTTTCACAGTATTTCCATATTTTTTGCAGTTCTAAACAAAAATGCATCCTGTTGATTGTGTAAATATATCCAATGGATATCTACTTCAAAAAAAAAAAAAAAAAAGGCAGTTTTCTTGAAGATAAGAGGTATGGTCACCCATCAGGAAGAGACCTTGTTTGTGGACAGGAACTCTGATTTTATTTATTTATTTATTTATTTATTTATTTATTTGAAACAAAGACTTATCTTTCAAGGAGGAGGACCCATTTTTTTTCTGTTTAATGAAAGGTTGCTGGAAGGCTGAGTGTGATGACCATGAGTCAGGATAAACACATAGTTGTGAAGAAGTGTTAGCAACTCTCTGGAATCTCAAAGTATAGAAAAACTGTTGGTATATGATATAGGCTAGTGAGGAAGAGGAAACAAACAGTTCTGGAAATATATTTCAGTATATCAAGGCCTCACTGCTGAAGTAGGTGCGTTTATGACACAGGTGCAGTAAGAATATGCACAGAAATTGAACTTCTATGGAGCAAAACAAAGACCACTGAATCTCATCTCACCTGAAAACGTTGCTGGCAATGACAGTTCTGCTGATCTATAACCCTCCTAATGGTGGTCTTCAAGGGTTTGTCTAGCTGTTATCACTATTTTACTTCTCACCATCTCATCAGGACCTTTTAGCTTCTTGGACTCTAACTTACATTTTCTGTGACCTAGCTGATAGTCCTTGTAAAGTGTCCCCAGGTTCCTTCTTTTGGGCTTGAAGTTAAAGGAGGTAGATATGGGAAAGATTAATTTTTGGATGCTTAGCTTTTAAAACATTTGTGTAACTAGGGTGGGGAGGAAGGGGAGAAGGAAAGATGGTTATGATGACTTGCAAATGCTTCCAGGCCTTGAGTTCAGAAGATCCTAGGGTGGGGAGTGGTGGAAAACAAGGTGTTTGTGGCATTGATGAGAAGGGGGAGGAAGGCAGAATAGAATGGAATCAGAATATTCAGAAAACATGTTTCTAATAACGAGATATTACACAGAGGAAGTTTCCTGGAGAAGGTCATCAGAAACCACACTGAGTCACTTATGACTTGGTTGCACAAAGTAGCTGAGGATGTATTTATTGTAGAGGAGATTTGTGTGCATGAACTAGCAGGAGATGTGACCGTTGATTTGGTAGTAATGTTTTTGGCTCTTCATTCCTCTGATTCAGTGTTACAGCACAGCTGCTGTGTGGGACTAGCTACTGTGCATGACTGCTGCAGTATTTATGAAGTGCAAATGAATGGGAGTCTTCTTTGTTTGCAGCAAGGCAGGTTAGAGATAATAAATGATAATTGTTTGGTAATGAGAGAGATGTCACTTTGCAAATGAGCTTAAACTATGGTTCTCTTTTAGGCAATTGCAGTCTTTTGTTTGCAATAGCAAATGACAACTTTTACATAACAGAAAAAGATGGTGTGCAGAAATTATCCTAACACCGAATAAATCTGTTGAAGTATGATCTCATTCGGTTTCTTAAGGCAACTTTGTCCTTACCTAAAGCAGCAGCTAAGAAGTTTAGAAGTAAGATACTAGACCCCTGTCTACCCCGATCATGCTGTGGCGTATTTTGCTCTCCCCCTGAGCCTCTTGAAGCTTTTGCCTGCTGTAGGACTTGTTGTTTTCAAATAAGCCAAACCAAAACAGTTGGTGCCTTTCAGATTTTACTGAAATGTGGAAAAAATGGGATAATGTGTTTGTTAGAATTGCTAATTCTGGGTAGTGGGATTTGCCACTCCATAGCTATGCAAAGGATAAACAAAATGCTCTTACCATCAGTGCTTTTAGAGCACTGCATACACTGTGAATGCTACTTAATGCTGAAAAATTAATTTAATACAGGAAATCCTGTTTGGGTGCCACTGGGAGGATGACAAAGGAATGCGTTTCAGAAATGGACTTATTTGGCAGAGCCAACAGCTGGTTTTGAGCCCCGCTGGCAGGCATTTTGATAGCTCTGACTGTCTGGGTTTTTTGTGTTAATGTTGTGGCTGCGATTTTCCTGTTACCTTTTTTTTTTTTTTGTAGTGCTTTTCTTTCTGAATGCCATTTTCGATCAGTACCCAGTGGCACAATTATGTAATTACCCCCCTGCAATCCAGATCACAGACTCCTGCGCAACGAAAATGTCATCTTACAATTTTGCGTTGCTGTTTTCCTTTCGTTTCTCATGCCAGTGTGCGACTGTTGTGTGTGTTAATTGGGGCGTGTGAAGGAAACATATGGGGAAGGCCAAAGTTCTGTTGGAATGATGCTGGAGTACAGCGTGTCTGATTTATGCATCTAAGGATGGACGACCCAGAAGGCATTCAGGGAGCTACCTGAATGATTTGAACTGTTGGAGACTTAGATTTGGGGTAAAAGCAAAGGTTTGGGGATTTTGCTTCCCTTTCCACAAACTTCTACTTTTGTGGGGAGATAACAGATTAGCAGAAGCCAGTGGTCTCCTTGGTTGTAGCGCTACTAGATTACAAGATAGACGTAATAAATTCAGAATCTAAATAATTAAAAAAAAAGTGTTGTGGTCAGCGCTTGAGGAAGGGGACTGTTGGGGTCTGAGCAGTTCCTAATGCTTGAAATCATAAACTGGCTACAGTTTTGAAAATAAGTGGGTATAACATAGGTGTGCTGCTGTGGGTGCTGTATGCGGTCTGCTGTGCAGGGGCGATCAGACTGCTGGTGCTGTACTCACTGGTAAGCAGCATGCCGTGGGTTCCAGCTCTTGCTACTTCTGGAATGTCCTGAGGCATTTGGCATGAGTTGGTTGCAGTCCAGCTTTATGCCGCAGAAGTGTTTAATGGAGATGGATGACTGTACTTGGTGTATGTTATCTTGATGTTCTCTAAAGAATCTCATAAACCAGCAAGGTTTGTATTAGCTGGGGTCTGGATTTAGTGACTGACTCTGAATTATACTCCTTCTAAACTCGCTTTGGATTGATGGACTCAGTGCTTGCAACAACACTTAGCAGCGTAGTATTTTAAATATAAATTTGTTTAGCTACACTAGCTTTTCTAAGTTTATTGTGTGCCTGCTCTTGCTTGTAAGTGCAGAACTATGAATTTGCAGCTTCATCTTCCCTCCTCCCTTCTTTGAAAGGAATCTGTTTATAATTCAACAAAGCAAATAGCCAGCGTAATTTTTTTGAGCTGTACAACTGCTGTGAAGCATGAAAACTGAAGAGTTGAGTAAATATTCAGAGTTGCTGTTGTACTAGCTTTGGTTCTGCCCTTCTCACTCACTACTTATGAATGAGGGAAGTAAACGAACTTTTCATTTACAATAAATACATTCGATAGGGAAAAATAAAGGGTAAATCAGGGAAGTAACTTTTCATCCTCAAAGAAATTTTGAGGGTTTTGCTTTCTGATTGACTGTGGTGAGTTCCTTGAATGATGAACTGCAATATAGTTGTTAGTGAAGGAACCCTATTTCCACTGTCACCTCAAGTGCTGGTCAGGATACAGTTAAGGATACGAGCTGTGTTTTGTTTCTGCATGAACAAATGTTGCTAAGTAATGCTTGAACTAAAGTTTATGAAGAACTTGATATTAAATACTATTCTTCTGCATCTCTGTTCAGAAAGTTGATTGTGGGCATCTTATTTTTTTTCCTCAGTAGTGGAGGCCTGGATACTTAGCTTTTTTTTTTTTTTTTTTTTTTTTTTTTTTTTTTTTAACATAGCCGAGTATCTTCAGGAATATGGGTATATTAAGCTAAGACACATGGGTTTAATAAAACCATAACCATTTCTGTATTCTTCTGAGGTACCTTAAGTAAGCCCAGTGCTGGTGGGAGGAGGAGAGAAAGAGGAGAAAGTGTTTTTTTTTTTTTTTTTTTTCTTTTCTCTCCTGCGATCCAAATTGAGCAGCAGATTATGATTGCATGCAGTTTGAGAAATACTAATTGTGTTGGTCTTCCAAACATGGAGCTTGAATTATACCCTCTACAGCTTTGCACGTTCTTTTTTATCTTGGTCTTGCTTTTTTAGATAAACTTTCCTCTCCAGCATTACTCCAACTTCTGAACTAAGAGAGCAGGTTCTCCTTTCACAAATGCAAGTGTATTTTTATGTTCATTGTTTTATGTCATTGGTGCACATTCAAAGTCGCAGGGAAAGGAGATAAAAATGCTTGGCACCCAGACAGAGTGCATCTTGGGTCTGGCAGCTGATGAGTAGTGATGGTGGTCGGGGAACAACCCAAAATTTTAATCTTAAAATCCTGCTCATTAGAATAACCTTTTAATAGGTATTGTGAAGTGAAAAAAGATTTGTAGGCCTTACCTTGCTCAGTGTGGGTAGCTTTAGGTCATACAGAGACATTTTTACTTTTCAAACTACTAATTCAGTGGTTAGTGTAGAGTATACAACTTTATTTTTGTTGGCAGCACCAGGTAGACACAGTTTATTTAAAATACAGAAAGCTTTAATGGCAAGAAGCATTCACCCATTTGTAACTTGTGGTGCTCTCTGTGTAGGTAAAGGCTGAAAAGGGACTCCGTCTCAGAGGTACACAAAAACCACAGTTTCTCTGATTCAGCTTGTGGAGAGAAATGATGCAAGGTTAATCCTGTCTTGTTCCTCCTCCATATTCAGATGCTGTCAGGTAGGAAGGGAAGGATGAGCGCCAGAGCTGAGATGGGTATCAAAGAAAGGTTCAAGAGTCCTGAAACTGAATTAAATACCTGGTCTGGTCCTTAAGAATGAGGAACCAGGGGTATAGCTCTCCTTGGTATTAACTTAAGGGTCAGATTGACACTTGAGTGTAACCCCAAAAATGTTTACCACTTGTTCATTCCTCTGCACATCCCCTTTCGTAAGCTGAAGCCAGTCGGAATAGCTCGGGGCAGGCAGTGGGCAGGGAGATGGAAGGGTGGGCCGCAGCCTGTGGGAAGGGGAGGGCTCCGAAACACGGCTTGGCGAGCCCGCAGTCAGTATCGCCCTGGTGGAGTTGCACAAGCTGCCTCACGTGTCTACCAAATTATGGGTACCGTTCCAAACAGGAATGTATGTGACTATAAAGCCTCACCTGTTAAAGTGCCCTGTGCAAAGAAGGATGCTGGCCTGTCTTTTAATAGTATAAATGGAATGAATAGATTTCTTTTGCACACATTGCTATTCTGAGGTGGGCTGCAGCATGAGGCTTGAACGAAGCAGCCCTCACACTTATTTCACTCCAGGTGTTGTTTTCTTTTTTGTCTTTAAGTTTTTAAATAGCTCTCCCCAGCATTATAAATGACTAAATAGACTTCTTGGGAACAGTAAGGATTGGACCCACTGTGCTTACTGTGCTTTGGCATACTTGATAAAATGCAGGTATGGTCTCCATTCCTTTTCATTTTATGGTGAGAATAACCTGCACCTTGAAAGCTAAGCATCCTAGGTAGCAAGGCAAATGGTTGAAGTAGCCACAGCCCCATGGGGCAGAGTCTTTGTACCTTCTCCAACAGGTGCTTTCTGATAAAGGGCAGGAGGCTGAAATGTTACTGGCTCGTTAGGGATGGCAAGGTAGGGAAAGGCCAATGTAGCTTGTTGCTTCTAGAAAATAAATTGAAGTCAGTGCAATCTCATTCTCTTAAAGGCTTCTCCTTATTTCTATCCTTGCTAGAAACTTGAAAAGTTTTATTTATTTTTTATTAAATATTAAGCAATAATACAAGCCATAAGTAGTACCGAATCTAAGCAATCAAAAATAGCGTGACAGGCTTCTTGGACTATGAAACTGGATTATTAATGAAAGGGGAGGAGAGAGTTTGTTTTGTTTTTCCAATATAATACACTTGAGCCTTGTTTTAGGACTGAAATAGGAGACACCCCTGGGTGAGTGAATCCATCTTTTGCAGTTGCAGGCTATTATGCAGCAGAGCGTCTCCTAAACTGTGTTCCTTTCCAAATTCCCATGGCAGTGGTGCTCGTGTTATTAAGCCAGCTTTGTCTTTTAATTGTCTTCTGTATGTTATATTTTGCTTTGTTTCTAGAGAGCTGCAGTTGCCTTTGGCCTCTCCTGTTGTGCTAACATAGCCAGCTTCTGGGGAGTTGTTTCTTGAGGAAAGCTCTGTTATATATTCACTCACATATACTCAGTGATATAGGAATAATTTGAACAAAATGAGCAGATAGTCTTAAGAGGAGTTTGTTGAATGGTAGAAATAGTTCTGCTCTTATCTTAGATTTGACTTCTCTCTTGGCTACGTTATGGGCCCTCACAGCTGTTAATGTTATCAAGTAATATGCAAGTTATTTTTTATTAGTACAGAAATGCTTTTGCATCATGGATGACTGATTTTTTTAAAATGCGATTAAAGTCCATTAGTTTAGATATGCTTTGTTTGTCTTCTGACTGTGCCTTCTCAATTTCATACCTCTAACAGACTTCTTTTTGCCACAGGCATAAATTTGTAAAAACATTCAGTAATGAAAAGATTAGATTTAATATCATCCCAGAAAGGTAGTCCAGTAATTCCTTTCTGTAGTACTATCTGTAATACTTTGCTGCATTCCCTTTATCTAAATCCTCAGGTTTTGTGTTTCTCTATAAATGGTTATGTTCTCCAGCTTTACTAGGTTTCTACATGGCACTGTATTCAATATGGTGTTCATTAAAAACATCTAATCTTTCTGGATCTTGTCTTAAGAAAGCAAAAAAAAATAATAAAAAAATCCACCCAAATATAACCAAAATGTAACTAAAAATCTGGTTTTGGTTATATTGTTGACTATTTGTTGTAATGGCTTTTATTTTTCTCTCCGACCTTAAAATTCATTCAAAAACCTTGTATGCTTGGAGATGAGAGTAACAGTTAAAGAGCCTGGCTTCTTATTTCCTGAACCTATTTAATGAAAACAGGTTTAAATGAACCTATTACAGGTGTTGTTTTGTTCTGAGTGTATTTGTCTATCACTTGACAGATGCACTGAAAATCCTGGTGTTTCAGTATTATGGAATGAAAATGATCCAACCTTCTGATTTTAGTACATCAACCTTTATCCCATATACAAAATGCAAACAAAAGATATTTTACACTCCCATATCCTTTTTTTCATTAATGAATGTCATTTTCCCTCTTACATCCTGTGCTATTTTATTCTTTGCTATTTATAAGGATGCAGTTAATTCTGAAGATGCCTGTATTTTATCTCCAATCACAAATGTTACAGAACAAGCCTGTTTCTTCTTTTGCTGCTCTCTATTAAAGTGCTTGAAGCAACTTTGGATGTTTGAGTTGCCTGGCGAGCGTTGGCTCCGTTTGGTACCGATCCCACTTTATATCGCTGCACGTCCTGGTGCCAAACTGTGGCTGCTGTCATGGAGCGAGCAACAAACACCGTGGTCAGAACAAACGCAGGCTGCTGCTCAGCAAAGAGAAGGGAGACGAGCTCTTGGGAGCGTGCTGAGATGGTAAAGAGGCATAGTTTAGAAAAAATACCCGTCGAGATTTGTTGTCATTGTTACCAACCGTTGCTATAAAGAGCAGGAGTCCTTAAAGTGCCTTGGTAACATCAGAGTAGCGAAACGACTGCAAATGGATGTCAACATGTGCAGCCTGAAAGTAGAGCGATCCCTCCAAAGAAAGGGAGGGAGAGCAGTGTTTCTTGTGTTGTTCTTGGTATCCAGCAAACTTGTTCCTTTCATTAGAAGCTACAGAAATGGTTCAGCTGCATCTCTGTATGCCATGGCTGATTGTAGATAAATCACTGCACCTTTCTGAACAAGGCACATTGATTGTTTTCAGTGAGTTTTACAAAGCCACTGTTATCTAGGATCTACTATAGACAAATTATTGTTGCCAGTGTCACGTAACAAAAGTGTCAGCACTGGTGATGCCACATAAGAATAGTGTAGACCTGTTCACACAAATGTTCAATTTGAAGTAAAATTATTTGTGACTTTTTTTTTCTTTGTTTTGCAATCTAGTAGCTGTCCAACCTTTGGCTGGATAGGTAAAGAGAACAACCATATGTGAGTTGCTTGTTAAAATTATGGTTGTACTTGGAGAAAATGGAAAAAAATAGAAATCATACAATTTGTTGAAAACAGGTAACTGGAATTAACAAGGTGAATGCCATGCATCTGTAATTTCCATGGTTCCAGGCTCAGCACAAAACTGAGTTAGTTGTGTAGGCAGATCTCCTTTCCATGTAAGTTATTGATCACCTTTGTCAAGCCACCTTTCTTCAAAGTGCACTCCTTTAAAATAATGACAATTATGTTATCTTAATGTTATGCTCTTGCAGTCTGTACTCCAGAAGAAGAATGGGAAGAGTAATATTTGAAGATCTGCAAAACCATATTCAGGAGATAATGTCTCTTGTGCTCAAAAAAAAAAAAAAAAAGAGAGAGAGAATTATTTTCATAGAAAAAGAATGAAGGAAGGAAGTTTTGCTCTTCAGGAATACAAAGTTTTCTGTTTATCTTAATAGGTCAAAATTATTCAATGTCTATTTAAGTGATAACTGTACAGAAATATAGAAAGTGCAAATGCTTATTTGCCATAAACCCAGTGAAATGTAGAACTAGTGATCACCTCTGTTTTGTGCACAGTGTCAGCATGCAAATCTCAAACACAAGTACAGAGCAGATCTGATATTAATGTTGGTGCTGTTTGAAAGAAGAGGCAGTGGTCTGTTTTTGTTTGGGAAGGCAGGACTGATAAAAACACAACTGTAATAGGCTGGCTGTATATCAACGGGCTGCTTGTGTAGCAAGTGCCTGCGGTGGAGAGACCTGCAGAGGAGGGGAGGAAGGAAAGCCGTGGCTCCCTTCACTTGCTGCTGCTGGGATACCCTTGAGAAATAAAGAGGAGAGAGAACAGTATAGGTCATGTTCTTTCCTGATCATATCTCTGCTGTGGCGGAAGCGTTCAGATGAGCGGTACCGCTGTCGCTGTTCTTCCTCAATGTTTGTTTTGCTGGGCAGGAGGGGATGTTTCCTTCTGCAGTACCCCCACACGTGGTGTTCCTGCTGCAGCTGGCTTGCTCAAATTCTCCTCCTCAGTTTTGAGCAACTCTTTTTGTTGTTGCTTTTTCCTTTGTTAATCTGGTGATGCTTTCTGCTGTCAGTGTTGTGTACACAATAGTACAACCTTAATGGATATGGTATATGGTCTGCCTACTTTAAATGTATGTTGGAGTAGGAAAAAAATCAAAACCAGAGAAAGAGGAGTTGCTTTGTATTAGGGCACAAGAAATGCCTACGTTAAAATCTTCTGTCCAGAAGTCAGGTGGAGATTACCTGGCACATTTAGTCTTGGATAGCTGGAAATGCTTCTTCCAAATAAGAACTTTGTGCAGGGCCTTGATACAGGGAACAGGCATAGGGAAAGACTTCTAGATACTTGGCTCAGTCATGTGTGGTACTTATTGCAGATAATAAACCAAGAGCTGCTGTAACTTACGTAGTATTCAGTTTAAGTAGATCTAGTATACCATTACCTGCCTTGAACTTGTGCTAAAGAAATGATGCTTTCTCATTTGGTCTAATGCAATTTGTTAACTTGAGCTGAAACTAGAAAACTACCTCTTAGCTATCTTATGCTATACGATGCTTCATAAGCTTTGCAGTGTTACTTACTTTGCAAGTAAGGCAATGCATTTTTCAGGAAAAAAAAAGGTAAGCAACAGAGACTTACTACAATAAGATAACTTTGTAACATCAAGACTTTGACACATTGCTGTAAAAGTTAATGTGTTTTTGACTACACAGTTGTCTATTCGATGAGTTTGTTACAAGCTACTGTATGCTATGTTTTTAATATATGGAAACTATCTGAATTAATGAAATCCTTTGATACTTAAATCTTAATTTTTAAAGAAGAGTTGGAAAAAATTAGTCCTTTCTGAAAAATGATGTAAAAACTTAATTCCATGTTGCATCATGCGTGTAGTGTCTCCTTACAAGCTAATAAGTGAGTTAGCATGTTTTCAGATGGGGTTTTATTGTAGTTCCAGATGTCTGTAGACTTGTGTGATTCAACAAAAGATTATTTTGAAATGGTTCTGGCAGTGACTACAAGGGAACTGGATCATCAATATGCTAAGATTGAATTGATGCAGAGTTGATTTAATTTTGAACCTAGGCTTGTTTCTCAATCTGAATATTTGTCAGAGGGCTGAATGTGTGGCAGCACAATTTGCTGTAAACAATCTCGAGTGGTTTTCCTTAATATAAACATGCAAGGTAGTTAGCTAAAGAATAATGCACTTGATGAATAGAGTTTCACTTTGTTATTCCTGATGGAAATAGCATTCTTCTGTGGGACACAAAGGAGGAGTCACTAATTGGTGCTGGAAGCCTGTGGCAGCACTCGGTGTAGAAATAGGGTTTTCCTGCTAGCAAGCACAAAAGAGCAAGCTTCCTTCCACATAATGCATGACAACTTCTGAGATTAAAAAGCAAGACAGTTATTCTTCATTGTTGTTCCTTCACTTATAGCAACTCCACTAATTTTAAAGCATGTTGTACTTTCTGTTGGGTTGTGCTTTTACTCTGTTAGCTATGCTTATGGTTTTAATTCTGATTGTAACTTGTTTCCTTAGTGCTTCTTCTGTCTACCCCTATTTTTAGTTATTATTTTTTTTTTTTTCTTGTGGGCATGCCTACCTTTCATGTCTATGTAGACAACTGAAACTTAACTCCAGATTTGCTACAGTGGTGTGAAGCTCAGCGCAGACAAACTGCCAAAGGTTGTATACAGCTTGTCAGGAAGATATATATATATATAGTTATTTTTAAGCTGTGTAGGGCAGGTGCAGACTTGATCAACTTGGATATTCCTGAATTAAGAGCCTGCCGGGTTATATTTACCTACCTGGCAGACTACGTCTTGCAAATGTGTGTTGGGAGATGCAGAAGTGTTATTCTGCAGGGCCTGGTTTCTTGGTGCTTGGCCATGCTGGAGGCTGCCAGGAGCCCCTGAGAGGGGCAAGCTGGAGAGCAGCTTGGCACAAAGGCTGCCCCCAGTGACCGCAGAGCAGCCTGCCATGCGGCAAGTGCAGTACTGTTGTTGTAATATGCTTTCTCAATGAGAAATGTAAATTTATGCTCTTCTGAACTAAGGACGCTGATGAAATACCTAGGTATTCCCAAAGGAATTTAATGGGTAATAGTACTAATTCGGGCCAGTGTTTAGAGTAACTTACTGTAATTGGTGCTATCGGGAAACCAAAAAGTAGTACATCAGAGAGGAAATCTCTGACGTGGGTCAACAAAATTTACAAATCTGTTATGAGGGGAGGGAGCAGCTTTCTCCTTTTTCCCCCCTCATCGTGGCTCCCTTACTACTTAGGACATGGGGATCCATCCATAACATGGTGCTAAAGGCACTTGGATTTCCTTGTCTCTCCCTTCTTGTGTCTTTGCTGGTCAGCTGGGGGTTAGCTCAACGTACTTGGTACCTGCTGCTTGGTTTGGAGGGTTGTATGCAATAAATGCTTACTGAACTCGTTCTCCAAATACAGTATAGCTCTTTTCTTGGTTGGCCAGCAATACAGGCTTTTATACTAGCTTCTTCTATGTCCTTAAAAATTTAGGGTGTGATTACAGTACAGGTAAATATGTACTTGGGAGATCTGTCAGGACAAAAATATTAATGAAAACTCAGATTTTTTTTACTCTTTCCTACAGTTGCTGGATGTACAGAGTGAATGACAGCTCCATGTTTCAAGACATATTAAAATCCAAAACCATATCCACCATTCAGTAGTTTGTAATTATTGTTGAAGTTTCTTTTACCTAAAGAAGCTAGAGTGATGAGAGGTCACTTACATAAACTATTGCATTTTTGTTTGCCTTTTTGTCCTTTTATTTATGTATTCTTAGGATGGAGGACCTCTCAATTCAAAGAAAGGAGGAAAAAAATTACACCTTGACCCTTGCTTGTAATCTTCTCACGTAACTGATTGACTGCTGAAACAATAGCAGTCACATCTGATACAACAACATCTTATTTATAGATGGAAACAGCTGCATCCTCTGTCTTTGCATGCAAGAAACCCTATTGTTTTCAAGTCACCAGGTTAATGAGAATGTGGGAAAACAAAGGCATACTATAATGGTATTATTAAAGGTAATTATTTAGCACAAAAAGGAAGGGAGGATGTGGCTGGAATGATGTGCTCCTAAAACTGAGCTAGGTGTGGTGTAGATGTAGAAGTTATCAGCACCGACAACTGAAGGTATAACACGCCCTTAGGTTCCCAGGGGTTCTTGTGTCACTCTTCAGTTTGGCTGTGCTGAAAGCATCAACTTCCACAGCTCTGCAGCTTCTCTTGACTGACAGCTAAACTCTAAATAACAAGTTCAGTATGCAGGGAAAAGTCTTATACTTACACTCTCCTACCCCAAATGCCTTCTGCTCTTGGGCTTTCCTCAGGTGGGTTGTGTGCCTGGGGTGCCCCTAAGCACAGTGTGGTTTAGCAGCAGGTAATGTCAGGCTGTCCTGATGGTGCTGTCGGGGCAGGGGATTGCTGAGGATGCAGCAGGGAGTGCTTGGCACTGTTTGGTGTGACCAGCTGGCCAGCTTTTGAATCTGGAGCACCGACTTTGGGAGCTATAATAGTTTGCTAATCCCTTTGTTGTCATCCTTGTTTTTTCTCTCTGTTGGATGTCCTAGGTGGAAGGAAGGTTTTCTCTTCTTGTGCATGCTCTCACAGGCTTAAGAGCATCTTGAGCTTCTTTACGGGTCCATGGAAGTCTGTGGATGAGCAGCCAGGACATGTTTCCCTTTCCTGGTTCAATCACATACTCAGTGATGGCAGCGTGTAAACCAGAGCATGGGAAGAAGGAAGGAGCCCAGTCCAGCATGCACTCTTTGTGCATCACATGCACTTACCTGGAAGGTGTTTCTAGTGTTTCTAGTCTACTTCTTGCTGTATGAATGTAAAAATAAAAATAGCGCTAAGTGGAAAATACTGGATGATAGGAGCAGCAAGGGTGAGCATTTTTACATTGCAAGCTCGAGTGATAACAGTTCGAGGCTGGTTTAAGACTCCTCTTGTGAAATACAATTATTTTCAAGAACATACCTTTAAAGTATGTACAAGTCGAAGTCTCTGACTAAATGATCAAGAATGTATTAAGATCAATCTGAGTTTCTGTACAACATGCAGAAATGCCTCTGGCATCTTCTGCACCATACCTATAATTTATTGCGAATGCATCTTCTGAAAGGTATCTGGTCCTGCTGTAAAGCGATTGGATTTGCTGGATTCTTTAGGTAAGCTGGCTGAACATTTAAACAGTCAACAAGAAAAACAGACTCCAATAGCCCCCTAAATTCCTAGTTTGAATTGCCTTGTTCCAGGTTCTGGGTTATTGAATTTCATTCTACTGCCTTCTGTTAAACTATGATTTGGAAATCTGTCACATGGCACTTGCTTGTAGATGATTATCAAGTCTCAGTACCTTGGAGCCTTCCTTTGGTTCAGCTAGCTTGAGCAGATGAGCTTTTTTTTTTCTTTTTTTTTTTTTTTCTTTTAAGCTCAGTAAAAAGCTTGTGTTCTAGATCTGATGGGTTATTTTTCTTTCCCTTACAAAGTGGTTACAATAGCTTTTCGGGAAGAATCCCATATCCGAACTGTGAAATACACTAAATAAGTTGTGTTTTTACAATTACAGTTGAGGATTTCTTTTTCTAATTTCAATTTGGCTTCAGTTTACTGATTTAAAACATTATGCTGCTCCAAGATACGGAATCTTTTTTTGTGATGGTATTACTTTGGCATTCTTTCTTGATCTTTAGATGTAATGTTTTTTTTAAAACAAACAAACAAACAAAAACAAACAAACAAAAAAAAAAAACAAAAAAAAAAACTCGTCAATGTGTTACTTGGCTTATGTTGTGTTTTAGTGTAACTTTGGCTTTTGATTTAACTCATCTAGACTGTTTTTCTAAATGAGACTTTAGCAAGGTAAACTCTGGAACATGTCTTTATTTTTAGAAGAAGTCATTATTAGGGAGATGTTTTGCAGCGTTCAGGTCTCTTGACCCTTCTTATTGCGTTGAAAATCTAGCTTCAGTAATCTTTTGGTATTAGACTGCTTTGTTGCACAGATTCTTTGGTAAATAGATTAATCTCTGGGTCTTGTGACTCTATTAATCTTGCTCTGCTGCTTAGGTTTGTTGAGGGATTTCTAATAATTAGGGCATCTTTGTGCTACTTCTCAAAACACTGTGTGTCCTGGGGTTCAAATGGTGAAGTAGGAAACAGTGCAGACAGCCAGATATATTGTAGCAGTAAGAGGTTGTTTGGTTAATTTTGCTTGCAGTGTTGTGTAAAAAGCTTATAAATATTTGAGTAGTTTTTGTAAGATACTGACCTGAAACAGAACCTTCTAAAATCATCCTAACTATGGGGCACAGTGGCTGTATTGGTATGCTCATAGAGAAGAGAAGTTAAAAGGGGGAAAAAATACTTGTTTTAAAGTGCAGGCCCTTTGTTGCATCTTCTGATACTTCACTATTTGTGCTTGTAAACTGTGGACTACTACTAGGTCAAATGAAGTACCTTAATAATGCCAAAATGTGTTTATGCAGTAACAGGATTCTTCTTTAATTGCATCTGGGATTTTAGACATGGTGTGATTTCTTACCGTAAAAATCTATACTTACCAAATGAGCTTGTTTGATTTGCCCCCTAATGCCTTTGTTAATAAAACGTTCTGGATAGAGATTTTGACACCAGAGGCAGATACTAAGAGGCAGTGGAATATGTCCTGGGAAGAAATTAAAGAAATTAAAGCTTCTGAGTTATGTTGCAGCTCTGCTTTGGTATACTTCTTCCAATTACTTAATTTTCACAATTTACTGTTGCTTCACAAACTGTCTTAAGCTTTTTTCAGTATTAAGCAAATAGTGAATACAAGAATCCTTTGTTTGCTTTGCACAGTGCTACTTGGTTGGTTAGTTTTTTTTTTCTTTTTGGGTAAGTAGCCTTACCCGTAAACCTTTTTCCATATGTGATGTATGTTGTTGTTTAGTAATGCATGTGCTCACCAGCAAAACACACTCCCAGAAGTAATCTGGAGATATGTGAGCAATGTCTGTGCTGTGAATGCATTCCAGGCCTCTTGGACTTTCCTCTGCTGGCTTGAGGTCAGAAATAAAACTTATTCTTGGTAATAGTCATATTAAGCACTCAAACAGCAGGCTGTTCCAGTGAATGAAATGCCATTAACCAGAAGGGCAATAGGAGCGCTTCTTGGTTTTAATTTGCTTAAGAGAATGAGATTACAGCCAGAAAATTGTCTTGTCAGCCAGCCAGATATTGACTTCTTGGTCTTTCATTGCCAAATGATCAAGCTTCTCCATTCCTCTGCCAGCTCAGTGCAAGAGCCAAGAAGGAAAGCTTGGGCTATTCATTGCTTTGTTGAACGGAATGTTACCTATCAAAGATCTAAGCATTACTTTTAATTTATAAGATCTGAGAATTTGTGTAGGCCATTTTTAATTAAAAAACAACCAAGCTGTGTTTTTCTTGTAGTCATGTTTTATTTGAAGATGATATAAAAGTATATTATAACTTGAAAGTGAATAGCATATTTCTATTTTCTAACACGTATCTTGCTTTCAGTAACTAAACTGAAGAGAGTTCAATATTAAATATTAACTTTAATTTAGAAAGCCTGGAAAAGCTGAACTTTGGATTCAGGTCAGTTGTTTTGGTATGAAGTACTTGACAGATTTTGTTTAATTTTTTAAAACGAGGTTATTCTGTGAGCATAACAATATGTGTAAATATTTGTGTTTTCAAGTGTTTGATGTTCCCAGCTTGTGCCCTCTGTGCTTCCTAACCCTTTTGAAAGCTTGTTGCTTCCATTTTCTTCAAGTTTCTTGATTCTTCTTTCTTGCCTGCTGTAAATCTCTCCCAGGCTGTCAAATTGGGTTAAGACTAGCTAGCAGGCTTGTAAGTGATGAAAATTGAGAGAAATATACATCGTGCGCAAAAGCCTTCTTTTTTAAATCAGAAGAATAAATACATTGAAACAAAAGATGGGATCCTTGATTCAGTTGTTTGATTATGTACTTTCTGAAAAAAAATAGTCCTTTGGGTCAACCCCAGATGTTTCTGAATTATCTGTTGACTCTTATAGATCAGGTCGGCAAATTTCACCAGTTCCTGTAAAGCTGTTAGTGCAGTATTGAGTTTTCTGCCAGAGTATAAAATCAAGCTTAAAAACAGGCTTTCTTTGCTGACAAATCATTATCATTCCACTCAAATTACTTCTGTAAAGTGATTTCTTTAAAGACTTTCCTAGATTTAATTTAATGAAAAAAGAATTATGGGTAGCTTTTGAAAAGCGTGTGTGCAGTCAAACCTTGTGCAACTCAGTTTATCACTAGAAGCTGCGCTTTCTTCTTGGGCTCTGTCTCTTGATCAGCGGTGACTGTTTACTCCCCTTTCCCTGTCCTGAGAGAATTCTAAATCACTAAAAGCAAAAATGAGGCTGCCTGGCCTTAAATAAACTTCCATTGTTAACAAGAAAGAACCTGTCGACAACAGGAGGTGTTCAGCTTGCCAAAGCCTAAAAAAGAGAAGTTCCCAAGGATTTTCTCTACAACGTTGTAGCTCCGAAAATTACTTATTCTATTCCACTGCTTAAAATATAAAAATAGTATAATTCCCAAAGCACTTACTATTTTCAAAGTAAATCCAGAAAGCTTTATACATAGCATAGTACAAAACTGACGTGTAGATTCTTTTCTTGCAGTATCTAGGATAAAGTGTTGTCTTGTCACTTACGGGCACTGAAACATTTCCAGGGTTTCCTGGAGCATGGTTGAGAAGCAATTCTATCCTTGTGATTTTTTTTTTTTTTTTTTTAACTTTTTTTATTTTATAACGGAGTGGGGAAAGGTTCTGAAAAATCTCAATGATATCCTTTTTCAAGTCCGTGCTGCTGTCAGCAGTTGGTTTTCATCCTTGCACTGCTTATAAGCCTCTGTAGGAGAATCTAAAGGAGAGGCTGGTTTCAGTCTTACCTGACTGAAGGCTGGTGTGCATCCCTGCACCCTCACCATTGTGACCATTCCCACAAACACTGAAGGAGCCCCCTGCTTTCCCCCACCCCATGTTATAGTTGAGCCTACATCGTTGTCCCTAAGCTCCCTGGAGTTATCAGCTAGTTCACAGAAGGACAAATGTCCTTGCGTATACTTCCGTGGCCAGCTGTGCTCTGTACTTGTACTCTGTGTGACTGCAACCTTAACCTAGTAAATAGCTAACCTCTAATAGGCAACATCTTACTTCTTACTCAGCTTGTATGTTCTGTAAGTTCACAGTGCAAGTTAATAATTTCAGAGAGTATGTGTTCTTGCATTCAGTCTCGAGTTCAAACTTTTTTTCACATGACATTGAAAACAAAATCAAGATATCCTTGGGTGGGAACTGCTCTACAATTTCAGTTTCTTTGTGTGGAAATCCATGATTTCTTGGTGTACTAAAATGAAAATGTCGCATTTCATTGATTGACTCCCTTCTCTGTCCCCCCAGCCAACAACACAACCCCAAGGCATTTGTTGTTCTTGACTTCTGACTTCATTCAGAAGTCTTCCAACAAAAACAAGAAGCACACAGGAGTGTCAGTCAGTGGTGCAAAAAAAAAGAAAGTGCAGAACCATCCTCTCTGGGTCAGACAACTGTACAGAGTCAGCTAAATCACAGCTGTGACACTGGGGAATGTCCTCTGGCAAAACTGAAGGAAACTTGAGGAGCAACTGTCTCTGTCTGTCCTTCAGGCTGTCCTTTATCTGTACAGTACCAGCTGAGCAGAGTTGGCAGATGGGCACATGTTGTGCTGCATCAGTACGTAGTCTAAGCCTGTGAAGCGGTCTCTGTAAGGCTGCAGAAAGGCATTCTCAGTTCTCAATTATGGAATTTCAATCTGGTGGTGTTGGTGGGGTAAGGACACCAGTGGGTACAGGTTCCCTTGAAACTGCATGCTTTTTCAAGGCAAGTAGCAGATTTGGGGCCACTGCAAATCTGAAGTGGAAGTGGTGAGATAGGGTTTGGCTAAAGGCAGGTAGCAAAGCGAGTGGTGGCAAAGTGCTGCAGTGTGTCTGAGCCCTGCAGCCATTCAGCAGGGGTGTCAGCGCCAGCCTGCAGAGGTGGAGCTGAGGTGTGATGTGAACTGCAGGCAGCTGAAATCTGCTGCTTGTGAGGGTGATCAGCAACCAAGTTTTGCTTTTGCTCATTTGTTCAGTTGTAGAAGAATAACTTGCTGTCAAGAACAAGCAGTGCAGTCATGGTGTTCTGCACTCCAAGTAAGGAGGGAAAAGAACCTGTGGGGTCCCCTATGTCTGCGGACAGCCATAAACAAAGTTTTCAAGAAAATCACTGCATTGCTGATGGTTTTCACAGAAACATCCAGCTGATGTGCTTGTCCTAGAATTCCCAGCTGCCTTCTGCACCTCCACAAGTGCCAAAAGGCTTTAGTTAGCAGTACAGCTGAAACCTACGTAGAACTTTTACCAGATTTTGCAGGATTTGGCTGGCCATAAAATGTGTGGGGCCTTGGAGCTGCTGCTGCATTCATTCGGTCTTCTTCTAGCATCTGAGACTGCCAAAGGAGGTGACAATTTCTTTCCTCCGCTGGTAGTTATTTAAGCTGTGTGTTTGCCCTGTAGCAGCTACTTCAAGGCCACTAATTCATTTTTATGCTGGCCATCAACCATGTTTCTGCCTGCTCTGGCTAAATGCTAGCATTACTGAAGCTGTGGAAGAGAGCATAGTAGAAATTTTACTGAACTAATTTATTTGAATTAAGGATTAAGAAACAGAAAATAGACATGCTTGCCAATCTACAGCAATTGTCAAGTTCATGGAGGAGCAAAAAAAACTTCAGGTCTTTATTAAAAAGTGGGACTTGTGGAATAGTGTAAAAATGTTGGTGACGGAGGGAAGGCAGAGGGTAGAAACTTTGACAGAAGTGCTTGTATGTAATGCATGGGCCCTGCATGTAGAAGCAAAGGCTGGAAGTACTGCAGTTGTACTACCTGTTGTGAATGAGAAGTTGGCGGTTTGGCTGCTGTTTCTTGAACCAGCTTGCCTGAGGCTATTAATCATTTGCAGATTAGATGGATCAAATCAGACAGACAAAACCACCCTTTGGATATGCTGGTCACTAGACATAATAATAATCTGTGTTCAGTGTCACAGGAGGAGGAGGTTTTAAAAGGGAGAAAGTCTCAACCCTAAAAGGCTCCCCTGTTGGTTGCTATCTGGATTACCCATGCTGTGATGATCTTTCAGAGAGGTCAGGTCCTGCCAGATGCTGGAGTGACACTGTGTGGAGGCACAAGGAGTGCTCTGAGGAAAGCTTGTGATGATGTAGGTACTGGATGAGTTACTCCTGAGCCAAGTTTCTAGACCTGGGGGCAGTGAGCAGGAATACAGAGACACCCTGGGTTTCTACAGGGTGAGTTTCTATCCAGCTCAGTTGCTCCTGAGTTGATTCCCTTTGGATCCACCTCCTGTACCTTGCTATCCAAGGTCTCTCTGGCTTATTTCACCAGCAGGGAAGTGCTGTCTAAATGTGTGGAAGCTGTTCTGGGTATTGTCAGGTTCCTCACCTTATGAGCCCTGTGCAGTGGGGTTGGAGGTGGAGGAGCAGAGGCAGTAATTAGCTCTGCTGGTGCCGATGGAGGCCACAGCTAATGACAGGCCTGCCTGCATCTCAGCTCCTCATGCCGATACCACAGGACCATGTCTCATTGTCCCAGTGCTCTGCAGCCCAGGAGACTGAGTAACTTGTCCACTGTGTCCAGTCTTTGTAGGAAGCCTCTGCTTTTAATTACGGTCAACAGCGATCCCCCTTCCTGCGTGCCCAAAGCTCAGGAGTGATGGTGAGTGCCGTGCAGCCGTGGGTCCCACCAGCTGCTCCTGGAATGAGCCTCCTCGGCTACTGCCCGATTCCTCTCTGTTTCTTGCAGGCTGCCCTTGTCTTGAGCTGTGGTATCATCGGGAAAAGTTCAGTGCTATTTGGGATCGTGTTTGTCACTCCTGTGTTCATGTGTCAGACTCAGGAAAATAAGTGGAAAGATCTTTGTCTCTTCCTCATTTTAGAACATTCTGGGCCTGTGCAAGCAGGTGATTAATATTAGTCACATTTCTTAGTACGCTCTTAGGATTGTGTGTACATACTGATGTGATGCTTGAACCTGTTGGGTTTCTTGTGGCATTTCAGGGGGTGATGGGGGGCACTGGTGGGAAAGAGCTGGCCTACCCTCCATCAGCCTGTTTAGGGGATGGGAGTGATGTTTCACTGGGGTGCTGAGCTCTGCTTGGAGATGCTTTCAGTGTTGAAAAAGGGAGTTGTTATCAGTAATCTGCTAACTCAGGAGATCAGTAGTCTCGAATAAGGAATGTGCATACTTCAACATGCAATTTTGTAGTTCAAATGCATGAACTTAAGCTGCTGTAAAGGTATGTACTCAGTGTTTAAGAACAAATGTCATTTGTTCATCAGTTGATAAGCAGTATCTTAAGATTTACAAAATGGGCATATGACAGCCGTCAAGTCTAAATCAGTCTGCAAAACAACCGGTAAGCTTTTTTGTATCAAGACTGGTTAAAAGTTCATGAACAATGACACTTGAGGTCGTTGAGAAATACTCTGTTACGAAACCAAGGGTATGTATTTTATTATACACGAGGAGTTCAGTGTTTTCTCTTAAACTCTTTGCTTTGTTAATTTATGCTAAGAATATAACATCTGGTTCCACTCTGAGAAGACTATGGAGTTTCAAAACCTGTTTCCCTTTAGTATGGGGTGGATTAAGATCCTGAGAGATTGCCTGCTGCTGTCCTGCCTGAGGTTTTCAGAGGGTGGTGTGTTGGGTTCCTCCTCTCCACAAAAGTTGCTGCTGGTCCTTTGGAAGCTCCACTTGTAGACGTCGGTATTTGTTGGAGCTGGAGAACTGCAGATTATGGGAGAAGTTAGTGTAGCAAATGGAGGGATGTACTTGGGAAACGTAAATTAAAAAAAAAAATCCATTGTGACATGACAGCCAGGCATCGTTAGCAGTTATTAGAAATTAAACGCTAGTTCAGTAGACAGCTCATAGACTAGATGTAAACAGTCGCTGCTGTTGGACTGCATTGGGTTTTTAACTGAGAATCCCTTGTCACAGAGAAACACCTGGTGGCATGGCTAAGTGAGAGCTGGAGCTGTTGGGCTTTAACTGTTGGTGAAGTTAGTGAACAAAAAATCTAGAGCCAGCCAAGTCAGGTAACGGGGTAAGTAATAGATCAGCTTTTTTTCATAGCTCCTAGTCTTTTCAGGATCTTGTGAGTGTGAAAATAATGTCTGTGTGGCTCTGTAACCCATGGTACCAGTGCAGTGGTTTAAGGCATGGGATTTGAGGTTCAAAAAATATAGGTGCTGAGTCTGGGTTTTGAGCTGTCTGCTGCAAGAATTGGATTTGGATCTGTTGGTGTGATGAGATGAGAGGGATTTCAGAATGCTGTGAAAGAGCAATCTAGAGCTGCTAATGAGGAATGCTAAAGAGAAAGGGGTTTCCAAATTCCCTCAGAATTTGACTGCACAGCTAAACAAGCTCGGATGGCTTGTTCCCTCTACAAGGCAATTTTGCTGGTCTGGCAGAGTGTTCCAGCGAAGTTACACCACGTGACTTCGCTCTTACGTTCTTTGAGCTTCTGTGCTATTCCTGATGGTTTTCCCTTCTGGATGCAGCTCCGGGTTAGACTGAACCAAGGGAGCTAAGTCCTTCCCCTTAAGGGCGGTGATCCGTTTTATCGGCTGAAGCTTCTTGGTGTCATTTCATCTTAATGGGCACAGGCAGAGCAGATGGGCTCATCCGGCTGGCCGGCTGCTGGGCAAGGGGGGTCCTGTCTGCTCTTCATGCCGCGGGCAGCCTCCTGTGGGTCTGGATGTGCCTGTGTGCGTGACCTCTGCTCACCGGACTTAGACGATGAAAGGGTCGGCACACCTGACCTTTTAAGATGGGGGTTGGCTCACTGAAGACTCAGACGCTTGCCAGAATAAAGTCCAGGTTTTGGCAGTGGAAGTTTTTTTTTTTTGTGTGTGTGTGTGTATGTTTGTGTCTTTTTTTTATGGTATTCAGAGCTGCATTTAGGTGCAGAGTGCTGACCTATGAGTAGCCATGCTTCACCACTGTAACCCTACAGGTGCCACAAATCTGTTTTTTGTAAAATTTGACTTGAAAATGTCTTAGGCTTTTGGCGTTCTTCTTCTAAGTGTTGAATAAACCTGCCCAGGCTGGATCAGAGCATGTCTTCAGTAAGACCATCAGAGATATGGAAGCTGATACATCCCCAAGTTATATTAAAAATAAAACAAATCCTTTCAGAATCCTACCATTCCTTATATGAAGGGAGTTGGGGAAACTAGCCCCAAGCCCAAAAGATAAAAATATGGAGTTATTAAATGCCGCCTATGTTTCAGAGTATATCTGAGCTGGCAAATACATTTAGGCTTGGAGATTGTTCTGTGGAAAGTACTTTAGCGTTTTGCTAATGTTCACCTCATTTGCACAGAGGGGTAATCCCAGCTCTGGGAGGATGTGACCACTAGCAGCTTTTGAGGGGAATTTTTGGGTGTGAATTGATTTGGCATGCAAATACATACTTTAGTATGATCGTTTGCCTGACAGTTTGGGAATTATTTTCATGTGATCTACTGTTGATGCTTCAAAAAATATTAGTAGATTGGAAGAAATGCTCTGAAATATGCTGCTGTAAGTTCAGCTACTACTAAAAAAAAAAACAAAAAAAAAAAAAACAAAAAACAAAAAACAACAAAAAAAAAACCTACAACAACCCTGATTCTTTGCTATCTCCTTTTAAAACAGGAAATCAAATGAGAAAGCCTTTGTTTAAAGTATAAGCTGAACTAAAAGGAGTTGTATGTTGGAAAAAATGTCAGCCTAAATGAATTTTAAAGCTTTGTTTAAACATGATATCAAAGTTGTATATTGGGGTATAAACATTCTTGAAATTAGCTATGGTATAATCCTTTCTCTCCCTTTCCTCGTGCTTTTATTGTATCTGCACTTTTTTTTTTTTGATTTCTAAATGTAAAGAAACTGAGAAATATGATTTTTCTCAAGTAAAACCCAAACTGTCCAAGCCACAAAGGAGCTGTGCAGTTTTACTTCTGCGAGTACCGACGATTGCCTCAGCCGTTGTAAAGGAGAACTTTATTTTTGTTTTGTTGTGTGTTTTTGCTTTGGTTGGTTGTAAGCCAGCAATATAAAATGCTTGTAGGCCAGCGATGTAAACTCACTATTTTCTGTTGATTATAGTACTGCCGAGATATTTCTGTTGTAAGTTCTGGCAGCGTGCTGCTTCCAACGTGCATTGGTTTCTTTTGTTTCTGCATGTGAGTTGTCATGGTATCAGCCAGCGAGCTCACCAGCTCAGCCCCTGAGGATGCTGATGTCAGTCTGCAACAAATAACCCCAGGAGAGGCTTTTGGGGTTACCAGGGCCTCCCCGGGGGATCTCTAGAAAACCTGATTCTACAAAGCAGGGATGCTGTTACGCACTGGGTGATGTTGGAGTTGGTGTGCTGCTGACTGGGTTGGCAATTAATTGTTTTTGGGAACTGTTTTTCTCAAGGAGTATGTGAGGTTTGTGTCTCTGGGCTGGTTTTGTTTTTGTTTTTTGCTTGGCAAGGAAAAAATACAAAAAGTTAAGGGTGGAGTTTGCTGGCTTTCAGCACTCAGGACAGTGCTGGAAAAAAAAAAAGGCTGTGATTCACAGCCAGAATTCTGAGCGGCTACAGCACAATTAAGCTATGCAAAAGTTTTGGTTTAAAAAACAAGGGTAAAATGCTACTATTCTAGAGAAATTAGGCAGAACAAGCAGTTGAGACAATTGTGGCTTCAGATGCAGACAGATGATAGCAAGTGATTGTGCTGAGATGGCTTACCAGGTTATCCGTTCGTCAGCTGAACAGTGTTGCCTTCTTAGGCTCTTAATAAATTTACAAAGGTTGTTTGCAACGATACATATAAAATGTTCACACAAATGGTTATCACAGATCAGCTGGCAAATGACTGCGCTGTAAGGTCACTGAAGTTTATTTGCTTGTGGCTTGGAATGGTTGTCCCTTCCAACAAATGGGATGCACTGTGAGTACCAGTATACAAGAAAATACAAGTTGTGATGTTTATCTTTCAAACAGTTGTAGAGATGCATATGAAGAAAGACAACTGTATAGACCTGATGCTGAAGTACTGTGACCTAAGCTTTACAGAAATTCAGTTTCTCAGAAAATGGGTTGTTCTTGCCCACTGCAAGAAAAATTGTATCAGGATCTCATAAAGACCAAGTCTGGAGCGATGTGTTTCCTTTGTGGTGATTTGTTTGCTTTGGTTATAGGTTGTCTGGACTCTAGTGCTTGTGGGTAAACTGGTATCATAGGTATCATCTCTGGCTGCTTTGAAACCTGTAGATTAAATGAAGTACCCTTTAAAAAACAATAAATACATTGATATATCTTAATCTTTCCCTGACAGCTCCTGGGGAATCCTTTAAGCACAGCTAACTGTTTTAAGCTAACCCTGTTTTAAGTGGGCAATCCTACTAGATATGCTTCGGTCTCCTTTTCCTGGCCACCACCCTAGCTACTCTTAGTGATCTCATTCTCCAGGCTGAGATCCTTCAGAAGTTTCTGTCACAACCAGGAACCACCTAGGAGCTACTTTCTGGTGGTTTACTCTAGTATTCTTGTACATTCAGTTTATTTTCCCCCTTTTTTTTTTTTTTTTTTTTTTTAATATAAAATCTGTTGTCCCAAAGTTGCCTGTCTTATAGTCCTATCTATGTAGATACATTTATAGAAAACACGTTTCTGCTACAAGTCATTGTTTAAAAACAAGTTCCACTGTATGTAGTAGCTTATATTTGTTACAAGATTGAATTTCCTCTAGTAGGTTATTGAATCTTATTGCATATAACTAATGGAAAACATGGGACAAATAACATTGTCTCAAAACAGTTTGAGGCCCTCCTTATCATGATTAAAAAAGCAACAGCAAACAAAACAAAAATACCCATCCCTAGGAACTGGTGTAACTACAACAAAAAACGTGAATGTTTTTGCGATGAATGTGAAAACGGATAGAGCAGCTTCCAACTGTTGGCTATAAATATTGAAAAGGCGCAGAAAGGCAATTATATATATTTGAAATGGTGAATAACTTTAAGTGCCTTTCATAATTATGGACTGTGCAGTGAGTAGGAGAGAGCTTTTGTGGTGAAACCGTTTTGTTTGCATTTGGACATGCGACCAAAGACTGAATTTTGGACTACAGAACTTAGCTTTTGTGTTAAGCATTTAATTGTCTGACTTCTATGAGTCTGGAAAGCAGGACAGAAATGCACAGCACTACCCTGTAATTTCCTATGCTTATTAGTTTGTGCACTGACTTCTATGAGATGGCAGGCTTTAATTTCCCGTCTACCCTTTCTACGTTTAACCCCATCGTATAGGATGGTTATAATCATGACTGTCTTAATTTCTTTACTTTATTCAGCTAAAAGCTTGATGACCAGCAGGATATGTTAAATCGATTGTATTAATTTTGAGCTGGTGTTAAAAGTCTGTTCTTGTGGGGTGGGTCATTGAACCTTCTAGTTCAGTCTTATATATTTGAGCTGGTTCTGCTGGCAAGATTGAAAACCAGGAACTGTTTATATCATATGTGAATCTGTGAGGCATTACATGGAAGTAGAGGTTTTTAATCCAGTTTGCATTAAGAAAAAAAAAAAGTATAGTGCAAAAATAAAGATAAATGAGATTTTATTTTCAGGGGAGCTTGTTTAAATACAACATATTTGAAAGACAGGAAGGCTGACTGAAGTGTCCCATTGATACATCTTGTTTCTCCACATCTATTTTAACATGATCCTATTGTGTTTCTCCAGCCTCTGAATTTTAGAGGCAGTAATGCAGCTAAAGATTTTTGAGAAGCATGTTTTTGTTCTGTATTGGAACAATTCCCAGTCAAGACAGACCGGGAAAATAAGAATTTTCCTTTTTCTTTAGGAGGTTTTGGAGTTGTTCCTGATGAGCTTCACGTGTGGGTGCTTCAATTGCAGATTGAATTTGCCTGCTCCTTCTGTTTCCAATTGGGTTTGAAAATTCTTTTCTTAACCCAGAACAAATGTGCCTGCCTTTAGTGGAACTAATAATAACAATTTTTTTGTGTGTCAACAAGTCTAAACAGGATCAATACAGTTTCTAGAGTTCTTTCCCACTGCCTGGTTGAAGCAGAGGAAGTGAAGGCTTGTGCTGGGTTGCTGCCTTTCTGGTAGAGGCTGATTCCCAAGCTTAGTCATGCCTGATTACTGTGGAGTAATGTTTTGTCATCGGTTTCCTGAAATACAGTATGTGCTAGTTGAGACAAATTCCTGCAGGTTGAGGATGGTAAATTTTTTCAGAGCTCTGGCCACAGGTTTTAAATTAACTTATTTAGCAAATGGTGGCTCTAGCGGACCTTTAAATTCAAAAGTTGCCTTTCAAACTCAGTCACCCAAGTATGAGTATGGATGAGGTAAGGTTTGTTTGTTTGTTTGTTTTGTTTGTTTGTCCAGCGCCTGGAGCAGGCAGTTCAGGAAGAGGCAGAATAAATAGGCAGATGGGTGACAAACTAGGGACAGCAAAGCTGCTTTGCTAACCAGCAGGTGTCTTCCTACCCTCTGTATGTGGCTTTGCACTCCACCTGTCTCCAGTGCCGCTTGTTCTTGCTTCCCACCCCTCCACTTTCTATGTTTTTCCTGTGTCAGACAGAAGAAAAGGGAGAAACTATGATGGCACCGTGGGGTGATGGTGCTTGGTGGAGCAGCTCTGCTGAGCTGACTCCCTGTGCATCTGTGTCAGGAATTTTGAATTTCCTGATGAGCAGCTTGGCTGGGAGGTGGTGGTGCTGCTCCTTTGGAAGGGGAGGGCTGTGTTGGGCTGGTTGGTGTTCTTGTTATCCTAGATGACACTTGGAAACTGAGTATATTAAGAATTAGAAATTTTATTTTATGTTCAGACAACTTATTAGTTGATTGGTTACTCCCGCCCCCCCCCCCCCAGTTCAAAATAGTATCTATGTAGCTGCCAATTCAGTCACTTAATTCTGTATTGAATTGGTAATTTTTTTTCTATTACTGTGCCTCTATTTTTGAATGCCACAGATCTCTATGTAGCATGCTGTGCAGTAGTAGGAATAACTAGCAGAAAAATGCTGCTGTAGCTTGCCGTGAAGTTGAAAAGAATAATTTATCTTAAATTTCAGTGTATTAGTTTGTATTCTGGCTGGCTTCCCGTGTGTCAGCACCCCAGACCTGAATATGAAGGTCCTGATGTGAGGGAAACAATGTCAAAACTCTGTCCTACATGACAAATCCTTCATTTTAATCTCCTCAGCAAATTACTGCTGGTATGGCTCACTGATAAGTCCATGCATACCTGGGCATGCTCCTGCACAGCAACTGTGAGAAAGTTTATTTTTTCTGCTGCCGGGAAGCTGAAGGTAGAGTACTTCATCTTCATTTGTGTACAGCAGGGATTTTGGTATCAGCAGGACTGGATTTTTGTGTCATGCTGTAAGTCTGTTCAGTCTGTACCTGGCTTTGCTCCTGACTTTGACAGTTTAATATTTGTAAGGTGTGAGCTCACTCTCAGAGTAAGGTTTTGCCCTGCCTTTGGTTTTGTCTTGCCTTTGGGTTTGTCTGGGATAGCTGAAGTTGCTGCTGTCCTGTCTGCCCTGGCTTTCCTTCAGAGGCTGTGGTCTCTGAAGGCAGGGCCGTGTATGTCCTCCGGAGTTGCTCTTTGTGAGAGCCTGGCACGTTCGTGCGGACTGCCTTGTGTACACAAAACTGCTCAGGAGCAGATGTCTGCTGTGGACACGGACTTTTCTGTTTAAGCCAGATGAGTTGCTGCAGTAGTCTGGCCTGTTTCTTTTGGCAATGCTGGCACTGCTTTGGCCTTAGGGAGCAGTACAGGCAGGTGCTAAATGAATGCTAGAGAAATAAATGCTTGGTATAGGTACCTGAATTGCTGAGGGTCAAATGATTTCAGGTGCTGGATGCAATAAAAAAAGGGAAAAGGACAGGATCCTACAGCTGCAAGGAAAGAGACAAAACAAGACTTCAGCAATGTTGGTTTTGATTGTGACTCACTATTCCTCACTGGGAAGAAAAACTGTGCTTGTTAGTATATGATTTGATGGGGTAAAAAAGCATTAAAATACTTGGAAAGGAAGGTTCTACTTGAAGCAAAAAATTACCATTCAGGCAGCCACATTAAAACTACACATGCCCCTTCCCTGCTAGCAGTTTCGTAATGCACGTAAACCAGCAGAAGGCTTTGAGGTCCCACATTCTCTCTGCCTTCATCTCCCTGAGCTTGACATCGTGGTCCTCGTGGTGATGTCTCGAGCGGTGCCAGTGCTGAGCCTGCTGGGGACGGCAGGCAGGGAGCCACCATTTTCCCAGCAGTGCAACCAGGCGGTGTTGACGCCGTGCTTGGCCTGAGAGGTGTGAGCAGGCTGGGACTGCCTGTGCCATGGCCTCTGCTCACAGCTTTTGTCCTCCCTGGGGGTTTGCTCTTAGGTACCTCAGTCTAAGCTGGGTTATTGTGTATTCTGACAAGGGCTGGTCTCTCAAACTGTTGTATAGTCAGCAGGCAGGTTGTTCGGAGCTGGAGGTGAATATCAGGTGCTTTGAGAAGCTCTTTTTCCCTTCCAAGGAAGTAAATTAGGGAATTAGCTTGTATTTTTTTTTTTCTTACCCTTTGATTCAAAATGAAACAAGCTACTGTAAAGGTAGGATGAAAGCTTCTCTGCGCTTTCTTGCCATGCCTGCACAGAAATGAGTGAATTTCTCGCTATCAGAGGAACGAATTTCTCAGACAAGCATTTTGTTTTTCAACTGTGGCAAGGATGATGGATGGGTTGAGTTAGGCTGGCATTTCCACATCTTACTACAAAGCAGGATGGAAGAAGTACAAAACTTCTAGGGAGGCTTAAATTTTTCAGTCAAAAGTAGTGAATTCCGAGGTGTATCTATCATTTCAGTGAAGTGAATGTTTCTTAAGCTGCTGTGAATCTGGGGCCAACTTTCTGGTTTTGGCTTGTGTAACTGACACTACCAGCATGTTTGAAACAAATGCAACATCTGTACATAAAAAAAAAAAAAAAAAGGCAGATTTTTATGAGAAATGAGAACACAGGTAAGGTTTCAGGCTGTTTTTCTACAGACCTAATTGAAGCTGAGCAGTGTTAAAGCTCAAGTCTCCCTGTGTTGTTTTGAAGCATAGTCGGAACTTTAAACTGAGCCAGCTGACACCACTGAAACATAGTAAGAAATAACAGCGAATTAAATTTCAGACTGCTCCACATACAGCAACTAAACATTTGACTTTGGCTGTACTACAAGCTTGTGTATATTAGATTTCAGTCTTCTAGCCTGCTTCTTCATTTAAAGAAGAAAAAAATGCTTTTAAAACTGTGCTAATTTGAACATTGCATTAACTTTTTTTGCTCTTGGAGATTCCATTGACATATTTTTTCAAACTGTTGCCAAGATCTTTATGTAGATCTCAATTCTTGCAGCAAGATCAGCCAAGTCTTTATGTTGTCATTGCAATCATCTTTTTTCAATGGATAAAGTCAGAAAGCAGAAAGCTGGTGGTTTCTCAGTACTTTTTGTATAAATCTTCCTTGCTGTGGCAGAGCATTTAACCAGTTATATTGGTTATGGTGAGCTTTGCTCCTTCTGACTTACAAGCAGTTATAAAGTATTGGATTCCTTTTTTAAATAAGAGAAACTGTGTAAAGAACTACTTTCTCTGAGCTTTCGATGGCTCAGTCTGCCACCTTGTGGTAATTTAAGTACATCTATTGTAAAAACAAAAAACATCAGATTGCTGCTGCCATTTGTATGCTTTTATACATTCTGGGGATTACTGTTAACATGCTGTGGTCCTGAAAACTACTTATCTCAAAAGATGTTTAAGTCCCAATGTTGCTGAATTTAATTGCATCTTTTAAGGATTTTCTCAACTATTCTGCTTAAATATAAAGACAGATTGCGTCCATGAAAGACAAAGTTCTTTTCCTGAGAATTTTGAACTTTTAGCTTTCTGGCAATTGTCTATAATACCAAAATTGAAAAATTTTGTAGCCGAAGCTTGTATGTACGTGTGGAATTTTTTTGGGGGTAGAGGAAAGTTGGCTTTTATTTTGCCACTGTTTCAAACATTCTGAATTTACTTAGGATTTTAAAAGACGTGGTGCAAATATTTCTGAAGGACTCTTGCATTCCATTAACTCATTTTTAATCAAGACGTTCAAACAACACTAAAACATCCATGTTCGATAAAAATGTTTGCTAAGTAAACAAAGCATAGCTTTTCCAGAGATAAATTGAAAACTGAGGTGACTAATGGGGATAATTTATTAATCTTTGGTTTATTTTTTTCAAATTGCTTTCCTACTTTTTAATGCTGCAGAATGGGAGTGTGCAGTGCCTACTGACTGTATATGAAAATATATTCAGTGCTTTTGGATGGCTTTTTTTTTTTTTTTTTTTTTTAAATCTTGCACAGTTATGCAGAATTTAATGACAGGGTTGAGACTTGAATTTGTTGCTTAAATTTCAGCGCTAAGCTTTCGGTGCTAGAGGGAGCTGTTTCCTGTTAGACACCCTGTGGAAAAGCTCTGCCTGAAGAATGGGCTGCAGCTCTTGTCAGGAGCTGTTGTCTGAGCCAGTGCTGGTGCACATCACCTGCAATGCTGAAATGCCTGTTGGTTTTGACAGGAGAACAAAAGGTCTGTGGATCCCTTTTACCATGCACTTATGCTTTTACAGCTGTGGGTCCATGTAACCAGGCATCTTCATTGGTTCATCTGTTAGTGAATCCTTCGCTGCATGTAAAACCCACGCCACCCTGGAGAAACCTCAGTGCCAGCCTTGAGGGCAAAGGGTTATTCTCCTTTTCAGTGCCTGCCTGTTGTTGCACAGACTTGTGGTAAACAACTTACAGCAGCACCTTCTGACCAGGCTCTTGCTAGTAGTGATGGGTTACGTGGAAGTCTGATTCCCAGTGATCCATTCCCAGTTCCCTGGGGCAGCTGGTGGCTTGGGCAGCTGAGGCACTGCAGTGCCACTAGGACAGACAGGCTTGTGGCTCCTGGGGGTCCCTGCAAGGCAGCAGCAGGCTTTTATATGTTTTTATTAGTATAAAATGGGGGTGTGAGGGAAGGCGTAGAACAAACCTGCAAGTAGCTGTTTTTTTTTTTGTTGTTGTTTGTTTGTTTGTTTTCCTCCTCAAAGCCTCATGTACAAGGTCCCTCCATTCCAGATCATGCATAATTGTCTTTGTCCTTCACTTTGTCCTCTGCTCCTTGCAGGAGGACCAAAGCCTCCAGGGAACAGAAGGACCATAACAGAAGTGAAATCAAAGTTTTCACTTGTGCATTTCTTCTGCTTTTGTGAACTGAGTTTTTTCCTTTTATTTTCAGTGTGAGGCAAAAATCATTCTTTTAGGTATTGAATGAAAGACATTTATTTGGTCTCAACCACTGGCTGCAGCTCCTGGTGTCTTTTCTTATATGTAGAGTGGTTTAAACAAGTACAGTAACACTTACACAATAATATACTAAACTAGATCTTATTTTTATTTTTCTTAATTAACATTAACTTCTCCTGGGGGAATTCAGCACTCAAGTCTCCTCCTGAGCATCTCACATGGCATTCTTTCACTGTGTCTGAAGTATACTGAAGTATCTCTGTACTCACATTCAAATTTAAATAAAGTTTTCCCAGGGACAAAATATTTCACAAAATAGTTTTGAGATTCTGCATTACTTGATAACATATTCTTATAGTGAGTTATAAGGGCGTTAGTTTATTCTCAGCTTTCTGTCAGCCTCAGCTAGTTGTTGTGAGCTACTGCTTTGTTTTTCAATGAAGCAGTTTAAAAAATGGATGGTGAAACAGTATTAAATCCATGAGCCAAAGTTAAATCATCATAGATGTTGTGGGCTGAAATCAAGCTTTCTTAAGTGTAGTAGTGATCTAACATCAGCAAACCCCCTAGATTGATGTTAATTCTTCCACAGTTGCACTGTGGGAAGTTTTAGACTTGGGTGATGTTTTCATCTCTGTATTAATGTTTTTTGTTTTTTTGGCTGGGTATCAGAGTTTCACAGTAAATGTAAAACTGAATGAAAATTTGTCATGTAATTAGTATTTATTATTATTTATTTCATGCCAATAATTGTCTGTTCATGTCATCTTTTTTTCTCCCTTAAGCTTGTGGTTTTGCTTCCATTTGACGAAGGTACAATTTTTTAAACGTTTACACTGGGTTATTTTGCAGACTATTTATGCACTTTTTTCTTTTCCCTTGAACTTAAAAAGACTATTTTCTTGTGAGCTTGCTTTATGGAATAAACGGAAGTTTTTGGGTACACTGGCATTGGGAAGCAGGGTAGTTGCACCGTAGCTCACTGGAATTCTGGACCAGGCTTGTTTACTGAACATGAGCAATGATGGCAAAAGCCAAAAGGTTTTCTGTGTTTGAATTTTGTGATGTGGTCATTAGCACCATCCTTCCCTGTGTTAGTTTCCGAAGTAGAATCAAAGGTATTCATGCAGATTGCATTTGATCGCCTGTAAATGTGTTATTTCCAATATTTCTGCTGCCCATAGCAGGAAAGCTTTAAATGCTTTATAAAAGCAGAATTTTAACAGCTTGTACCAAATTGAAAATCCTAATAATGTTTTCCATATGTCTGCAGGATTTGGAGATTGTGTATTCCTATTTACATGGAATGGAAGCCTTGTCTAATCTGAGAGAACATCAGCTAAGGTATGATGCTTTATAAGAGCTACTGCTTATGTGTAGAAAAAAGGTTTACACAATTGTGTAGAAATAAACATTTCTTACACAATCTTCTATTTAAGCTGTATTTCATAGAAAGCATGGAAATAATATTTTAATAGGTGTTTGTCACTTGCATTTGATGCTCCCATCAAAAAGCAAGAAGTTGGCTGCCAGAATTTTTATTAT